>NC_087072.1:15171501-15823168 GCF_026151205.1 Bolinopsis microptera | reverse complement strand
AGAGAGAGAGAGAGAGAGAGAGAGAGAGAGAGAGAGAGAGAGAGAGAGAGAGAGAGAGAGAGAGAGAGAGAGAGAGAGAGAGAGAGAGAGAGAGAGAGAGAGAGAGAGAGAGAGAGAGAGAGAGAGAGAGAGAGAGTCGAGAGAGAGAGAGAGAGAGAGAGAGAGAGAGAGCAGTATGGTCCATCCTTCTCCAGCCACTGCCTCGTGCCTTGTAGACCAGCGAAGACTGGTTTAGCGAGCCCTGTTTTGTTCACGTAGTAGACCTAAACCTCTTCTAAGTAGACCTAACCCTTTCTAAACGAGAAGAATAAGAGATACATCCCACATATATCTTGAACTCTTCAAGTCACATGTTGCTGTGATTTAATATTAATAATAGCCGGACTTTTTCAAGTGACTTAAAACTGTCGATTTCTAAGCAACTTAAAAATCCCTAAACTGTCACAACTCTCGTCAAACTTTCTATGCTAATTGAGTGGCCTTATAAAGTCGAACCAAATAATAAAAGTACAGTGCGGCAACCTTTAATGAATACTGATTTGTAACATAATGTTAAGTTAATTAACTGACCTGTAAGGTAATGTTGAGTTGATCTGTCAGTCCGTCTCTGTCAGTGTCCTGCTCAGCTACACTGACACTTGGTACAGACAACATGTCCTGTACTAGCGTGTTGTAGTACGACCACGTGCTCCAAACTTTACTTTCACTTTCTGTATGGGGGAGAGAGTGTTATAAAACTTTACTTTCGCTTTTGGTGTGGGAGAGATTGTTACTTTCATGGTGAGACAACTCAGCCACTTGACAATAATTACCAGGGTGGCCGAAGAGTGACACCACAAAACGCAAAATAAAAGCGTCTTCAAATATTTTTGGTTTTGTTGCAATATTGGTGGCACGCCTCGGTCACATGATTGACCAAAATGTGCCAACACAAAAAACAATAGATTGAAACAGAATTGAAACAAAATCAATCTGTTTTTAAAAACATTTTTTTGCTTTGATGTTGGCACTTCTAGCCCACAATTATTTAGAACTGTTCACTAATAGTGTTATTCTAAGTTGAGCCATGTAACCACATTGACCTAGCTGGCTCCTGACAGCTATCCATATTACATATATCATAGCTAAATTTAAATATTTTATACTGACTGCTGAGTCACAGTTTGTTTAATAAGTTATGTAGGCCACAAAGGTCGGGTTCTACCAGCTGCACTGGTTCAACCTGTTCTACCGGTACTGCCTTATGTCGGCTTAATAGTTAATACATATAAATAGCCGCGCTTTCATCGATATAATGAATGAAAATGGTTATCAACATTCAACATGACATATTATATCAACATTATAAGATCAAGTATTGTCAACTGTGCCAGATCTTAAAATAGATGTGCATTATATGGATGTTCCTGTGTCAGGCCTTTAAACGAGATCGTGTAATCTACATAGTTAACAAACCTAATCTCATGAAATTAACCTGAACCACAGAGGAACAATCCAACATAATGCATTTATGTTAAGGCATCTCAATAATCTATGCGATATTATTATAATAATACGAGAGCCGTACAAGGGGACTTACGACTATTTTGTAGTTGAGTAATCAGCTTGTACTTGAATTGGACATGGGGTTGTTCGTAGTATGTCATGTCTGATACCCACAGGTTGCGGGTGTAGAAGCCTGATTGGGAAATAAGTTATAATTGGTATATAGATAATGAGATAAAATCAAACTGTATTATATTCATATAGCAGCATTAAAGAATGAATATTACTTCGACTTAAAAACTTAAAAGTGGGAGTGGTGAAGTATTAACGGTTTATCAGGTTAATTCAGGTAATTTCACGATACGTACCTACCTATGACCTATGTGACCTATGTTGAGTTTCGTCAAGACTTGACGGGGCCATCACATCTTCTGACCACCCCATAGCGAAGTAGAGTCTCGCTCGTTGCGCCAGCACAGCAGAGAGTTCGTATTTGGAGGAGTATATCCCCTGATCGGCGGCTTATCAGGGAGAGACAACATGAACTTTGTGAGCTTATCTTTGAAGTGCTCTAGATCTTGAATGACATTCAGATGGTAGGGGATTGCATTCCACAATTTAGGTCCCTGAACTGCAAATGAGTTGTCAAACAAGGTGAGGTTTGCTGTTGAACTGGTTCTACGTTTTGATGGAATTACTGCAAGGTTTCCAAGCCTTGGGCGTGAAACAAATAGAACGTTCAGATCATTGCTGGTCTTTCCGTGGAGGATTTTCCACATATGGAGAATGATGAATCGCTCCCGCCTTCGTTGAAGAGACATCAGAGATAGATAGACCAGGCGATCCCAGTAGTGGAGATCGCGCATTCCTGATATTCTGGCGGTGAATGCTTTCTGTACACTCTCCAGTTCTTGGATATCGCTGATTTTTGAGGGATGCCATAATGGACAGCAATATTCAATCAGACTTCGAACCATTGATTTGTATAGCGTCAGCATGATGGAGTGAGATCGTGTGTGAAATACACTGAGAACCCATGATGCTTTTTGGCGAGCTTTATCTGCAATGGCTCGTATGTGAGGGGACCAAGAGAGATCACTTGACACTATGACGCCTAAATCCCTGAGCTGATGTATTGGCTCAAGTATAGTGTCTTTGGAAACTGAGTATTGATAGTGTTCAACCACAAATGGAAGTTCAGATAGTACATATTGGTGGTTGAATTTATGACACATGTACTCAAATTTGTCTTTGTGAAGGGCCATATTATTTCTTTCAGACCAGTCAATGACATTTTGCAGATCTTCTTGGAGGAGCTTGACGTCATGCTCCGATTTGATAGCAATGGATATGCGAGTGTCATCAGCAAAACATCGAATTATAGAGTGCATGATACAATGTTCGATATCATTGATAAAAATCAAGAAAAGGATCGGCCCCAAAACCGTACCTTGTGGAACTCCGCTGATTATCAGTGCAAGGATGGACAGATGACCGTCAACAACAACTGCTTGTTTCCGGTCTGAGAGGAAAGATTCTATCCACTTTATGATTTTAGGATGGATTCCATAGAGTTGGAGCTTTCTCAGTAGGAGTTTGTGATCGACTTTATCGAAAGCCTTGGCATAGTCGAGGTATATTGAATCAAAATCTGAATTGTTGCTCAGAGAATCCAAAACGTCATCAAAATGGTGGAGAAGTTGAGTAAGGCAACTCCGGCCAGATCTAAATCCGTGCTGCTTACTACAGATGAGGTTATTGATATCCAAATAGTTTACCAGCTTTTTTCTTATCACCCTCTCGTATACTTTAACCACATGAGAGGTGAGTGATATAGGTCGGTAGTTAGCTGGTTTGGCTCGACGTAAGTTGCAATAATTCGAAATTAGAGTATTTTAGGAATATATCGCCGGATAAACGCGAATCTCTGAATTAAATTTGGGAAATTAACCAATTTTGATGTATTTCAGCAACGTTTTCCCCCTTTTCCAGAATTTCTACGTAAAAATCATTTATTATGCCTTAAGCGGGTGTATTGGGAGACTTTAAAATTTAACCACTTGAAATTTACGAAAATCTGGGTAATTTCGGACACCATTGTAATTTTTAACCATGCAGATCTCAGAATATCCAAATATAAATATCAAATAATACATTAAATTAAATATTTCATGTAATATAACCAGAGAATAAGAAACTGATATAATACTGACCTACGAGAGCAGGAACCACAATTATGGTAGCAATGCTGAGAATGTGGAAGAGCATCGCCACCGAGCATGTCGGTGTCATATACTTCGTTTCTGACGTTTTCTTATACACTGTCGTTAACGTCATGTCGGTTGTTAAGCTGATGCGTTTCTTTAGCGTCTGTTGCTATGGTTATTGGTTACTAAGGTCCTCCAGCAAGTCGTATCTCGAAGCAGCAGCACGTGATATCACCTTGACAAGCTGTATCGGGGAGGCAATGCAAACAACACTCGTTACACTGAAATTGTAACTCGTTACACGGAGAGTTAAACTCGTTACATTTGAATTTTAACTAGTAACCGTAAAATGGCGGAGTAACCACGAACCCACATAACCGATTAACCGAGATTTCTCACTGTACTGCCCCAATCTTGCCACGTACACATATTGCGGTAACTATTAAAACTGCGATTTACTGGAAAGTTAAAGTTGCTTGTTGGTTTCGGTTTTCAACTGATGATTCTGGGAATCTGGGTGGTAGTTTGGTTTTAAACCTCTAATGGTTACAATAATGGTTCTATAACACGTATTCTACTGGGTCGTATCATTACCGTTGGTGGGGGAGGGAGCTAAAATATATAACACTGGAAATGTGTGGCTGATGACGAGTCTTAAGAAACGATACATTTTATGTGCATGTTGTCGTATGTGTGACACGTTAGTAATGACATTGCCAGCACTGTCCACCTAGCTAACTACAACTTACAGCTATCAGGGTTACAGTCCCCAATATATTTTACATTTACGATCAACACACCCTCATTAACCAAAGAACACTCCCGTTTAAATGTTTTACTTTTTAACAGCTTCTCCTACACTGATCCTACTATTGCCCTACATTAATTATAGACTGATCCTACATTATCCTACACTGATTGTAGACTGATCATACTATTATTCTACACTGATTGTAAACTGATCCTACTATTGCCCTACATTAATTATAGACTGATCCTACATTATCCTACACTGATTGTAGACTGATCATACTATTATTCTACACTGATTGTAAACTGATCATACTATTATCCTACACTGATTGTAGACCTACCTGGGCTTGTGTGGGACACAAAGTATCAGCTAGTTGTTGTGAAGTAGGACACCTACAGTCGCAGCTCTCTGCTAAACACACCAAACAGCTATCTAGGGGGTTAACTCCGGCGCAACAAGTCGTCGCACAGCAACCGCCTTCACAGCAATCGTTCTGAGGAAATTATAACATTACTTTAATTTGATCAAACTTTTGGGGTGTAATTTACTTTGACATATTTTTGAAACACAGAGAGAGGTATTTAAATATTTTATGAATTAATTGTGGCATTTATTTAAACACTTTGACAATTTAGATTAGCTGAGGAAGAAAGTTATTTACTTCAGTGATTCAAGCGTTGCTTTGATAGAGTAAGCAAAGTACTTAAGCCTTCAATTTATTCTTTGACTTGTCACTACTTGTGACAAGTTAATGACGGTGTCACTTTAAATCCGTTATCTTGATAATGACAATATGATTAATATAACATTTAATATAACATTTAAAATCGTTATCTTAAATATAATACAATGACAAAATATAACTTTTAATTTACCCTAGTCAGATGTTTGATGAGAAGGATCAGGAAGATGATGAATATATACGCTGATAAGACGATAACAGCAATAGTCGCCGCTCCTAGCCCGTCAGACATTGGCAGCTGACATTGCTGAGGGGAACAACCATCAATCAGGAGGTCATGGTCACGTCACGTGACCGTTTCATGACGTCACGTGACCACTTCGCAAGTGTGTGGGACACGTGATTATTTCTCTACACGTCACGAACCAGCAATTCTCACGAATTCACGTGACAGTGCATTTTAAAAGACGGCACAATTTTAGATTGAGACTCGGCAAAGAGACAGCATTAATCAGTTCTATTATGAATTTAGACGAGAGAAATTAGGACTAGACTGTGGCTCTTCAGGACAGTCCTGATAATTAACATTTGATTGGGAATGAGAGCTGTCAAGCTTTTACTTTTCTCACCACTGCTAAATTGTTTTAATTATGGGCTCATTATTCAGACTACTGCGATATGTATCCGATTGTAAATGGAATTCTGTTGGAGAAAACGTTTGAAAAGACATGATTCAAGAGAGAGGAAAACTCGGTGATTTTTTTTTTCTAAAATTATAATTATGCTTCAATCAATATGAAATATATAATTTAATCATAACAATATGATATTTGTATGCAACAACGGAGCACAGATGTGACTATTTAATTAGTTACACGTGACTGAAACATAATACGGTTACAATAAGATAGGCTGGATTTATCTTCAAGTACCTTATTTACTGTACTTATTAACGGTTATTTATATATCACCTTGTATATATATATTCAAGCTAAGCATTGAATCATTAAACACAACATAATATCATATATGCTACCTTAAGAAGATGACCACAAGTTTCACTATAATTCTCTCACACACAGTAAAAACATAAAATAACATAATTATGTAACTGCTATAACTGCTATAACTAAACTCTTGCTGGTGAGCACAGGTTCTTTAAACATTCTATCACTTAAACTGCAACATTACGTTTTGTAAGTTCTGCTTTTCAGTTTTCAGCGTTTTTAAAACAGGCAAGAAATCTTTAAAAGGTTTTATTTTCATATATAGTACAGTTGGGATATATCATGTGCATCTAAAAGGCTTTGGAATGGAGTTTCAATGTAAATTAGTACTTGGAAGTAGTTAGTAGACACATTTTTTGAGTTATTCATATTATGTGGAAGGTGGTGCTGACAATAAAACTGCTTAAAACAAAATGCCTCCTTTGAATTGCAAATTTTGGGGTGATATTTTTTACAGTTGCAGTTGTGCACATATTGTAAATAGTTGCTAGTTAGAAAATTAAAACACCTCGCCTCATATAAGGCGCAGTTTCTGCAAATACCTACGGCTTATTAGGCAAGCATGCGAAATTTAAGATTTAAAAAAATGTCCAAAGCAAACTTATAAGAGATAGCCTGCACTGATGTTCACATTATAAAGGACAGGGGTACAGGTCTACCAGCTCTATCAAGTTGACATACCTCTCTTGCTATCCTAACCAATACGCCAGATAATTTGCCAGTCTAGACTCAGATTCAGAAGTGTCTACCAGGTTTAGCAAGAACCGTTGTAAGTCTAGTTTGTCAACCCCCTCTCATCCCACCCTCCTAATTCTCATATTCTCCTCCGTCACCCATTACCGGCACTGATATAACATTTTAAATTATAATATATTTATACGGGGTGTTCGACCGATTACATATTCAGAAGATCATTTACATATTCATTACACATTCAGATTTCATTTACCCCCGAAGTTCACACACTGCACAAAATTAACCGTTATATAAAGGAGCTGCCTCATGTGCGTGAGAAAGTGGTATCAAACCGATCAAATGGGTAATTATATCATATAATCTTTCAGCGTCAACAACCGATACGATTTTAATACTTCAACCTCTAGCTCCGAATAGCACTTAAATAAGTTACATTTTAAACAACAACAACAATCTCCCGATACTCTTCATAACAACAAACATTATATCGAGGTATTATTATCGTGTGCCCAATGTTTTGATACATATCTCCAATTTCTCTCTCTCCAGACATTCGATCAGAATATTATACCCAACGAAATTGGATTACAATAATTTTCGTGTAAAAAAGAATCAACGGTTAGAAATATAAAAACTTGATGTGACGGGGTGAGGCTCAACATTGAGCTAATTCTCTCCCTGTGCACTCAGTGCCGCAAGTGCCATGTGCTCTCTCCCGCTAGGAGAGAAGGTTTAAAAGATAAATCATTATTCCGATGGTGGGTACTATGTTTGGTAGGGAGGCATATAGTCTGTACTGCGTAGCTGCAAATTAGTGAACTTAATTCTGTAGTTATTGTTGACGGAAGGGTCTCGGAGTAGCCCAAATGCCTGACTGAATATCCCCACAAAGTGAGAGTGTCGATGGACAGTGCCGCTAGCCGTGACAAGCACCATGCCACTGTGCTGTTCTAACCGGCCCTTGATACCGTTTCTGTCCAGGTTAGGGTTCAGATAGATGCTCTCCCGAACCACCAGACTGTAAAGTCTCCTTGATACGTTCAGGGCCCCGCTGTAGTTTTCCTCGGTTGTCTGATTACGGGCGGTTACCTCGATTTTCAGAACGGCATCCGCCCAGAAATGATGCTCACCCCAGTCGCTCATACCATGAGGTGCGAGAGGGTCGTGGATCATGTTGGTGCCGCACTGCCGTAACAAATCATAAAACCAAGGTGTCCACTGCTCGGCATACTTCTGACCATAATCGTCATTGTCTTTTTTCTCCACATCACCACAGAGCCCAGGACTGGTTTTGGGCGAGTGGCCTGGAGACGTGGTTGATGAGGCGGGTTCCTGAGTTACCCCGTGAGTTTGTGAGGTGCTGGAGACGGAGGGGTCTCCGTAATCACAATCAGCTCCGACCCCTCCGTTCTTCAACTCCTTCTCCTTGATCTCCCACAATTCCATCACCTTTTTTATCAGCTGCTGCTTATCAGCAGTTGATGGGACGAACACCTGATTCTCGGCCAGGTACTGAAATACATGCTCGCGGCGCACTTTTTTCCGGCGCAACAGCACCTTAACGTTCATTGTAAAACTGAGGATAGCCTCGATCGCATCCTTACAAGTTTCGACGGTGACTGCACGGTTGGTGACGGTGTCGGTTAAAGATATGAGGTCTTCCCTTGTGAGTCTATCTAACAGACTCCGGATACCATTCTTTTCTACTTCACTTAGCATTGCACTCCACAGTGACCATCCCTGCCCTACACCTGGAACAGATCATAGGTTAGTTAGGTTCAAGTTAGGTTCAAGTTAGGTTCAAGTTAGGTACTAGGTAGGTTACAATAATGTTAGTTAGGTTAAACATACCTTAGGTGGATAATGGAAAATTAGGTATGGCCATCATGTGGCCTCCAAACAGCCTTCATACGGCCACAATACAGCCTTTATATGGCCTCTACCCGGTCATTATACGGTGACCATACAACCTCCATACAGTGGCCATATAAAGGCCGGTGGCCATACCTAACGGCCCATTATCTCTACCTTCTAATAATACAAGTTAGATTTTAGCTGCACGTATGAGATGGAAGCAATCCTCAGTTTTACAATGAACGTAAGGGTGCTGCCGAACCAGCTACAGGTACTAGCAAGTAGTATCTGTCACATAAGTTTATACAACAATTACAGTTTTAAAAAGTGCTGATAATTATGAATTATCACAGCTGCTGCGAATCTTCAGAACTAACTAATAATTTTAAAAGAGTGCTGAAATAAAATGAAATAACACAAGGATAATGATGTGTTAAAATGATGAAACACAATTCCGGATATCGGGTTGAACAAAATGCGGTTCACCAGATGTCATCGTGCGCAAATAATTTATAATAACCCTTGTAATTGATGTTGAGATACAGTAAAATCTTTTTAAAACAGACAATTTTATCGTGATAATTTTGAAAACGAATGGTATTGTCATTAATTATTGTAGATGAAGAAAACAAGGTTAAAATGATTTGAATCATCACAATGAATAACTTAACAAATAAAATTCCCGGCCGGCAGTTAAATAACTCTGAAAGAATCTTGCGGAATAAAAGTTAATTTTCATGACGAAAATGGCAAGAAAAAAGGCCAAAAGATCCAAATTTCAAAGAATTTTGATAACATAAAAAAGCTACGAATTCACAAAAGAGTAAAAATTAAAAGAGGTTCTGGTCTTAAAAACACGTTGAATAAATTAATCGTTTAAAAAAATTAAACTCCTGATGGTCACGTGTCATGACGTTCCTGTCCGGTATCTCTCAAACGAAGCCTCAGCAGCAGAACTTCCTTCGTACTGCACCTGAAATGATAAGACATTTAGATCATGTTGAAACAATATAAATAGCAAGTCATTGTACTGTAGGGTAGTTACCTGGTTGTATCCGAGAGAAGCTTGGCAAATATAGGAATTAAACCTCTAATCAGTACAACATTTAAAGTTAAACTGGCTCTCAGTTTCAAGTTAGAATGGACACTTTGTTTCCATTTCCTCATTTCATCCCATTTAGAATGTCAAGAATTATATGAACACTACAAATTGCTTGTAATTGAGGTTATGATGAAATGATGTGGAACTACCGCGACCGTTCGCCTTCTGGAGAAAATATGTAATAAATATAGAATTTTCCACAGAATTCCAAGAGTAATTAATTTGGAGTTGTAGGGAGTGTTCAGTGGTGTAAATGAGAGCTATACCACTACAATCTACATGGGTGCTAGCACAACCAGGCTCGAGTTTAATTCATATTGGGAGTGGCATTTCACGAATGTGCTCTACGATCCCTGATCTATTCATTGTTACAAAGAAAAAAGAAATAGCCAGCTGGTACCCAGTACTGCGAGGGGGGGGGGGGGGGGTTGGGGTCGGGGGGGGGGGGGGGCAGGAGGTGAGGGGGCCGCTTGTTACAAAACATGGAACACAGAATAATTCAAAAGTTTCCAAGCAGTTAAAACTACAACTATGATAAAGATCACAATAAGATGAAGTTTAAAAGATTCTGACCTCTTCGTCAGAGCTGTTGTCGTCGCTATCGTTGTAATTAGAGAAAGAGGGGGGTAGGTTCGTAGTCTGAACTGGGTTCATCATGTCCTCTTCCAATTTAATCTCCTCTCCTCGATCCACCTGCAAGTTTAACTAAATTAACTTTACTTAGATCTTTAGATTAAAAACTTTGCCTGTGTAAAGCGTTATAAAATGCGAGGGTTAATTGGAACATAGATTTAGCTTTACTCACCTTAAGTTTCTTCAACTGGGCCTCCATCTCATCTTCTTTCCTCTTCTGGATAATCTTCCTTAATTCTTCAAGATGAGGAACATAGTCTTCATAGTACTCGGTCGCAGCGCTGCTGACTTCTTTGAAAAAGTTAGCACAACCTTGTCCAGTCACTGCTGATATTCCTACTGTTCTCAAATCCTGTGTGTAATTTTACTATTTTTATAACTTGTAAATGGTAGTAATTAAAATATTATTCACAAATTAAGCCATTATTAGCCATTCTAATTGTATTAAGCTGCGTTAAACACTGTTAAGTTGCTGGCTCACGAAGCTTAATAAAACTCACAGAAATCAAAAAATTACAAAATTTAAGACATGATAATAACCCTACCTGGTAAAATTCATCCAGAACTAAGCTCATAGAGCGGGAAAGGTTACTAGAATAACTTGGCTGTGCGTCTAACGCCTCTTGAAAAGTCTCAAAATCGTTCATCCAGTCCACAGCAAACTTGTTATCAACAATATCTGTCTGTGGAATTGTACGTGTTTCTATTTTATAATAAGATAACTCACGATAATCAAATCAGCCTACAGTAACGTGAGATTACCATGACCTCAGTGCAGAAGAAAAACATCATATTAGGACGTTTTATGTTTTCAAGTCGAGAGGAAGATTGCTATATCTAATTAAAAACGGACAAAATATTATTAGAAGAAAAGTTTTACATAAACCTTACCTTGTTCATGACCACAATAAGGGGAAGCCTGGTTTTGTACATTATGCTGCAGGCATACATCATATTTGACATAAACGTGACTGGATTTGTACACCTGAAAATTTGAACTTTGTTTTGAATGTTATATTTCTATTTATTGTAGTGAGCTAAACACTAAAACTGATACTTTTAAGAAGCCAGGATTAAAATGGATATCATTCAAAGTGGATAAGAATGGGTGTAGGAAGATAATGCCAAACCTTACAGTATCCATAATAAAAGCGATTACTGTTGGATAGCTTCTTGCTATAGCATCAGATATAATTGTTCCGCTGGCACTCCAAGTAAAAACTTCTATCTGACCAGGGGTGTCTATCAAAACAAAATCTAAGTCTTTCTTCTTCTCTAAGATATCCAATACCTGAAAAAAGTCCGATTTTAACACATGTAAGGCAAGGACAAAAGAAAATCGCGATTATTTCTTTATTTAGGCTAAAAATTGCGGCGCTGCGACAAGCCAAACTAGGCAAAATCGTGGCGAAAATCTCGAAAATCACAGTGAAATATAATGTATTTGCACGAATAGAATTATGAATCAGGGGTAGACTGGTTTGTAGGGTAATGACTTGCTAGTTGGTCTGTGTGTACGACTTAGAGGTGGATACTTAGAGGTTGCGGCATGTTGCCAGCATGGCATCCTTTGTATAAGTTTTTCACTATCACTATGTTCGTAGAAATATTTCCTTTACCCTCATGAGTTTTTGTCAATATTGTGTTCACAAAGGTATGTTATAAAGTTATAATATAGATTAATTGTCTTAACAATTGATCAATGTTCTCATTGTTCCAAATCTCACTTAACAAATTTGTCGCGGAGAATAGGAAAAATCGCGATTCTGCACGTGCCGCGATTTCCTTTTGACCTTGATGTAAGGATGTGATTGATCCAAATCACAAAAACCACTGAAAATATAATACAAATTGTTGCAGATGTGTCGAAATGTAACTTATCTTCAGCTGTGATTCAACATGCATCTGTTTGACTTTCTCTCAGAAATCAAGCTAAAATGAGAAAGAATACGTGACCACATCACTAATTGACTCACCTGGTCAAATTTTGTGGCAAACAAGTTTAAACATGTGATAATTCCACCATTGGGACCAAGCTGATATTGCTTCATAACTTCTTTGTATTTAACACTGTCTCTTATGTCAATATTAGCCGGATAAGGGAGTTCAAAAACTGCTGGATCTAAATTCATGACATATGGGCACTTGTTTTTAGCATGAAGCCAAGCATTAATACGCTGCATAAAACAAGTTTTCCCAGATCCAGCCATTCCAAGAGTTATTATGACAACAGGTTTTTTGGTGGGATTAGCTTCTTTAGGATTGTCCGTTTCAGTTTGAGGAGTTTGAGGAGATTCCATTTGAGCTTTCTCAGAAGTATCCATTTCAGGGGTTGTTTCTGCTGTTAACATTACCAGTTTCCCTACTTTTTAAAGAGAAAGATCAATTATGGGGGGGGGGGGGGTCAACCTCATTTTACCTCATTTTACCTCATCCCAATTTTGCCTTTTTTGGCTGGCCTCATGAGGTAAAATGAGGTAAATCTCGGCAAAAATTTTAACAGGTAAAATTCTCTAAATCGTCAATTTAGCACGAAGGAGTATGGAAGGAGTTCTAAATGTGTGTTCCTCTAATATAACAGTAAGAAATGGTTAACTTTAGTCGAGGTCTCAGGTCTCTACAATTACTTACTTTGGTTACTTTGGTTGTGTTTATCCTCGTAGCAGGAAGGGTCATCAGATTTCTGACCACCTCGATGGCGAGTAGTCTACCAGGGAATTAGACCAGCTGCAGCTATAACCGGAAGTCGGAGGGTTGTCCGGTATCAAAGCAATAAACTTGGACAAACTAACTTTAAACGACTCAAACGTAGCTTCAGCTTTAATATTATCAGGCACTTTGTTCCACAGTTTTGGTCCTCTTACAGCAAATGAGCTGTCATAGAGTGTCTGGTTGCTCGAGGAACTCAACCTAGACAGGGAAGGGATGATTGCTCGGGTACCATGTCTGGATGTTTTTGTGAACCTTATATTGCTGCAATTGGGGACAACATTGTGAAGGATCTTCCACATCATCAGAATAGTGTACCGTTCCCTTCTGCGCTGCAGTGACATTAGCTTTAGATGTGAAAGCCTCTCCCAGTAGTTCATATTTTCCAGACCGCATATACGATCGGTGAATGTTCGCTGGACCCCCTCCAAAAGCTGGATCTCAGTCACCTTAACAGGGTCCCACAGCGGACAACAGTACTCTAGTAGGCTTCTGACCAAAGACTTATATAGGGTAGTCATTACGGTCCTATCACGAGTTTTGAAGACACTTAACACCCATGACAGTGTGCTTCTAGCTTTCTTGACCATATTACCGATCTGTTTGGACCAGTTCAGATCGCTTGAAACCATAACTCCGAGGTCTCTAACGTTCTCAACGGGATGTAGTATTTCCTCGCTGGAGACCTTGTAAAGTAGAGTTTCCACGTAAAAAGGAAGTTCAGAAAAGGTACTTTTTCTATTGTGGAGATGATTCAGGAGCTCAAACTTCTGTTCGTGGAGCTTCATGTTGTTGCAGCGTGACCAGTCGAGAATACCGTACAGATCAGCCTGAAGCAGCAGACAGTCCTCAAAGCAATCGATACGTTTGGAGACCCTAGTATCGTCAGCAAAGAAGCTTACCTTAGAAGAGGTAACAGCTAGCTCTAGATCGTTAATAAACAAAATGAACAATAGTGGTCCTAACACACTTCCCTGAGGGACACCACTTAGAACCCTGGCACTGTCCGAATGAACACCGTTTAGGACTACAACCTGTTCACGGTCAGAGAGAAATGACTGGATCCAGCTTAGAAGTTTTCCGTGAAATCCGTATCTCTTTAACTTTAACAAGAGAAGGTCCAAGTCAACTTTGTCAAACGCCTTGGCGAAGTCGAGGTATATGGAGTCTGTGTCTTTCCCCTGAGTAAACCCTTCAAAGATGTCATCAAAGTGATCGAGCATTTGGGTCAAGCAGCTTCTGTTCGATCTGAAACCATGTTGTTTGTCAATGCCGGGAAGTTCCTGCAGGAATTTGCGCATTGCGCTTGAAGCGCAAGATTCACAGCGCCAAAAGCGAAGGTTGTAGAGACATGAGACCTTGACTAAAGTTAACCATTTCATACCATTACTATATAAGAGTATGCCACTTTCAGAGTCCTGAACACACTCCCATATCTCTTAATCGTCAATTATATGAATTTTACCTGTTAAAATATATCATCTTTTACTGATATCATTTTAGTTTAACACTGTTAGTTTTAAAAAAGAAAATAATACTTCACACCAAACTAACACACAATATGAGAATATAAAAAGGAAGGTTTTCTTGGAGACCTGGACCGAGCATCAAAATAGTGTACATTGCTACTGTCATTGTCAAGACTCAAGAATAAGAGGGTCTAGTTGTGGGATTATGCTGGATAACAGATATGATAAGTGGTAACATCCTACAAAAGATTGTTAGCTTACTAAGGAATTTTCCTCTTACTGAATCATACAAGAATTTAACTAAGTTCCTCCTAGTCCTAAGTATTATCTTGTTTCAGAGGGAATGAGTGATTTAAAAAGATGAGGCCGAAGAGTTAGTTGTGAAGAAGGCATTTGTACGAGTCTGTAATTTCTAAGCTAATTTTTTTCGATATTTTTAGCTATTTACTGATCTTGTCTTGACGTATCAGCAAGAGATCACTGGACTTCGTTAGTTGTTAGTCATGTTATGCTGATACAGTTAGTGACGAGCTATGAAGTAATCATTCGACCTTATTTAATACTGATCCTATCAATGACGAGCTATGAAGTAATCAGTGGATCTCGTCAATGCTCATCCTGTCCGGACTGTCACTGACGAGTTATAAATGAAGACCTCATTAATTCCCTTGTTCCAAGAAGATATTCCTCTGGTAACAACCCCTTCTGGCCTGCTTCTGAACATAATATGAAGATTCGAAAACCTAGTCTACCTTAATTGGAACTTGCTGACTGCATTGGAAAATGGAGAACAATCGAGAAATGATAATCAGTGCCAGGATATAATCAAAGTTGAATTTGGAATCCAAGGAAAACCTTCCTTTTTTATACTATCATATTGTGCGTTAGTTTGGTGTGAAGTATTATGTTTTTAAAAAAAATTAACAGTGTTAAACTAAATTGATATCAGTTAAAGATGATATATTTTAACAGGTAAAATTCATTGTTCAGGACTCTGAAAGTGGCATACTCTTATAGCAATGGTATGAAATGGTTAACTTAAGTCAAGGTCTCATGTCTCTACGACCTTCGCTTTTGGTGCTGTGAATCTTGCGCTTCAGCGCAATGCGCAAATTCCTGCAGGAACTTCCCGACATTGTAGAGACCTGAAACCTCGACTAAAGTTAACCATTTCCTACTGTTTCTATTAGAGGAGCACACATTTAGAACTCCTTCCATACTCCTTCGTGACTAAATTGACGATTTAGAGAATTTTACCTGTTAAAAATTGGTGAAAAATATGGGCGTGGCCCAAGTCAGTATTATACGAAACCTTAGAGACACAAAAATTTTTTTGGTTGTTCCCGACCCTATAGAGCAACTAATTAGAGGTGATATCTAATTATTTCAACGAAAGGTGGTTTTCTGAACTGCCCTTTATTCTACAGCGAAACATTGAACATGTACATAAGAACTTAGAATTGTATGAAGTATGAGTTTATATGAGTAATTTATTATGAAATGACCTTTCACTATGCAATTTCGACTAAATTCATGTAGATATCCAATCCAGTTCCATGCGCAACTGTTGTTTACATTTGGTCTAGTTAGACACAATTTGTTTCAGAGTGACTCGATAATCGCAATATCAAATTAAGATATTATTTAAATGGTCCATGTCATGCAATGCAGAAATATCCCCATAAATTGGCAACTGCCAAAGTGACACTAAAGTTATTGCTAATTCCTTTACAAAACTTAGCAAGTGCTATTTACAATATCCTAATGGATCATGGAAATTGAAATGTTCAATTTTCTTTTCATAAATAATAATTATAATGCGAAGTTTTATTTACCCCAAGTTTGGAGAGTAAGTAGGTTAAACTGGGAATGCCCCTTCCCAGGGACCACATCACCCCTAATAAACCATTAAATATCATGGGAGACCATGCACAGCCTCGAATTATAGTATAATGACTTCGAATAAACCTTTTTTGTCTCTAAAAAAAGGCTTAGAAAACTAGATTTATTTACCTCATTTTACCTCATTTTACCTCATCCCAATTTTGCCTTTTTTGGCTGGCCTCATGAGGTAAAATGAGGTTGACCCCCCCCCCCCCCCCTAATTATATTACCTAAGAGCAGTAAACGACCGGGATTCCCGGCGCCGTGAAATCCCGGCGCCGGGTGAGCTATTTCTTCCCGGCCCGGCCCCGGCCGATTTTCAATTTTTGCCGGGAATTTGGCCGGGAATTTTTGATCGAAATCGGCCTAAAACTTTCATATAAATCTTAAAATGGATTTTCAATTTTGAAAGGATGATGTCCAGAGTGCCAACTTTTCAGTGAAAAGTTCTAACTTGGCCGTGGATTTATTAAATTCACGGCCCCGGCCCCGGCCAAATTCCAGAACGGCCAATTCCCAGTCCCGGCAAAATTTGGACATTCCCGGCCCCGGCCCCGGCCCCGGCCAAATCCTACCCCCGGTCGTTTACTGCCTAAGAGTAATCCAAGTTTTAAACTTCTGAGTCAAATACTATCAATCTATTCATCAATCTGGGCAAGTCCATTATTTTTAAACTAAAAAATAAAGATTTAGTAAAAATAAGCTGGAGGCTATGCAGATAATAAAATAAAGGAAACCCACATGAGCAATGATCATTGATACCAGGAAAGACAAATGTGTCTAGTAGGTGCTGAATGAAGGATTTCCTAGGGTTTTCGCTTGGATACTACACAGTTGTTCATCTGAACCAGCACTCATGTCATCATTATTATAACAAAATCTAAAATAGCTAATAATTTAACTCATTATCAGCGTTCCCCTTTAAGTGTCATCGACTGAAATTAATAACAGTCCAGACCAAGGCGTAACGTTGCCTGTTGGCACCCCCCTGCCGAAAAAGCGCCCCCCTGTTGGCACCTCCTCCCCTTTTGGTGCCCCTCATTAAAATTGAACAAATTAGGTAATTTTAGAGGATACGCCGGTAAAATCTCTAAAAAAGTGTGTATCTAGAGCAAAATGCACAGTTTTGCTAGTACTTTAGTTAAGTTTTCGAAATTGTCCCACATTCAATGAAACAAGAAATTTTCGATGAAACAAGAAATTTAATTTTAGCACATTTTACAGAATAAAAAAATGTAAAACAATTAATAAAATATAATGCCCATTTGGTGTATGACTTTTTGTCCTTGACTGCTAGTTTGGTTTTGGAAGGACAGGTAACTAACGGGGCAAGGAATGCGCGTGCCTGAAAGCTTTTGCACACACCGAAACGCTAGTTCAGTTAGGTTTATAGAGACAAGGCTCAGATTAGGACTAGAAGAAATTTGTTAGTAGACATTAGGGGTTCTGTTTATAGTTCTTACTATAGGTTGCAGTCTTGTTGTGACAAAAAGTCTACACTAAAACATGCTTTAGTTTATATTGTGTAGTTCAAGGATATAAAATGCAGCTTCGAGGTGGATATTAGAGAGCTGGCGAAAGATTATGGCCTTTGTATCAATGGTTATAATAAGCTATAAATATCTTAAACTATACAGTGCTAATTAAAAATTTCTTTATTCAAACAGAATTTCTTAAAAATTTCTTTATTCAAACAAAATTTCTTTATTCAAACATTCAAACATTCAAACAGAGGGGTCCTTCGTTACGCCACTGGTCAAGACTGACTTACCGTGTGAATCTTTGGATCTATTTTTGGATCTATTTTTATATTGATATGATTTTTATATACCTATATATTCCTCGCATAATTTCCATGTCCGCCTGAACAAACCTGGCACCATCAAATCCTACTCTAGTAACCCCAGAACTCATCAAGCCTAGTCTGAATTCAAAACTAGTTGACCAGCTACGTACAGTTTCCTGGACAACTGGAACCTTTTGGGCCATGCACAAGCCAATAGCATGTATGGTCCTGCAGTGGGGTCTCCTTGTCCTTGGATCTGTGTTTTGATCCGTCTTTTCTTAAAATTTTCCATTTGTGTCACTTAGAATCACCTTTTAAAATGTTAATCGACACCACTGGTCCTAGTTAAATTTAGCCATGGCACGACTACTCGAACGTAACAGTTAAATAGGTGTGACATACTATTATATTCTTATAATTATATCATATGAATTGATTGCACTGCTAATAAATAAAATACTTTGTTTTACTAAAATACTTTGTTTTACTACATAACTGTAACTAAATAGATAACAATAATAATCTAATAGTTATTCGTCTGAGACATATATCTGGAAAATATTACTGTGCATTAGTCAAAAGTGCTGGTATTTGAAGTAGGTGCACGAAAAGTGACGTCCACGTCACAGCAAAGTAATAAAAGCATTGCAAATATAGAAATTTCATAACAATTCAGACGACGTTAAAATCAAGCATCTCTATGACCACAGATTGAACTTGATCCTCCAACGCGATCACCATATCGCAGTCAAATAGAACTGGTGACTCATTACAGTACGTTACATAGTTTACAGTACACTTCTATTTAGATTTACTGAAGGGGTAGTTGGTACCCTAAGAAGATTCTTGATCTTTTGACAGGGCCCTCCTCATTTAACCCTGAACAACGTTTCTGTTCATTCAGTTGAGTCGAACCACTAGGCCACAATTCATGGAAGGGTCAAGTTTTTGTAGTTTTAGATGAACTACCGATCAACATAGATCTACTTCCATTACATGAACTTTATGTCATATACTAGTACTCATGCACAGGCGGGTACTAGAATTTCTCGACAAGAATAACTCACTATTCGAGAATCAATACGGATTCCGACCAGGAAGATCATGCGAGCATGCGCTTCTCAATGCTCAGAGCTCCATTCTGCATTCCCTAAATAAGAACCAAATAACACTACTATTACTTTTAGACTATAGTAAGGCATTTGACGTCCTAGATCACGCGACATTACTCAGGAAACTTGAGCATTACGGTATTCGCGGCATTGCCTTGAAATGGTTCGAGTCATACCTTAATGGTCGCAGTCAATTTGTCTCCTTGAACGGCTCCAATTCATCATTAGAATCTATGGTATACGGTGTTCCACAAGGTAGCATATTAGGCCCCCTGCTTTTCGTTATATATATCAATGACTTACCAGGAATCAGTAACTTAGCTAAATTTATATTATACGCAGACGATGCAAATATAATTATCACCGGATCAAATATACAAGAAATTGTATCCAAAATCGACCACCTCACTGATGTGTTGATAAAATGGGTTTACTCAAACGGCTTAGCTCTTAATTTGAAGAAGACTTGCTATATGGTATTTTCAAAAAGACGGGTAGACCTATCGTCTCTACAGGTAAGAATTGACAACACTCCTATTGAACGCAAAACGGAGGCCAGATTTTTAGGAGTTATCGTCGACGACAAACTAAACTGGGCCAGCCACATTCGTGCTATCAAAACAAAAATGTCACGGTTTACCAATCAAAGCACGCTTACAGATCTTCCAAAGTTTTGTACAATCTCACTTAAATTTCTGTTCGCTCGTTTGGGGTTTTGCTGCAAAATCTCATATTAACTCACTGTTCACTAAACAAAAACAAGGAATACGAGCAGTTATGCCGGGTTACGTGAATTACTATTACAAAGATGGTAAACTTCCGGATCATACTAAAGCTACGTTTAAAGAGTACGAAATATTAACTGTACACGGGGTAATCATAAAAAATGCTCTGACTCTGATGCACAAGATAAATTACATGCCTGGCCTTCTGCCGTCGTCGATAAAATACTTATTTCCTCCCGATTTACCAAAGTATGGCACATCTTATGACGACAATATCGACTGGCTAACAACGTACTCTCAACCAGATCTACGCGCTAGTGTTCTGTATAAAGGTCCTATATTAGCTATTACCGAGCACAACATTAGTCGCATAACTTGCCCATCTAGCATTTTCTCAATGCGCATTTATAAGAAATCAGCAAAGCGTGTAATGATAGAACTACAAAGCTCAGGAAACGATGAAGAATGGCCAACTTTTCTGTTACATAATTTACCCGGGCTACGTAAATCAGCAAGATCAGGCACTCAACAAATCAACTACCGAGAATAACCTAATAGCAACCTAACATATGCAGCTCAACTTTCACTATTATATCAGTGTCCCATCTAAATCACTTATCGTGCCATCCTGACAGCACATTCCATATTTCACTGCCAACTAGCGCAAACCTATACTGATAAAACACCTACGACAGTATTATCAAGTAAAGAATTTTATATAAACGTTTAAGCTTTTAAATGTGTTTGCAGATCAGGGTCATCAGAATCAACTGATAAAATCTAGACGAAATAACTATGAGTTCGATGGCATGTAATTTGCGTGCCCTTCGGGAATTAATATTGATTATTACAATTATTATATATTTTGAGTAAACATTGACTGGTGTAAAAGCCAGCCCCAAACAAACAAATATCACGAAATCACCTCCAGTCAAGTTTCTTCAAAAATTCTTTGCATTTAAAAAAATCTGAATAGGTCAAGTTACCAGCCATGCTCTAAAACCTTTCTATCTTGCTAGTGAAAGGAGTTGTTGGAGATGGGCAGCCGGTTGTCAGACAACCTTATAACGTAAATGTGGCACTGTGACACTCGTGGCACTAACATGTGGCACTTGCGACACTCACATGTGGCACTTGTGGCACTATCATATGTAACATGTGGCACTTGCGACACTCACATGTGGCACTTGCGACACTCACATGTGGCACTTGTGGCACTATCATATGTAACATGTGGCACTTGCGACACTCACATGTGGCACTTGTGGCACTATCATATGTAGCATGTGGCACTTGCGGCACTCACATGTGGCACTTGCGGCACTATCATATGCAGCATGCGACACTTGCGGCACTCACATGTGGCACTTACGGTTCCAATATGCTGCATAGTTAGGTACAATACTGCTTTTTTTTGCAAGAATCATCAACTGAACTGGTTGATATTTCAACTTTAAGTTATAAAATTGATTTTTACGATTATATCGTGAGACGTGAAATATAATTCTGCCCGATTCATACTGCGATTCAGCAATCATAAATAACGCTAAAGACGATATTAATTTGTTTGATGATTTCAATCATAATTTGGCTTGTTAAGCTTGAATTGATCAGTGTTCTTATTATATATATCAACCATAATTACATACGATTACAAATTACAGATGACATGATTGTATTACAATTGTGATCATCGGTCAACTACAAAACAAAGGCTCATCGAATATAAATACCTCTCTGTGTGCCTCCGATTGTGAGTCTGAGTCTGACTGACATGAAATTAACCTTTTTGTACATAATAATCTTAAAATTATGATACAAATATTTTTATCTATAATATGCATTGGCATTGCAATGCGGCACAACCCCATCCCTTAACAAGCTTTCGCCAAAAACTAAACGACTAACCCTGCCTTACGACAAACTTGACATTTTAATTTATTTAAATGTCAATGTTGTCATGTCCAATTTTGCCTGTTATAACTATGTTTTATACTTATAATAAGTGTACCGTGATCGTGATATAATAATACTTATACTGTAACTGTACGAATAACCCCTTTCGATTAATTATAATGGGGTGTGGGGAAGCATTTAAAATTCAGAATAACCAATAAAAAACATCCGCTGCCGACAATTTAAAGTTAAACTGTTTTAATTTAACAATTACAAAAGCAAAAAAGCAATCAACAGTTTAACATTTATTCAAAACGATAAATTGGACCTTAACGGGTGATCGATACTTGTAAAATATGTGTTCCATAAATATTACCGTCCAAATAGGACCGTCGACGAGTCTTACTGGGCCGCGCTCAGCCTGTCATTCCGCCTAATCTCTTTATGAACATGATAGCCTGAGGTCCCCAGGTAATTGGAGGACTTTGCCGCTTCGACGCGCCGCGCGAACTAGCATTCTTGCTTCGTCGATCGTTGCTCTGCTTCGCAGAGCAACGATCTTGACGGATTGACATCGTCAATCAACCTAGGTAACGACGAGTCCAACTCGGCGCGGGTCTTGATGCATGGTATTGGTAAGTTATAAACCTACAAATTGGACCGGGCACAACTATAATATAACGAGCCCACGTCGATCTAATATTTATTCTACTTCAAATAACAATAACACCTGCGGCCCGCCGCCCGTTAATGTTATGTTTCTTTGAATTTGATTGCTTAACCCTAATTAAATACTAACCCTATAACGGCTAACCCTGACCTTAACCTACGATTAACTATTAAACTGTACTGGGCTTCTACTAATTCGCTCGCCCAAAAATTTCACGTGACTTTGGTTTTTGTGATATTGGTTTTGCAGCCGTACAAAACGGTTTTACAAAAACCCTAATCCCATACCAATACCTAAAAGGCCTTTTCGCAAGAATTTTCTTAAAATTTGGGCAAGCAATTGCTGATTAGATCGGATGGGTCCATTTTATTTTAATTTTTATTTTGTATAATCAATAATAGTGTTTCCCCTTCGCACGCGATGTTACTTGTTACTTTATAATATTATAAAATTCAGCTCATAGTTATGAACAAAAATAGATTTGCAAGAAGAAATTTAAAAAAGTGCTAATATATATATAATTTAATAGCTTATTAAATTATTTTACGTTGCACGTTGACCATTGTTAATGGTTTGGCCCGGCGCGCGTTACTTCCTAGCTCGTGCCATCCTGTCATTCCGCTAAATAATATGGTTATGAACATAAATATAATAGCCTGGGGTCCCCAGGTAAATTTAAACATTAAATGTATCAAAATAATTCCGGCAAAAATCATGTTAAAATTAAATTAAAACTCTAAACGCGCCGCGCGTATTTCCGAAAATTAACTCCGCAGTATGAAAATCGAGCGCACAAGCAAATACTGTCATGAATCACACATGTACGTTATAGTATCATTGATAGTATTTGAGTGATATCTTTGCATTTCAAAACTAATATTTAGTCTGTTTGGTTATCTTTTTTTCGATATGTAATTTAATTGTTAAGTACGTTTTCATATAATCTGATTTATGTGTTCCAATCGTTTTTTATCTTGTGCTGCTTAATTCTCAAAAGTCGACTTATAATTTGCGACGTATTTCTTATATTATCTTCAGACTTCAACATAATTCGTCATCATACTTAATCGGGTTACATTGATCCTTTACAGCTACATGACTCTTACAAATGCAAGATTTCACTGAATTAGCAATTAGAGAAATAAAAATATTGATATGTGTTGTGGCCATTTCAAAATATCAAAGGAGGTCTTAAAGTTGTTAATAGTTAATAGTACTATGTTTAAAGTATGCACTGAAGGGGAAGTTTTCTATCATTCGGCTGCATTCGTATCATTCGATCATACATTTATTCATTTAAAAAAATTGAAGATCCTACACAAAATATGACTAAAATAACTTATTGATAAAGTTTCTCAAGTTCGTGAAGGGACAGTCTAATAAGGCAAGGTTTTAGAAGAGCTTCAAAAGAATCCAGACGATTGTACAGGGCGGGGGGGCCAGAGGGGGGGGGGGGGGGCAAAAGTCAGTACACATGTTGGGTGTTTTATTTTTGTGAGTTGTTGCTTTGCAGATTGAATACTGTACCTTTACAGGTGGTTCATAAAGGTTGGGAGGCTATAATAATTGTAAATGCCTCCCTAGCTTCTACTACGACAGATATATCCTTTAAATTATTTTCCTTCTGAAATTTTGGCTATAGTAATTAAGAAATGTGACACCTTAGGAGAGACTACATGAAACTAAATTCTTAGGCGTAACAGTCGGTGAAGACCTAAACTGGAATGAACATCTAGAGGTAAATAAGTATTAAAACTGTGGCATGCTAAATAGAATTAAAGATAACATTCCCACATCACTCCTTAAAGATCTGTATCACACTCTGTTTGAAAGCTATCTTGCATATGGAATAACTGTCTGGGGAGGAGTATCTAACAAAAGCACAGAAAATGTGTGCCCGCACAATGTTTGGTGATAAAGAAGCATACCTGGATAAATTTAAAACTAGTGCGTGATGCAGACCCTACGGGGAGCAGATCCTGGGCAACGAATTCTACAGAAAAGAGCATACTAAACCCCTCTTCAACACTCTTCAACACTCATGAAATCATGAATGTGCATAATCTGTACTTCTACCACTGTATTAAATGACATCTTCAAGGTCTTGAAATACAGAACCCCTATATCACTTTACTCCCTCTTTGAAACATCTGGCAGACTTGGCTAAGAGACAGTCATTCTCACACCTAAACCATTAGCTACTTATACAGAGCAGGGACAATCTGGAACACAGTACGATAAAATCTCATGCTAACTACAGTCACCTGTAAGCCCAATCACCTCAAATCATCCATAAAAATAACCATCACTCCCACTCAAAAGGAAGGAGAACCAAATGACTGGAACTTAGTCTTAAACAGTGTTCGACAAAATTCAAAAACTTTGAAATTGACCTTGCCTAGATTACTTGAGCTTACAAAAGCTGTAAAATGCAGCAGCCCCATACCTTGTCATGAACATAATATCGAAACTACCTCTGTGATCACATCTTTCTCTGGGTGCAAAATGAATATATACATAGGTTTATCAGTTTTATAGAAATTTGAAAGTTCTATAGACATTTATATATGGAATATAAACATTTTATTTGTGTGTTTTTTGTTGTGTATCTTTATAACTATTTAGGAAGAGATTTTTATAGAATGTTAGAAGTGCATACGAATTAAGCATATAAATGACATCATTGCCATTTCTGAAGTGGTTTGTAGATGGGCCATTGTTAGCCCCAAGCGTTTTGGTCCCTCATTCCTGCCACTCAGCATTGCCTACTGTAAAGTAGAAATTTTTCTTAGAAAATAGAGAAACAGACCTTGTCTCACTAAAACTGATAAAAAGTCCATAATCTTGGTATTTCAACACTAAGTCTCGCTTGAATGACTTAAACGTACATCTTTGTTGGGTATATTTTAATGTCGAAGGGTGTAATAAATGTTAGAATTTATTTTTTATTTATTAAATTCCCCTAAATTGAAACCACTTGCCATAATAAAAACACTAACAACCAAATAATTTTTTTTCACCAAAGAATATTTCCTCAAGTTTACTTCTAGGTTCATCCAAACTATCAAATAAATGCGAAAATGGACCTTCATTTAAAAGAAATAAACACGAATATTTTTCGATTCGAACCAATGGTGGTAGTAATTCATACCTTGACTCCCCCTCACCCCTGTACAGTGTACATTCGTAGGAGCTACTACAGAGAAGCTACCCACACTAATCTTAGATCTGTTCAACATATCTTGCAGATAAGTTGGAGCCAATCCTTGTAGAACTTGCAAGATCTTGAGTGCAATCATTTTCTTTATATCCAACCAATAAAGATAGATCAGTCCATCCTCTAGATGGCCTATTAAAATCTTTGGCTTTAGCTAGATCATTTTGTAGTAAATGGAACTTGATGTTATAGCCTCTTGCCAATTCCAAAGTATTTAAAGCTATTACAGTAATCTAAGTAGGATGGCGCTTCAGAGATATTGTTCATAGGAATCAAATTTCCATTTTGATTGAAAAATAATTTGTTGATTCTAATGTGATATATGCTTAGTAAAAATATATTGCAATACTATTGGTTTAAACTGCTTTAGGATATGATACGAAGCGGTGCTACGATTTACATTGGTCAGTGGAAAAGTGTGGTGAACACCAACTCAAAACAGAGCCAGATGCTTTACTTTATGATGTGACTATTACTGATTAATATACCTGCAAAATACTGAATGTGTTTCTGGTTAGTTAATAGTTTTTCTTAATTGTATATCTTATAGTATAGCTTTCCTCCACAATTACAACTAACTGCAGAAAAAGACAGTTATGACTCAATTGAACATGTATTAAAAGTCAATTTACCATTGATTCATGCACTTTACCATTGATTCATGCAATTTACCATTGATTCATGCACTTTGGGCTGAAATAGGGAGGGGATGCGATGATGTTTACTTTCATGATTTCGAAAACTCGATTTTCAGGACGCCCGATTATTACAATTACACATGAGTGCTGACCTTCAACTTGACCGGCGATTAATTTGGCTAGGAAGAATAGCAAATATTTCAGATAGCTTATTTTCAGATCTTTGCATTTTTCAGCCTAACGAACCATTTTCTTCAATAAAAAGCGGTCCTAAACAGCACAATGTGACTTCCAGAGCATGAATTTTTACATCTAAGATGCCAACTTAAAGAACCGTTTCACACACCAAGAGCGCTTACACACACTCCACTACTTTTCATCTGGACTCACAATCGTGTCATCTGATATAACCCAGAATATTACATTAAAATTAAATTAAAAACATGGTTAAATTAAAAACATGGTGGACCAAAATGTATCTTGCTGCTCTTTTTTTGCCCACCCTGTGCATGTGCTACAAAGTATTTATCTTAATTTTTGAAAACTTGTCTTCGAATACTTCGATAGCCAATTATAGGGTCACCCACTATTAGAAGAAGGGGGTAAGGAATGGCTTTTGTCTTTTATTGGTAACTGGTATAAATAGTTATGATTGTTACCATTCTAAATCATCAGTTTTCCTTTATTTTTTATCCTATTTGGTTATTTCTATTTTCGAGCTGTCATGTACATGTATTTTCAGACTAAAGTACCTAAAGATCACAGAATTCATTTACATAGCTAAAGTGGATCACAGAAAACTGCAGAGAACAAGATGGAACATTATATCAGTGCTGCAGGTAAGCAACAATTTGTCTTATAATGTGGTAATCGGTTCTTATCTTAACTACCGAACGAGTTTGGTATATTCAGTCAAATGATGAAAGTCATTGATAATCAAACAGATGCAGCCATCTTAAAGGACCAGTTAACTGAAAAAAAAGTTATCCTCATATTTTGACAGATTGTGACAAATAGCAAACTAAGCAACGTGTCGAAATTCCTAAATCTCTAACTGCTTCTCTAACGCGTGTAAATAGCGTTTGTATTATTTTGGCGATGACGTCATAAAGTCCCTTGCGCGCGCAGAAGAGCTCGTGAGACTGTATTTTACAGGTAGAAAATGGACATAATACAATGTTTTTCCCCGAATAACTCGAAAAGTAAGTAATTTAGGGTACATGTTGCTTCATAAGTTGTATAATGTATATAAACATGGCCATTCTGCACAATTTGCACACATTCAAAAACCTTTAGGGCCTTCATAGCCCAATTTACCAGATATCCATAGTTTTGCATGATTTCTGGAACCGAAAATCAGTTTTTCGCCAATAAATGAAAAAGTAAGCACTTTAAGGCATATGTTTGTTCGTAAGTCATATATTAATATGTGCGGTTCTTTTGCACCCTGTCTAAAGACTCTATCACGATCCTATCGAAAATGGGCTCAGCACCACGCCCAAAATGGTTTTTGGCGAATTTTTCGAAAAGTAAACACTATATAAACATGCATATGCGGCTTCGTTTAAGCCTATTTTGAAGTCTCTACGACCTTCAGAAGCAAGAGGTCGGTTACGTTATTGGGTCAATATGGGCGTGGCCCTCCTGGGTTTTCTCCACGGTAAAAAAAATGTCTCCAAACGAAAATCGTTTATTCATACCTTCGGGAAGGTCTGTGCAAAGTTTCGTGAGTATTTGAATATTTGCAGGTTCATTTCCATAAATGTCCATAAATAACTGGACTACACAACTTTAGAGTTAACTTTAGAGAAACTCATTAGTCATTTATCTCAAATCAAGCTGTTAGTGTCCATGATCAACCTGTGGCGACAATGTTTTACGTGAAATGTAAAAATCAGGAGTAATATAAAAAGTGTATTTTTAGATTAAAGTGCTAGCTCATAGTTTTAGAATTATATAGATTAACGTTGGTCGTTTAGCCATCTAACAATCGATCGTGCCGTAATATATGGCCAGAGAATAATAGGGTCTTGGAAATTCTATAGTTGTTCAGTGGGTCGATTGACTGAACACGTTTGCACTTGGTATTTAAACTTACCAGTAGTTTATTTATGTTATGTACCGATGATAATGCAATTAGGATAACAACTAGGTAAGCCGTAAGTCTAATTCAAGACACACCGCACACCGTACACTCCAAGTCCAATCAGTATTACTATTTGGTAGACCCGAGACCGGGTATTTTGGCGGGAATTCTGTTCCCACGGCACTGTTCTGATAGAAGCTACTTCTACTAATGGTCCCAGAGGAACGGCCGTAAAGTAGCCAGACTTCTTGTCTCCTGTGCTGGCTGACACATGCGGATTAAAGTTATAAATTTCGCTATGCTATAAATATAATTGCTCTCGGAATTGAATAAACTCCTACTTATCTAGATCCTTTCTAAATTCGTTAGAGTTTCATGGACTGGGGAAAAATAATCGGCACAGTCTCCCTAGCTGCTTGTGTAATTAAGCAATGAAAACAATCCAAAATTATCACATATGACATAAGTTGTAATAGCAGAAACTTTCTAACCGTACATTCACCCGCCACTGTTCAAGAACCTATATCACTGTTTAAAATCATGACGTGAGCACTGTACATCCAATCAGCTATTCCTTTAGTTAGAATGATAGCCAAAACTATAAGGATTTTGGAGAACTAGGCTAATAGTCATAATTCTAAAATTTGAGTGAGTTACACGTGTTTTATTGACGATGATAAACATTTGTTTAGTAGTGGAACAGCAATACTAAGGTAATGGGACTATTGATAAACATTTGTAATGTAAATTACGCTATGCAAGCGCGCACTGAGGGACTTTATGACGTCACGAGGCCACAGCTTATTTTTGCAATAACACGCGTTACAAGTACGCTAGAGAGTTGGTTCTTTCGGCGATACGATTCTTTACCAGTTTGTCACAGCTGATTTAAATCTTAGCCAAATTTGAGACTACAAATTTTTCAGTTAACTGGTCCTTTAAGGGGGGGGGGTTCACCCTGATTTTTTTGTGAAACTTAGTTTCGAGATAGCAGTTGACCAACAAACTAGGACCGGTGACCGAACTTTTGAGGGGGTCCCGGACCCCAACCGCCAAACGGTGCCTGCGGGGCAGCCACGCCCATATTTGATCCAAATTAGGCCCAATTTAGCCAAATACCCTGAACATGCCCAAAACCCAGATTTTAGGTGCTCTACTTGTAGCTAGTGGTCCCCTGAACTCGTATATGAATTTTCATCAAGATTGGACAAAAAATGACTGAGTTATGAGCCAAAAACCATATGACCATATTTGGGCATACGCACCAAATTTGATCGATTTTGGCCCATAAATTGGTCAAATATCAATATTTTTGAATGAAACCAACTTTATATGGAAGATAAGCCTATACTACAGATTCTCTATGATTATCAGCTCAATATCTATCTAACTGTGGATTCTGTGTTCAAATAGTTGCAAAAAATGAACAAAATCGCCCATATCTCAGTTCGCGATATTTGCAAAACTGACTTCGCTCAAAACAATAGAACTCAATAGGGTTTCAATATTTTTTCATGAAATTTTCAGAATCAACGTAGAATCGCCTCATGACCTTAAGTTTTGTATTAGAATTTTGAGTTAGGCCTTTAAAAAAAATTTGGCGGCCAAATTCTGAAATTTGCCGGGCATTTTTCAGAATTTGGCCGCCAAATTTTTTTAAAGGCCTAACTCAAAATTCTAATACAAAACTTAAGGTCATGAGGCGATTCTACGTTGCATTGATTCTGAAAATTTCATGAAAAAATATTGAAACCCTATTGAGTTCTATTGTTTTGAGCGAAGTCAGTTTTGCAAATATCGCGAACTGAGATATGGGCGATTTTGTTCATTTTTTGCAACTATTTGAACACAGAATCCACAGTTAGGTAGATATTGAGCTGATAATCATAGAGAATCTGTAGTATAGGCTTATCTTCCATATAAAGTTGGTTTCATTCAAAAATATTGATATTTGACCAATTTATGGGCCAAAATCGATCAAATTTGGTGCGTATGCCCAAATATGGTCATATGGTTTTTGGCTCATAACTCAGTCATTTTTTGTCCAATCTTGATGAAAATTCATATACGAGTTCAGGGGACCACTAGCTACAAGTAGAGCACCTAAAATCTGGGTTTTGGGCATGTTCAGGGTATTTGGCTAAATTGGGCCTAATTTGGATCAAATATGGGCGTGGCTGCCCCGCAGGCACCGTTTGGCGGTTGGGGTCCGGGACCCCCTCAAAAGTTCGGTCACCGGTCCTAGTTTGTTGGTCAACTGCTATCTCGAAACCAAGTTTCACAAAAAATTCAGGGTGAACCCCCAGCCTTAAGAAGAAGGTGTGAAATTTCACTATCAACCAAATTCCACATTTTTCACTGTCATGATAGCGCTAGCAGGTGCTGATAAGACGTGGGCTCATTTACTTATGTTTAACTACAGTTGAAACAAAGCACTATCTACTCTGCCCTGTTCATTTATCTTTAATCGCAAATTAGCTGATAATTATAAGAAACTTAACAAAATTTGCTGAGGACATACAAACCTTGCGGGCCAGTTTCAACCCTTGTAACTTAAAAGTGCAAGGGGCCATCTACTTAGGATGTCCGCCAAAATCGTAGATTTTCAGACCACTTCCCCCTGTCCGGTTGTGTCCGAATTTTCAAAACCAATCCCGGCGACCCTCCTCCAGACATCCAGATTTCCAGCTACTTTTAAGAGTACAAATAAAACCAACTCAATTCATTGTTAATAAAATTCAAAGGGTTGAAATAAAATTCAAAGATTTGAAATAAAATTTACGGACGTCCGGATTTTCAGAAACCACCCCCTCCCTATTTGCCGGACGTTCTAAGTAGATGGCCCCAAATGTAATTGATCAGTCGGCCTATAAACAGTCAAATCAAACAGCTGACGACGATTAACACATGTTTATTGAAAGCTTCTACAAGTTAAATCATCGTATCTCTTATATGTTTTTAACCCAACTCCACTCAGTCAAATCAAATTTATTTTTACTTTGTTTTAGTAAATCATGATATGCAAGTTTTGATTATGCAAGTTTTTAATTTTTAAGAATAAATTATAAAGCAAAGGATACACCATAATTTTCAATTATTATTTTCACTTACCTTAGTTCGTTTATTTATGGCGGGTAATATTGTGGCGAGTAAAATGTTGGCGGGAAAAAATATAGCGGATTGTCCGAAAATCCGCCATATTTTACCCGCCACGTATTTACGGTATCAATCAGTTTGACAGTACAGGTCATTACAACCAAAGTATTTGAATAAAACCACATCGCTGTGGTCGGAATACCTAGAAAGTGAGTTCGTGACGCTTGTTTCAATGTAAAATAGGAACGATAAAATTATTATGGCATGCGTATACCCTGCCAGAAATCCAAAAGTTGACTCGGCGGGTTTTATTATGGCGGGTATAAAAATAATGGCGGGTAATATGGTGGAATTACCGAAAACCGCTGAATTTAACCCGCCATAATTAAACGAACTAAGGTATATTAAATAAAATTATATTGTTATGTATCATATAATTTTGTAAACATTGGCCGGTGTACCAAAAACCGGTTCCCAAGTAAACAATTGATAATACATAATAAATACTGTTGCAGGTTTGGTCACCTTAAAATCAGCTACTAATGTTACGGAGGTCTCCTGAAAAGTGCCATTAGAAAAGCTGCTTATAGAAACAAACGCCAGACACTCGTCACTCCCTGCATGCAACCAAAGAACGCTAACCTCTTCCACAGAAACTCGCCTTGGTCAACAAGCCCGTCTATGGAAATACATGGGGTGCAACTTGCAGCTAAACTAGCCGAAATCAGAGAAATCAAATTAGACATTGTCTTACTTCAAGTTATAAATAATGTGACTAATATGTATTGTATTTGAGGACAGTAAATATGAACAATTTATTATGAATATGCCCAATTATAACTCTAAGAATTGGACTTTTCATCTTCGACTTATATATCTTTAAAAATATTAAAATATACTACAGAAGAATGAAGACTGTTTGGAGTGATTATAACATCGGTTAAGGTTTTGTATATTAGTCCTTCAGACTGCTAAAAACGAGGTATAAATGGAACGCGCGTTTTGTAACTCCGTCTTGATATATAAAGGATCTTATTTTGTATTCGAATTCAACACCGCGCGTAAAGCGTGGACGTGACGGTCCGGCCTTCGATTGACTGACGATGTTGAGGCAATAGTCAACACGGTATAGTATAGTTTGCAGAAAATTTGCCCGGTTTAGAATCACTCAGTTTACAAAATGAGTGTTTTTAATTTCATTGAAAAAATGTATTATCATCATGGTCCATAAACCAGCTGTTACAATATTATTTTGTGCAAATTCAAGCATCGAACTCCCTACCTTCTGGTTGCGAGTCCGGGAGAGCACCCTTACACCACATTAGTGCCACATAAACTTGCGACACTCAAAAAAGTACTTTTGCGACACTATGAAAAAAAAGTGTGGGCTATGTGGCACTCTGAAAAACATGCGGCACTCTAATGTGGCACTATAATGTAACACTTTGGTTCTGGTGTCGAAATCTTGCAGTTATGAATAAGTTTCGTTCTTAATTCTAAAGCAACTTCTAAGTATAGATGAACAAGATTAAGCTCAATTATCAGTATTTTTCGCAATCAGACTGTAATTCATAAAAGGATGGAAAGCACTTTAGTGTGACGGGTTGTGAACCTTCAACTAGTTGGGAATATATTAATATCTGCATAAAAGCTGGAATAATTTGCTAGGAGAATTATTACACAATTTATAGAATAATTTATGGACCATCAGGGGTCGTTCACATATTACTTTATCATTCACATTTTTTGGTGGCATGGTCCTGTTATGCCTCGGTGCAGTTTTCTGAGGATTGGGATGTCGCAAAGATTACTCATACTTCTTACATAAAACTAGAGCCTTTTGATAGTCAAACAAGTGACCGATTCTGTCTTAACTTTTAGAACGTGTGCAGTTTGTTTTTATACCGAGGTTCTTTAAATTAATATTTCATGTTCTTCATCAACGAGCTATTCAGTTTTATGTCTACATCTATATTGGTAAATATTATATAAACAGATTTTAACGTTTCGGAACAAGTTCATATTTTCAGATGACTCCAAGCTAATTCTAACAATCGTTGGGTGAAATTGTGTCAGCAGATTAATTTTTGTGTGCCCCTTAAATACTGTTTTAATTGTGTAATAAGATTTTGATTTCTTTAAAAGTAACTCAAACTATTTCCACACTAAAAAGCAATATAAGCTATTAGTAAAACTCGAATTGCATAACTTTACCACTAGTTTAGGACATACACAGTACATATTACAAAGAGTATAGTGTAATGCCAAATATTAATGCCACAAATGTCTTACTCTAATTTTAAAAGTGCCACATTCATATGGTGTCGTTCACATATTACGTAATCAGCCGAGGGGGAAGGGGGGTTTCCAAATGATTACGCTTGTGTACTTTTGACAGAATATAGCTATACGTATTTATATTATTATACGTATTATATAGGGGGGGGGGGGGGGGGGGGTTAAAAATTGTCCAAAAAGTGATCAACAAAACCAATTTATTTGATCAGGAAGAAGCAAGATTTTGTTCAAATTTTAAAACTAACGTTTGAGGACTTAATACAATGGAGATAAAACAGTAATTTGTTTATGTTTAGACTTTTTATTTATTTCACTCAGTGCATCTTAACAAATTTGTAATCTTTACTTGCAACCTGGATTATTTGATAGAATCGGTCGTATTTACAAATAAAGCTGTAGAAGAAGCTGTAGAGGATATAATATACTTAAATAAGAATTCTAACATGCTATGAATTTTGCCCTTTGATTAAATTTTGCCTTTGTTACAATTTGTAGTTGTACGTTTGAGTTAAACTTAAATAAACTATGATGATATGAATTTTACTTGATAGAGTGCTTATCTTAAATGTTTTAGTTTTACAGGCTCTAATGATGTAGTTTTACGGAGATTGTAAGCCTTACATGTGTGTTTCCCTTCGTGTCCAAAAGTTAAATGATATGATAATGTGCCATATAACAGTACTAACAGTGTCACATATTACATACCTTATCGGACCTAATTTGGACGGACATTACTTGAACGCTGGAGGCCCTAGCGTTCATTTTAATGTCCGTTCAAATAAAGTCCGTTCATTTAATGTCCGTCCAAGTTAAAGTCCGTTAAATTTTTTCTAAAATGTTTCCATTTCGAACTTTTTGTCTAGAATATGTCAACTATGAGAACTTCATTGTGCCGTAAGTTAACGACAGAAAAGTTCTGAGGTTCTCGTTGTTCTGCCGGAGGCACAGAAAACTTTTCTAGTATATATGATGTTTTCTAGTATATATGATGTTTTCAAGGGTCACTTGACGGAAAAAGTCAACAAAATTATGGCACTAAATAACATAGTTCATGAGTTAGTCCCCGCCAACATGACAAACTTGTTAACTTAGGGGAGATAATGAAACAGATAAGTGCTGGGAAAGATCCACGTGATGTTAAGGTTAACCTAAAGTTTTCTAAGATAAAAACCACTTAACGCTGAATGGCTAGTAAAAGTTGACACTTAAAGGACCGAGGTAGTTTGATAAAAAATGTTTCCAAAAAGTGGGTATTACTGATGCTTTAAGCATGGAATTTTTAATGCACGAAAACCCATTTGATGAAGATGATATGTGATATAAGACAATAATCATGTACACATATTTTAACACGTTAACTGATTTAAGATTGCTTTTCTTGCTTACTGTATGAACGATTGATTTAAAAATCATTTGCTTAAATCAAAAAACGTAAAAAAAAGATGAAAAATTCGGATTTTTGATGGTTTTGATTGCTTTCTAGCGTTCGTATTAATGTCCGTTCATAATTATATCCGTTTAAGTAAGGCCCGATAAGGTATAATTTAGTTCTGCAAGTGCGCATTTTAGTGCCAAAAGTGCCACATGTTACAAATGAAAGTGCCGCAAGTGCGCATTTTAGTGCTGCAAGTGTCGCATGCTGCATATGAAAGTAAAGTAAAGTAAAGTAAAGTAAAGTAAAAATTATGACATAACATCATCACACATGTCTACAAAGTATCAAATCACTATATGGAAATATATAAATATCTTACCACCAAAATTAAAGTGCCGCAAGTGCCACATGTGAGTGCCGTAAGTGCCACATGCTACATATGATAGTGCCACATGTGAGTGCCGCAAGTGCCACATGCTACATATGATAGTGCCACAAGTGCCACATGTGAGTGCCGCAAGTGCCACATGCTACATATGATAGTGCCACAAGTGCCACATGTGAGTGTCGCAAGTGCCACATGTGAGTGTCGCAAGTGCCACATGTTAGTGCCACAAGTGTCACAGTGCCACATTTACGTAATAAGGTCGGCTCCCGGTTGTAAGCTATTTTTTCTAAATTAGTTTTCGAAGATGGCGTATTTTTCAATAGTAGAGGCTCTTACGGGCATTGTCTGCTCGATACGTTAGGGACCCCAGATACACCTTACTAGACGTATTTTTGACCGTAGAATCGATTGAAAGTGGTTTCAAGATGATTGGACTGATTGTTCTGGGGTAAAATCGCAAAAAACCGATTTTTGGGCCAAAAATAGGCCAAAAAACCATGTTTTTTGATATTTTGAGCAAGTTAATTTTGTTGGCATGTCGGCAAAACTTGCATAAAGATAGCTAAAAGACAGCCGCACAAGATTGTATAAAAATAAAACAAATCCCTCTATTTGTTCTGAGGTAAAAATCCAAAAAAGTGGTAAAAATTTTGACTTTTTTGCTTGAAGTTTGAATAATTTTTTGCAGTTGTATTAAATCAACCCAAAAATAGTCACATCGTGTTTGCCTAAATTTTTCCTTTCCGAGAAGTACCCACTTCATATACTTTATCGAAGTTTGAATATTTTCACTCCGCAAGCGTTTTTGCCAAATTTTCGACGCGCACTACGCGCAAAAGCATTTAGTTGTTATCAATTGGCACCCGCGCGTTCATCATAAATTTCAAACAGCTATAACTCAGCGAGATTATGTCCGTTCTAGCTCATATTTTCACACTAAATAGAAAATAATGTGATCTTATTGCTGACAAAATATGAATATAATTACTCTATTTGCCTTAGAGTAATAGACTGTCAAAGTTTAAAACGCGCATTGGTATAGCACGTGACTAATAAGGCCAAATTTATACTTCTTAACATATCATCGATCCTTAGACATCATACTATTGTGTCCAATTAGCGGTTAGGTCTCTAAACTCGTAGCAGAAAACACGTCTTTTTGCCCGTAAGAGCCTCTACTACAAGGAACCATTCGGTGGTTTAGTGACGGTTTAAATAATTTGTAATTGGAAGATGCAGTTCCGCTTGTGGTATCAATCCCAAGAGTGAGCGACGAATTTAGTTTCGTCTCTGCAACCTGTCTCTGCAAAATTAATTAAGGTCAAAACAAAGCTTAATTATTGGTCGATTCCCTTCATTTCAACACAGATTTGAACGGGACATTTCTCCTCCAATCTTACTATATATAAAGCGAGACGATATATATATATATAGATGAGTATACTACTCTCACAAGCATCTCGAGTCTCTCGGTGATCCTGCCTCCACACCACACCCAGTCTGGACTCCCTTCCGGCCGACCGAACTATTTTCCTAATATCTCCTAATATAACTTTGATCGAACAAGCCTAAATTCATGATGCACTATAAACTTGATTTGAGACAGAAATTTTAGACAATTTATCTGCTTACGTGTAATTTCAAACTCTTATCAGTTACCATGTCTTTTATCTAATTTTTATCAGCAGATTTATAAATCTGCCGTTCATTTGTAGTTTTTACCTTGCTAGTTATGAGTAAATTTTTTCCTTCCATCAATTGAGTGCAGCTTTCATTTTCAAAATTTTCAGTTTATTCAGATTTTTCGTTTTCGATATTGCAAATTTTTAATAAATCATGTTCAGATTATGGTGATAATGGATGTAAAGGTACTTCAACCGAATTAACAATCCAACCGTGTGTATGACGTGTCCCAGTAGCCAATCATAATATATGTATTTCTACCGGTGGCACCTACTGGATGGCGGTTAGATGAGTACACTACTCTCACAAGCATCTCGAGTCTCTCGGTGATCCTGCCTCCACACCACACCCAGTCTGGACTCCCTTCCGGCCGACCGAACTATTTTCCTAATATCTCCTAATATAACTTTGATCGAACAAGCCTAAATTCATGATGCACTATAAACTTGATTTGAGACAGAAATTTTAGACAATTTATCTGCTTACGTGTAATTTCAAACTCTTATCAGTTACCATGTCTTTTATCTAATTTTTATCAGCAGATTTATAAATCTGCCGTTCATTTGTAGTTTTTACCTTGCTAGTTATGAGTAAATTTTTTCCTTCCATCAATTGAGTGCAGCTTTCATTTTCAAAATTTTCAGTTTATTCAGATTTTTCGTTTTCGATATTGCAAATTTTTAATAAATCATGTTCAGATTATGGTGATAATGGATGTAAAGGTACTTCAACCGAATTAACAATCCAACCGTGTGTATGACGTGTCCCAGTAGCCAATCATAATATATGTATTTCTACCGGTGGCACCTACTGGATGGCGGTTAGATGAGTACACTACTCTCACAAGCATCTCGAGTCTCTCGGTGATCCTGCCTCCACACCACACCCAGTCTGGACTCCCTTCCGGCCGACCGAACTATTTTCCTAATATCTCCTAATATAACTTTGATCGAACAAGCCTAAATTCATGATGCACTATAAACTTGATTTGAGACAGAAATTTTAGACAATTTATCTGCTTACGTGTAATTTCAAACTCTTATCAGTTACCATGTCTTTTATCTAATTTTTATCAGCAGATTTATAAATCTGCCGTTCATTTGTAGTTTTTACCTTGCTAGTTATGAGTAAATTTTTTCCTTCCATCAATTGAGTGCAGCTTTCATTTTCAAAATTTTCAGTTTATTCAGATTTTTCGTTTTCGATATTGCAAATTTTTAATAAATCATGTTCAGATTATGGTGATAATGGATGTAAAGGTACTTCAACCGAATTAACAATCCAACCGTGTGTATGACGTGTCCCAGTAGCCAATCATAATATATGTATTTCTACCGGTGGCACCTACTGGATGGCGGTTAGATGAGTACACTACTCTCACAAGCATCTCGAGTCTCTCGGTGATCCTGCCTCCACACCACACCCAGTCTGGACTCCCTTCCGGCCGACCGAACTATTTTCCTAATATCTCCTAATATAACTTTGATCGAACAAGCCTAAATTCATGATGCACTATAAACTTGATTTGAGACAGAAATTTTAGACAATTTATCTGCTTACGTGTAATTTCAAACTCTTATCAGTTACCATGTCTTTTATCTAATTTTTATCAGCAGATTTATAAATCTGCCGTTCATTTGTAGTTTTTACCTTGCTAGTTATGAGTAAATTTTTTCCTTCCATCAATTGAGTGCAGCTTTCATTTTCAAAATTTTCAGTTTATTCAGATTTTTCGTTTTCGATATTGCAAATTTTTAATAAATCATGTTCAGATTATGGTGATAATGGATGTAAAGGTACTTCAACCGAATTAACAATCCAACCGTGTGTATGACGTGTCCCAGTAGCCAATCATAATATATATATATATTTATCTGTGCCATTTTACTGACACCACGGCATCAACTTTAACGCGAATTTCTGCAAAAACCGTCAAAGATATACAACTGAAACTTTTTTGACTGGGTCAAATGCTTTAATGGCCTCCAAATCAGCATGAAAAAATAAAAAATTGGCCAAAAAATAGGAGTTTTAAAGCCCAAAATTTGGTACCCCAAGTGGTGTCAAAAACGCGAATTAAATAGGTAATAATTGTTTTAGTCTCTTGAGTCTTGACACCATTTTAGGGTTAGACGGGTTCCTGCTAGTATATTATAAAACCTAAATCTGTTGTTAACTTTAGCTTTTGTATCAGCACAAGTTCTTGATCAAAGTTTGAATACTGAACCCTCCACATTTTTATTTTTCCCTATTTGGCAAGAAATCCATGTTAATTTGGAATTGAAACCGTGGTCCGTTATAAATTCTAAAAAATTAAGGCACACTAAAAATTTAGTAATGTGTTCAGTAATTCTGTTCAACTGTAGACAAACTTTTTCGCAAAATTGCTTTCCTTTACCTCACAAGCAATAATGTAGGTTTATTTATGTTTTAATTAGTGAGTGATTAACAAATTTTAAATTTTATTTTTTTAATTGCGATGCGAATTGCGAATCAAAAATGGTATGGTAGTTTGCACGGCGCGTCGAAGCGGCAAATTCCCCCAACATATTAATAATATAAATAACTTTTGCTATTAATTCAAAATTTTTTACAAAGTTTCATTTAACAGGTAATACTTGATACATGTTTCGTATCCCTTCGGCGGCGCGCGCTTCGCGCGCGAAAAGTGGCATGCAACGTATGTCTGCAAGGTAATACTTGTAAAATATTTGTTCCCTTGTCGACGAATCCAACTCGGCGCGCGTCCTAGTAGGTTGTAAACCTACAAAGTTTAATGTAATATTTTTCTTTGCTAAATTATTAATACAGTCTTGCTAATTTATTAATTTATAATTTTTAAATAAATTTTGATCTAGTGGTCAGAAATAAATTTTGAACAAAAAAGTTTTACTAAAACAATTTAATTTTACTGGTCCCTCCCTAATAAACACTGAAAAAGAACTGTTTAGATTATATTAAAAATTAACTCATTAGCTTTGTTGTGGCGTGAACCCGCACGTTACTAGCTGGTTACGTGTGCGTACATTTAAGACTCAAGTATTTTATAATATTATATTAATAGTAATACTGAGTACGCATAAGCATTCACAAATACATTTCACTCGACCATATTGTGCTTTTACGCCGCTGTGTTCACATAGCCATGTGTCTACGCGTACTGCATGACGCGCTTGTTTGTTGTTTCACAAGTAGAATTCTTTTGTAGGTTTATAACCTACCAGGACGCGCGCCGAGTTGGACAATATATGGAACAGATATTTTACGAGTATCACCCGTTAAGAATTCCTTTACCTGGGGACCTCAGGCTATCATGTTTACAAACATATACAGATTAGGCGGAATAGAAGAGATTAGGCGGAATGACAGGCTGAGCGCGGCCCAGAAAGAATTCCTGTGCCGCCTTCGGCGGTCGCGCGCTACTGCAAGCGAAAGGGCTCTGGTTAGAGCAAGCCGCTGTGGGCGCGCTGATTTCATCATTAATATAAAGGCGGGCACGTGGTACTGCAAGCGCAAGGGCTCTGAATAGAGCAACGTAAGCACATGGGTATGGGGTAGGCGCGGCGAATATAAATTTTATATCGTAATTCTTATTGTGATAATCGAGCGCTATGTCTTCTGAATGTTGTTTCTCACAGTGGCTGCGCTGCAACTAGCACACAAATTTGGCGCCCCACCGTCAGTCGAACTAAGTAGACCTTATACGTCGATTTATCATTGACAACGTATGATCAATGATTTTGCCATATTTGCACAAATATTTTGTAAATGCGCAGTAACGCCGCGCACAGTCGCAACACAATTTTTGATAAAACAGCTAGGACCAACCAATGTTCTCCGCAATCTTTTCACTTTTCAGCCTCTTCCACAGTTTCACATACCAGGCAGCCTTAATTTGCAATACCTCTTCCACAAGAGCTCCACTCAAAAATTAGATTTCCAGAGCTCAATCTAGAATCATTTCTTTGTGCACTATTTCAAAGCGCGATCAACGCCTGATCAACCAATGTTGGTCGCACGTCAATGCATAAAAAAGCTTCCGCATTGCTTTAAATTGTTACAGTACGTTTTCCGAATTTATAAATGCTACATCATACTTGATACTACTTTCTTCTTTGTTCTGTAGGGCCACATACTTATGCCGTCAGCAGTCAGCATAATTTTCGTTTTGTAGACCATCCGCTTAAACTTGTCCATAGTATAGTTCAGATTCGTCCGAAGTTTTAAAACACCCATTCCTGTATTTCCGAACTTATGAGTCACGTATTTTAACAATTGACCACAGGTTTCTATTATTCCCTGTTAACACCATTACTTTATCAACCACAAATATTCCGCTTTCGACTGTTGATTTATGTGGTTACTGGCTTTACTTGTAAAGTTGTACTTTTTAGTTAAAGATGGAGTCTGCGAGTATGAATTCTACCGAAGAAACTTCTACTTCTAATTCTCACAAGGAGATCAGGAAATACTCCTTACGAATACGAGTGAGTAAAAATGTTGAAGTTTAAATAAAACACGCTTTATATAGTTTATTTTTAATATCAAATATATTTATATGTTTTGGCACGAATAATAATAATTCATAGGTCGGTCGTGAATTGCAGCTACAATTACACTGGAAATACTTTCCAGCGTGCGGTACTATAGATTAAAAAACCGTTAAATTTTCTTTACCCGTTTTACTTTTATGCCATCTGCATTAATTACAATGTTACAGTACTAATTAACATTTCGATCGAATTTGATGAATAAAGCTCGATCTTTAGTTATGGATTTTTTAAACATCTGAAACTACTTTTATTTAGCGAATCAAGAGATACAAGAAATAATGGATACCGAAAGAGAGTCGAGTGAGTCCGAATCTGATTCAGAGTTCGATCGAATCGAAACTAACGTGGACGATATAGCTGGATATAGAGATATAATAATACTTCAGTCTATCTCAAAAGGTATGATTATTATAATATTAATAGAGATATTTGTAATGGACCCGACAAGTTAAAACATTACGGAATACGGGCAATAGCATAAAAGTTTCGATCAGACTGCGATAACTCAATCCGAGAAATCTCTCACAAACAAAGTCTCGTAGTGTGTCCACTTTCATCGGACGTGATATGAGAGATGTCCCACAGTCCCACACACGAAACGAAAATACAATGAATTGCCCGTGTTCAATGATCAAAATAATGTTCCGTTTGTACTGATTCTTGCTACCTATCTATCTAGTCCTTAGGTTTGCAGCTTACTCTGAATGAGTGTTGCCGACTGCCAAGGTTTAATAATGGCTTTGTGGTCGAGGTCCCTCTAGTAGAAAGTATTTAATAATTTTCAATAATAATATAATTATAATAATATAATTATGACCTGATTTTATCAGGTCAGTCAATGAATTCTGAGAAGAGTACTACGCCAGAACCATTATTTCGGAAGAATCTAGGTCAGAATGGATATCGAGAGGAAAGTTCATCTGATTCTGATAAGGGGACGATATCAGGTAAGGGCAATTTGGTAATCTATCGATGGTCACTTAATTAAAGGCACGGTTACCGTTAAGTGTCCGTTCCTTAAGTAACCATATTAGGCGTTAAACGTGTCTTTACTGTGCCTTTATCGTGGATTGAGTGTCCGTTATGTGTGCGTTGACCATGCCGTAACACTAACTGTACCTTAAGTGACCTGTTATTGTGCTCTCGTATATTGACGTGTTACTACGCGTGTAACTAGGCTATTTAACAGCGGAATCACAGGGCTATTATGTGTTTACCTTACTAAATACCTGTCTAGCAATGTTTACTTGTGACTTGGGAATCTTGCGGTGATTTATTTAGTTTTAGGATTACCTTACCTGATAATTAGGTTCAGCACCCTTGAGGGGCTTTATTTGGTTTACTGTCGTATCACGTGAGCCTATTGGGGGTCATGTGATTCGGTGATTTTTGTGTAGAATGTTCTTCTACGAGACCGAAGATTTTGGATATATCTCCGGTCTCGTTTCTCTTTGTATTACGTACTACATAGATCAAATATTATTACATAACTGTTAAACAGTATAAATCTATTACAGGAATTCCCGCTCTTGGCTAGGAAATTTGATTACGAATTTGGACCGGACTCTAAAAACATTGATTTTCCGTGGTACAACTTGTTCCTGAATCACATTGTTGAAGGAATGAGGTAAATCTTTAAAACCAATTTCTTATGGACTGTAGGTCTGTAGAAGCATTAAAATCGGGCGTTGCTTGCCACAGGCTATCCCGAATTTAGAAGGCTTACTTTGATCTTTAACAGTATCACTGACATTGTCTCTTCCGCGGTGGTCCCAGACCACTAAACTAATATTGCCTGGGAGTTTCATGAAATGAAGTATTAGAGACGATCAAATTTTGCGTTTGTAAATAGACATTTAGTTGTCGGCTATATCGAAAGGGCAAATTAACCCTGGAAATAAAGTTCAGATTATAATTTTATTCTTTTATAGGTACGTAACAGCAAAGCAAAAAAGATCAAGTCATTATACTCAGACGATTTCATTAGTTCATCGGAGCTAGGCGGGATAAATTTCTTGAAAAAAGTTATCAGAGGGTATACAGAAATCAGCAATGTAGAGAACTGAAAGTGAAGATGTCCTCTTTCAAGATTTTTAAAACTGTCTCGACCATTTGATATGATATTGTAAGAAAGTTGGTATAATTTATCGTTAGGGTTAATAAGATTTTACCGTTAATAAGATTTCAACGGGTTAATAGGATTTCACCGTATGCTTTAGTTAGGAATTGGGTTAGGGTTGAAGTCTTCTTTCTTGGAGTCTGTAGTCGATATCTTCAAACATAGATATCGACTACAGACTTCGAGAGTCTTGAAGCTCTGTTATCACCACCCCTGGTGCAACCCCGTCGCTTCGGGTTGAAGACGGAGAGACAGGGACTTCCAGGAGATATCATGGCCTGCTATGTGCAACTCGTAGGAGTGTGCAGTGTTCCTGGTGAGTGTTACTTCTAAATCTGCTTAATGGGATCGCCAAACAGTTAATAGACAGTTGCCTAGGTACTGTCATATCTAAGCGGAAACTTGGCTTTGGACATCGCTTATGTGTTTATATCTCGAACTACACAGTGTCCTGCTCCTGTAACCTGGTCAGTGGTAGCCTGTGAGGGTGTAGACTGCTCCTCTATTGTTTTATGTTTATCTATATCGGTATTTTGATTGTCCGATCCAAAACTAAATCCTGGGTTCCCACGAGACGTGGTAGCCTGTAAGCGTGTAGACCGCTTTTCTATCTTTGTTTTGAGTGTCCGATCTAAAACCAAAACCTGGGGTCGGTTACATGAAACATGGGAGCCTGTGAGGGCGTTTATAGTTTCCTGCGAAAGGAGTTATTTGCTCATGCTGGTGCATTGTGGAAAGAGCATGGTTATGCTCTAAGGCTAGTACTAGTAGAGCTTATTAAACACCTACGCATATATGATATAAGATCGCGCGCGTTCCGCGCATTTTGTTCAATTTAAAGTCAATCTTTTAAACAAATAAAGGCATCATGTAGCCGGTGGGCCCGACTTGATACGACACACCTCGACACGTCGGGGTTTTGTCGGGGTTTGTCGGGGTTTGTCAGGGTTTGTCGGGGTTTGTCAGGGTTTGTCGGGGTTTGTCGGGGTTTGTCAGGGTTTGTCGGGGTTTGTCGGGGTGTGTCGGGGTTTTTCGGGGTTTGTCGGGGTTTGTCAGGATTCGTTAATAATGGATGAAAAGTGATTGGAAGTTGCCTAAAGAAGATTGATCAATGGCAGTATAATGGCGCAGGAGGGTCAACCTGAAAAAAACAGTGCTTGACCCTCCTGCCCCACACACGGATCAGGAGGCTCATTCCAGAAAAAGAGTGCTTGACCCTCCTGCCCCGCACATGGATTACAGGGGTCATTGGAAGCCACAAGACCATGTTCACGTATTACTACAGCGCGATAAGTACGCGCGTGATTACATAAAATCTTACCGCGCCCTACGCCAAGTAGACGAAAAAGCTTGGACGAAGAGCGAGAGTTGGTACAATGTGGCACACGAGTCACGTCGGGCAGTAGTTGATAAAGTTTTTAAAGTTGTTTTTAAAATATTGAATTATTTAGTAGTGTCAAATTACCTGGGAACTGTTTGATACTTTGATGCTGAAATATTGTTATTTTATTTCTAAAAACATCAAGTTCTTGTTTTGGGAACTAAGATTTCTCTCGAATTGATCTTTTTTGGACATTGATTCATTGTACTTTAGAAGGCATTGTGATTGATTTGGAGAGTTTTGTAAGGTTTCATAATTTTCATGTAAGTTTTGTTTTGAAATTTTTTGAACGATGGATCCCAAAAGTTCCAAACTTGTCTTAACTGTCCAATCTCCACTCCTTCCCGCCCTTTACTCCTTTACCGCGCTCTCTGATTACGACGATCAACGGTGCTTAGTGAATGTTCACTTCGGTACGTAATGAGCGGATCTATGTTAATATACTGGCCAGTACATTACCAATTATCATATTTTGATATCATTATAATTGTGATGCTATATAATAGATATTACATTGTTTTTTATTATTTTAACAATAACAAAAGGCTACACGTTAAATCTTCTTACAATGGGTTGTAGTTTTTAGAGTTCGACACATGTAGAAAATTATCAATGATAATTAAGAATATTTGTTTAAATTTTACAAATTGCATGATATTTTGGCCTTTGGGATACGTGTACTTCTAAGTTGTATAATGCCTTGTAAAGTACATTTTAAAAGTTACTCTTAGTATTAGTAATAACTTTTATACGTATGTATGTTATTTAAAATACATGATACAAATTTTTTTGTTTTTAATCAGCATCGCTTGTTTCATTGAATTGGATTTAGGCAAGTATTGGTAAGTATATATAAGTATATATTAGGGTAGTATATACTGCTGCAATAATAGGGGTATAACTCTTAGGGCAACGTCTTTTAAGGTTCTTCAAATGGTTCTTCTTAAGAGGCTGGATGTTGGAATGGAGTGTCTTCTTAGGGAAAATCAGTGTGGGTTCAGACGGAACCGCTCATGTATTGATCAGATTTATTCCATCCGCACCATTATTCACAACTGCATTGAGTTTAACATTCCACTTTATGTTAATTTCATTGCTTTTAAGGCAGCGTTTGATTCCATCAGAAGAGAGTTTATTTGGTCAAGCATGAGACACTATGGACTTCCTGAGAAATATGTTAGAATCTTTCAGGCATTCTTCAACGGAACCATGAGTGCTGTCAGGGTTAATGGTGAAATGTCTGATTGGTTCTCTGTTAATTCGGGCACTGGACAGGGTGATATCCAGGGCCCTCCTGTATTTAATTTCTGTCTGAACTTTGGAATCTTTTTGGCCGAGGTTCACAAGGCAATCAGTCATGGTGCTGTACTGCAAAAGGAACTAAAGGGTGCAGATGAAAAAGTTATCATGGATAGTGACTACGCTGATGATCTGGCAGTGATGGACAATACTGAAGAAGGGCTGCATGAGTCCACTGATCTTATAGCTTATTACACCTCTTATGCTGGGTTGAAGATCAACGCTAAAAAGACACAATGCATGGCGATCAGCAAGTGTGCGTCCCAGCGACCTTACACCGAAAGAGACAGTATAAAGCTAACAGTGGAGGGAGAACCTGTTGAACAGGTCAGCAACTTTGTTTATCTTGGTGCCAACATCAGTGGGGATGGTACCATTGACAGAGATCTTGACATCAGGATCCAGCGTGCTAATGGTGCGTTCCATCAGCTTTGGAAGATATGGAACAGTCGAACTATAAGAACGCCCACCAAGATCCGTATCTACAAGGCTGCTGTTATTACTATTCTGTTATATGGAGCTGAAGTGTGGAACACAACAAAGAAGCAGATGAAACGGTTTGAGGTCTTCCATCTGACCTCCCTGAGAAGAATCTTGAAGATAAAGTGGTTCTCCCATGTCTCCAATGAAGAAGTTCTCAGGCGTGCTGGAATTAAGTCTATCGAAACTTTCATCGGTGCGGCTAGACTAAGGTGGTATGGACATGTTGTCAGAATGCCAGAGACGCGGTTCCCCAATTTCTTACTGGATTGGAAACCAAACTATGGAAAGAGACTGAGAGGACGACCCCGCAAAGGCTGGATGGCCTGTGTACTCGAGGATGCGGCTGAATTTACAGGTGTCGATAACATCAGCAGAGATGCAGTAAAACAGTTGGCTCTAAAGCGAGTGGAATGGAGGAACATGTTACGCCGTAGAAGAGATGTGTGTGATGCAGGCCACTCCAACGACTAGGGGGAGACCTCTTCATGTAGCATGTATGTATTGGTTAGGAAGTGAACCGATGCGGCGAAGCAAAGCCTGACGCAACACTCCTTTCTTTTCATCCTGTGGCTCTTACTGTCTCCCACTCTTGCTCTTTTGGTCTCTTGCGCTGCGCTCTTGCTTTCTCACAATCTTGCAGTCCCGTCCGGTATAGTACTCTTCTCTCGTGCTCATAGCTTCATAGTGCGTATTAGATTATTATTATACTGAGTGCACAGTTTTAACAAGAATTGCGCCCGTTGTTTCGTTTTGGCGGACGCTAGATTTCCATTCACTATAACTATAAATATAAGCTCTAATCAGCTCACTTTATAATAATAATATACACAGAGTACATTATACTACGCATGCCATGTACAAATTGGGCTTATTACCTAATACTGTACATAACATAGCATACATTAAAATACACTCGCGCCGCGCATTCATTGACATGCTAGCTATATAATATACATTAAATCTCCGCAAGCAATACTCGCGCGCTGCACTGCGCGCTAGTTGTCATGGTAACTTACGGAAGGAAGGAAGGACTGACGACATATTTATAGCCACTTACTAGGCTATCCACTCCGATAATCGTAACCGATAATTATCTCCGATAATTCGTTAAAATAAGTTATCTGTTTATCTAGATAAAACATATTTTTATCGGTATAAAAATTCACTAGATATTACCGAAAATACTGCCACAATACCGTAAAATTGTAAAGAAATATTAGTGTTTTTGCCTTCCCAAGTAATCCAAGAAACAGTCCCAAACGTCTTCTAGTATGATAGAAGAGGTAGTTTTCTTAGATGTGAGCTTAAGAGGTTAATTTACATTTGTATACCTATGGAACTGTAGAACTGTATGAACTGCTGAAATCCAGAGAAGGTTATTGATATTGTTCTCTTGAGGGTGCTGGCGTTTTACCTTATAATCATTCTGGAGACGGGAACGAGCATGTAACTGTTAACAAAAGTAAAAAATACCGGCAGGGCACTCAATTTAATTCTGTAAGTGTTCTGGGCGTGAAACATTGTTTTCAGGAGAAGGAATCTGTTGCTCCAAGTTATCAACAGGATAAGAAAACGGTTCACTGAATCACTTTAAATGCTTAACTGTTTCGAGGAGAATTGGTATTTGGTGCACTACTGTTCTCAGGAGAAGGAAAACCTTGGTCTACTGTTTTGAAGAAAACAGGTGCACTACTGTTCTCATGAGAAGAAAACCGGTGGTCACTGGTCTACTGTTTTGAAGAGAACTATTGCGTTACTGTTCTCAGGAGAAGAAAACCGGTGGGGTCTACTGTTTTGAAAAGAACTGGTAGTACACTACTGTTCTCAGGAGAAGGAAACCCTTGGTCTACTGTTTTGAAGAGAACTATTGCGTTACTGTTCTCAGGAGAAGAAAACTGGTGGGGTCTACTGTTTTGAAGAGAACTGGTAGTACACTACTGTTCTCAGGAGAAGGAAACCCTTGGTCTACTGTTTTGAAGAGAACTGGTACACTACTGTTCTCAGGAGAAGGAAACTGTTGGTCTACTGTTTTGAAGAGAACTGGTACACTACTGTTCTTAGGAGAAGAAAACTGTTGGTCTACTGTTTTGAAGAAAACTGGTGCACTACTGTTCTCAGGAGAAGAAAACCGTTGGTCTACTGTTTTGAAGAAAACTGGTGCACTACTGTTCTTAGGAGAAGAAAACTGTTGGTCTACTGTTTTGAAGAAAACTGGTGCACTTCTGCTCCCCGGAGAAGAAAACTGATGCTCTAATATTTTCGAAAGAAAGGAAGTGGTACTTTAGCAAGATTACTGGTAAACAGTAATAAAATTCGACAAATTAGTTTTTGCGAAATTTGGAAAACATTTTGGCTTCGGCCTTCAGCAGAAAAATTATCGGTTTTATCGGTTTTATCTAGATAAAACCTAAATCTTTATCTGTTTATCTAGATAAAAGATTCCATACCGATAATGAATAGCCTACCACTTACCTCGTTCTCCAAAATCCACGTTTTTCTGCTAAAACGTCCATTCGTAACCTTTCACTATTGTCTTTCTACAAAAGAGTGCGAACGGAAAAAATTGTATTATGAGAGCTCCAGAGTATTATTTTCGTCAATTTGATACCGAAATTATTGGGCAAACTGACATAATCCGACATACCCTGACATATCTCGACACGTCGGGATATGTCGGGGTTTGTCGGGGTTTGTCGGGATATGTCGGGGTTTGTCGGGGTCTGTCGGGGTTTGTCGGGGTTTGTCGGGGTTTGTCGGGGTTTGTCGGGGTGTGTTGGGGTTTGTCGGGGTTTGTCGAGCCTGGAGGCTACATGATGCCTAAATAAGTATAATTCGTATATCTTTGATTAACGTTTTAGTTATGAATATTTTCCTGCCTATACCTAAAACTTTGACTGTATTGTTATTTAGAAAATTTCTGATCATTTCGTGTAAATATGCCCATTTAGTTTTACTTATTTCATATGTTATGATCAAAACAAAATGGAGGACTTTTATTTGTTTTAAAATGCACTTAACTCTATTTACAGTTAAGCTAGAAATTTCAAAATTGCTAGATAATGATATTTAGACCATAAATTGTATGATGTATTAAAAATCATACTAAAAGGATTGTTCTGGAATTTATGGACAGCATTTAAAGAGTGCTTATAATATATATCTTGTCAAAACGCGAGAAAACGCGCAAAATACTTAGTTTGCAATTTGCGCTTTTGCAGCCACTGTGTTTCTTAAAGAGAGGCTTGGCTTGGGTTGCCCACGAAAGGATAACATGTGGATGCTGGGGTATGGCAATCCTATGGGAGGCCGATGCCGGTGGAATCAAAATGTGTAATGTAGGATGATGGTAAGTGTTGTAAGATGTGTCGTGTATTATATGAACGCTTAAGTGACAACTGGGTGTGGAAGAGAAAGGTGAACTAAGACGATGTGTGAGTAGTCGTTATGTCACACCAGTCTGGTCCAGCTCCTTTGGCACAATTGAGCGTTTGGTGCGGTTTGCGAAGTTGACAGTAGTGGAGATGTGTTGTTTGTCGAATATGGCATTGACGTACGGAGAGCAAGAAAACAACAAATTTTTTCAAGAAAACAACACATTTTTATTTAAATCAATTATAGCAACAATTTGAAAAACTTTAAAGCTCTTCTATTACCATGGAATATACTACGGGTATGGTGACTTGGGCTATTGAGTTGTTAAACTTAGATTAAGATTAGTAAACCTGCACTTGCATTGTATATTTTACAAAAACTAGAAATTAGGCTTCACGGTAAAATGGAGAAGCAGGCTGATCTTGGAGAGAGCAGACCGTAAAGTTTACGCACCCACCAGGGCTACCTACCTACAGTGGCGTAACGAAAGGCCCTGCTGACCCCGCTGTGCAGGGGGGTGCCGTCTTAGGGGGGCGCCAAATCGTCGTTTGAATGTGGGACAATTTCGAAAACTTAACTAAAGTACTAGCAAAACTGCGCGTTTTGCTCTAGATACACACTTTTTTAGAGATTTTACCGGCGTATTCTTTAAAATCACCTAATTTGTTCAATTTTAGGGAGGGGCACCAAAAGGGGAGGGGCGCCAACAGGGGGGCGCTTTTTTCGGCAGGGGGGCGCCAACAGGCAACGTTACGCCACTGCCTACCTACCCCAGTTGTTCTTTTTGGTTTATCAGCTTGTATTGTTATATTTATGGACCCCAAGTCACCACACTAAGAAGGAGTATGTAAAAAAAAATAATAATAAGTTAAGTTAAACACTGGAGGCTTGAAATTTGGTACTGATCCTGCTAAGTCATTCGGCAAGTGGTTACCTGGCAAACGCATCTTCGCTCCGGTCATTGATAATATAGATCCTTATGTCACGTTGGGGTATAGAAACTGTGTAATATTGTGCGGGGTCAACGACCTCAAAAACGAAGACGTCAAGAACCAACATGACATTGAAATTATTTATAACGCATTAGCTTCAAAGATTGCACAGATACAATCTGTCAATCCGTGTATACATGTTTTTGTTTGTCCAGCAATTCCCTCTAAACGTGCTGACTTAAATAGAAAACTTATATATTTTAACAGTTTGATTCGACGTAGGCTGCTCCCGTCCAATTTTGGTGTCAGTTATGTGGATGGATTTGATGAGTTCTGTGATAGAGATGGTCTACTTGACCGCTCTCTCTCTCGCGACCTCAACAAACACCAAAAACCAGACTTCCTTCACCTCAACTGGAGGGGACTAGCAAAGTTAGGTCAATTTATTCGTAACACTGTTCTTCTCAGGATTAACGGTGGTATCGACAAAAGGAAGAGGAGGTCCACAAAGGTAGACAGTAGATCCTTCAGGGATGTGACTGCTGGAAGAGAAACTGGTCCTGTTGTTCCTGCTGCTGCTAGTCAGGGTCACGTGGATGGCTACCAACCACATGACTCCCCTCATTAAGGAGGTATGTCTTGTCTGTTCTAAGAACATAGTCATCGGCCAAACAATAGTTGAATGTTTCCACTGTGACTGCATAATGCACCATAAATGCTATCGCAAATCCAATACAAATAGCCAATCTAATGAGTTTTACTGTACTCGTTGTATCCATTTAGACAAGGTTAAATACAACCCATTTAAACTACTCACTGACAACGACAACGACGACAACAACCTAGACGAATACACAACCAAAATCTCGAATACTTTAAATAATTGTAACTCATACACTGCATCTGACCTTACCAATATTCTCTGCAACCAAGTAAAGAAACAATCATCTATTCTCTTTCAAAATATTGATGGAAATAAATCAAATTTTGACAACCTTGCCATTGAAACCTGTAGGTACAAAACAAAATTCTCCGTAATAGGCCTAGCTGAAACCAACACTGGGAAAGAATTAAGCAACCTATTTCAGCTCGACGGTTATAATAGTTACTATCAGGACACAGCACCTAACAAACAAAAGGGCACTGGAGTAGCCCTTTATGTTGACGATAGATTAAATGCTACAGTAATTGAAAATATATCACAAGTCACAGAACATCTAGAAATACTTGTCTTATCATTAAGTAACGAAGATCAACCTGTTAATGTAGGTGTTTTGTATCGTCCACCAAGTGGCTGTATTTCCCAAGCTCTAGTTGAACTTTCTAACCTTCTTGATCACATGCCGAAGTTTAGTTATCTAGCTGGAGACTTTAATATCGATCTTCATGATAAAGATAACAAAAATGTACAAAAATATGAAGAAATATTGTTCAGTAAAGGATTTTGTCCGTTAATATCTATTGCTACTCACGAAAAACCAGGCTGTAAAGCATCTTGCATAGACAACATAATTACCAACGACATTGAGAATGTTATTACTTCAGGCACCCTAAAAGAACGAATAACTCACCACTCGCCTATTTTTAACATATTTAACTGGAATGTTGAAGTCAACTCTGGAAAAACTTCTATTAAACAGTATTACGATTTCTGTCAATCAAATGTTAACGGCTTCCTAGTGGATCTTGAAGATGAGCTTAAAACTAAAATAATCCATAACTTTACTGAATTCCATGACACTTACAAAAACTGCATCGAAAAATCGTTTAAACTAGAAACCCCGAAAACCTCTAAGAGAACTGTTAAGGTTAACCCTTGGATAACTCCCGGTCTCATTTGCTCAATTAATAATCAGCATAAACTGTACGAAAATTGGGTTGAGATAAGAAATAGAAAATGTAAACTCGGGGAAACTGATAACAAGGGCGGGATTTGCCAGTGCCCTGAATGCTCACTAAAACGTAGTCGCTACCTTATCTACAAAGAATACAGAAAAGTCCTAAAGAAAACACGTCAAACAGTGAAAACAGATTACTTCTCTGGTAAATTTGCAGAAAATAGCGGGAATAGTAAAAAGACCTGGGAACTAATTAATAGTATAAGAGGAATACGGCGGCGTGAAATAAAGCCGCTGTTCACCATAGACAACGTTAAGATAACGAACAGGAGGATCATAGCAAACGAATTCAATAAGTATTTCGTATCATTGGCCTCTGACCTAAATACTGCTTACAATGAACTTGGTCAAATGAACATAAACAATCTACCTAGTTTCTATGACTATTTACCGCTCTCAAACACCTCCAGCATTTACATGCATGACTGCACAACAGACGAGGTTAGCAAAATCATATCTGAACTTAAGAACGGTAAGGCAAGTGATATTCCTATTCATGTTGTAAAACAGTCCTCAAAAATAGTCACTCCTCTACTTACTGTACTGTACAATGAATGTATGAAAGATGGCATATTCCCTGATGACCTTAAGATTGGAAGGATTAGTCCAATTTACAAGAAAGATAACCAGGAACTCCTTGAAAATTATAGACCTGTGTCGACACTTGCAGTATTTGGTAAAATATTTGAAAAAATTATATTCAACAGATTATATAGCTTCTTTCATTCACAGAATTCCTTGTATGAAAACCAGTACGGATTCCGTAAAAATCATTCAACTAGTTATGCTTTAAATTACTCAGTTAACCACATAGAATCACGTCTCAAGAAAAAACAACACGTACTTGGAATATTTATTGATCTTAGCAAAGCTTTTGATACAATCTCACATGAAAAGTTACTGCATAAGTTAGAAAATTATGGGATCCGTGGAAATGCAAACAACCTTATTGCAAGTTACCTGTCGAATAGATACCAGTATGTCTCAGTATTAGGTGAAGACTCTGAGAAACTGCCCGTTGTCTACGGAGTGCCCCAAGGGTCCTGTTTAGGTCCCCTGCTGTTTATCATCTACATAAATGACATCCGAAACTCATCAATTATAGGAACGTTTATACTATTTGCCGATGACACTAACATATTTATTGAAGAAACATGTGTCAGAAGACTGTACGAAAAGGGAAATGAAGTTTTAGCATCTGTTTATAAGTATATGAAACTAAACTTATTACATATTAACATTAAGAAATGCTGTTTTATCCACTTTAGACCGTCACGTGCCAAAGAGGAAGTAGAAAATGACGAGAACATATTAACTTTGAACAATGTTGTCATTAAAAAAGTCCAAGAAGCTAAATTTCTAGGTGTCATTATCGATGATCAACTTAATTGGAAAACTCACACACGGTCACTTAACTCAAAACTTAAATGTGAAGTAGGTAAGTTATGCAGAATACGACACATTGTCCCTAAACAGTATTATAAGGATTTATACCATACTTTATTCGAATCACATTTGGGATTTGGAATATCTGTATGGGGTGGTATTAGCAACAACCGACTCGAACCTCTCTTTAAAACACAGAAAAAGTGTATAAGAATTCTATTTGGGGATAAAGAAGCTTACTTAGAAAAATTTAGAACTTGTGCCCGGACACGACCATTTGGTGAGCAAAGACTAGGTGTGGACTTTTACAAAAAAGAACACTCTAAGCCCTTGTTTAAGAATCAGAAATTGTTAACTGTTCACAACCTGTATAAGTACACTTGTCTCTTAGAACTATTCAAAATTAATAAGTTAGAGGAACCATTATCACTGTACTCATCATTTAACAGGTCACCACGACGAGAGGATCATTTCATCACATCACAACCATCCTCACAATTCATCTACCAATCATCCTACATGTGGAACAGCTGTCGACAAACATCAAGTAAGATAAGTTTTAATACTCCGACAAACGGGTTTAAGAATACATTGAAAATTGCTTTACAAGAATTGCAATTCAAGCATGATACACTTGATTGGTGTGAGCTTAATTTTGCCACGAATAAGCTCAAGTTTTGATTAATATGAGTTACTAAAATAACCACTTATCTTTCCTCATACATGCAACCACTGCACTCCAACTAAACACATTATTTACCACAGTCCACACACCATACTCCACAGATGATATATTTATATATACACACAAACACACTAGTACCGAACAATTGCACTGTAAAACATGCTCACGATACACTCAAAATTAGAAATATTCGGCTCGTATATGAAACTTAGCGACTTACACTCAGTGTACACCCAGTGTTAACCAGTATTACACACTAGTAAATTCTACGTAACGCGCGAAAACAATAATTCTGTAGCGTTTTCATTGTCACATTTCACGTCGACGGGATTAAACGCGCGCGCGCGTAACAACTTATCTTACTGCTAACTCAGCGACTAAACACACAACGACTTTGACAATTGACAGATGACTAAACAATTGTGAGTTATGACGGACCTAACTGTATGGGTCAACTACTGAAACTATATTGTTTACTATCTTATTCATTATACTGGAAATGAGATGACGAAGTATCTTAAGCAGCACTTTATACCCCCACTTAGAACTTGATTAGTCACGAACAATAGAATCATCAAAAACCAATACAATAAAACATCGTGATCAATAAATGCCTAGCAGCACCAGACAGCAGCCGTGTACCTTTTTCGACTCCGTGGAGTCCCTGATGGACTTTTGTTTACTTTTGTTAATAATCGGACCAACCTTTCTTTCTCGAAACATGTATCCTATTGTATTTCATTATAGTATTAATATAAGATGTGAAGATATACTAGATATTACAACGAAATAGAGGTATACCAAATTGGCCCTTGATATGAACTATAACCGTGTTGATGGTTTTAAATTTTGTATGTTGTAAGCACTTTAGTTTGTGAAGCGTTTACTCCTCCCCCTCAGCAAGACAGCTAGATTATAGATTAATGATAATAATTGTCAAATGTCGTTATATATTATATAACAGTTATAAATGTTCAATAGTTGTAGAGCGACTTCAAGAGTAGTGGTCCACAGGGGTCCGAAAAAGCCGTACAGGCACTTGGGTCCTTATCCTTGTCACTAATCTCAATTGGATTCGGTTTACACAAAGCATGAACATTTAGACGTACACATTGACACGATATTTATTAGAAAGCAAAAAGTATAAAATAATACGTGCGTGCGCGGCTTGAGCCGCGCCGCATAAGAACGGATGCGTGCAGGGGCTGGAGTACGCTTGTATGTAAATTAATGAAATGTTGCATTGTAAATATTTAGAATTGACGATATATTTTGATCTAAAAGTAAATTTTACAAAGCTGGCTTTGGATTTAGGTAAGATTATAATTTATTTTTAAAAAAACCACGGATAATTTTAAATTTATTTCTATTTGTCGTATAATCATAAACAATTTAATCATGTTTTTAAGAATGCGCGGCTTTGGCGGCCAGTTATTGACTTATACATTAAATTGAATTTTAAATAGAAATGTGAATATATTAAAATTTAAAACTTTCAAAACGGAGGCTTATAAATATTATTATATTATGATTGTAAAATAAAGGATAAAATTTTAAATTTGTTTCACTAAAATTTGTTTCACTTAATATCATCATATCTGTTTAAAGCAGTAAAAGTCAAGTTGAGGATTGACTTTCCTAGTTAATTTAAAGGTTCAAACGTTTGGGAATATAATAATGTTGATATTTGTATCTGCTGCAGCAATAATATCGAAATATCATTTGTCTAGAAAATTTTCGCCACTTCAATAGATATTGGGTCGGCAATTTGGTGAGTGAGTGATGAAATGGTTTGGTCTGTGACTGAGTGAGGGGCGATGTGAAAGTTGTGGTAAGTCCAGGTGTTATTATTGTTGATGGATTGGGATCCCAGGATGATACTTTTACAGCGTAATTTAACCAAAGATACAGAAGAAGAGGTAATAGTCCTGGAAATATTGACTTCTTATTTGGGCAATAGCCGAACACTGTCCTAAAAAGTGTGAGACAGTTTCCTCTCCGTCGATGCACATAGGACAAGCACTGGTGCTTGATTTGCGAATGGTGTGGAGGTGTTTGTTTAAGCCACAATATCCCGTGATGAGGTGCACTGCAGTTCTGTAATTTTGTCTGTTGTTGCCGAGTGTAGTGATAAGATTTTTGATGATGTTGATGTGTTTGTGTCAATTTGTTGGAGAAAGAGGGATAAAAAGTGGTAGTATAGTTAAAATATCAAATTTAGATATTAATTTAGGGCCAACAATTTGAATTGGCTACTTTTACTACTACTACAGTGGCGTAACGTTGCCTGTTGGCGCCCCCCTGCCGAAAAGGCGCCCCCCTGTTGGCGCCCCCTCCCCTTTTGGTGCCCCTCCCTAAAATTGAACAAATTAGGTGATTTTAGAGGATACGCCGGTAAAATCTCTAAAAAAGTGTGTATCTAGAGCAAAACGCGCAGTTTTGCTAGTACTTTAGTTAAGTTTTCGAAATTGTCCCACATTCAAACGACGATTTGGCGCCCCCCTAAGACGGCGCCCCCCTGCACAGCGGGGTCAGCAGGGCCCTTCGTCACGCCACTGTACTACTACTCTATTCTTTGAAGCCTGCAAACTTGCAATAGATTACTATAGTCGCCTTGAAAACACTGAAAACGAACTACTCTGTGCTGCATTTCACGAACAAATCATGTTGGGACTTCCTTGGTATACCAACATCTCAAAGCTTCTCACCAAATACAACTTCACCCCCTCATCTTCCTCAAAATCTAAGCTCTCCACCCAAATCAGTCATAACATGAGGGAAGAATTCGTGAATACCTGGAAAGCTGCCAAGGCCTCCTCGCCAAAACTAGAATTCTATAACTTAATTAAACATGATTTCGAACCAGAGGCATACCTACGAATTATCAATATACCGGATGTTCGAAAAAGTCTGACAAGGTTTCGTATCAGCTGCCACAACCTCTACATCGAAAGGGGCAGATACGAAACCCCCCTTGTACCAAGAGAAGAACGTTGGTGCACCTACTGCTTTTTCAGCAAAGGGCTCAAGCCTATTGAGGACGAAAGTCACGTATTGATTGACTGTTTGCTCTACTCCTCAGTTAGGGAAAAATTCAATTTCCATCCCCTAAACATTACTGACCTAGTCGGTTTGCTCTCCAACAAAACTCTAGATCCTACCACACTCACTGCTACAGCAAGAGCAATCCATTCAATTCTCTCTGTGAACGAAAATTATACAGCCTACTATAAGAGCCCAGATTTCCACTCAAATACTGGCAAGTGCATAATGCTATAGGACCTTAAAATAAGATTGAACCATACAAACTCGATTTATCTATTTTTCTAAAACTAGCATTATATAACATTTCTAAATTATCCCTACACACTTGTAAATAATTAGAATTGTGTAACTTAAATTATTTCAGAATTACAACTATTGTGTACTCAATAAAGTAATTATCACTTTTGTATCCTACTACAAAGGGTTTTTATGAAATTTTCTAAGATTTTTATTGAATTTTTATATTGAATTTTTATATAGGGTCATTGTTATATTTAATTATGTGTATATTGTTTGAATTTTTCTTCCTTCCCCTATTTGGTGTGACTGGGTTCATCAGTTAACCAGGTTTCCTGATTTAGTCTGGTGACTTTGTCGTCGATCAGGCGTTTGATGTAAGATTGTGGATATGTGTGATATGATTCCAGTACAGTGGCATAACGTTGCCTGTTGGCGCTCCCCCCCCCCCCCCCCCCCCCCCCCCCCGAGAAAAGGCGCCCCTGTTGGCGCCCCCTGCCTTTTGGCACCTCCGCCTTTTGGCGCCCCTCCCTAAAATTGAACAAATTAGGTGATTTTAGAGGATAAAATATTCAAAAAAGCGTGTTTCTAGAGCAAAACTTGCAGTTTTTCTAGTACCTCAGTTGGTTTTTCAAAATTGTCCCACATTCAAACGACGATTTGATGCCCCCCCCCCCCCCCCCCCCCTAAGACGGCACCCCTCGTACAGCGGGGTTGGCGGGCCCTTCGTTACACCACTGTTCCAGTATCTTCCTTTATCTAGCCCAAATGATAGGTTTTGCGATAATGAACAATTAATTAATTAGTTCTGCTCTATAAAGGATCCAAAACTTGTACACTGACAAAGGCTTGAAACAAAAAATGGTTTGGACTGGACATATACTAGAATATTGCATATGCATTATGGTGCTAGGTATCACATGGAAGGACAAGGGCAGTAATGTTTCTTTGTATGATAGCCAAGTTACGAAGTAGGAGATTAAAATGACAGCACACTTCATCAGACATCCTTATCTACTAGCAATTAACGTAACGATTATTTTTTGGTTTTGTTCTTAGAAGATTTGTAAAGTGATTCTTCTTTTAGTATTTTGATTTGATTTTATTGATTCAGTTCTAATCTTCATTACTTCTCAGATGTAGGTCATGAGAATATGGAAGTTGTGCGCGGCAGGGATATATTTTATACTTTACTTTCAAGTTGTAGTCTCTGAAGTCTGCAGATCATGCACTGGACCTTGCATTCTTGATAAATGTGCATGTACCAATAGCACTGGGTCTTATGAAATATCATGTGCCATATGCCAGTTGAGAAAAAGGTAGTTCTTAATTTACAGTTTACTGAGATCCCAGAGATACATTTGAAAGTTTATTGTTTTAGATGCACAATCTTTTTGATCATCAACAATCGTTTGATATCCCCTATAACGTAGAGGCTCAATAAACCAGGGATTATTTTTCTATGGTTTAAAGTTAAATTAATAATTATTCAACTACTTTTTAGGATAACTGATAATGAGGGCGTCATCCTTAGTAATGAGTGGGATGGTGTTTCTAAGAAAGGATACTCAAATCTCTCCCAATGTTCAGTACTTATAGAATCTCCAGTGTAAGCTATGCATTTCATTTGATTTTAAGTTTTAAATAAAGATGTGTAATGCACATAATTTTCATTTTAAATTCTTTGACTTTTCTGCTTTGTATCCATTTTCTTGGAACGTTTTACTTGAATCAATATGTTAATCTAGTAAATTTTCAGGGGCACAACAATCAGACTGTATGTGAATGAATTCATGACAGAGTGTTGCTGGGATTTCCTTCATTTTCATGATGGTCTCTCTCCCTTTGATCGTACCATTGGTGTTTATGGGTATGAAACTATTTTTCTTTACTTGTCAATGAATTGGGTTTGAAATTTTAGTATTTTCACAAATTTTCTACAAATTGAGTATCCTGGCCTTGCAAATATCGCATTGTTACAACGTTTTCTTCCTAATGCAATCAAAATTTAAGGCACTTAATCTCCACTACCACATCAGGGGACTGCTAATAGACGATGACATACAACTACTAAAGCAGGACCGAGAAATGGTTTCCACATCCAATTCCATCTACTTAGTTTTCAGACCTGACGAGTTTGTTAACCATGATGGTTTCAGTATCTCATATAGGTTTGGAATACGTTAATTATGTTAGTTAATTATGTTTCCTTCTAGTATGTCTGAATAGTTTATGTCTGGAGTTTATGTCTGGAGTTTCTAACAATAGTCCCGATGTCATAAGTTCCTAATTATAACTATTTGCAGAGTTGACGGTTGTCCCAACGACTGCAGTGGTCAAGGTCAGTGCACTGGTGGGGTGTGTGTCTGTAATGCTGGTTGGCAAGGTGATCTGTGTAACACAGCAACCTGTAAATGTGAGAATGGTGGTCAGTGTAAAGTTGGGGGTTGTGAGTGTCCTGACGGTTTTACTGGAGATAACTGTGAGATTGATACCCTTGTCAATTGGTGGAGTTACCGAGCAGCTAGCAGTGAGTATAATAATCAAGTGTTGTGTTAACGACAGTATCTGCCGTTTTTTGGAACTGTGGCTGTCATGTTATAATGTTATTAAGAAATTTGATATCAATATTATGTCGACAAATAATATATGATGGCATTTTATGACATATGCCAGGAAAAAAGCTGCAACCACAATGTGTCGTGTTCTTTTTATCCATGAACCATGTCAACTATCTGCTGACTCATACTTGCAGCCTCATCGCCGGGTGGACGCGCTAGCTTCGGTGGAGCTCTAGTGGATCATACCTACTGGGTGTTCGGAGGGTACCACCTGGATGGAACTAAAGTAAAGATGGCAAAGTATGATCTGTTAACTAACACGTGGTCTAAAGGGACAGACAGTGGACCAATAGATAGGGACGGTCACACTCTCACTGCTTACAAGGTACATTTAGTTTAAGGTTTTTAAATATATACCGGGGATAAGGGACTAACTTGCAAGGGATGCTGTACATTTGTAGACCTCCTTTTTAAGCTGATTACACGTTCTTATTGGCTTTCTCTTCCGATATTAATTAAATTTTTGAAATTTGGAGATTATGTTTGGCCACGATACGGTCACCGTTTATATGCCGTATGGCGTATAGTGACTGTATCGTGGCCAAACCTAATCTCCCAATTTTCCCAAGATTTCGCTACTTTTTGGGATAAAGTTTATTGAGGAAAGAGGATATTCATATTATATGGGTAAGATCATTCGCATGAGTTTTACAAATCCACTCGGTGAAAAACTTCATATTTTATTCTCTTTTAATGTAAACTTTCCACTGAAGTTTCAATTACCCCATATCATTAACCTCCATATAAGGCAAAACAATTTTGAATAATTAACATGGTAAGGTTGTAAAGGAACAACTGTGTACCAGTTCCTTCTGACGAAAATGTCGTAGTACAGCGAGTTATTGGACAAAATCCCTCGTTGAGTATCAGTTCATTAATGTATGCTGTTTCCAATCCTAAATATTAGATACAGGTCACAGCATAGAAATGGAAATGAATGTAACTACTTGCTAGACAACTGTGTCCATTATAAATTATCAAGAACACGTTCGCGTTACCCACGTTACCCAACGTAGTCGAAGACAGGCCTTTTTTAGTCTTTTCTAATGTATGGTCAAATTCTTAATCTTTTAGTTTTAATTTCTTTACGCTCTAAATGTGGGGCCTTGATTAGACCACGTCAGAGCAGCTCCCCTTATCTGGACAACCTGTAGAAGTGTCTAATTAGTGTCTAATTAGTGTATAATTAGTGCAACTTATGTCCTTTTAGTGGACTTGCAGTTGATAAGACGTCACCTTTTTTAGTCCGTGTCCGTGTTTTCTTTGAAGCGAGGTGACCACGTCAGAAGATCACGTGACACATTGACGTGTCACGTGATAAGAGCACATTTAGTGTTCACGTGGGTTTGGTGTCATTCGGCCAATTATTATCGACAATCCTGTCAATCATTAACTTATTGAGATTTGACAAATCTTTCGTGAGCGGTGAGACCAAGTTTCTTATAAAGTTCATTATTTATTCGTAAGAACAGTAATTATAACATAATTATTTAACACAAATGCTCGTACCCCAGAACTACCTGATAATGTTTGGAGGACAGATGAACTACCAGATTACAGACGAGTTGTGGAAGTATGACATCACTTCATCTCAGTGGCACCAACTCAACCCACAGCACCCCCTGGGAGAAATGTACCCAGCTTATGCCAGGTAACATTCAAGCTTTAATAATACCTGCCGTGAATATCAATTTACCTGTTTTACAACTTTAAAATATTTAACCTTTATTCAGAAGTAAGAATTATCTCATATTTTTGGCATATTCTTGATTAATGAGCATGGTATTGCACTGAACCCGGTAAAAATTATCAAAATAACTAGGCGATAAATGACATGCGTTCGATTTGCTCTCAAAAAATAGGTGACGTAAACTTAAAATGAGGGTATATTTATTTTCACTGAATTGGTTACTTCTACAGGACAAGCTCTATGGGACACTGTGCTGTGCTGGTCAACAGTACTATCTACTATATAGGCGGTATAGACTCCAAGGGGGTGGCCATTATAAACATACAAACCTATGATGTGGAAACCAATGTGTGGAAAGTTATAGGCCACCGTAAGATGACTAGACATTTCTACGACGCTGATAGCAGGTTATTTCCCTTTACACTGGCTTGAATCAGTGGGTTGTTGTTACTGTTCACAATTCACATTGTTAGTGTGCTCTCTTCAACGTTTAAATCTCGAACGTTTTTAAAAGTATGGTGTTGTAATAGCCAGATTTGGAAACTGTGATGTGTTTGAAAAATTGTGATTAGTCGGACTTTTAAACAATTGCAATTGTGTAATGTGTACATATTATTATAATGTAGAGCAGACAGGAGTTTGCTGTCTGTTCTGAATAGGAGTATCGTGTAGTTACTAGCGAGCTGTCTGAGTATTTACTGTGTTTACTGACAGGTTCCTTAAGTTTGAAGATGGCCGGATCTACCACGGACGATACGCTCCGTCGTGTGTGCTGAATCCTATTACTGACAAGATAACTGGTAAGTTATTATAATAGTATATGTACGGATATAGTTACTAATAAGTTACTGGTAAGTTATATACTGGTACGTTTTCTTTTCATATGCGCATGATCAGTGATCATGCTCTCGAAAATTGTGGAAACTTTAAACTTTTTATCAAGGGGATCAGGACTCTGCGAGCCTTTTAGGGCTTAATTTAATACTTTGAGCTGGACAAAAGAAAATGTTGTGAGGTTACATATTGGCATGGGCCGGCCTAAATTTACACCTACATTATTTGAGTGAGGTATTAAATTTAATGCACAACTTCTTGCTCCACCCTGCTATTATATGTTTTGCCCTTATTCCAGAGCGAAAATCGAAATATCAGGCACCACACTTTCACGTATTGCAGTTGCAACACATAAACCATTCGACACACAAGTTTAGCCAGAATAAATCAGCCTCTTCCACTGGTTGACACACAAGTTTAGCCAGAACAATTCAGCCTCTTCCACTGGATCTCGTGTTTAGATTCTGAAGAATAACCCTGATATGAACCATATAATGTTTACTTGTAAATTCTAGGGATTCTATTTTAGGAACTCCATTATATCCTATATCTCGCAGTATTCGGAGGTTTAAACACGACACGTATAATGGGAGAAAACGAACAGTACTGGATACAGAGCGAGCTGGAAACTATTAAGGAATCTACTTTTGTAGAGTACGACTTTTATATGAAACACTGGTGAGTTGGGAGGCAGCCATTTATTTTCAAATTTTCTATATAATTTGTTCTCGAGTAATATATTATTCCACCAAGTATTTGAGGCTCAGCTCAAAGCGCTGAAGTACTTTTTCTTTGACACCACAGATCCAGACTAAGTGGAAACCAAAACTGTTTTGATAAACCATGTTTAGACAACCGTGTAGATATCGTGTTGATCATGTTATTATTATTACTTATACTGATATGAAGGAACACTTTTACCCACCTGTTTAATAATAGCACGGGATGCAACTCTATTTGTTAGGGCAGGTGGTGGTAAAATATTCACATTCCACTATCAGGATCTTATATAAACCGGTCTCTGTTGTTGTATAATTTAGTCTACCACCGCCCAGTCTACTACATAATTACAAACTATAGGGCGCTCTCTTGGATTATTATAACTAGCAGGAACCCGTATAACCCTAAAATAGGGTCAAGACTCAAGAGACTAAAATAATTATTATCTATTTAATTCGCGTTTTTGACACCACTTGGGGGTCCAAATTTGGGGCTCTAAAACTTCTATTTCTTGGCCAATTTTTTATTTTTTCATGCTGATTTGGAGGCCATTAAAGCATTTGGCCCAGTCAAAAAAGTTTCAGTTGTATATCTTTTACGGTTTTCGCGGAAAGTAGCGTTAAAGTTGATGCCGTGGTGTCAGTAAAATGGCACGGATAAACATATATCGTCTCGCTTTATATATAGTAAGATACTCATCGTTTGGATCAGGGCTTTAGTATGCCATTACACAATAGCAATATTGTATATACAAGAAAAACGGCCATTAGTATCGGGCTAATCATAGTGCATCTAACTACCATATTATTATAATAATTACTGCGTCCTTCGCCCTCTACAACACGTACGCTAATTTGTTTGAATGGATCATTATTTTTAGTGCACGTGTACACAGTGTGTAATTTCTCATCAGCATGTTCATTGATTGTGGTCTGGGAGCATGTATATTATAATTAGGATTTACTTCATATGTGTATATTAATAGCATTAACGTTAATTCAAATAATAAAAATTACATACTGACATTCAGAAGTTATTCTGCTCTGCAGAAATGTTTAATTATTAATACTAAAAGCTTCTTTTAACTTGGATAGAACTTTATTTGGGAGACCCCTGTGATTCGTGAGAGTCTGTACCGAGAGTCTGTACCCGATGGTCTTGAGCATCTTAATTTACTTATATTGTGGGGGAAGCCAAGGGGAATTTTGGCGAATTCTGGGAAATGCCTTAATGGATTTTTTTTCCGCCAAAATTCCCCTTGGCTACCCCCCTATTGTTTTTAAATTTACAATTTTCTGGAATGATAATTTTTATTTGCAATTTTATTTGGGTGACTAATGATTTACCTACTGAAAATGTTGTCAAGACTTAAGCTTCAAGACTGTTTTACGTGGTTCGCCTTTTTTAACTATGTAAATCGTTATGGGAAGACGGAATACCTCGCGCTTTAAAATTGTTCGACATGTTCGATGGTGAGCTGAAAATATTTCTCCAACTATGCCCCATACTTGAGTCACATGACTTGTTTCCAATTTCCATGTGTTTTATTGGTCTTTGTGTCTGGAGCTAGGATAGCATGCTGTAGTTTCTTTTCAGAGCAAAAATATTTTACGTTAACATGGCACCAAACTTACTTTTGTCTTTTTTGAATGAAATGTATCGTTGAACTCTCAAATGCTGAGTAGAATTTATTAAATTAGATTGAATAGTCCCTCCTGGCGAATTCAGAGAGGGTACTCTCTTCTCTTCAGGAGTAACGTGTAATCTCCTTTTTTCAGGAGTAACCTGTAATCTCCTTTATTCCAGGAGTAACTTATAATCTCCTTTTTTCAGGAGTAACCTGTAATCTCCTTTTTTCAGGAGTAACCTGTAATCTCCTTTATTTCAGGAGTAACTTGTAATCTCCTTTTTTCAGGAGTAACCTGTTATCTCCTTTATTTCAGGAGTAACCTGTTATCTCCTTTATTTCAGGAGTAACCTGTTATCTCCTTTATTTCAGGAGTAACTTGTAATCTCCTTAATTTCAGGAGCAACCTGTACAAAGCAGACAGAAACACAATACCGCTAGTGTACTTAGCCGCAGTTGGGATGGTGGGTAGGAACCTAGTTGTACTTGGAGGAGCTCATCTCAGCAAGGGTTCAACACAGTGTTACAACACTGCTCCTTATATCCTGAACTTAGGTAAGAACCGGTCAGAGGCGGTGTGGTGTTAGAAACTATTCCAGTAATGTACTAGCTCTTCTTTAGTTATAATACGCAACGCCTTTCTCTTTTGAGCTAGAAAATGTTTCTACAATACATTGATATCCCTAGGGATTTAGAACTGTGAGAAAGTAAGGAAAGTTGATTAAACGGAAGCTGCTCGTTTGTGCTTAGCTTATAATTATTATTTAAAAGTGTACAATAAGTAGATTTGTGCACTCAGAAACCGGAGAAGGACGAGAACTGAAAAGTTTCAGAAAGCTGAAACAGGTGGGTCCTTTCAGAATGGGCCAGGGTTCCTTCACCTACAACAACTCTGTCTACTTCTTCGGAGGATACAACGGCAAACTCCATCACGACTTCATTGTTTACCACTTCGGTGAGTATTCTCCCTCCTTATTCTTTCCAGGCTGTATATTCACGTGACTTGAAGTTTGACTTGTAATTGTGTCGTAAAGAAAGTTATGGTAAAGTAGCAAGTGTCGTGTTGTCCTGCACTAAAAACAAATAGATTGCATGGCAGAAATAACAATTGTCCCGGCCCTGTATGATGCTCAGCTCAGTTTTCCATACTGAGTCACGTGACACCAACACTACTGTCCTATTTGTTGCACTTGTTAAAAGTTTAAATTGTTTAGTAAGAACTGTATTAGTGAATTTCAACAATCGCGTTTGAGCTGCGAATCGATATAGTAGGAGCAATTTATGCTTGGCAAAATCAAGCAGCGTAAGAGATTGTGTGATTATGTAACTGGCCAATCTTTTCTTATTGATAGTACTACTGATAAATTGCACTTGATTGTTTTGCTGAATTTCCACTATTCTCAGTTAGTAGGCTTTTTAGATTTTGTTTTGTCTACTTTTTCAGAAAGCTTGTGCTAGTTCAACCTCAAACTCGAAACTTGTCTGACATTTTGATTTAGAGTTTCAATTAAAACTTAGTTACTCTTTATTGATCTTGGTAATTTTATTGCTTATTAACGGTATGTTTCACCGACATCAATATACCAGGATAATGTAAAGATGACCTCTGAACTAGTTCAACGAACAAAGAGTCCCGCACGAACAAAGAGTCCCGGACTAGCAAGGAGTCCCGGACTAGCAAGGAGTCCCGCACTAACAAGGAGTCCCGCTAAAACTCCCCGTCCCCCCTCCGCAGTATCCACAATGTCACGTGAGCTGCAGGAGATGCACTGTTTCCTCCGCCTCAACAGGGTGGAGACATGTGATGACTACACCTCGGCACCACCTCACCTCGACTACAGACCCACCAGATTCCGCTTCCTCCTCGGCAACTTCTCCAAGATGCTCTACGAGGGAGCTTGCTCGGAACCCTTCACATTCGGAGGACACAAGTGGGAGCTGGGGTTGGCACTGAACGCGGATTACGTTAAAGTTTACCTGTCTCTTGACAAGGCCCAGATGTACCCTGCTGGGGTACAAGTTGCTCTACAGTTCAACTTGTCCCTCGTTAACTTACTAGCTCCCCTCAAATCTCTCAATATTTCTGCCAGGGAGGGTGCTGTGTTCTCAAAGAACGGCCAGTGCTGGGGTTGTCAGCGCTTCTTCAAGTTAGTTGACGTAATGAACGAGCCGGGATTTGTCAGGAACGATTGTCTCTCTTTAGAACTAGAATGCACTATAGTCAGTACCATGTTTCAAGATATCATCACCCTCAATCCAATGGATGTTAATCATGATGAAAATGCTAAGCTGGACAAGTTGGACCTACTTTGTTCCAGGGAGTCCTACCACAGTTCTAAGTTCTACATGGGAGGTGCTCACTGGCAAATACGTCTCTTTCCTAACGGAGACGACGAGAAAGCACGTGGCAAAGTCTCCATGTTTATAAAAAACGATGACAAAACGAACCGGAGGTATATGTTGGAGTGCCAGTTTACCCTGGGAGAGCTGAAGGATCCCTATCACGTGGAGAGTAGGAGGTTGGTAACAGAGTTCCCGCCCGGCTCTGGTATTGGAAGAGGAGTGGACTCTATCTGTGAGACCAACAAGCTGAAGAACTTTGTGTCGGGAGACCACATAGTGGTGGGTGTGAAGATCCTGACGTTGTTTTACGCAAGTGAAGTGGTCTACAAGAACCCTGCAATTGAAACCAGAACTCATCGGGATGCGGAGGGTGTCGCACTTCTCGACTTGATGGACGACCAGAACTTCAAGTGGCAACTGTGCGTCAACAGGAAGGCACTTTGTGACAACACCCAAGCGTATGAGATAGCTCTTCGTCTTGATGGCTCAATGGGCAGATTAATGTATGTGAACTACAGGTGTTATGGGTGGATCTGTCAACTGAGATGGAGAGTAGTTCTGAGAGCTGAGGGCTGCACTCCTGTCGTGCTGGGACCTAGCATTGATATCGTGTGGAATGAAGGAGCTGAGCTCCTCATGACCACCCCACTTCCTGCTGAATACAGCGATAAAACCATACAAATCCTAATGGAGATGAGAAGTTGTGTCCTTTTCGAGCCGTCTATTGACGGTTGTAGTGCTCCTGAGGTAGAAACAGCAGTCAGTGCCAGACAAACCACTGACAGGGAGAGGTTTGTGTTGGAACGAAGCTGGGAGTCCAAATACTTGAAGTACAAGAAAGATAGCAGCACCAAAGACGAGCTCATGAAGATCCAGAGCGAGGGCAAGCAAAGGTCTGTTGGATCTGAAGATCATCTCAAGGCGTCCATGATAATATCCAATAACTTTGTGAAAGATTTGCTGAGGGATCTGAGTGATGATCCAGTTCCATTCTGTGGTGGTAGAGAGACGTCCAGGTCTCAGCCTCCTGAACATTTGGCTGATGTGTTTGAGCGAAAGCAGGAAGGAAGTGGTGGAAATGGAGCAGTGGTGTCCAATATTTTAGATACATTTCAGTCTTCTTCCTCCACCAATCTAACCATGAACCAGCTGAGACAGTCCTTTCAAGGATCTCTAGATGCTCCACTAAATGCCAGACTACCGAGCACTACAATTGACACAATAGAGAAATCAGTTGGTGATCATCCCGACTTTTCAGTGGACGGACCGGAGGTGAAAATTCAGGTCAACTTGACTGAAGGAAGTCAAGGAAGTCTTGTTCGTCCTGAGCTTGTGAGGTATGAGGACTATCGTGAAATTATTGAACAGATTATTGATTTTTGCCAGACCCGTTTACCGTTCCGTGTGACTAGAGTGGCCAAGGGTGGATCTCTAGGCCACGATACTGCCACTAAATCTAGATCAGATATAGATCTGGTTCTATACAGTGATGATCTCCCAAAAACGGGACATGCTAGATGGCTACCGAGCATCATCAGTGCTTTGGCGAGTTTGCTAAAAGATGCACAAAAGATGCTGACAAAAGCAGAAAAGTCTCTTCCAAAGTTAACCTTCATCTCCACCACTCAGTACTCAGTCCAATTCACTGTTGGAGACTTGGACGTGGATTTGATTCCTTGTTACGATTGGCGCAATGATTACAGTTCTCAAAACTTGTACCAGACAATAAAAGAAGAGCGACCAATGGATTACATCTGGTATCTCTCAGCAGCCTGCGAAAAAGAGTCCGACTTCATCAGAAAACAGCCGATAAAGATAAAGGATATGATCAGGATGGTGAAGCATTGGAGGAATGGCATTCTGTGGAAGGATCAATTTCACAGACCAAGCAGTCTGCTACTGTCCCTTCTCGTTATTGGGGCTCACGAAGATATGGTAAAGAAAGGTGCATCTAACCTGCTCATCACGTCTGAGTCAATGTTACAAAGACTTACCGACATGATCCAACGTAAGCATGAGCTGCGTCTGGAATGGTCTACAAACTACAGTGAGACTGCACGTGCCATGTTCCCAATGAAGACGTGCCCTGTGGTCAGGAACCCATCTAACCCATCAGATAACGTGGCAGAAACAGGACTGCAGAATTGGACACAGTTCCCAGGGGAGTTCACGAGATGGGCCCACTTCATCGGAGTTGTCAAGAATAGGGGCACTATGGCTGCCAAACAGGCAAAACTCAATGTAATCGTTCAGAGGCTTTCGAGCGATTTTTGAGTCACGGACTTAAATACTGATGTACAGAATTATAAATATTTTCTCACATTTTGATTTGCGAAACTCCCACCGCGGTTTAAGACATTATAAACTGAGGTTATACTCGATTTATTAGAGGCTGATTGGACCGAATATCTATGCCTTACCAGCAATTTCTGAATAGGATGGTTTGCACGGTGTTTAAAAAGTGCGCAAATGCTGAAGATCCATTTTGCAACTTGCACTGTTCAATCCATCGCTTTGATGATATTGAAATGTAAGCTTTGCAAGGAAAAGCTCATTTCCTGCGTTACTTTTTATGCGAAATTGTGCTTTTAGGTAACAAAATATAATCCATTTTTTATTATAATTATCATGATCATGTTTCGGTAAATTATGAAAATGTATGTAGCAAGCATTATGAGATTGTTATATGTTGAGAGCTAGAGCCTGCTTTGGACTACCGGATCGATACTTTATAAATAGCGTCATGCTATAGACATTACGACAAGTTAATAAATCTTTGTTAAATCTTAAAAACGGTCGATATCCGGTTGAAAAATATATTATATATTATCAGGCTATCATACGATACTCGATTTTATCAAGTTATGAATATTTACTACAGATTTCAATAAGCATTTGCTCCACCTTTCTTATCAGATTAAAATCTTAGTTTTACTTGGTATAATTTTTCAATTTTTTTTTGTTGGGGACTGGCCCGTAGTACCAGCCAATGTTTACTCAAAAAAAATATCAATGGTAATAAGAAATTCATCCCCGTGGGGCACATGCATAAATATAAAATGTAAAGGAAATCTCAAACTATTCAATTTAGACTCTACCGGTAAAGTATGCAATGAAGGTTTACAACTTAAAGTTTTATTTTCCAATGGTTAATAGGTAAAGATAAGAAAAGTAAAACAAGACTGAGCACTTCAAAATTTGTAGAATTTGTAACTTGATTTGAAATACGCGGCGATAAAAAAGAATGTCCTATGTTGGCAGTGTAATTGATGAGATATGCGACGTTTATTGAGTGGTGCATAAGTGTGTGCATATAATCTAAGATGTAGAGACAAGGTTATTATCGGCATTTTGGTTTATGTTACGCTTTGATTTTCTTAGTCCTGTTATACAAAATAACATGAAATTAGGCCATTCGTCTTCAATGTTTTCATTTTGCTGATCGATGAGCATAGTTTTTATACAGACTAGGCGGGGAAGTTGCTGCAACATTATATCGGTTTATTGCTAATAATGGACCTTTAAAAAATACTGAGTTGTTGTAAGGGTGTTGACCATACTTTTCTGACCATTGTGTAGTGAGAATAGAATCCGGGTTAGTATTAAATAATGGTGCGCTTTTGGGAATTGTTTTCTTGAGAGACAATGGTACTAGATTAGGAAAGTTTTTCAATTTATGCATTAAAATGAGTGCGTTTTTACAATGATACTGTGTACTGTCAATATTTTATGTGAATAAAAGCCAGACTTGGTACTTGCTGGGGGATACCGTCCTTGTACCAGTAATTGACGAAACCAGGTAATACTGCTCGAAGGCCCATTTTCTGTTTTACAAAAAAAGCTACATACAAAAGCTAAGATAAAAATAAAACCCTTCAACTGCCCAACTGAATGAGTTTCGTACCAAACTCATTCAAAACTACCATATAATTGTTTAACATAAATAAAATGCACGCGACGCACCTTCACTCATCAGGCATCTGTCTTATGCACTAAGGGATTTCACCACGTTTGCACAAATGATAAATGTTCCCTTCCATTGAGACCGGTTAGAGGTTCTACAACCGTTTTATTGGACGTATGTATAACATAGAGGTAACGTACTAAGCTATGAAATTAAAAAGTTTAATTATAGGTGCGGCTAATTATCATGGGTATTTGCTATTATGATCGAAGCGGCCGTATTGATACCAGTAGAAACAACACGCCAACTTAGGAAAATTTTACGGCCATCTTTACCAGTTACTGAAGATAAGGGTGGCCATGTGATCAGTCCTGGCTGTACATTCCTGTAACTGCCTTGATCGGCAAGTAATCATAAACATACAATTTTATATTTTTGCTGGACTAGGTTTCTTATCATATTCAGCTGAGCTCTTCAGTTCTCTGTGCAGTGTGCGTATTTGTGACGCCGGACATCAACTTCGTTACTTCAGATAGCATGCTCTTCTGTTTACTTACTTACTTTGTAGTGGCGAAAATTGTGAAACTATTTTTCGCCACCTTTGCGATTTATTTACAAAATCTCAAGAATTAGTAGCGGAAATGACGATGAACAAAATTTAAATGAACAATCGGAAACTGTTCGTGCGGTGCATTTTATGATCGCGATTGCATTGGTCCTTTGAGTTTGTTATCTGTTTATTGCATAGTGATCAGTGGGGTTCACCCTTAGTGTAATGCGTGTCAAGATCACTATGAATTTTTGTGATGTTGCATGCTATTCTTTAATGTTTACTGTCATAGGTTTCATTGATAGCAAATATTCGATTTTACACAGTTTATATCTGTACGGTATAAGCTTATTTTCACAGTACCGCCTTGTCCACAGTTTAAAGTTTGATAAAGTAGTTGAACGTGTAAAGTTGTATCTCTAGTACGTGTTTGCTTGCTCTTCATTTTATTAGAAATCCGCTCCCAATTATTAATTTGAATGGTATTCAGTAATTGAATGGTATTCAGTAATTGGTCAGGCAAAAGTTATAATAATGAACGATTACGTTTCCCTTCTATCGACTAAATTGAGACCTATAATTTCAGGTCTAAGCTCGCCTAAATTGTATTCTTCACACTGTGCAGTAGATATATCTAGCATATGATTTAGCTATGATTGCACTAGAATTACCATATCATTAAGGATGATGTACGGTTCACAGTCGGCACACTAGATATAAAACTCAAATAACGCTTTTTGGTCAATGCGATAAGGACGTTAGTGTTTTAATTCAAGTTGGTTGAGGGTTACAATTTGCTAAGAATAACACTAGCTTTAAGACCTTATGTGAGCAAGTGTAGCCTCCTCTCGAAATAAGGCTCTCACGGAAAAGTCTTCTTGAAGGTAGCCTCTCTCATATCAATCTCATATCAATTGTTGTGCTATTTTTGCAATTGTATCATTTCCTTGAAGTGCAGTATTGTGTTGGATCGCATAATGAAGGATTATATTGTGATGATTAATAGGAATAGCCGAGAATCTTCGCGTGTTGCTCCTCGAATACATACATAACTTATCAAGGTGCACGACATAGCGTATAAGGAACTTGAAATGATCTGTAACATAACATGTTGTGACGTCATTCAGATCCAACACGTTTTTAAAAAGACTTGTTAAAAACCAATATCGAAATTAGAATTCTGATTGTTGTAAAATGATCCTGCACATGTTTTTGGGTTGACGTAATGGAGCTTGCGTTTTGTCCCAATCTTTACGTCGACAGCGTCTGATTTATCGGAAGTAGGCAAATTATTTTAAGTAGTTGCAAGGAAGTTTCAACAAATTTTTTTAAGGTGTGAAAAATTCCATATTTACCACTACGATCTCTCTTAGTAACACCACATGCATCTAAGATAACAGTATAATACCATGGATCAGTTCATGTAAAATGGTATCTAGCGCGTTTATCAATATCATGTGAACTGCAACGATCTCCACAGGACAGTTAAAATTTGGGCGCATTGGAAATCCGATTTGAAGCATCTTATCAAGCAACAGTGTGTGGGAATCTGAGAAAGTTGGGCAAGTTGTCCGATTCCTAGAGTAGTAATTTAAAAGTAAAAACATCTTCTGCCCTATCTGATTTACGTGGAGCAACATCTTTGATATTGCCGAATTTGAAATTGTAAAACATTAACAATGTGCATACTTAACGCCGAGCTCTCATACGCTTAGTTATATCAGTTCTTGACTGAGATAGTAAGATCGCCAACATTATAGTTCTATGTTTTGTAATCTGTAATTCCTTACAGTTACAAGTCATCTGTGTTCATCAACGTTGCAACGGTGAACGGCTCCTATATATCCAAACCCGATCACTTATTCCTTCCTTGATATTTTTGTAACAATGTAGTTTTGACGTGACTGTTATAAGTTAGCTAAAAAAATGAGTATCTTAGAGAATATGGGGAACAGTAACAAGAATATGGGGAACAATAACAAGAAAGAGCTGGTAAGGATCCAGACCCAGCGCAAGCTAAATATTACTCGATCAGCGTCCAATGACAAACAACAATTCATGGAAGTTCTGAGCGAGGGAAATCAAGGGTCTGCCGTATCAGGGGCACATCCCAAACCTTCCGTGAAGACATCCAATGACATCAAAGAGGTCAAGAAGAATGAGAGTGAGGGCAAGGTAAAGTCTGCTGGATCAAAGGAACATTCAAAAGGATCCACAAAGATATCCGATAACAAGAAGGAACTCAAGAACAGTCAGAGTGAGGGTAAGGTAAAGTCCACTGTATCCGAGGAACATCCCAAGGCGTCCACGGATATATGCGACAGCAAGAAACAACTTGTGAAGATTGAGAGTGAGGGCAAGGTAATATCCGCTTCATCCGAAGAAAATCTCAGGGTATCCATAATAATTTCAAATAACTTTTTAAAGGATTTGCTGAAAGACCTCAGTGAAGATCCGGTTCTGTTCTTTGGTGGTAGAGAGACGTCCAGATCTCAGCCTCCTGAAAATCTGGCTGATCTGTTTGAGCGGCGACAGGATGGAGGTGGTGAAAATGATGCTGTACTGTCCAATATTTTGGATACATTTCAGTCTTCTACCTCTTCTTATCTAACCATGAATCAGCTGAAACAGTCCTTTCAAGGATCTCTAGATGCTCCACTTGATGTCAGACTACAGGGTTCCATGATCGAGAGATCGGTTGGTGATCATCCCGACTTCTCGGTAGACGGACCGGAGGTTAAACTTCAAGTCAACTTATCTGAAGGAAGCATTGTTCGTCCTGAGCTTGTAAAATACGAGGACAACCGTGAAATTATTGAACAGATTATTGATTTTTGCCAGACCCGATTACCGTTCCGTGTGACTAGAGTAGCCAAGGGTGGATCTCTAGGCCACGATACTGCCACTAAATCTAGATCAGATATAGATCTGGTTCTGTACAGTGATGATCTCCCAAAAACAGGACATGCTAGATGGCTACCGAGCATCATAAGTGCTCTGGCGAGTTTGCTTAAGGATGCTGCAATGATGCTAACAAAAGCAGAAAAATCTCTTCCAAAGTTAACCCTTATCTCTACCACTCAATACTCAGTCCAATTCACTGTTGGAGACATGGACGTGGATTTGATTCCTTGTTACGATTGGCGCAATGATTACAGTTCTGAAAACTTGTACCAGACAATAAAAGAAGAGCGACCAATGGATTACATCTGGTATCTCTCAGCAGCCTGCGAAAAAGAGTCCGACTTCATCAGAAAACAGCCGATAAAGATAAAGGATATGATCAGGATGGTGAAGCATTGGAGGAATGGTATTCTGTGGAAGGATCAGTTCCACAGACCAAGCAGTCTGCTACTGTCCCTTCTCGTTATTGGGGCTCACGAAGACATGGTAAAGAAAGGAGCCTCTAACCTGCTCATCACGTCTGAGGTAATGTTACAAAGACTTACCGACATGATCCAACGTAAGCATGAGCTGCGTCTGGAATGGTCTACAAACTACAGTGAGACTGCACGTGCCATGTTCCCAATGAAGATGTGCCCTGTGGTCAGGAACCCATCTAATCCATCAGACAACGTAGCCGAAACAGGACTCCAGAACTGGGCTCAATTTCCTGGGGAGTTCACGAGATGGGCCCACTTCATCGGAGTTGTCAGGAATAGGGGCACTATGGCTGACAAACAGGCGAAACTCAATCAGATCAATGAGAGGCTGTCGAGTGACTTTTGAGTCACAGTCAATCATTTCGAAAATTTGTTTAAAACTAAAAGGTTTTTTTTTTTCATTTTGAAAACGGCCACCAGAAAATTGAGATATTTGTCATTAAATACGCTGAAAGATATGCTTGATTTACTCAATCCCAAGTTGGTATCTCTTAACGGTTGGTATCTCTTAACGGTTGCTTCGTATTTAAACAACGCCCAAATTGTAAATGTCCAATGCAAGTTTATTGCGCAACGTTCATCCGTTCATCGCCCAATCCACTGATTTGATATTTAAAATGTGAGCTTAGCATGGTGTCTTCACTGGGGTTACAAGATTTGAGCATTTTATTACAAATGGATAAATAGGCGTGATTAAAATCGATACTTAATTTTGAATTTTTCTGGTGAATTATAACATTATAAATGCTTGTATTAAGCATGCATCATGAGTTTATAAATCATAAAAAGCATATTTTCGGACAAGAAAATTTTTATTTCCTCAATCGCTTTATTCTGCAGACATCTGCGTTGAGTTTTAAAAGCGTCTAATTTACCCGATTATAAACATATCGAGTTATCAAGTTATCATAATACGATACTCTAATTTATCAAGTTATGAACATTTAACTAGTAAAAGTTATTTTCTTGAAGCATTTATTCAGCCATTATACTTTGTGATCAGAAGAATTTCTTAGTTTTACTTGGTATAATTAGAAGAGATAATTGCTAAAGAAAACCAACTGAGCAATTAAACAATTAGTTACGTTATACCTTTATTTTTATTTCTATTCTAACGTTACAAAAAAATTACAACAAAGCAGATTTAAATAGGCAGTTGACGTAAATTTACGCTAGCAAAGCGGAGATCACTCCTTAATACAGCATTTACAGATTTATGAGCATAATATCTTGCTCCATAAGTCGCACATAAATGTTGAGCTATGATATAATATTACTAGCTATGATATAATATTACTCTAAATAATTGCATCAACTCCCCACCAGTAGTCAACTCCAGAAGAGTATGCAATATTATATAGTTATATTAATCAATAATATTATTATAATGATTAATTAATCACACAACTATCAGGCGTGTGTGAGGATCACACCAACAAATCACGTTGTTTGAGCGCTAGAGAAGATTTTACGGAGTGCGGATGGAATGAGACTACTAGCAACTGCTTTACCATTCCCATCAGTTAGTACTTACTTAGTGTTACTTAGTGTTACTTAGTGTTACTTAGTGTTACTTAGTGTTACTTAGTGTTACTTAGAGTTACTTAGTGTTAATTAGTGTTACTTAGTGTTACTTAGTGTTACTTAGTGTTACTTAGTGTTACTTAGTGTTACTGAGTACTTACTTAACTGCTAGTATTTTTTCTATCATTTATATTTGTTCCCCTATGATATAGTATTATAAGTTAATAGTTTCTGTTTGTCTGCCTAAAACAATATATAATTCATACTTCGATCTGTTGTGTAGGAAGTGTGTGTATATATCACTTCCCTTTAGTCTCGTCCTATTGTTGTGGCATAATATAACTGTTTTTGTTTGTCTAATGTACATGGAATGTAGCTTACAATGGTTTGCAGATATCACGCCTTCTTGCACGAGCGTCATAGAGTAGAGTTGCAGTACGAACCTGACTCCTGATCCTTTTAAAGAATAAATGATAAATATTATCCAACCCTTGCTTTACTAATATTGCAGTGATTTAGAACGAAATATCAGAACATCTAATTGTAGTAACCCAGGTGACTGTGGCGCAGTGAAGTGTGACGAGGAGTGTGTCCCAGGGGACGGGTTTGACCGGCGGTGTCACGCCTGCCAGACCCGGCCGGACTGCGTGTGGGACCAACACTACCCTGATACCTGCCGTCCTACAGCTCTGGTTAACGCTACCGGCTTTGATGACCTGTTCAAGTGCCGGAACGTGCCGAATAATAAACCAAGTCGTATCCAGTGCTCGGAGTACAAGTTGTGTGAGCATTGTAAGGGGCAGTGTGTGTGGGATGTTAAGAATAGGAGGTGCGGTGTTAATGTTGAGAATGAAAGTAAGTGTTATAGTTAACATGTTATTTAGTTAGTTTTAGCTGCCCGTTATTCTACTAATTGACGAACAATTAATAGGTCACAATACGTTAAACAACAACCCAGTAACCATTGTTCTAACACCCCCCCCCCCCCCCCACAAATACCCCACAACTTATTGCTCCTTAACACAGGACAAGAAGTGGACTGCAGTGCTATCAGACCGTGTTCTGCTGCCACCTCCTGTAGCAAGTGCCTGGGCAATGAACACATGATCAGGAGCTGTATGTGGTGCCAACTTGATAAACTCTATCCAGGTCAGTACAAGTAGTACTGTTTTTATTTTCTATCCCAGTGGTGTAAAGCTGGCTGCGAAAAGCTGGAAATTACAATAACATTACATTAAAAAGTTAAAAACTGGGGTATTTAGAGGCCAGCTTTTCGTGGTTGTAGACTAAAACCTTGAGTGTTGATATTTTACTATTTTGTTTTTGGAGAAGCGTTTATATTACTTTGGTGTATAGTATTAACTATGCAGTATGGTGTGAAATCATTTAAAAATGATTTTAATGAATGTATGGTTTTCTTAAAATCACTGCCCATACATTTGATCATACCCTCATGTATGTTGATACATGTATTGATATTTTATTAGGATGTAACTGTATAGTGTATATATAACACTTTATGAAGTCACGATAATATCTCTCATTCTGTGTAACCCCATACTTCTCCCACCCCTAATAGTAGTTCTAGATATTATACCATAATAATTAATACTATACATAAACTAATTACAACACTACACATCTATTATATTTATTGAGTATTATGTAACGCGATGGAAATATTTTAAGCGGGTAATATCCTGTCCAAACCCAGGATACATAACATGAAGACTTTGTTGTAACTTTGTATGAAAAACATTAATACCATGTTTGAGATAATATCTCTCTATATTAGTAAACTAAGAGATTATGTAGCTCTACTAGATTAAGATATGTATCTACTAGATTAAGATATGTATCTACTAGACTGAGATATGTATCTACTAGACTAAGATATGTATCTACTAGACTAAGATATGTATCTGCTAGATGGTCGGAGAGAGGGTCAGTGTTTAGATACTTCAACATACCACGCAAGATATCCCTACGGGCAGTGTGTCAAGTGGACCATGACCTACAGCTCTCCAATATGCCCAGGTTAAGATAATTACATTCCCCGAAATCAATTTGTAAATTATTTTACACGAATTCAAGATTTTTATAATTTGTTACCCCACAAAACCAATTTGCGGTTACTAAGTTACATCCACATTGTAAAAGCGAACACTTTTTGCCAGTGGGGAATTGCCGAACTGACATGTTGATACTTTTTTTGTTGAATGTTGAAAATTTAATGTTGAATTATAACGCCCTATCCCCCGACTAGCTGCGTCGTGCAGTGCACATCGTAACTGCACCCTGTGTCAAGCTGAGCCGGAGTGTGGCTGGTGTGATGACGGTAGTGGTACAGGCACTGGTTCTTGCCATTCTGGAACCTTTTATAGTCCCCTTGTTACCAATGTAAGCTACATTTTCATAACTAGATACAGGATTAAACCGTTTACAAATGTGCTAATATTTTATAATTTCCGCTACTTTAATATACTACTTTTCTTGTTCAATAGATTTAATACATAATATGATATTTGTCAGATTTGTCCAGAGAAGAGTTGGTTTTACGAATCCTGCCCACTTTGCCAGTGTAACGGACACAGTAACTGTACGGACAACGTCCACTGTGATCAGTGCCAGGGGGACACTCGAGGTTTGTGGATAATTGCAGTGTCACGTGTCATGGTTGGATAATTGCAGTGTCACGTGTCATGGTTGAAGCCATGCCCTTTTGTTGGTAGTACAACTACAATAGCAATAATTATTGATCGAGTCACTTGCTCACGACTCATGTGACTTTATATCTTCAATTTCACGTTTCTAGTCTGTCTAGTGTATATTGCTAGTGCTGGATGTTTTCCAATCCTCCAAATACTTACTTTGAGTAGGAGAACCCAGGGATAAATTTGTTGCGTACAGACGTTGGTGTAACGTAGTGGGTATATTGGACCTTATGTATTTGGGGAGGTTTTCTAGCAAAATTGTTGAAAAATTGTCGCCCATAGTTTATTTCTCAGAATTGGAAGCAAATGTCGCTCCATTGGCAAGATTATCACCTCGCATGCAGAAGGTCCGGGTTCGAATTCGGTCTGAAGCAATATTTTTCATCCGAACTGTAACAATGTATTGCAGAAATCTAAATTCTAACAACTCATATTTGATCCATGTCGGTAATTTGCTTGCCTGGACTATGAAAGTTTATCTGTTCAATATTTGGTTGCCGAAAAATTTTTATCAGCGCCAAAATCTCATGAGACTGCAGGTTAGAGGTGTTCTGGCGAAATTGTAACATTTGCGCACGGACCTGACTTTTGCGCTAATTTTGCATCTGAACCGGGGCGACATTCGCTTACAATTCTGAGAAGAAAACATCAACCGCTGTGTGTATTTTTGATGTCGTTAATGTAAGGCGCTAGTCAATATATCGTGATATACAGGAGACGCGCACGCACGTACCATCTAATCACGTGATTGTATATAGCTTTAAATACAAAAACAATTAGGACAGTAGCTAATATAATAACTATAACTTTAAATTGTGGATGGTAGATTTTCGGAGTTTTCGTGCGTATGGGTGTTAAATTAGATTGTTTTGACAACTATTTTAACGGCTGTGAAAAACTGGTGCTCATTTAAAATGATTTTCTAGACTTTCTGAAACATAACCGCGGAGGTCGGAAATCCAATTTTCAGTTAACAATCGTACAGTGCTGTGAGCAGTAACGTAACTTTGTATATGAAATATGTATATAATTCCCTTTGTGGCGACCACAATCACTTTCCTGCGGTCAAATGGACAAAAATTGGATGAAAAATACGGCCCATAATATATGGTTTTCTGACAAAGCATAAACAAAGCTTTTCCGGCTAATCGCTTAACGGTTGACATTCTTTCTAATTTCAGGTAAAAACTGCGATAGCTGTGTAGACGGTTACTATGGTGACGCTACAAACAAGGGACTCTGCAAGCCTTGCCACTGCAGTGAGCACTCTGAGCCTTTCTGTAACAACTTGTCTGGTAGATGCAAGTGTAACACAATGGGAGTTGGGGGAACCGGCTGTGACACCTGCATTAAGGGTAATTTAAATTCTTCAGATTGGTAATTTTAGGTTTTGCTTGAAATGTGCTCGTTCAGGGCTCGCGGGTCTATTTTTATCCTCCTCGTGTGCTTGATATTTTCTCTTGAATGCATATAATTATTACGCCCGAATATTATAAGATCAGCAATTTTGCTTGATATTTCGGGAAGAAACCTTCTTAACCTTATTATCTTAATTAGGATACGAAGGGGATCCGAAGAAAGACGGTGGAACATGTTTTCGTCTGTTGAATGCAGGCGGTTTCACTCACTCTACGACCGTTACCACCAGCAAGGTAATATTGTTTTCAAGTCAGAATGTTACTTTAAAAGTAGAAAAACCACAGATGCTTCTAACTTCTTATCACATCTCTCGGCGGAGTTTGTGATTATATTTCTATCGGCTTCGCCTCACTGCACTTGACCATGTTCATCATATCATTCATTTCCGAAATGACTACAACCAGTTCGTAGAAAAAGCAAGATAAAGAAGACTTTTCCTTTCAGGTGAACTTTATGACGAAGTTAAATGCGAGCATTACAGAGGATGTGATGATAGAGATAGTAGTCACCTTCTCCTCCTCCAACTACACTGAGTTTAATTTGAACACAACTATGTTTTACCTCGGCAACTCGTACAACACCTATAACGTATGTACCGACAACACTTCACCAAAATTATTTTTGTCAAAAGTGATGCTTTGAAATGACACTGTAAATTTAGCATAACTTTTTGATTAAACCACGAGACTGATAGTATTTCGCATAGTATCTCGCCAAGCAACCCCCTGCTCCTTCACCCAAACAACAGACACCAGAAAGACAGGACATGACAGTCTTCGAACCAATGCCACGAAAAATAACCTCTCATTTAGCTCGCGACAAGGAAGTTACCTTCCTGGAAGAATTAATTGTGGGTACCTTGCCATTTTCTTAACAGCACTCTTTTTATAGTGGGCTGCTTGGGAACTTGGACGGAAAATGTGGTGTTATATTATGACCAAAAAAACACTTTACCCATAATAAATAAAATCATAGACTGACTTATCATAAAAGCTGGAGGTCATCGATGTTCGAAAATCTTGCACTTAAAAATATGGAATTGAATTCTCATCTTATTGTTGCCTGAAAATCTTTATCTAAATTATTCATAATTTTAAACTTAGCCATGATCCGCTAATAGTAGCATTATTTACTGCTGCTGCCTAAAGCATTCTTCATTTGTAATACCCCACATTCCACAATACCTCTGTTGTGTGTGGTAGTTTGTCTTCTAATAGGGATCTGACTGTAATACTTGACTTGTAATACTTGACCTGTAAATGCCTGTAATACTTGACATGTTGACAATATGTTGTTACTAACAATTTGTACCCAAATTTAACACGACTGTTTGTTTGTTGTTCAGAATAATGAATCCTGGTTCCTAATCAAAGCGTAAGAGCTGCCTTGACTACTTATAAATCTGTGGTATCGTAGTCATGATTCTAATAAAAGCTAAATGTTACAGAGGGAAAAGACGATACAAAGGAGTTGGGCTAACACCTTTAAGAAGTCAAGATATGACTGGGACTTGCGGGCTGCAGAGCTGAGACTCTACTTGGAGTTCAAAAACTACAGGCCTGGAGATGTGCGAACTCTTAGGATAGAGGTTAGAACTCAACTCTAAAGATAAGGAATGGTAGAAAACCTTAAATGCTGAAGAACCATCCGTATTAATCGGGTAAAGTTGGGGTTTGTTAGCACAGAAGTGGGTAAAGTTGGGGTTTGTTAGCACAGAAGTGGCGGGGGTTTTTTAATGCTTGAGTTTTCGTTGGTCGATTCTACCAAAGGTTGCGTCAAAGATCAAAGACGTAATTTATGCAGCACAGTCGAGTCGTCGACACAAATTTTAAATTAATATAATAGTCAAATCCTGAGCGAGTAAGTGGTCCAGTATTAGTATTACTTTATTCTTTGAAACTCACGTCAGATTATTCCTTTTTTAATTTTAGATAAATACTGGGCGCCTCAAATCTGGTTGTTCTTCTTGGAGTTGTTTTATTAGCAGCTTCAGCACCGAAATTGCCTTGGTTAATACTTAATGGTTCCTCTATTTTGTATAATATGTCTCTTGTTATGAGAAAATTTAAGGTGATTTATTTTTTGAAAACACGATCTTATAGAATAGTGAGAAATAAATCAAACATTTGTGGAAAACATTTGATAGTTCATGAATGATGTCTATCTGATTAACCTATCTTTTGTAATTGCTTAGACCGGGGTCATTCACATATCACTTAATCACTTTTTGGACCCCCTCCCCCTCCTCCTCCGTAATCAGTTTTACACATAGCTATTGTGTCAAAATTACGCTAGTGTTATCATTTGGAAACCCCCCCTCCCCCCTCGATTACGTAATACGACCCCTTATCATGCAAATGGCTCGTGGACGCAATGTTGGGTTTCTGTACCGGCAGTCAAATGTGTCGTTTGTGTTGTCCAAATAGAGAAAACAATAGATAAATCACCAAGATACCTAGAAGCAAGGGTGACACTAAAATGCCTTCTCCGTGTTTGACTATTAGTAAACCACCGATGGGCCTGCTTTGGTAGATTAGTAGATTAATTAGTAGATTATTAGTACAATTTAATTTAACCTTGGGACATGGCATTGAGTAGTGATATTCCTAGGGAGGTGGTGGTCGGTGCTGTGTTCATATGATTGTAGTGAGCACTAGCAGCTTGTGGAGGGGGAGGTCAATTAGAACAATTATAGCAATTATAGCATAATCTTACTTCTATTTGTGTAGAACGACGAATGACGGGTTTAATGCCTTAATTACCTTAGTATAATGATACAATGTTAAATGTGGATGGAAAATAAGTTTGCTTCTTAGCCAACGGTTTTAAAGGATATTGGCAACAGAGATTAAATGTTAATTTCCCTTGATAGAGTTATTATAATATTGTGTCAATTGTAAACAATTTGTTATGTCCCATCCTCTTAACCATAGCATGACATAAACACAGTAATATTTATATGTAAAGGCCATCATTCACGACAAAACATTTTGCAGATGGTCGTTTCCATAAAGCCGATTACCTGATAACCTCGTCTGACATAAGTTATCACATGTTCACAAGGTTTATTATACAGAAGGTTGAAATGACCATGACTTACTGACTTGGCTTAAGGCAGGTAGTGTTCCTGAGATCCAGTTCTCCACATCTTTCTGTCCTCCATCAGTCTAGCTATCTCATCTACTGTCGTCAGCCCAGTATCTGCTTTTAGGTTATCTAGTAGTGTTAAGTAAGGTCACTAGACTTGAAATGACCATGAGCCGCAAAAAAATAGACCATAAACCGATAAACGTGATAACAAGAGTCAGTGAGAATTAGGAGCCATTTAGTAGTCTGCTGAACCACTACTGTTTACCAACTCAAACATGGAACATAATAGGCTTTTTAAAAACGCAAATTGAGTATATATAATATATACAGTAAAACCACGATTTACCGTGTAGTTTGAGGAAAGAAAAAAATCTGATTTTTGAATCACAGTCGGATCGCAATTCACATGGTTTCTGTCCGCTCAATACTGGTTCTTCATTAGGGGTTTTATTTCACAAGCACTTTATATAATGGGGGAAGTAACGAGCCTTGAGCCCGAAAACCTTGCTTGGCATAAGGGACACGTTAGTAAGCTGTATTTTATAAGATCACGCGATATCAAACATAGTACTATTACTATATAATATCAAACTAAATATTTACACATTTTCCCAAAGCTTTGGTGGAAAGGGAAGGGGTACGGTAAATCAGGGTTTTGCTGTATATATTTGCTAATTATTGTTTTTATTTCAGGTGCACCAGGCTAGCAACCAGATCGATCTGAAGCAGTTCTTTATTATTTTCTCCTCCTGCATTGTCATCCTCCTCCTAATATTCCTCTTAGCATGGACAGGTGCTTTTATTTTTTAAATATTGCATTGCAATCTTAATAAGATTAACTTTGGTGAACTTTACTGTATTACGTTGAATGTGTATCGCTATGATCCCATATGAAATTAAAAAGGTAAGAAAGTCAGGAAACTAGTTAGTACAGACAGATCCGTCTAAAAAAATCGATCTGCTGACACTCAAAGCTTTCAGAGGTTTTTTGACGTTTTTGAGTCCCATTAGGTGCCCTTTATGGCTGACCAACTTTTCCAAACTTTTCCACTTGTCTTAAGGCCACTTTTTGCCACTTTACCACTTTTTACCACCTTTTTTGTTTGCCGAATATCTTTAGTTGTGAACATCGTAAAAGGTTGCGGATCAATCGAGTGTGTTCATATTATCAGGAAGAAAAACTTTTGTTCAAACAATTTTTACGTCAGATAATAAGTTGATTGGATAATTATCAATTAACTAATTAGCAAAATTCTAAAAAATTTTTATTGGCTAAAAATGATCGAAATAGCTTAAAACACGGATAAAAGTAGTTTTTAGAAAAAATTTTAAAATTTTTCACTTACATTTTTTTTCGAGACTTGGAAAAAATTTCCGCCAAAAGTGATCAAATCGCATGAAACACGGATAAAAATGCCTTTCTAAAAAACGTAGTGAATTTTTCGTTTCAAGAATACTTAAATCGCCAATATTTGTAGTTGGAGTTCAGTAAATCTCGGCAGATTTTAGTAATCAGGAATTAGTATTACTAAGTGAAGAGGTCTGAAACTGAAAAACGTTAACCATACGATCGCGCGGCAATATAAGAGTTTCATAAACTAATTTTCACAGAAACTGCACCAATGGCACAGTCAAGATCGAAACGATAGCCTGCTGTACTGTCATTTTATTGATTTCAATGATGAATCAGTGGGGTTAAGATAATCACATTTGTAATAAAATATAAATAAAACATCTCTGTACCGTCAATTGTGCTAGTCTAAACCAGCCTACCTGTATTACCAGACCTCTTCTTTTCCTCGACAATCAAACCAAGTTGCTCATATCGCATTTGGTGGGTGATGTAAGTAGTAATGCGCTTATTCAATAAAGACACCGTGATTTTTATTAAAAGGAGATGATGAAGCAAGTATTCATGACACAAAGAAGAATGGTCGGTGGGGATTGGGACCCACTTAAATCACCTTAACACAGTGCCCTCGGTAATCCATCCTGTCATTCAAATCACTTTAACACAGTGCCCTCAGTAATCCATCCTGTCATTCAAATTATTTGTTATATAGTAGTGTTGTAGGTATTGAAACTTATACATAACGAGCTGTATTCAATCAGAATACGACACAATACGTGTATATTATATGGCTCTTAATGAGAAACCCGGTATAGAGACGTTTTAATGTTTATCACGAAAAAGTATACTTGGCCTCATTACATGGCTCATTTACAGTTCGAAGAAGGCAAGAACAGACCAAGGAAACTAAGGAACAGCCAGATCCAGAAAGCAAGTGTAAATACACCTTCCAACATCAACTGTGACTTGTTTTGTATTGTTCTGCATACCGCTTCATTTGCTATGCTGGATACCTCAAATCACCCCCATATGTCAGGGTCGGCTAAACGTAAAATCAGCAAGGGTAACATACTGGCAAGGGTAAGATGTAGATACGAGTGACGGGCAAGGGGTAGTAAAGAACCGGTAATAAATAATTCAGTGAAATATTCCACGAGAGTCAGGATATTTTGGAAATTGCTAATAGAGACAGATTCTGATCAGGAAGGATTGTTAATGTTATTGAGGGTGTTGATTTGAAATCCGGACGTCGTGAGATAAAAATACAGGTTCTTCCCGTAGGATATTCGGGGCTATGATGATCAGCTCAGGATTAATGTGGGACAGATGGACGGGCATTGAAAAGAGCGAGTTGAAAGCTTTCTGGTCTTTTCTTGCCTTCTTTGAGCCATGAGGCCAAGTAGACGTTTTCGTGATAAACTGTAAAACCTCTCCATACTGGGCCTCTCACGGGAGAAACGAGAAGTGTACGATATAGAACGTTTCATATACCTCATTAAGGGCCATAATATAATATACACGTATTGCATTGTGTCGTTTTGTGATTGAATACAGCTCGATATGTATTACTACTTACATCACCCACCAAATGCGATATGACTCATATGAGCAACTTGGTTTGATTGTCGAGGAAAAGAAGAGGTCTGGTAATACAGGTAGGCTGGTTTAGACTAGCACAATTGACGGTACAGAGATGTTTTATTTATATTTTATTACAAATGTGATTATCTTAACCCCACTGATTCATCATTGAAATCAATAAAATGACAGTACAGCAGGCTATCGTTTCGATCTTGACTGTGCCATTGGTGCAGTTTCTGTGAAAATTAGTTTATGAAACTCTTATATTGCCGCGCGATCGTATGGTTAACGTTTTTCAGTTTCAGACCTCTTCACTTAGTAATACTAATTCCTGATTACTAAAATCTGCCGAGATTTACTGAACTCCAACTACAAATATTGGCGATTTAAGTATTCTTGAAACGAAAAATTCACTACGTTTTTTAGAAAGGCATTTTTATCCGTGTTTCATGCGATTTGATCACTTTTGGCGGAAATTTTTTCCAAGTCTCGAAAAAAAATGTAAGTGAAAAATTTTAAAATTTTTTCTAAAAACTACTTTTATCCGTGTTTTAAGCTATTCCGATCATTTTTAGCCAATAAAAATTTTTTAGAATTTTGCTAATTAGTTAATTGATAATTATCCAATTAACTTATTATCTGACGTAAAAATTGTTTGAACAAAAGTTTTTCTTCCTGATAATATGAACACACTCGATTGATCCGCAACCTTTTACGATGTTCACAACTAAAGATATCCGACAAACAAAAAAGGTGGTAAAAAGTGGTAAAGTGGCAAAAAGTGGCCTTAAGACAAGTGGAAAAGTTTGGAAAAGTTGGTCAGCCATAAAGGGCACCTAATGGGACTCAAAAACGTCAAAAAACCTCTGAAAGCTTTGAGTGTCAGCAGATCGATTTTTTTAGACGGATCTGTCTGTACTAAGTTCCATTATTGCCTGGAGAATGGAGATGACTCTCACTCATGTGATGGTAGGCAGCAGTATGTGATGGTAGGCAGCAGTATGTGATGGTAGGCAGCAGTATGTGATGGTAGGCAGCAGGGATATGTGTGGTCATCCCGTGCTCTGCCCAGCTTTTCAACGTACGTTCTTCATATTTACTAAAGATGAAGAGCCTAAAGATTCTTTAGGTTTAGTCAAGTGCATGCTTGCAGACATTTTGAGTATCGAACATGTACTATAATGGTAAAAGTGACAGCACTTATTTCAGCTAAGATACGGTACTCCCAATACCGAACTCAGAGGAACTTAGAGATTCAACTTCAAGAAAGAGCACTTAGACCTTTCAAAACCCACAAAGTTCTCTTTAAAGACCCAAATTCCCCCGCACCAGGAAGAATATTCGAGGTCAGTCGAATTTTGATGATTTTAATATTAAATTGCCGCGTGTACTGCTTAAAATCATGGTCATGAGAATCAACTATTCGTCGAAATTTCATAAACAAATGACTATAGCTGATGTGTTAAAATTAAAACACCAAATTGATTCATGTTTTTTTTTCAGGTACGCCCTCTAGGAATAGAACCATTAGCAGAAGAAAAGTACGGTCTCTCATCATATCTACTCACAATGCCCGGGCCTAAAGACATAAACCTCGCCATCGTATCTGGTTCCTTTGTCACTTCTTTACCTTACGGCAAAGTCATATCAAACCCTAACGTCTATTTCACTGCCGAAGTATAGCAATATAGAGATGACGATCAAGTTTGAATTAAACATTACTGAATTTACATCAGTTCATAGATCAGCATACTGTTTGGGAACTGTATTTGTTGGGGCACGTGACAGAGATGCTGGGTTCGGAATGGTCAATGCTGGAAGCTGATTGGTAAATTGCTGTCACGTGTTTCGAAAACATATAGTTCATCTTCCCACCAGTCTCCAGATCTATTGGGCATGGTAATCAGGATTTTCAAATTATACTCATTCCATCATTCCCTGTAAAATTTGCCATAATCAGTAATTTTTATTTTCTAATTTGATTTGACGCAGTGTTTATGATTCCTCATCAAATGTTGATTATTTGTATTCAGAATTTTCGAATCAATCGTACGTATAATACGAAGTGGCCCATAACTAACGCAATATTAAGTAGAGTAGGTTGAACTGTTGTAGAGTATCTTGTCTGAGCAACTTTTCCTCTGCTTAGATTACCGGTGTTTAGGATCGTTTATTAATTCGTGGCCACTCTGTAGTTTGTTTTAAATAAGATGATTGATTTATCCCAGAAAAGAAGTCGTTAATAGAAATTATGTTACTGTTGTACTTACACATTAACTAGCATGTTCCGATGCATTAATTTAATCATTATTAAATTATTTAGTGCACTGTTCATGTTGGTCATACAGTTTTATCAAAATTTTATTTTAAATGATCATGACTAAATTTCTTTAACTTCATTGTTTCAACTTTTAGATCAGACTTTAGTTCAGAAACAAGTTTTTATCCGTTAGATTTACTATTAACAGTCGTAGGAGTGGGTTATATTATGAACTTCAGAAATACTTTTTATTTTAAATAATTAAACCGTAACTTGTTAGACCTAATTCTGTAAGTTCAGTGAAAAACTCCCAAGTTGTGGCACATTTCTTCTGCGTGACCCAAAATTTCAGTCACCTTGGAATTATATCAGTCTAGAATGGATTCTGATCTGAACGTTTAGATCTTTACAAATTTTAAATTTTATTTGTATCGAAAGAGTCAAAACTTAGAACATCACCTGACTTTAGCCCCTCTACCAAAGTTGAGATCCTATCTGTACAGGTATAACCCTCTTCTAGTGATAAAGATATTGTGCAGCACAGTGAACAAACTCACAGGGCTGAATGTTTCTCAATGTGCTTTTGTTTTGTTACGTTTTCGTTTAGTTGTAGTATATATGATTATAAAACCATGCAAGATTGTATTAACAGTATAAATAAGTTTCTAAGCTGTATTTATATTTGATTAGTTTGCTATTTTGAATTATCGAAGTTGTACCATGTCTTATTAACATTAGGGGTCGTTCACATTATATTACGTAATCATTTTTTGGAACATTTTTACCCCCCCCCCCCCCCCCCCTCCCTCCGTAATCAGTTTTATACATTACTCATAGCTATTGTGTCAAAATTACACTAGCTTAATCATTCAGGAAACCCCCCCCCCCCCCCCCCCCCCCCCCCCCCCAGCTGATTATGTAATATGTGAACTACCCCCATATAACTAATATCACGAATAGTCAGTAACACAGTGGTATCAAAATTTAAAAGTATAACAAAAATAATTATGACAATAAATGATACGTAACACTTTAAGTTTAAACAATCTTTCATAACCATAACATTTTCTTCTCGTTCAAATTGTCCAGATATTGGATATGGAAAATATTATCTGAGCCTTTCATTATGCTTTTAAGTGGAAAGAGCCTTCAGTTTCTGAAAGGATGAAATAGCTTCAGATACTGATCACAAAGGTTACGGGTAAACTTTTATTTAATTTTATCTGGGAAAAAAACATGAATTTCTAAAAGCTATAAGTATAATGTGCAGTAATATAATATATACTATTCCTATGATCACTACACTCCTTCAGTCCTGCATCTTGTCAAGACTTGCAACAGTGGGATGGTTAAGAAACACTCTCAAAAACTCCCTCTTGCTAATAATTCCATCTCTGTTCAGATCTATCTCGTCAACCAGTGCATTCAACTCCTCCTCCGAGCACCGCTGTCCAATGCTGAACAAGGTGTCTTTAAATTCAGATCTGCTGATATAGCCGTTACCATCAGCATCGAACACCTTGAAGATAGCCTCGTACTGCTGCTGAGGTGTTACCGCGGGATTGTGGTGCCGGGACATGAGCTTCACGAACTCCGACATGCTCAGAACACCATCCCTGTCAGCGTCCACAGTAGCGATCATCTCCACCACTTCTTCCTCTGAGGGCTTCAGGCTGATGGTCTCCAGGAGGAAACTCAGCTCTGCCACCGAGATCACTCCGTCCCCGTTCTGGTCGTACTTTCTGAAAGCGTGCTCGTACTCAGAAATCTGATCGATACTCAGGGTAACAGGATGCAGGACCTTTCTCTCGCTCGGGTTGAAGAGGCAGGATGTTCTCCTGCCAGCTTTCCGACTCATGCTGTTAGGGGCGCCTGTTCCACCACTGGAATCGTTAGAGGAGTTGGAGGCTCTTCGAGTCAACTTGTCCTGCCTATCTTTACCTCTAACTTCGTTCAGGGTGATGTGAAGATTGGCAGCTTGGCTCTGACTTTGCAAGAAGTTTTTAGTAGATTCCAGAAACTTTCTCATGCGAGTAGTTTGCTCTGCGGCCTCCTTGTTGGCGCTCACTGCCACGTCGTCTGGTAGGGGGAGGTGTCTGCCACTGTTCCGAGCAGAACTGTTCCGGCTTGAAGTGCTGTACAGTTGTCTGGGGTTCTCTTTACCGGATTTACTGAACATGGCGACCCAATCAAAAACCTGTATCGATAGACAAACAAAGGGAACTGATAAAAGAAATCTGAATACAGAATAGGCAAGCCTAGAGGAAGACAATGCTAATGGGCGCAAGAGAATGCGATAAACGACTATCAGTACTTCCTTGTTACCCGCTCATCTAACATGTGATGAGACCAACATTAGCCTTCTATATTTTGCTTCAGCTCGATAAACCCTGTAATTACCCTTAAGCTACCTCCTAATTATTTGCTACGTTGCGGACATGAGAGCGGTTAAATATGCCGTTACCATGGACACCGCTAACACTCTGGATACCGGCACACAAAAGTCAAGGAGTAGCATAATAAAACGGCTCTGCTACCGTGGCCCTGCCTGGTACCCATCTACTCGGAGAAACGGAGTAATTAGGAGACCTGTGTCGACGTAGGCCGGGCTGTAACTGTTTGGAATCCTAAGTAATCTGTCATGAACTATTCGGATACAGGATAAGATCCAGTTTCCTATCGTTTAAAGGGTTGTCTAAATGCGCTCGGAAATATGTTCTGCAACTTCGTCTTCAGTATTTAGAGGCAGAAAGTATAATATTTGACTGAGATTCGAACGGGAATTTAACGATAATCACGAAACGGTTACTCGAAAATTGTAACATGTTAAACTTAAAGGACCGATCCTATCAGAAGTAAATTATTGACCGTAGTCGAGACTTCAAGACGGATCAATCAACGTTAATGATCAATAACATTATCGGAATTAGATTGGTGATCTGAGGACTACCATTATCTGGCGACAGTTGGTCAAACTTAATCGCAAAGAATTGGTGAACTGTAACTCAAACTGTTGGACAAACAGCATTCAAGTTTAAGCTTTGATGAGTAAACAGTAAAAAAAGTAAATATACCAATGTTCAGCGTCAAATTAATGTAAGATACCTAGAACTAAAGATGAGAAAAGCAAAGTAGTAAACGTATTCGGTATTTCAAGTTTGTTCTATCAAATTCAACTTGCAACTGACCTGCTGGCTGTGGGCTAATAAATCGATTTCACCAGTGCGCGATCTTATCCTGTGCACTGTAGCGGAGATCGGATTCGATATAAACATATCTTTGATAGCCAGTTTGACTGGGTCAAATTTACGAAACATGGCCATAGGTTATACTTATATTGCATGCATGATCGCGTCTGGTCATTGAGCCATGGTCATTTAAATATATTGCACTATAAGTATAATATGTATAAGATGACAACTAAAACATAATAATTATATTATATTTATATAACTTTATTCAAATCAAAAATAGAACATAAATGAACATCTTAAATAGGACAATATCATAGTCTAACTCTATGTAATATTAATAAGCGCTTTACCTGGGGACCTCAGGCTATTATGTTCATAAAGATAGAGATTAGGCGGAATGACAGGCTGAGCGCGGCCCAGTAAATAAGCGCTATGAGTTGGCACAGATTCGTTGTCTCCGATTTTGATAAATTTGGTACCAATACACAGTATAATAGTTGCCTCTAAGTGTGAATAATAGTAATACAAATTCACCGTAGCGCGTGCAGCACAAATAAGTTGCAAGTGTGTAAAATTGACGAAAAATGGATAATTTCAAATTTGGCGCCTATAACATGACAATGACATAGCTTAACGGGTAATATACTCGTACAATATTTGTTTCAAATATTAGACCGTCGACGAGTCCAACTCGGCGCGCGTCCTGATAGGTTATAAACTTGATTGACGATGTCAACCCATCGAGATCGTTGCTCTGCGAAGCAGAGCAACGATCGACGATGCGAAGCAAGAATGCTAGTTCGCGCGGCGCGTCGAAGCGGCGAAGCCCTCCAAGTTATAAACCTACAATTTGCTGGTTTTTTGCCCATAACCCTCCATGCAGGAAAACAATTTTACCCTACTGCATACGTCATGGGCCTGGAGCGTGATTCAGAATCAGCGTCCTGGCCTAAAATACACTGAATTGTATTACTATTACTTTCGTACCTTTCAGTATTCAGGGCCTTTTAACTAGAATTTTACAAAATTTGGGCGAGCGATTTAGTGGCTACTAGTGCATTGTAGGTTTACAACCTACCAGGACGCGCGCCGAGTTGGACTCGTTGACGGTATATGGAACAGATATTTTACGAGTATCACCCGTTAACATCAAACATCGACAGTGAGCCGCGCGTGCCGATTTTAACGGGTGATACTCGTGAAATATTTGTTCCAACTCGGCGCGCGTCCTGGTGGTGGTAGGTTGTAAACCTACAAGTGCCGATTGTAGGATGGTTTTTAGCGCTAATTTCGGCCAGCACAAAATTCCTGAAACAAATGCGTATTTAGTAACTTTCCCTTGATCCAATTTTAACAAAAATTGGTTAGCTTAGCTTATTTATAGATTTACAAGGAAACTGTCCAAAAAGTTACAGCTAAAAGCAGCGTATTTTGCTCCATTTTCATCACTATATCATTGAATTTTAATATCAACTTCAACATCCGCCAAATTTTTCGGACAGTTGTTTGATTGACGGTGTCAACCCATCGAGATCGTTGCTCTGCGAAGCAGAGCAACGATCGACGAAGCAAGAATGCTAGTTTGCGCGGCGCGTCGAAGCGGCGAAGTCCTCCAAGACAGTTGTAAGAGCCTTATCGGAAGGTCTTCACAAATTTTCAGAATGATCTCATTTAATTTAATTAAGAACCGAAGATATGACAGAATAATACGACAAAAATCAACAAATATAATTTTGTCAAATTACGCGACTTTTACGCGCACTATAAAATATGGCACCTAGGCGAAACTCACTGATCATTCCTTAACGAACGGGTAATACTCGTAAAATATTTGTTATCAGGACCGTCGACGAGTCCAACTCGGCGCTCGTCCTGGTAGGTTATAACGCAATAATACTCTCGCGCTCTGAGGGTTACTGGGCCGCGCTCAGCCTGTCATTCCGCCAAATCTTTATGTTAATGAACATAATAGCCTGGGGTCCTCAGGTAATCTGAGGGCCGCGCATGATAACGCCCGAACTTAGTGAGGGTGTTTGCGCGGCCTGATATTGACCATTGTTAATGGTCTTGCCCGGCGCGCGCTACTTCGTAGCACTTGCCGCGTCAGGGACAAAAGGAAATCGCGGCATGTACGGAATCGCGATTTTTCCCATTAATTGCGAAAAATTTTATGTATACCTTACTCGGGATTATTATGACCGGGATAAAGTGGCGGGTTTAGGGTAATTTCGCCATATTTTTCCCGAACCACATTTTCACCGGTCGTTAATAAACCCGCCGTCTCAGCTTTTAGGGTTCCCAAGGGGTACGGGTGCTCATATTTTAATCGTTGTCTTATATTCACTAAAGAAGACTATTGGGACACTTGTTGTAGGTTTTTCGAATTCATTTGGCTAAAATTGCAAAAAATTCACCTTTTTGCCCAATTCTTGTCATATATCCTTATTGTCAAAGTTGATTTAAATAGGCCAATTTTTGATTGCAGTAGGTGGGTCTGAGTATGTCGTGTTCTTTCCGTCCGTTACCAAGCAACGAAAAAGTTGCGCGCGCGCGAGGATTGCTTGCGGAGATGTGATGTATAGATAGCCTGTGATCTATGAATGCGCGGCACGACTGTGTTTTAATGTATATGATGCATGTAATGTATAATATTACTATTAGGTAATACGCCCAATAAATTTGTAAGTGGCATGCGTAGTGTATTGATTTGTACACGAGTATAGTTTACCTTTGCTGATCATTTCTTGATTTACAGATACAAGTTAAGTTCTACGGCAATTGAACTGAATTTTTCCCCGTATTTGATGCATAATTTATCAATACTATTAATATTATGAAGATTGAAGTGAGCTGATTGGAGCTTATACTTAAATTTATAGTAAATGTGAAATGGAAATCTAGCGTCCGCCAAAACGAAACAACGGGCGCAATTCTTGTTAATTTCTTAGGTATTGACTATCTCTACATATAACAATATAATAATGAAATAGGACTCAAAGTAAAAGTAACAGTTAAATTAAAACTTGAATTAATTAAAACTGTCAATAACATGAATCAGTTTCATCAGTCATTTATTCATAATTCTAAACAATGTGAACGATGCATTCTTTCGAAGATTTTCTACAAATTGAGTCATAATGGTTATTTGTTGGAGGACTTCGCCGCTTCGACGCGCCGCGCGAACTAGCATTCTTGCTTCGCATCGTCGTAGATCGTTGCTCTGCTTCGCAGAGCAACGATCTCGACGGATGGACATCGTCAATCAAGGTTATTTGATACACGTAAACATTTAATGCTAATTCAAAAAAACAATTTGCTAGAGTCTACTTTCAACAATTATTGTAGGTAGTGCGCCATCGACAGTAAGCCGCGCGTGCCGACTGTAGGATGGTTTTTAGCGCTAATTTCGGCCAGCACAATTTTCTTCAAACAAATAGATATTCAGTATCAGTATACTTCCCGACCTCCGATTGCAACAAAAATTGGTTAGCTTACTCATTGACTTACAAGGAAAGTGTCCGAAAAATTTAAAGCATATCCAACCATCAGACGTTATGTTACAGCTAAAAGCAGCGCATTTTGCCCCATTTTCATCACTATATCAACTCCGATATCCACCAAATTTTTCGGACAGTTGTGAAAGCCCTATTGGAAGGTCGTCGCCAATTTTCAGAATGATCTCATTCAAGGAACCGAAGATCAAAGATATATCCAATTAATACGACAAAAATCAACGAATTTGGTCAAATTTGGTCAAATTACGCGACTTTTACAGCTACTTTTGTTCCAAAAGCCGCGCACCATCAAATATGGCACCTAGGCGAAACTCACTGATCTTTCCAAAAAGGTATGAAAAATTTGGTATTGTGAAAATTCTCACAGTCTCTAGTAGATAGAAAACAATGGTACAAAATTTTTAAAAATCCGAGCAAGTTTATTTTTATCGTGCACCCCCTAATTATTGATAATTCGACTTGTTTCACAAGTTTTAGCAATGCAGATAAGCAAGTTTAGAAAAAAATTACTAAACTTGCTTATCTCTAATAAGGAAATTTACATCTGAGACAACATTTTTGGATCTAAAATTGAAAGGTTGGACACCGGTAAAATGGCGACCGGGAAAATGTGGTGGGTTTTGAGCAATTTCGCCATATTTTTCCCGAGCCATATTTTAACCGGTCGTTAATAAACCCGTCGTAATAATCCAGAGTAAGGTATCTGATATCGCTAAGAAAAACATACCGAACTGTTTCTAATTCTATAGATCCAACTTTGGCATTTGGATATAGAATATCAATATAGATCCAACTTTCTTCACAGGGGGGGGGGGGGGGGGCTGATAACCATTGCTACACGTTGTATACCTCTCGTGCACGCGAAGCGTGCACCCCGGCCAGCTTCGCGCGCGATCAAAAGGGGTTGCAGCGTGTGTCAAGATAACCAGGTTTTCGATCAAATGCTGCCATTTGTAGTCAAACGTCGCCAACAGTTGCTCTCGTCCGATGAAATCGCTGCATTATGTTTACTGGGCGGCGCTCAGCCTGTCATTTCGGTGAATCTTTATGAACATAATAGCCTGGTCCCCAGGTAACATTATGTAAGCCAAGCTTCGCCTACGAATATGTGTAATTCAATTCTGCATAATAACTCCTTGACCATTGTTAATGATCTGGCCCGGCGCGCGCTACTTCGTAGCTCGTGCCGTCGGGCATTTTCGAGACATTTCGAGACATTTCGAGAAGAAAGCGGCGCGCGCTACTTCGAAGAAATTTAGATGAGTAACATCCGTCAAAATAACTCTTGACCATTGTTAATGATCTGGCCCGGCGCGCGCTACTTCGTAGCTCGTGCCGTCGGGCCATAACATTTCGAGAAGAAAGCGGCGCGCGCTACTTCGAAGAAATTTAGACGAGTAACATCCGTCAAAATAACTCCCCTAGCTGTGTCTTGTCTCAATTTTCATCGATTGCTCTCCGCATCATCAATCATGCCAATGTTGATCTTTGAAACGATATCTCAAATACGTGCGCTATATCTCTACAATATTATGTAATGGGGGTATCTTGCCTGGTATAGTACACCAATCTCTGTGCTGTGTACTGTGTGCGCGGCGCTCTTTTCAAGCTTCCCCAACACACAACAGTGGCTGTGAGATCGAGAAAAGCTTTGCCCCACGCTGTGAGCCCGCAGCGCTGTTTTAATTTTCTTAAATGAAATGAAACGATGAGGATCGCGACGTGGGACAACTCAGACAAGAGACTAGTAATGGCTAGGTAAAGAAGTTTGATACAAGTTGCATACTCTTTTTCGCGCAAAGGGAAATGCAACATGTATCAAAAAGAAAAAGCGCCGGTTCAGTCTTAACTTTTAACGGGTGATACTAGTAAAATGTTAACGGGTGATACTCTTAAAATATCTGTTCCACGTCCAACTCGGCGCGCGTCCTGGTAGGTTGTACTTGTTTGATACATGTTTCGTATCCCAATATCAGAGATAATATATTCCGCCTTCGGCGGCGCGCGCGAAAAGTGGCATGCAACGTATGTCAAGTACTTGTAAACCTACAAGTAAAATGCAGTTGTTCCAAATATTCGAGGAGTCCAAATCAGCGCGCGTTTTGGTAGGTTGTAAACTTATCTGTCACCAAGATGTAACTAGGTCGAACGAAAAATTAGGTCTCACGCGCAGGAATCAGGTCTCAAGCTTACCTGGGGACCTCAGGCTATTATGTCCATAAACATAATAGAGATTCGGCGGAATGACAGGCTGAGCGCGGCCCAGTAAGTCTCAAGCATTCGCGGCTTTTAAGTGTATTTATATATATATTATATATTAATATATATCACGCGCCTGCAGGAGACCTAATTCCTGCGCGTGAGACCTAATTTCTCCGTTCGACCTAGTTACATCTTGGTGACACTGACAGTAAAAAGTTTGTAGGTTTACAACCTACCAGGACGCGCGCCGAGTTGGACTCGTCGACGGTCCAATATATGGAACAGATATTTTACGAGTATCACCCGTTAATAAAAAGTCAGTCTATTAACAATGGAAAACTGCAGGCGGGTATTCAGGATTGATGATTAAACGCCAAATATATCTTAAAGGTACTATTTAGTAAATTGAGTTTTGATAATAATCCTGGAAAAGTGATGACAGATAATTCACAAAAATCATTGAATATGAAGATAAATTATGGTTGAAATATAAATTATATAATACTTGTACATTGTAGTTATACAACAATAGTCAAAAAATCGATATCTTAAGCTTTTTAAAATGAAATATGTTGCGGCGTCAACAGTCAACGTTTACTCAAAAAGTACAACTGGCAGCGCACAGTGTCCACGTACTGGGATCAAATTGTTGATAGATCATTAAAGGAAACCTGTCTGATCATTTATTAAGCAAAAACCTGGAAAATAATACCCCCAAAAATCCATTTCGAATTTTTAATTCTTACCTCATTTTTGATTAGTGTTTAACAAAGTAAAACGGAAAATATATCACATTAAATCACAAAAATCAAAATTAGCTATTCGGTCTCAGAGTCACTATCGAATTCTTCTGTCTGAGCAGGTTGGGGTAGATTGTCCAGCATTGGTATCTGAGAAAAAGAAAATTTAGCGTTTTTGAATCAATGCCATACTGCATACCGCATACTGATACACACCAAATATATAAATATTGTTCAGATTCCATCAAATCAAACGTTTATTTTGAGCGTCACATACGTAGGTTACCGACCTGTCCATTATTGAGTCTGTCAAGGAAGGAAGTGAGGAGTTTCTTGTTGAGCTTGTCAGTGAGATTGGGAGGGGAGGGTGGAGGAGGCGGCACCTCTTCCACAGGACGTTGCTCTTGCTCCGTCCCAGGCAGTCTCTCACTCGGTTCCCTCTCGTCGCCCTCAGTCATTTGATGCTACTTGAGACGGAGTGTTAGTGAAACGCAGTATCGATATAAAGTGACATTTAATAATATGTAACATGAAAACGTTACAATTTTGTCTCTCTTCTTGTTTTCTGTCACAAGTGATCATGAATAACAACAGTTTCCAGAACGCTCCTACTGCAGATGAATCAAACTATAGCATGTATAAATGTGACAGGAATTCTTGTATGTCATGCTCATCTAGAATTTGCATGGATAATTATAGATGATTTATGTTATTTGCATGCTCATGTTATAATAGAGTTTGAAGCATTGTTGCGTTTTGGGGCTTTGTAATACTATGACGGCGTTGCTTTGAATTTGAATTTCTGATGATATTGATTTTCAGTGCTATGTAACCTGGCAGTAACGTTGTAAAGGACTTTGAGGGGGTCTGTAGTCCCCCCGCATAGTATGTGTGTGTTTCACTGATTTGTAAACTGAAGACGTAAATACAACATATGAATCAGGAAAACTGAAATCACGCAAAACTAATCATCAATTATGGCAGAATTTTGTTTTAATATAAGTTGAAAATACGGACGACGGCAAATTTCTTATAACATTAAAAAATGTTATAAGAAATCCTATAAAAGCATGATCAGGAAAAACCCATTCCCAAAAATTTGCCGTCGTCCGTATTTTCAACTTATATTAAAACAAAATTCATTGAAACACAGGTTTGCTATACTGGGGACATTATTATGCTCTAGCCAGTTTTGAGCTTGTTACATTAACATAGTAAGCTCAAATTATTTGTTATATGGTAATGTTGAAATATCAAAACTTAAAATAGCTGGAATTAAGGGATTGTTCACATATTAAGTAAGCCAGACGAGAGCGTTTTGAAAAGCTAGTGTAATTTCTTCGCAATACTATTAGCTATGTATACAGTAGCGGTTCTAAATTTAATTGGCCAAAAATGGCTTTTGCAATAATATGTGAACAATCCTTAGCTTAGTGTTAAATGTTTTTATAGCATAGAATTATTCCACCAATCGACTTAGTTAACTATTTGGGTCAGTACTAAAAGTAAGCAGTTGAGTGGTAACGCTAAAACCCTTGTGAAATCCTATAACATTTTAAGTGCAAAAAGGAGTTATTCAGTAAACAGTAAACTAATTGATAATAGCGTGAAGTTATAAGCGAATCGAACTGCGTGTATAATACGATTACACCAGTTATTTCACTCGGCTGCGCCTCGTGAAATAACTGCAATAATCGAACTCGGCTTCGCCTCGTGCGATTAATAGCGTAGTCGCATTATAAGCAGTTAGATTAGCGTATAAAAGTCATGGTATATGAAATCATATTATATTCTAATCGTCACAGCAAAATCAGGCAAACTCATGAGCTCCATATTTGATTAGTGGTTGATACCACGTGAGTGATTACATTGTATGTTTCTTTAATCTTAGGAGCATACATGTATTTCGCTGTTGAGATTGGGGGCGGTTCAAGTAACCAAACCGAACATGCGCACTTAAGTTTAAAAGTCTTATTGAATAAGTTATTCATGGGACATGGCTGGATCAGTCGTTATATCAATGCAACATGGGGAGGTCTAATGTCTTCCTCCAAGTATGCAGTGGTCAATAAGGAAGTAAACATCAGCCAATTAATATGATAAACTATTACTCAGCATATTTTACATAACTTCGTCCTGACTGTTCTTGTTGTTTGACCATCGATTCTCCCGACAGTTATATTATATTCAGTCAATAACATATTTTAGGACTCCACGATAAAACAGCGATTGTTCGTAAGCAACAGAAGTTATATTCGCCCTTTCTCTTTCGGGAATGTTAATCCACCGGCTGGATCAGCTGACCAGGACGATTAGAAAGCGACAACATTAATTCTCTTGCTTGATTTATCTATCTCAACATTCTGTCTCTCCATATCATCCTAGAGATTGACTCTATCGGGCCGACATGTTCTTGTCATAATCTGTCTTCTCGCTCTTTAGTTCTCATTTAATATAGCTCGGCATTTTGGTCAGTTGTTTAGTCCAATAGCAGTAAAATAATTGATTTAAGAAGAAAAGCAGGTCACCAAAACCCCAATTTTATGTTACTAAGGGGCCATCTTCTTAGGACGTCCGCCAAAATTGCAGATTTTCAGACCACCCCCTCCCCCTGTCCGGGCGTGTCTGAATTTTCAAAACCACCCCCTCCCCGGACGTCCAAATTTCCAGCTACTTTTAAGAGTACAAATAAAACCAACTCAAATTCATTGTCAAAGAGTTGAAATAAATGAGAATTTTTCGTTAATTCTGCAAAAATTTACGGACGTCCGGATTTTCAGAAACCACCCCCTCCCCCTGTCCGGATTTGTCCGAAATTCCAAAACCACCCTCCTCCCTATTTTCCGGACGTCCTAAGTATATGGCCCCTAATGTCTCACAATCTTACAAGACTGAGTTATTACTTTTAGGGTTGTGGTGAATGGGCGCCTGGAGAAAAAGTGTTCTAGAAATTTCCCCCATCAGTTTCTGGGACTATGGACAACACATTCTTAAAAAGAAACCTTTGTTACAAATTCATTCACAACATGAACAACTTTATATGGTTATTTTCGATTATAAAAAAAACTGACATGATACTGATAGGTTTGAATTCTAAATGGTGGGTAACAAAATATAAGCGTTGCAAAGGAGCACGTGAATAGGTCCGAACAATAGAGTTTTAGAGCGCGGGATAATGAGGATGGTCACGTGATACCGGCTGAAGAGGCATAATTAGCAGGTTCTGTTGTCTTATCTTTATGATTATTTTTTCTTTATTCTTGGTGAATGGGGTAACCTGACTTTTTCAAGACAGCAAATCCAATTGGTTGTTGTCTTCGAGAGATTAATTAATTTTGCTTGTGATAAAGTTAACCACTTTATCCGGATACGACATAACCACGGTTTTTGTTTGCCAAACCAAGTACAAGCAGTATTTTTAATTTTTAAACCTTCATTGTACGTTAAATATAGGCTTGGTTATTTCATAATTCATAATAATTGAGCACCATTCGACTTTAAGGATGAATTTGATCAAATATTAAGATGACGAAAGTAGTGTACTATTGTATTATTAGTATTGTCGATAGTGAAAGGGGGAGGTTTTGGCGAGATTCCCACCATTTGCCACCCTAAAAAATTTCGGGAAAACTGTAGCCAAACCTTAACCGAACCAGAAATCAAGATGGAATTCGAACGGAACGAAATTTGCTCGTTTCTTTTCCTGGATATTTGCTCATCAATAGACAAAGACTGATTGATAGTTTGGTCAAACTTGAAACTAAATTGGTTCAAATCTCTATTAAATTATTGATTATTAAATTTGGGCGTGTTTCATGTCCGATATGTTAATTGTACCTGATAATCATAACAACTGATGCCAAGTTTACAGCAGTAATTGCTCACTGTTATGTAATTGGATATTATTAAAAAACAATCCGGTTTTTAGGTTCCACCAAACTTTCAACCGGATATTATCTGCTGTTGAGCAAATGTCCGGGTAACCTTGAGGCATGATCATAAAATATTACACAACCGTCCAACCTTTGCCTTTTGAACTCCTTTTTGTTAAAGCCTCTTTGTAATTCCTAGAGTTTGATCTCTGTTCGCTTTTTATTGTTGTTGATACTGGCAGTAGACTGGTAATGTTCAATATTGCACATAATTACGTTAAAAATGACTTCTGAATATGCACGGAAATTTTTTTGCAAATATCATTTATTCCAAGTGACCAGTAAATGATTACAGGATGATGTTACAGGCTTTCGAACCAGCTGAATCCTCGGACGGATACGCACATCCATCATATAACGTATCACCAGCTTTCGCAGGTTTACATTTCCAACAATCCAATCCCAACATCCCCCAAGTCGACCCTAAATATGCTCGCCAGGACTCTTGGACTTGGAGTAAGTTTATTTGTTATTAATTTAGCATGCTGCTTGTTATTCTTTATTTTTTGTTAGACTTTTTTTCTTGATTGGCAGATAGAGTCCGTTATTGTAGCTGTATCATGTTCTGACACTATTAACTACATCTTTGCACTTCAATATAGAATATTACCAATAATGGGGGCGGCAAACGGTGTAATATTCACTGCAGAGGAAACGTCATAAATTTATAATTTACCCGGCTCTATCGCAACAGATGGTCTCAACATTAGTCTCAACTATCAAAGTTAAATTTTAAAAGTTAGTAAAATTAAATGAACCTCAAGATAAATTACTTTAAATTGATAACAAATTTAAATTTTTTAAGGGCCCATGCTTGTGCAGGAGCTGCATTTGCACTCAATATCTGTGTTTTGGTGACCCTCAGGTCCTTTGGTTACATACATTTTGTCCGAGACAATTTCAACTTTGACAATCCATGCTTAGAGGACAATATTATATTTAACTAATTCATTGTGTAAACTTGTATGTAATTGACTGATTTGAAAGATTTCAATAAATTAAAAAAATACGTTATTTGTACTATGTATACATACTACATAGTGCCCACTGTACAGTAACAAATTTAAAGTGGCTCATATGACCATATTATACATAAACTATATATATATATATTATATATATATACAATATACATCAATATATAATTATAAGGACCAATGAAATTGACGATCACTTAATGTGATTTAACAATAATACACATTACACATATACAGAAAAGGACTCAATTCAATTGATGCATTTTAGGAATTGTGTAGGGTAGCCTCAAGATCTTAATGTCTAGGTTACCATTTAATTGACAAGAGCTTGATATTCGGTGTTCGAAGATTAAAATTTTTGCTAGGAGATTCTACGTTTTTAGATTTGCTTGAGTCAGCATCCAGAGATGTAAGATGTTGAAATCCAGTATAAGTCGTTTTTCGTTCAATATGATAGCACATCAGGTGTGATCAGGTATTACGTACCCAGTACAAAGTATGTCGTGTGCAAATTGTTATCAAGTACGTGTTACCTTACGAAGGTACGTGTTACCTTACAAATAGTCTACAAATGTACTGAAAAATGTTTCAAATTTTCATTCAGACATGTATTTTAATTACATCGCGTGGTAAAACTTCATACAGATGACGGCTGATCATTTGGCGCGTGTGATCGCTAATGTACTCGCTATTTATAAACGTATTTTATGTATCTTATAAGCACTAAACTCCCTAGTGCAACATAATGCTCGGTATTGGGTTTTTCCATGCCCATCTAGGGCTGGTTGTGCCACTTCCCGTAGGTTGGGCTGAGACACGAGTTGAGAACGTGGCAGAGTTGATGCCTTGGTTCTTGAACAATGACAGCCTAAAAGCTATGACAGTATAACAAACTGTAGTCTGTCAGTATAGTATTACTTATTAGTCACGTTGGAATTGGATTTCTGAGGAAAGGCATTACTCTTTTTTGTGAATGACATTTGGTATCCCGTGCCAAGCAACTGAAACTTTGACAGTTACGCTGATTTCAAAATCAAAATGAAGTTAGCCGAACAAGGTTCACAGCTACGTAATCCTAAAATCTACAGCGTTCTTTTTGTACATTACAGTGTAAATATTTTTATTCCTTTTATCGGCCGTGCAGCGGATCACACGTCACGTTAATTCTTGTTAGCACTATTAATTCCCATGTAACATGTTACCTGTGTGTCAAGCCGACGTGAAACTTGCACTTGTCATTAATATGCGCAATTTATTATCTAATTAAAAACATTTACTAATTGCCTATTAATAGTAGCGTTACCGGTTGACGCGATCAATCTTTACACCTCCGCGAACTGACAAATACCAGTTGAAATATTTCCTGTCACATGAGGATATATATGTATTATTATTAATAACTTGGCCAATGCTCGGTTCGACAGTGATTGATTGCCGGCCTCAACAAACAGCTGATCTGTCCATTATGCCAGTTTGGCTGGTCTCCTACCGTTTCGTAACCCATGTTTTCGGTGATGTTGTTCTACCCTGGGCCACGGTGTTGAGGCACGTGGTAACATTGTTCTGTGTTTTGACTCTTTGTTTCAATATTTGCTCGTTCTTTGCCAATTCTCGTTGCTTTATGTAAATATAATGGGCATACGTATTACGTACGGCCGATTCTGTCCGAGATATTTCGTATAAATACTTTTTTTCGATCTTCTCAATACACCTTGTCATTTGCTGCATTGTAATGAATCTTTGTAGTTTGTTGGCTTTTGTTAATCCGCTCTCCCAAAAATTGTGAAATGACTTTGGTATTTACTGTCTTCCAAGCCAAACTCGAACGAAAAGGTCATACAATAACCCTAACTGCACAACATTAACTGAAAACAACTCGATTAGCTTGTCAATAGACCAAAACAGTGTTTTTACCCCTGACTCCTCTCTCCTAGGGGATTCACTGAAATTATCGTGCCAGTGGGCCCTTTCAAGCGATGTCGGTATTTGATATTTCCTATTAGGAAATGACCAGTACCTAAATCTGTCCTTGCAATAGTGACTAATGTTTAGGCCATTAAAATGCATAATTTGGTGCAACGTTAACCTTATATTTCAAGAACAACAGCAAATATTAAGATTATGTACATAAATATTTTGGGTAATAGCCCAAAGAACACCTGTGCCAAGTCTCAGGTCCTAGGTGTGGCCAGCCTTTTCCAAAAGTGTAGGTTCACCTTTTTTAAATTTAAGTTTTATATGTGATTACAGTTAAACCTCAAACTTCGGCGCACAATTACACAATATCTCAGCAATGCAAGGTCAGATTTTGATGTGGTTTTTTCCCTACTTGTTCATCTCCCACAGCCATATCATATATTATGTTAAAACTAGAGAAATGATGTTTACCCTCCACCCCCCTCCCCCTTCTGTCCTTAACTAACATATTATAAAACATTGTGATTGTTAGTTGAAAACAATGGCGGGACGTCGGACAAGCTTACAACCCAACTTAGTGCTGTCAGCTATGGCGGATTACCTTGCACAAGGACACTTCCAGGCCGGTACGTATCCTTTGGTTTTTGTTTTGAATACCGGTTTATTTTTGGAGTATCGGAGTATTCAACTCCCCATGCTGTAAATCAATGCTCCTCAATGCTGTTAATTAACATGCGTTAAGTCAGGGTGATTATCTGTTTTCAGCTCCTGTTAACTTGCCCGGCCCTAACTGTGGAGGCAGATTTAACAACAAGGAAAAGTTATATCAGAAGCTCATAGAGCAGATCAGAAACAGAAGTGGTAGAGGAATTGAGAAATGCATCGCACATGGCGCCAGGTTTGATGTGGAAGTAGCACTACCAGATGCCTAGTATTATTATAGTAGTATATCTCAGTAAAAAGATATTTTCCTTGATTACAGTATGATTCCTTGAGAGTTGAGGATGTTCATGTTGTCAAGTTAACATCTTTCGATTTGGGAACAAATTATAAACAATCCCCAGTGTGAAGACTTCAGACTACTATTCATACCCCCCGATAATGATAGCAATTGACTGTGGGTACAAGGACATCACCAAGTTGCTGCTGGAACACAAACAACTGGATATCAACGAGAAAGCACGGAATGGCCACACACCCCTCAGTAAGTATAAAATAATACTCTGGAGATTAATCACACGCTCACCCGTCAATCTTCATACGAATTAATAAACTTTATTTTTATACAATCTACAAGGTTACGCGAAGATGTGTGGCGAAGAGGATATCGTACAGTTACTTTATGTCTTGGGAGCTAACGACTAAAGCACAGACCAGCTGAGAGTGAAACATCCGTGATAAGATAACAACTACCCCAATTATTGTCAGAAGTGTAATAACTTAATAATTGTGAACTTCTGAACCAATGTATAATTATAAACAGAACTAACCACAACTAAAAAACTTTCTTTTTTACACGAACCTTGAGGATGAGACATGTATTTGGACGTTAATTTGAAAAGTTTAGTTTTTGATCAAAATGTATTTCTTATTGAGTTTCGTTATCGGATATTTTCGTTAACCGAGATGTCAGGAATGTTCGACATAATAAATAATTACATGTGTTTTGATACTGTAAAATGTATATTGATATATGATTTGTATTCAGTAAAGAAATACGTGTTTCTGCTTTTCTGTTTGTTTACAATTACATCTTTACATATCGATTTTGGTAACACACCCCACTCACCACTGTTCTATATGAATTTTGATGTTTGTTTTTTTGATTAATTATTATTATTTATTAAAGGGTCGGTGATAAAGTTAGTTAAATAAATATATAATGCAGTTAACATAACTCTTCCATGACAAGAGAACCCATCAATAACTGTCTCTAGGATATTTACAAATAGTAGATACATAATACATATTGCCTGCATTAGTACACCGTATTGAGGTATTGGCAAGGGAGTAATGATAAATGCCGAGGAAAAGAACTGTCTTCTGATGACTTATCAGCCAATAAAGATCACTGAAGAACTGTCTTCTGACGGTTAAACAGTTGTGCGGTTATGTGATTGTCCTAGTTAACCTCGTATCGGTGATTGGGTTTAAGCTTCCAATACGGAAAATATAATTATGGTTACCAGTTATTACATTGTATGAACACATTTGCTTTATTCTCACCGTTGGCTAACCTACATTTTCATTATGTTTCAACAATTCATGAGCCAAAACATAAGTTACAATACTGCTGATTCCATATGAATATTTTCAATGAATAAACGCTAAAAGGAGACTAAGTCGTTCCGTCAATATCCCTCCTATGTTCAGTCGTGTTCTTTAGTCTTAGATTTGTACCATTGACCCATGCCCTTAACTCATTCTTTACCTTCGTAAGGACTGAGCTCCAGTCAAAAGAGAACATTTCTGAAATTAAAAGCTAATTTAAAGAGTCATACATCCGGATCCCGATGGCACTGTGGCGGCACTCTCGTGGCACTCAGGCACTGTGGCGGCACTCTCGGGATCCGGATGTATGACCATTAATGGTAACTTATCTTGACCAATTTTGTAATTTCCTAAAGTCTACCTGGATTTATAAAAACTAGTCTAATTACTAAAGTGATTACTAAACTTAGCGATGACAGATACAAAGTCCGGGGGACTAGCCTAACTGAAATGGCATTGGTTTTGGTTTTCTCATGGCATGGTTTGTGAATTTGCATCATGTTATGACGTATTCAGTGTCCATGAATACATTTCAATAAATTGCCAATAAAAATGCTGTTATAATGTCTCCAAACAAGCTGAGAATACGCCTTGTACAGCCCTATTCCTTTCAATTATTAATTTACATTATTATTATAAATGAATAAAAGTTACTTACACTGATATAGCTTATGTTCTAAGCGTGTCAAAATAAAACATGCCACTTCAGAGGATGATAATCGAAAACGTAGGTCACAATTAAATTAGAAAGCAACCGCAAATTGCAGGGTGAAACCATTATCAAAAAACAATAGACAGCAAACGTCGTGATTCTGTAATAACTTTGGAACTATACCAGCACTTTTAACGAAGAAAATTAAATTTTTTGTATGTTTGCTGTGACAAATAATTACGCCTATAATTGAGCTTAGGTGACGTATTTTATACGTAACATGCAGTTACTCTAAAACCTTTCATCACGTTCTTTTGAGTTCTTTGATTTTTAAAAATGTTTAAATTTGAAGGACTGTTGTGAAAAGAGTGGCATTCAGTTTGTGATTTTATTCTCAGTTTTTTTGAAGTCAAAATGGCATGTGTTATCGCGCAGAATGTTTATTTATTTGCTGAAACTCACAGTTGCCCTACATTTATATCGTATATGATGAAGTTAAGTTAAGTCGTAGAGTCCCATTCTTGAAAAAAATCTTGTTTACGAAACGTACATACATATTACATAGTCATAGATTTGGACCGTAACTAGCGACTTATCAATATTCGACCTATTTTCAAGGATTCAATTATTTACCACGCAAAACTTTTTGGCAGCCATAAAAAGCATGTGATCAAAAGCCGTGCCAATAGCAAATTCTTGATTTTGCTAAAAACTTGTTGTTGAAGTTTGGACCGTATTTCTATACTGTGTTAAGCTTTTAAGCTTAAAGCTAAAAAAGATACCAAGCGGCGTCATTTTCGATTTTAACTTGTTTATACCCAAAGGATGCTCCTCTCCTGGAATCACAGTTTCGCCTCGTTCGACGCTTCAGGTTAGTAACAATACAAGAGAGAAGAAAAATTATCACCCTTCACAGAATGTTAAAACTAACAGCTGGGAGACTGAGCGTTGTCTTGGTGCAAATGACTCCTCTACCATTTTGTATATCTATGTTATAGACATGTGGAAGTTTACGTCGGCCAGGTAGCGCAGTTGGTTAGAACGCCTGTCTTACAATCGTTAGGTTGCGAGTTCGAAACCCACTGACTGCCTGGTCGTGGGGTGAGCGTCGTCGACGTTCAGCTAAGGATCATGAGTGGTCTATGCAGCCCCCCGGTCTACTCAGCCGAATACTCGAGAAATCGGGTGTGAGGGTTAAATGAGGAGCTGCACATTGCAGCAAAGTCTCGGACGAAGAAAGTATGGTACACACTACCTTAACCGTCACTGGCCAAAAAGATCCTTCGGCTTCCTGTAATTGGCTGGTTGCACTTGTGTAACATTGTGGCTGTTGGAATACACCGAAGTAAAATAAGTGTCTAGATTAAAAAAAAAAAAAAATAATAGCTTGCTTTTTTGAAAGCAGACGTATTATATTGTAATACCTTTTTTTTTATTGAAATCTTTCAAATCAGTCAATTACATACAAGTTTACACAATGAATTAGTTAAATATAATATTGTCCTCTAAGCATGGATTGTCAAAGTTGAAATTGTCTCGGACAAAATGTATGTAACCAAAGGACCTGAGGGTCACCAAAACACAGATATTGAGTGCAAATGCAGCTCCTGCACAAGCATGGGCCCTTAAAAAATATATATACGTCATGTTTTTGAACACAGTTCGTGATAAAACGAGTCTTGTCAGTCGCTCTTGGAGCTTAATCTAAAAGGTCTCGGTTTTGAATTTATTTATCAGTGAAAATATCTCCTGCTCCTGCAAAGGTGTGACAATATTGCAGCAATATTTTTATTCGAATAAAATGAGAGCGATATAATGCGACGGATCGGCCACAGTAAAATAGCAGCGTTACCAGCATAGGTTTGAAGTGCAATGTACAATGTGCATACTGCATATTATAATTAACATTCAATTATAAGTAATACCATGTCTCCAATTATTTGAAGTCAATACACAAAATACAAAACTATATTTCCTCGAAGCTGGCGACTATAATGTGGCTGTGAAAAAGGTTCTGGAAGTTGACCTCCGGGATACCCCCAAGGGACGGGATAGAAAATAAGGGGTTATATTTTAATCCATCCCGCTGTTTTCCCCTGTTAGTTAATAATCCCTGCACAGTTTTAATAATACCGCCCATTATTCATTTCTCACGAGAAACTATTGGCCGCGCATCACATGACATACTACTACGACGTACATTTGTCAAAAGTATCACGTGACCTCCGTCCTCCAACTTTACGCACGACTTACAGATCTGCTTGGCAAGTACCGAACTTGCAGAATGCAGGCACTGTCAAAGTCCCAGTACGCTGCTTATTATTGAGTTTCCTGGACCAGTTCCAGAACCTGTCTTCACTGTTACCAGTTACAGTTGTCTGGTAAATTTGGAGGTACCGGGAGTAAAATTTGATATGTGCCGCCTTGTATGATGTATCGTCCTCTACTTTGTTGGACTTAAGTTCAGAGAAGATCAACTCCACTCTTTATTTACCAAGATATCATCTATAAGTATAAAGAACTAGAAGCTGCAACAGCACGATAGCTGCAACAGCACGATATCGTGCAACAGCACGATAGCTGTTTCCTAATATCTTTGGACACAACAAATCCACAAAATACCCTTCTGCTAATATGAAAGAAAACCTGTAGCACATTTAATGCTGTCTCGATCTAATTTATTCTAAATTTAAACTTTCATCCACTAGACCATAGACACAATACAAATTAAATCATCACGTGATAGAATAGTAAAATTAGCCTTCCAATGAATATTGATCACTTCAAACAGATCATTTGCTGCTTTCTGCATACTTTACAGCTTTTCACAATTGAATCAATTATCCAATCTTATTGAGTTATTAATGATCTACCATTTGGTATACAAAAAAAGAATGAAATGATATGCTTTGACCATTGCTGTATTTTGTTGTAATGTTTAGCTATTTCGTCTTTAAGGCTGGCCAGGATGAATCAGAATCAGAGAATGCTGCATCAACGACCTCTGCGAATTATGGTAAATATATCTGAATTGAGTCAGCAGGTACGTAGTTTAACAACTTCTAACTTTTTGGCGGGATTCTATGCAGTATGCTATGGCATCCTTGATCCATCTCCAGCCGGAAATACTGTTTAAGGCAAAGCCTGGAACTCACTTAATCATTTAAAAATGAGATCTTTGCTTGTAGACAGACTGTCTAGTGTCTACATACAAGTAAACAAGTTGTACGTGGGCATGCAATAAATGCAGGCCATCGTAATCAAATAGGGAAATATAGGCACTGTAAAACATCTTGTGGCGAAATTGTTCTCATAAATGACTGGTCATATTACAAAAGATAAATGTTTAAATTTGCTAACAAAGAGGATTTTAATGAAACATCCTGTTCAATAGAGAAAAAAGTTATCTCAACTTTCCACGAAACGATCATCCTTAATTCCTTTGGAAATTCACGTCATTCAGTCATTCTGACATGACGTATTTTTGTGCTTTCAACCTTTCATGCTCATGGCAACATTAATATATTTCCGAATATAATGTACTAGAAACCCGCCGCTAGTCGAAAGCTTTGTTCGAGGAAATTTTAAGCATCAGTTATGTTTTAATTTCTCTTCATCATATAGCCCCAAAACGATACTTTTTACCGCATCAAAAAATTTCAATCACAACCAAAGTTATAAATATATATAGGTATATAGCGTCATGAGGGTAAATGTGAGCTAGTTGTGAAATTCTGATATTTCAATCGAGAATGACAGTCAATTGAATTATTGCCAGGCAATTAAAATGTTTAACTGCGCAAAGTTATTTGCGTAATTAGAAAACAACAATATTTTTGTTGATTGTGTGTGCGCGGCGTCATGTCAGCATTGTGTGTAGCTCTAGCGAATTTAGTATCGAAAAAAAAGTATCGATACTTTTTACTGCATCAAAATATTGCAATCACAAACAAAGTTATAAGAAGTCATAGCGTGAGCGTAAATGTGAGCTAGTTTTGAAATTATGACGTATCATACAGCATAACAACGCGCGTTGTTAATCTGTGGTTGCTCGCGCACGTGCATTTTTATCGTTGCTACGCAACAGCGCAGTAAACCTTTGCTTAAATAACGCCATTATTCTAACGATTATTTAACCTCACTTCCGACGTTAATTATAAAAAATCTAAAGCCTAAATCAAAATTCTAAGAATGCTATAGCCTATTCCTATCCTTTTTCTACAACCCTGCTAAAAATGGCGAGGTTTCAACTCCATTTGCGAGCTGGGTTTGGCATCACCAGAGGGTCATTTTGAGGTCGATTTTCGGTGTTTTTTCTTCTATGTCCCCGTTGCCGGGGAAATTTCGTCAATTTTAAATTATAGTATAGATATTGTATTTTATTTTCTATCCATACCTTTGCTAATTGTCTATATCATCCAGCTTCAAAAAAACACATACAATGAGTTTAAAGGTTTATACGGTGAGTAAAACAGCATGTACAGACTACAGTCAACCTGTTCAAGATAGACTGGTGTGAGTGGTGGTGTCACCGGATGAACTGTGCCAAACAAATTAACACTGTCGGGAAGGGTCGTCATGCGCTTTACTCTGCTTTAAGTTCTTTTTTCTAAATAGTGAGAAAATTACCTCATCTCATTTAAATAGACCACGGTCATGAGTAAAAGTTGAGAAACTGCCCATCTTAATAGCCACCAATTTAAGAAGTTTGATGACACATTAAACTTAAAAGTACGACGCAGTCTGGATAATATCCAAGCTGAGGTAATAGTTCTTTGTTATATACATTTAAATATTAAAGTATAAGGCTTCTTACATGCTACAACACTAAGCTTCGGGCAGCCACGCCACAGTCCACACTGCGTATATCTTTCCAGTTTACCGAGCACTTAATTCTTAGTACAATGCAACGATCTTATCATGTGCTCATATCTGTTTATATGTGACGCATTATCTACATGAACATATCAATGTACGGCATGATATATTTTCCGTCTTTTTGTTCCACTCAAGGCAGCCATGCTATTGTTTTGCTGCTAAATTGCTATAGTGATATTGTACAGAGCATATCGTGTTAAAACATCTGACACGCAACTAGTCAGATGTTTAGTATCGTGTTCTCCCAACCTCGATTGGCGGCATTTCGCCGTCCAAAATTGACCGCTGACAAGACTCTGTTAATTCCCAGTAGACTTAAAGTGGACTCTCATAATTATGAAGCTAATGCTACGATTCCGTAATTTCCTGGCACGAATTTAAAACGATCTTACACTATGCAGTCATGAAGACGTGTAATAGGCGGTTCCACCGAACTAACAGTAATTGCATGCTCAATAAAGCTCAGGGTTCCCATGACTATACTACGCAGTACAAGCTGTATACTGTGTCTGTATATTACTTATTTTAATTTTCATTCAATCGTACATAGTTTCAGCGAGTTTGGTTAGTGTTGGTTTAGGGTTTTGATGCATTTTTTCTATACAATTCATCCAAATTCCAGAACAACTATAGTTAAATGTACCTAACGTTCCTTCTGTTGATTAATTTGATGCAATAAGAGCATAATATGAATGATAGAAGTGCAGGAAGATAGATGGGTTATACATGACAGCAGCTTCTTTAAGAGGGTGTTTTTAGGGGTAAATAAGCAAAGGGTATCCGTAATCAGACAGTTTTTGATCATTACCAAATGTTTACGTCCTCAAAGCTTCCCATTTATACACAATTGACTAAGCAGGATGTCTTCTTCAAATTCATAATGTCAGCAACCGCCTATCATTATCTTAAAATTACAGACAGATAAATTGTTCAGTGAAGGTACTCAGATGACTGAGAGTAACACCATTTCATCATGAAAGCAATGGTAACTTTAATTAGTCACCAACATTCTCGAACCAACAACGTAAAGCCAATACGTAAGGCTAATACGTGCAGTAACGCTTGCTTTGCGATAGTAGTTGATGAATTATGTGTCAGCATATCCTTTATTTTCACTTATTATGGATCAAGATTCCTGAATAAAAGTAAAACTATCGAAATTTACCGATCGGTTGGACAAAGTGGATTGATTGTTTCTGCTTATTTGTATTTCCTGCTTATTCGAATGACCATATTATGCAGATGCTTTATTGCTTTTGTGGTGTCACAGACGATATGATCGAATAGTTCGGTCTAAAAAACTAAGTTGTTTCCCATAACGATTTTGCAGCAATTCAAGTATAAAATTGCAGGGCAAATCCATTGGCAGGTTGTCAGCTGTTTTTGAAAAATATCACCTATACTTCCGCTTCCGGATTTAAAATGGAACAAGCGTTTCCCAGCAAAATTGATATGAAAATATTACAAGGCATGAAATCCATCAGGAAGACCAAGAAATCCGGCCATACAAATTGAAAAGGTGTTCCGTTTATAATTATATCGCAGTGATTTTATAAGTGCTAAGTGATTTTATAAGTGCTAAGACTATGTTCTCACTACCTCAACACCTAAGCCAGCAGGAGTAATAATACAGCGGGCAGTTCACTAGGGACGACACCACAGGACATTAGCTGACGTTTCTTTCTATTGCTAGTTTCATGTTTACAGCGGCAATCGTGGCGTCAGAAATTACATAGAAACCACACCGTACGGCAATTTTATCCTTGTTATACATTTATAATACTTTTGAATTTTAGTGTGCATAGTTGAATAGTATTATTGTATGACGTTGATAATGTCATGCAGCTAATATTTATTACTGGCATGTATATTGAGTATTCCTACCAATACTGATGATCGATTTAAAGTAGAAAAAAGAGAATAATCGCAGTGGTATTCAGCATTTCATTTTACTGTAGCTTAGCCAGACTTTTCTATTTGAATTAGGCATTACTCATAAGGAATTAGCAATTCCACGAATCCCACCGACGATTCAATATTGGAAATTAACAAAACGTTAATTGATTTTTCCGCCGCAGTTATAATATAATAATGCCTTCGGCTCTTCGGGCTCCGCTTGATAATTCCCGACAGCTTGCTGGAGGGAATTTGCGGCCCGAAGAACCGGAGGTATTATGTATTATAATATTTTCCGGTTCCGAATTGGAAGGGGTGTAATCCGATACGTGCGCATGATACAATATAGTGTCTAATATATAGAACGCCAGTGTTATTTGTTTTACAACTTGCCGCCAGCCAGTCTGAGGTCTATGCTGATAATACCTTGGCTTCCCTTGCGGGATATATCGGCAAATTATCAGCTCTCAGTGTCGGAGACTTTTAGTGGATATAATTCCCGGAAGGTATTATAATTGTGAAAAGGTTTTGCGGTCCAAAAGGCGGGTGTTAATTTGTTGCACTCCCCACTGTCAGATAGGTTGTCAAACAAACAGATTCACTGTGTCACAAGATGGCCTTCCCTAATCATAGGGCGTGATACTCTTACTCACATCTGATAATTGCTGAGAAAAATCTAGGCATTCTTATTTGGACACCCTCTGAGCTTAGCCACGAACTATAATTTCTGTTCTAAAGAATTTTGACGATTATATTGAATTATTATGCGTATCCGGCTTTTAATTCATTCTCGGGACTTGGCTACCTTCGTGTTGGAGGTGGAGGCTAGCTTCTTGTTTCATAAAATTTACGCCGCTGACAAGCTAAGTTAAGTCGTAACGAACATTTATTGAGAGATTATTATCGAAGTTATTTTTAGCTCAATATGAGGATGGTCCCGAAAAACTATCAATTTTACTTATTTGTCTTATTAATTGACACTTATTATTTGACACTTTGTCTTATTAAGCCAATGCGAACTGTAACATATTTGACCTGTTGTCACGTTCGTTGATAAACGATAAATTGATTGACAAATAAATGTGGAATATATTAATTTCGCCTCATGACCATTTTAGGTCTGATTATGTCAATTAGATCCATTATGTCCATTAGTTGGCTTATAGATCTTATTAATTAATACCAATTCTGCGACATCACAGTCATATTTTCATTGTCTACATTATTTTACATACTATTGTCTACATTGATTCCGATCGGTGCCATTTAGTGACAATTTACTAACCATTTATTAACAGTCGGATTTGCCAATACACTTTTGTTAGCACGTCGTGTCTTGGGTTGCATTGCTCTCAATCTTCGTTACAACCTGTTACATCTGTGTAGATTTAAGTTTGTTTTCTTTTTCCATAAGTAGACTGAGCGTTACTCTAACCAGATACTGATGACACCCGACCCCGGTGATGGACTTTCAGACTCGAGCCCAACCCAACTTAGTGTTCGCGTATCTAGCTGACTATTTCGAGAAACACCAGGAAACCACTCCATGGCTCATCATGTGTAAGTACCAGTCGTGCCCGTCTTCTCATTGCAAACATTTTAATAGGATTGGGACTAACCGGACTCAGGTTCCGAAGGGACAAATTAAATGATTCAGTAGTTCATGTTAAAACTTCATTCATCAAAACAAATGTTTATATCATGATATTATAGATTTATAGTGCATGTTTACTGATGATTAAAACACAACTGTTCCCAAGACAACCGCTACAATCATTCGTTTAAATTCCCACACTAATGCAGGAGCTTGTCCAATATGTTGGTAATTACTAGCAGGAACCCGTATAATATAACCCTAAACGGTGTCAAGACTCAAAATACTAAAATAATTATTACCTATTTAATTGGCGTTTTTGACACCACTTGGGGGTCCAAATTTTAGGCTCTAAAATCATTATTCCTTGGCCAATTTTTTATTTTTTCATGCTGATTTGAAGGCCATTAAAGCATTTGACCAGCCAAAAAAGTTCCAGTTGTATATCTTTTACGGTTTTTGCGCAAAGTCGCGTTAAAGTTGATGCCGTGGTGTCAGTAAAATGGCACAGATATATATATATATATATATATATATATATATATATATATATCGTCTCGCTTTATATATAGTAAGATAGATTCATTGTCATTATAAAATGCCACGTTTCCACGACATTTGCTACAGATATAATTCTAAATAAAAAGTGCTGTGATACCCTGATACGAACGAATGTTCTAATAGTTGGTGAGGAGTATTTTAGAATTTATCGCTTCTTACAGCTTGTATTGATTCTTAATCGGACTAACTGACATAAATGACATGGCAAGGAAATTGGCAAATAAACTGCCATTAGGGATCGATAATTTCATATTAAATAGCAGCGTAGGATCAGCATCAGTGGATCAGCGATTAGGTAGATATTATCAAATTCATTGGTTAACAGTTGCCAGACTAAAATTGTGTAACTAGGCAGTCCAGCTAGAGCAATTACTATCTCTGCAGAGGAAGCAGAGGATGTAAATGTTGCCTATTACTTTTCTTGGCCCAATTACAAGCAGTTTGGCTGACTGTCCTTTTATTTGTGCAGGGGTTTGTACAAGTTGCTGCTTACGTATTTTTACCGCTTGTTGGCGTACCCTAGTACCCTTGATGGGCACTGGGCAGTTGATCGATATTTGATGATGGTTCAGGAGAGGGAGAATAAAAGACCGCTCAAGCAATTTTAATCAAGCGTGCGTCATCTATTATATCCAGGCAAAAGAGAGTAGACCATACCCTTGCCTTAGCAAACAGATCAGGCCATATTTGTCAAATTACAGTCGGCCATAACACAAGGTGTATCAATAGTCTGTCAGCTCCCACCTCACTATACCCACTATAATAATACTGCAACTTTCGTTAACTGCAGCCATCGTGTCCTTTGGCTTATCAATAGGACCCCGGGATGATAATTTGTTAGATTATATTGCGTGTTTATATAATGTTCTCAGGACTTTATATCCCCGAATTCATAAATAACTCCTTTGTCGTATATAGAGGATTGAAGGACATTTATTTCTATAAAAGTTTACAGCCAATCCCAAGTGTACCTATTTTGGGGTTTACAAGTTATTGTTCTGTATCGTTAAATAAAGGAAAATCAACACCTTACAGTCTTCTGCAAAGGCTGTGATCACCTTCGGATTTTAGGATGCATGCCTACCTTTTCTATTGCGCGCGCAGCACTCGATAGCCAAGGTAAATCATGGTATTATGATTATCATGTAAGATCCAGTTCACAAAAAGTCAAAAAATCGTAATAATTTAAGGTTAACAGAATTTGGATTTTAAAGACTTTGTCCGAAGATTTGTCGTTATGATACCTAATAAAGGAAAGAGATTTTGTATCTACAACAATCTCCTAAACCAAATTTACCAAGCTGAATCTTTAGTAGTGCGTATCAGAACCGAAATTTCTAAGTCAGTACTCAAACATAGCCATTAATTTCTTCCGATTAATTCGTGTGATTGTTCCTCTCAACAATTGTAATTACTACTCCCAACTTCCGAATCAACGTCATGCCAAGTTCACAATAAGTGCATTGTATTTCTACACGCTATAATGCAACTATAATTAATATTTGTCATATAAGTTATATATACTTATATAATTGACATAAAAACGTCCTTCACCGTATAAATATAACTATAATTCATGTATCCACGAATCACATTTTTGCTGCCGATGAACTGACAAAGGATTAGTTGTTAATATAGGTTAATTTAATTTAGGTCATTTGACACTTCCTCTTTTCCTTTGTGCACTTTTTGATACGCACTACTGAAGATTCAGCTTAAGTTACTTTATTATTGTAAAGAAAAATAAATCTCGTTTCTCATGATTTCCGTGTGTCTCTTTTCTTGATTGATCAGCTCGGTCGGACCAGCACAACAACAGAAAGCGGCCAACCTTAACATTGTCCAGCTATTCTATCATTCTATTGATCTTCAAAGTGAATCTTGAACGCATGATGACGATTTTCTGCTTAGTTCATTGATATAACGGGAAAAAATGATTATCGTAAGCATTATAAATGCCTAAATTGTCGGCAACTCCGTTGTCTTCAAAGTAAGCCGTAAGGTAAGCAATAAGCTGATAAGCAATTATTTAAATCATAAAGTAATGGATAACTTACATGCGATTGTCAAAGCACAATCATTAACTTATACAATTAAAGGCAACTAATAATGGAATAAATGTAGTAGCAGACATATACTACCATTATGGACTGCATAAAAACGGTCACAAAAAGCTCAACAGTCACAAGTTCAATTTTTATTCTTGATGACTTCTTTTATGTTAGAAAAAAACATCAGTTGTGTAACCCGTTGTTGAACAAGCAAAGCTTAATTTGACCATGTTGGTACCGGCCTTTCGTGATACAGGGAGACCCAGCATAACAAAATAATTAATTTCGCCCCGAAAACATAGATAAATATAACATAAGATAAAACATAGATAAAGATTTTATGGGTCTCTCTCTGTATTAGAGTATTAGGGGCCAATCATTTTGAGGCACCCTGAACGAACAAAGCTAATCATAATAATATCAACATTGGCTTTATTAATCATACAAACTACTTGGCATACCTTATAGAAACTTCTTATCTTTAATGAACCCCTTTTTAGCCTACTAGTCGCCTAAATGAGCCAGACATTGATTGTCGGTATACTCCGATGTAGGGTAATCGATTGTCACAATGAAAATAACGTACAAATCTGTGTGTCATTATGACCACGCCAGAAAACAGGCTGGGCCAGAGTGCCAGTAAGCGGCTTGACGTCATTATGTAATTCAGTAAACTTAGCTTATATAAGATTTTTAATGGCCGTCTATTTAGTCTTGATTTATGAAATTCGTATTATAATTTTCTCGTAAAATTAGACGAATGGTTGGCATTTAAACTCCGTTCAATGTTTAATGTTTAATGTTTATCCGATGACACATTTCACAGCTAGGTGCCATAAAACCTGCTTTAAAGGAGTATCAGTTTTAACGTAATTACTGGTAACCTGGTTTTATTAATCCATGTTTATTAAACTGTTTTGCATTTTCTGCATCTGTGTCCTAAGTCCTGTAAGCCTGTAATTGACTTGAGTTCATGATGTTTTGATACACAAGGTAATTATTTCACGAAGAGCAGCGGAAATGAACTTCTGTAGACCATTGAAACAATTTCTCATCTCGGCCTGGATATAGAGGGTGTAATGCAACCTTTTCTTAGTCAACTTCAATATTCCCGACGTCCATACAGAATTGAGAATTCCCAAGACCTAGGATATATTGCAGTTACTCCAAAATGAGCAAATCAGAGCTCGCCCAAAATCAAAAGTTTGTTCTTTTACGTCACAAGAAATAAAATATGATGCGTTTCCGAACGTACCACACTACCTAACTTTATGTTTTATAAATCTTTTAAATCCTAGTAGCACGGTTCTTAGTTATACGAGATTTGTTGTGAATCAGGTGGATGTTACTGGTATGTATTTGGCATTTGGGGTGTCGATTGATATTAGGTATAAGGTATTGCACGTGCATGAAATAACTGTCACGATCTATACCTAACAAATTCATAGTTTTTAAAAAGAGTCCAATACAATTTCATTCTAAAAGTGTTTATATATATATTTATAACTCAGTACCTATATCCAACATGGCCATGCCGATTAGACTATTGTGCAGCACATTACGTGGCGATGACTACGTTAAACTTCCTCTCCGAAACGCATCATACAATATTTCTGTATGCTAATTGCACCACAATCTGGTGCAAGCATAGTTTCTTCATTTCCTACTACAATAGACCTGTGAAGTGTGATGTGAGCGCGCCCTTCATCCCTAATGCCATTATAATGAGCTGCCAATGAAATTACGAGTAACGTTTCGCTGTGTTTGCGATCTGCCGAATCTTAACAATGCAATTTTCTTAATTAAGGCATGTGTTGTTCAGGACATTGCCAAGCTTGCCTCTTTGTGTTGGCAAGGTTATCCAGATTGTGTTTGTTGTTGTCCGTTCGCGAATTATCTTAGCAAGTAATCTCTCAAATACAAAATATCTTTGAATAAACTTCACGATTTTGAAAACAGGTTTGGTGGTGTGAATCATGTCATTTTCGGCAAGTCCCGCATTTTTCCTGGTTGGGGGTGGAAAAGCCGGCACCGGTTCCAGCCCATCATCTCCCTGCAGCCCAGGATTACCCAACAATAGCTGTGAGTCTAATTCATTGAAACTTCCAAATCTGGAACAGTCTAAAATTCCAATTATATTGAAATTGTACCAGGAACAATTTGAATACTGTATACTGGATTGCAACCAGGCATCCAGCAGGATTCTAATTATCCGGAGATTGGCGGTGGCCTTCAAGTTCAATAGTTCATACTTTGATAGAGCTTATATAGTAATACGTAATTTATGTACTATGGTTAAAATGACAATTTAGGTAAAATAAGCTATTTAAAATATGCTTTATGGCTATTTCTATGCTAAAGCTTGTAAACCTGCAGCCAATGCTAGCAAATGAAATAGCTGGGTAATATACAAAAGGAAAAATACCGCCGCCAGATAAGTGGATGGCAAAGCTGGGTTGAGGGAAAGTTCGGCCACACTGGCGACTGCGTGTCACTCACTAAAATCCTCGATGTAAAATAGAAACTCCGTCTTACATCGACCTTTTGTTCCTTGACATTCGAGTACAAATATTTCAGTGGTTTGCTTACCTTGCAATAAGTTATAGTACGTCCATTTACCCTTCACAGTCTCCACTCATCGACCTCGCTTCATCGTCTTGAGGGTTACTGTTAACGCATCCATAGTGTGTTCATATTCCATAGCTTTAAAGATTAAAATAATTAGTACTAACTCATCGCTATCAATCGTAATTTCCATACATATTTTCGTCAGAACACGAGATCAAATTTTGGTAAGAATTTTCTAAACCGTATACTATCAATGTAAAATTTAGAGTTTGATGCTACAAATTACAAAGACCAAATTTTAAATCATAAAACATTTTTCATGGTGTCGTAATCTGTGTCTGATCATGATCTAGGGCATTTAAAATAAAATTTTATTAAATTTCAAATTTTTAAACGGACAGATCATTTAATATTACTAAATCACTTTTTGCCATTTTAGAACCCCTTCCCCTCACTGATATTGTAACGTATGAACGCCACCTTTATACATTATGTATAATTATGTATAATTATGTATAATTATGTATAATTATAGCACTATATAAAACAAACCAGCGTAATAAAACATTAGTGCACATAAATAAACGTCAAACGTGAAATGGTGTTTGAATAAAGAGGGCCTTGTGATTTTAATAACAAAGGTTTGATGAAGTAATTACCAAGCACATGGACATGCGACAGGGACACGAAGATCAGAACAATGATCCAAGACACATTGTGCACTGCACATTGTGCACTGCACATTGTGCACTGCTGCATAGAAACAAGAATCTCTATGAATAGTGTATGGATTGAGAGTGGTCTGTGAATGGCAGGTTTATAGGGAAGATAGGGGCTCAGCATTTATCATATCGTAACTCTAAACTCCCGGATCAATATGCCGACTATTCTATTGTCAAAGAGGGTAATATGGGTATAATTATAAGCAGATCCTTGGTGGAATAATTTAGACTTGTCTATGCAATTTAATTTTTGCTTGTTTTAGGTTAGACTGCTAATAACCCCCAAAACCAAAGAGTTGAGGTAAACGGTACTAATACTATCAGGGACAGGCTACTACAATTCGCACATATTATATATTCTCTGTTTTGCCCAAACACTAATGCGACCAATAAGTTAATCACAAATGAGAAGGTCCCGATATTGACCCTGCACAGATGGTGAGCAGTAAAATACACGAGACCGATTTAGCTGGGCCGCATGTGCAGTGGCCGCCGCTGCATCAGCTGCCGTGCATCTTCACTTGCCAGACAATATAAATTTGATAATACTCCGATGATAGCTATCGATGATCTCGGTTATATACCACCCGAACGTGCAACTAATTAACTAGTATAGAGCCGCCTCAATAACCTCCACATACCAGGTAGTATAGCGAGTGTGCAGTATGTTCCGGTACATCACTTAACATGCTGGATACGAGGCTTACGACCGGCCTGCTTCACTGCTGCTACATTGTTGATAGTTATTGTTAACCCGCAGTTCAGGAGTTATGATTCTCCTCTCTCCAGGTCATTCGCTCAGAAGTTGGGGATTTACTCGATTTAGCGTGTGTACTTGTAGTTCATTAGAATATGCAACCAGGCCTTTAACTTTAAGTTGTGTTATCTTTGAGGGTGTAATTATTGTCAGGTGATGTTATAATTATGATTATCGTAATTTGTGGCACAATTACATTGTAGCACATGTCTCCTGATTACCATGATAAACGAGGCACCTGCAGGTGGATTAAATAATCACCACATTTATTGGCGCGTCTCCTTTTGAAAGCTGGTTCCTCTGCAGTCTACAGAACCATTGCTTAATAAGCACTCAAACCAGGAAATCTACTAGGAAATCCTAGCAGTATTGCTAATTGCTATCCTCAATTACCGGTTTTACTCACTACTCATCTAGACATACCAGTCTTTGTGGTTATCAGTGGTTATCTTACCGACGCTTTGTTTGCTGATCCCAGATATTGAGGATACCAGCTTTCGTAGACCTTACAGTGTCTAGTATATAGGTACCAGTTAGCACATGTAAAATAATAGAACCTACATACTTATCTCAACCCATTAAATGCAGTTCCCACATTATATCTCACACAATTGAATTGGACTACATTGAAGTTAACAACTAATATAAATACTGCAGCTCTCTCTCTCTCTCTCTCTCTCTCTCTCTCTCTCTCTCTCTCTCTCTCTCTCTCTCTCTCTCTCTCTCTCTCTCTCTCTCTCTCTCTCTCTCCCTCCCTCCCTCCCTCCCTCCCTCCCTCCCTCCCTCCCTCCCTCCCTCCCTCCCTCCCTCCCTCCCTCCCTCCCTCCCTCCCTCCCTCCCTCCCTCCCTCCCTCCCTCCCTCCCTCCCTCCCTCCCTCCCTCCCTCCCTCCCTCCCTCCCTCCCTCCCTCCCTCCCTCCCTCCCTCCCTCCCTCCCTCCCTCCCTCCCTCCCTCCCTCCCTCCCTCCCTCCCTCCCTCCCTCCCTCCCTCCCTCCCTCCCTCCCTCCCTCCCTCCCTCCCTCCCTCCCTCCCTCCCTCCCTCCCTCCCTCCCTCCCTCCCTCCCTCCCTCCCTCCCTCCCTCCCTCCCTCCCTCCCTCCCTCTCTCTCTCTCTCTCTCTCTGTCTCTCTCCCTCGGGACTCTCATCTCCGTCTATACGTACACATCTATTAACCTGCCACATCTGCCTGCAGGAAAAACACTTCGCCTTTCTCGTTTTATAGGCCGGTAATCGATCCTAGTGTGTGCAGCCTGGGGAGCTCACAGGTTCTAAGCAACATGTATTATTCTCACTAGGGAGGGAGAGCCATTCTGTATTGTTGTGGGCCCTGGCGTTTTGTTCTCCACTATTACATGGTGCTCTCAGCAGCTCTGTTGTGAACCAGAACCCTGTCCAGGACTCTTTGTTGGAAGGGAGAGGGCCATTTGGTGGTATTTAGAGGAATTGTAGCTAGTTTGAATGGCCAGGGTGTCACGTCGTGTTGTTAAAGTGGTGAGAGGTTGTATGGAGCTTTGTGCGGTAGACTCCTGCTGGGTTAACTTTCATGGGTTTTAGCCTCCCGTATTATTCGTATAAATTAGTTTTTAATTGCTAATTTGTTTTGACATAAATTATTGTACCGAACTTTACTAGTACAACTTTATTAGTAGAGACCACTATTGTAAACTTGGCATTCGCACACTTGGCATGCTAAGTTTTTATAACTTCCTGTCATAATCACACCTAGCATTCTGTTTAGCTCTCTGATTACCAATTAAAATAACCGCCTAATTAAGCATTAACTAACAAATTGCAGTTTGTCTGCGGTAATCGGTTTCCACTACAGCATCTGAATTGTTTACATAAGCCTAAATATTATTTAGGCTGATTTTATAATTTACAATAATAAATTAGCATAAAAAGAATCTGCGTTTTAGAGTAATCTGCACAGTGAAGGCTCCAGACGACTAGACGACTTATATTTATAAAATTTTATAAATAGAAGTAAATTTTATATAATATTTATTTATAGATTAAACTACAAGGCGGCCTAGGATAAAATCAATGTCGGTTTCCTGTGCTAGGTTTTGGTCATTGCTTAGACAGTCTGACTATAACCATTACCTGTCGATCTGTGCTATCTTCCGCAACTTGTATTTTAAGTTAAGTAAAGTAAAGTAAATCTATGACATCACATCATTACAAATCTTATCTCTACAAAGTATTATTACACTAGTACTTCCCCTCCAACAGAAAATTTGATAATTTATACAATTTCATTAATTTTACATGTTATCAAATAAATCATAATTTAAAAACCTATTCATACTTCCCAGTGAAAACCAAAGATAATCGTTATGATTCTTTTATTTTCTATATAATTGCTTTCTTCAATTCCATGAAGAATAAATACTCCTGATACTTGTATCGTCTTCAGCGGACTACAACATATAAGCTCGAATCTGGTTTGACTTTCAGAAAAGATTTTAATATAATAGTTAGCTTCGGAAAGACAAGCAGACGTAGTAATTCTAAACTCTTGATCATGTCCATATATAATCAAGAATTTATACGTAACGGAATTTCACGGCCACAATAAGATGCGTGAGGAAATGAAACAAACCGTGTTGTATACAAGCAAGTTATACGGAGGCGTTATAATAGACAAGCTAATTATATAGAGGCGTTAGGTTCGGTTGGGAGCCTCTAATCCACAAATTGCTCTAACGGAGGAGTCTGCCTTATGTGATAGAGCAGCAAATATAATGTGCTGAGAAACAATAAAATTTGATCTCGATTGATCTCACAACATTCCATTCACAAGTTTTTCTTTAACAAGTTTATTCCTTTTATAAATTTGTTCTTACTAAGTTATTTGCATGTTTGCGATTTTTCCAAGTTTTCTTATAATATTTTACATGGCAATTCTTAAAATATTATATCCTAACATCTAATTATTCAATTTAAGAACAATAATAATACATAGAGTTACTGTGATATCAAAATAATATAATATTATGCGGCCAGTATATTTCGTTTCGTGTTCTTTAAAAAATTCCATAATTATCGTATATCTTTAAGAAAACGACGGTCAGTTTAAGCTCTAGTGCTAGCGTCTAACGCACAAGACTTATTAATGGTATTTCTGCGTACTAATCCTCGTTCCAAGACACGTCAGGTGTTCCTGTCAGAAGTGAAACTGACAATGAGTTGTGTTAGTCACATCTCTTCCAGTGTAGTTGGACGCTTGTTAGTAGCATTATACCATAACGTAACGAGCTTATAACTCACTAATTCGATTTTGCCAATATTATGCGATAGAATCCAATCCAATCCAATACAGCATGGTCTCAGTCAAGCTGCGTAGATCACTGGTTTGATTAACCAAACGTAACCGAGTTAACATTTTCTTATTTATATACGCTTACTTAGTTTTTAGTGAAAGCTCGAGATCGTTCCTAAATAAAGAGAAGTCATCATGTCTAACGTGGTACTAGATTCTCTGAAGCCTCGGCCCTCGAGCAAGAATCTTATGACAACAGCAGAAGGGGAACAAATACATGTCACATGTACGTTCACTCCGCATGCATTTAACCGCTAGTGTTCCCTCATCATGCATTTAAACGCTAGTGGGTGCAGCCCAAAAATAACACTCTATTTAGACTTTTTGCTGACTGTGCTCCCTACGGTTTTAAATAAAGTTAATAGGCAATTGGGGCAACAGTGGTTTATTATGAGGGTTTATTTTTGGGCTTCCCAGTAGCTTTTCTAATTGTACTTCTGCTTGTACTTCAATTATGTGTATTATGCTGTTCTATATTTGGTGTAGTGTGTGTTCTGGGCATTATAACCTTCAGCCAGAAATGTTGACCAATGTCTTATTAAGCCCATCATTTATCTTTATCTGTATATATAGATCATCTCTACCCATATCTATGTATTATACTCGAGATTATGCGTTGCATAAATTGTGAATGACCACCAGATTGTTCAGATGCAATCACTTGAAATCTAAAGCTGTACGTTTCGTGAATTTCTTACGAATTAGGTGCGTGTGGGTCTTGAACCTTGGTTTTTGGGAGTTAGAGCGAATCAAATTAATATATTAAACCTGATCTTACCAAGAAACAAGAAAACCACAATGAAACTGCCAAGGGGATTGTAGATCCCAGCATCGCATGCAAACTTTAAAACACAATAATAGTATTTACTATAAAAAATTGACCACCCAATTAAGGGTTGTATTCACTTTGTTTTTCATGAATTTTACTGATTGCATTTTTATATGCTGGTTAAGTTGACGATCATTGTCAATCATTCACATTTGTGTTCACGTCAATGATAAAGCTAACTCCTATTTGTGATGATACGTTAATTCTATCTCGGTGAGGCTATATATCCATTTAATTATCAAGCCAAAAGTTTGATATCGCAAATAATGTGATTACCTTCTTGGCAAGAAAACCTGATTGGAAAAATAGAAAAATGGCTGACAACCCATATAAAGCTTCTGCATCACCCGCCCTGTCTAACTTTTACCAAAACGAAGCCAGTGGTAATGTCGGAGGTAAAGGCAAAAACTAGCAGTGCCTGCATAATTAAAGCTGCAAATATTTTGAGATTTTCGAGCTGCAAATTTTGATTCGAAAAGTAGAAAGGAGTTTCAATCGGGCGGCTAAAGAGATGAACTGGCTCGCTGGGCTGGTCATTGAGTCTGTTTAATCTTATTTATCATCAAATTATTATTAGCTGATCTTCAGTTTAACCCAATATAATCACAATTCTTTGATCATAAAATAGATCGTTACAAATTTAAAATCAACTGATTTTTCTACTTAATTTTATGGTTTATGTTTACATGTAACCAAAGCCCTTCACATATTGCGTTTGAAACGGTCAGGATTACTTAAAATCCGGCCTTTCACGTGGTATAAACGTGAGTTGTTAAAGCTGACGGTAAACCATTGCAGCTGCGTGTCCAAACATTGAAACACCTCGAGTATTTGTTACAACTGCCTCTGGTCACTGTAAGTGTAACAACGGCTACCACAACGGCTATAATGCTATCAGCAAATCCTTTCCAGAAACCTGTCGCTGCAAGATTTGCCTCTCAGATATGGCATTTTGCCAAACATATGGTGCTGATTCAATGAGATATTTGAAAAACACAATTGAATGAAGGATTAACATAAATTGCTGCTATATCTGCTGACTGAGAGGAACATGCTGTTCCGTGCAAGAATATTTTAGAACTGTTTACGTGATGTGTTTTAGAAGTGCTTGGGTATAAAATTAACTTTAATTATTGTAATTGTCAATGTCAACTGAGATGATATTATCACATTACTTAATACTTTATCTTTGTTCATGATAGACATGAAAAAGGTGTTGTAAATTCACTAATTGATTTTAATAACAATTTGAATAAGGCTGTAAAAATTGCTGTTGTAAAACGTCAAAAATGTTCTAAGTTCTTATGGGTGACATCGGACTCTTTAACGAGTTCAAATGTTGTCATGTTAAAATGCTGGCAAGCAATACTGCAGGAGTTTGACCACAAGTTTTAACTTTGGAAAGTTTTGCCCGACATGGAAAATTCAACTTGGGGTAAAATTTAAGGTGGTAACTGGTAAGCGGTAACAGGTAAATTGCCAATTATATTCTGGGTACAGCACGGTTGTAAAATGAAACAAAAATATTTGGTGTGAAGTCTAACTACATTATGTTTCAGCTGGTGATGCCCCAGCGGTTTTTAACTCAAACTCTGGCGGCCGATTCAATAACAACAGCAAGACAGAACAGAAACTTATAGAACACATCAAGAATAGAGATATGAGGGGCATTGAGAAGTCTATCGCTTATGGAGCCAGGTATTTATAAATTATATTGTTCATAATTTTATATTTTGTCTTGCACTGGGATCTTATAATGTACTGATTATTTTAGTTCCTTTATAGCACTTGAAGAAATTGTCCACCTCAGACCTCTGTCAATGATAGTTATAGGCGATGATATCAAACAATTTTGGATCCAAACGCTGCCAGAGAGATTTTTCTTTACTATGCATACCCTCAGTGTGAAGACGGCAGACTACAAATCAGACCCCCCAATAATGATAGCAATTGACTGTGGGTACAAGGACATCACCAAGTTGCTGCTGGAACACAAACAACTGAAAATCAACGAGAAGGCCCGGAGTGGCCACACACCCCTCAGTGAGTGTTTCCACTTCTCAAAACTACCACCGCTCTCATTATCCGGATACCGGCCCTTGAACAACTCTATATCACGTGATCCCAAGAGTCAAATGAGAACATTAAATTTATATTTACTCAGATAACTCAAAATAGTTACTATCTAGTGATTGCTATTACAGTCACCATGATAATAAGTGTAATGTTTCCAGGTTATGCCGCCATGACTGGCAAGACGGATATAGTGAAAGTTCTCATAAAAGAGAAGGCCGAAATAAACGGTTTGGATGGTCATGGAGAGACACCGTTAATCAAGGTAAGTTTCTTGGTTATCAGCATGTTTACTCCTTCTTTCTTGAGCATAATATTTACATACAAAAAGCAGTCAGAGTCAGAAAGAGTATATTTTAAATTGGAATTCTTGATATTTGATACAACGTTGTTTTCACGTTGTTTTCACGGCCTCTAGCGGTTGAACCCTTCAGTCTAGAGTATGTACTAACTGTCATCGATGAATGACTCTCTTGAACCGTTCTATACTAATAAACGGAAATCATTCGTCAAAGAGGGCCTCGAAACATTTCCAGTTAAAAGTATGTTAGGTTATAGGATTAGATGATAGTAACATGGGAACAGGTGGTTCATGGTTGAGAACTTCATACCTTTAAGTTTAGAGATTGAGAGTTTATTTTTAAATGTAACACCATAGAGTGTTGTAAGTTTTACCTCATGAACATGTGACTGTGCAAGTGAGTGTGAGTGTACCAGGATTAGAATACGTTATTGATATGATTCCGAGTTATCTATCAGAAATTAAGTTTTAAAAATTCATCGGAATATTTTCCTAATTCGAAATTAGGAATAGACGTGTAAAGTGACTTTACACTGTAAACTCAATGTGAACGTAATTGAATGTAATATTAAGTTTAAGAGCAAGTTATAACCAATTTTTTCCTCTAGTATCATTCAGAATATTTTGTTAACCTTTAACTAAGAATATATTTTTGAAATAATGTGAAACTTATCGGTAGGTATTGACAGCAAGTTAGAGCAGAGCCGTTAAATCTGGAATTGCACTCGTAGGCCAAGGCCAAGGCTTCTGAGTAGTAAGGATTTATACAGTAGTGCATGCTCTACTTTACGACACGTTAGTCGTTAATACTGAACGTACAATTACAAATCGGTATAATTACCATTAAGCTTTTCAGGATTTTAATTGTTCGTAATTATAATAATTTAATTATAATAAATCGTAAGCTTTAAAATGAAAATAAATATATAAAGATAGTTATTATCTTACAATTTAAAAAGTTCTTAATAAGAACTTGCAGAAGCCCGTTGGTGGCTCCAAGTCCCACTCTGAGTCCCACTTCTTCGAATGTCTTGAATTACTTTATCAATCTCATGAGATGCTTTATTATCAAACAATACGTAATCAATCTTGTATGTTGAGTTTTAACTCACTCTCTATACATATCCGCTCTGTGGTATCTATTGTGCTCGTCTCTGAACACATATCTGCTTTATTGATAACAAGAATATCCCCAAAATTGGTAGTTATTGAAGACATCTTTGTCCCTCGCTGACATTTCTTCTTCTGTCCATTCTTGGCAGTTTCTTTTGGTTGTTTTCGTCCAGGAAAACACACGAATCATCTTTTCGAAACAGTGACGAGAAACGTGCTTTTCTCTTCTATTTCTGCCCGGGAGGCAATACTAGTACAACTTCCTTAATAAGGATAATTAAATTATAAATAATAATAATAATAAAGACTTTGTGATATACAATTGTTGCAGTTGTTGTTAGTTTTCTCTTGTTTTCCTTCTCTTGCTCTGCAAGCCCTGTTTCTTGTTTAATACGGCATATAATTATCGTGTATCGTATTGTAGAATGTAATAAACATTGGTAATAGAGTAAGATTATTGGAAATTCTTTTTGCTAGGTTTATAATATTTAATTGTATAATTTGCAATGGTTTCTCCCGCTTTTCTTCCCTTGCACAACAAGCCCTGTCTCTTATAAATACAACTCTTGTAAATACAACCTTGAAAGATTTGTAGATACACATAGTTTCTACACCTTTATCATCTGGTCCCTAGGGTCAGCTGATCCCGGGCCAGAGGAAAACTACCGAATGCCAAGGTTTGACGCCTAGGCAGTCGAGACCACTTATTAAGACCCATTATAATACAAAGAATACGATATAAATGATGACTGTATTATAATTTTATAATAAGCACTTCTGACAGGTTCGGAGGCCTCAGACCTCTGTCGTTAAGCCTCTGACTTGCCCCCGACTGTCGTCGGCATCAGCGCATTTGAAAATGTCTGATCGATATCAGAGTTCGTTTGATGTTTTAAAAAAATGCTGATTTGTCAGTGGAACTCGCAGTTGAAAATTAGTTGACTCGAAACAGTGTGAGCATGTTTGACTTTGTCGATTGTCTTGCGTGGTTAAACTAGATGCAACGTTCAACGTATGATTAGAAGGTGGCACAGGAGAACATATATATTGTTATTGAAATTTAAGTAATTTTTAAGCAAATAAGTAGTTATGTTGCGAATTATTTTGCATCATGTCAACTTCATTGTGTAACGAAGCTGGCTGTACATTTTGAAAATTTTGTGTTGGCCTAACTTGGTTATTCAAATTGTTATTTCCACTGATGCCAAAAATTGACATCGGCAAAAGCTGCCGATGAAAATAAAGCTAAAGCAGCCTGCCTAAATAATGAGATATAATATTGATCAGATTACCCGTTTAGTGGTAGCTGTACCTAAGAGAAAAATTTCAGAATCAAGATTAATTTTAGATTTAAATATGTACAGGTTCAAGGGTTAGCAAGTTGTGGTAATCAGAAGCCGTAAAACAGCAAAGTGATTACCACACGTGTTTTGTGCCGGCCATCCCTGGGCCTGCAGTTAGATTTCTATCGATGCACTGGCATCAATAGGAAACTAATGGCCAGCAGTTCTGATAATATGATTTTTTATTGTTGAAATATGTGAAATTCTAATAACGCAAATTTCGTTTAACACTAAATAGCTTTAATCGCGAATGCAGTTATGATCAAAAGAAAACTAAGAAAATTAGAAAAAAAGATTTTATATACAGAAATAATAAAAAAATGTTAGCTAAACTGATATTATGTTAACTTACTCTCAGAATTAGTTCTTTGATTTAAATGATTGTTAATGTTTTGAGGAGGGAGGAGAATGATGGACAATTCATGGACAAAAAGAGACTGAGAGTAGAATTTTAGATGAGTTTTATTATTGTTGATATATTAATGTTGATATATTAATAGTTGATATATTTTTAAAATGGTTGACTGTACACATTTACCAATTTCCAGATTGTCAATATTAAAAGAAAGAAAAGTTCGAAAAGGAAGTACAGCCAATTATTTATGTTTACTAGAAACTTAAATTTAAAAAATAATCTTTGACTATGAGCTCTAGAGATATGTTTTCATAAATAGAAAAAATGTGTTAAGACTAAATTTTTATTGCATTGTAAAATACATGTTGTAACGATTCATTTGATAATTTTATTCTTCAAGCACGAAACATCCAAAACATAAATAAAATTATCTTAAAAAAGGGAGGTATGTTAGGTTATAGGATTAGATGATAGTAACATGGGAACAGGTGGTTCATCAATTGTGACCGGTCAATCGTGACCTGTAAACATTGCCGTTCTAAAATATGGGTGCAGAATATTCGAGAATTTTACGATTGGTCCAACAATAGGTGGGGCAGCCGTCCATTGGTTGTAAGTCATGTGACCTAGGCCACATGACCATAGCAGGTGGACTAAGCCTCATTTAACCCCGGTCAGCTCGAGCACTAACTTTAGTGTGACGTTAAAATAGTTAATAAGACCTGCAAGGTAGGTAATATAAATACATATGTTTTGTGTTGTAAAAGTTAGTTTTTAGTTTTTATTTTAAACCACTTCTCCTAAACTGTTGTTTTCCGTTGTTCCCAAAACTACAAGAGAAGGACCCGTTAACAAGTACATGAAAACTATTTAGTGTATAGTCTTAAACTCAAAGAGGCCGCGTAACTATTCACTGTAACACTGTATTTCTACATATATTTCTGAAGAACTCAAGAATGTGTCACATGTTGGCAGAGTTCCATATGCCCCATTATATAATTAAATGGAGTCTTTATGTAATTGTGTATTGCATGAAATTATGATGGAACGCTTCCCTCCCATATACTTTAAGGCTACAATTCATACTCTAACTCCACTTCCAGGCAGTGACGTATGGTTGTCTTAATGCAGCTGAGATGCTGCTTAACAAAGGGGCTGACACGAACATGCAGAGTGCATCAGGTAAATATATGCAAATCTAATCTGTTCTCGTTCCAAATTCTACAGAATCGTTAAGAATGCACATAAAGTTAGAATGCACATAGAGTTAGAGTGTGCACACTAAACCCCTGGAATTAGAAGCAACTTCCTAATGACCATATTCCAACCAGGGTTCAGTCCACTGCACATAGCAGTAGCCAAGAACAACGTTAACATGGTAAAGCTGCTGCTGAAACAGAAGAACCTGAAGCTGGAGGCAGAGAACAAGAACAAGCACACAGCCCTCCAGATGCTGGACCAACATCCCAATGCAGACATCCAACACTTACTCTCCACGGACAGCAGGTGTCTGAAATGATGGAACAAAACACTGAAGACCACCAGCCATATTTACAGATGGGGTAGCCCGGATAGACCTAACAAACTAACGAACTAAAAGCGAATCACTCTAGTGTCGACGTAAACTTGAAGGAATTGAAGTGAACTTGAAGTATTATTGGAGTGAACTTGAAGTGTTACTGAACATAGTGCTATGGAATTGTCTTGTTTTTACTGTTCTTGTCACATTAACCACTGCGGATTCGCAAGATTTGGGCTCATGACTGTAATTGACCAATTAATCAATTAAATTAGATTTTAATCTGAAAGATAAGATGAAGGAATAGGATGATCTAAAGGCGACAAGGAGATGGCCAAACTGCTCACTGCATTTTAGAAAAATGGGTCGTTGAAAAAAAATGCAATATTTTATTACTCGATTTTTTGGTAATTTTCAAGCAGCCGATGCTTTGAAAGACATGTTAAGCTGTTGAATAGAACATTTTAAGATATTTAAAACAGAGCAGATATTTGAATAACATATTTATTGGCGTGTCAAGATGCACTTTTTAAAGTATCTGCAAGGTTAGTTTTGTTCTTGACGTTATCAAGTTTGCCGAAAATTTTACTGTAGAAATTGCCAAATACTAACTATTACCACTTTTTTTGTTATTGATTTCTTTAAAATTTGCCTCGTTTTATATTTAAAATTGCATGAGTTTTGAGAATATCAATTGATATTGAATTTTATTCAGATATAAAGGACATGGTGATCTTGCAATTTGTAATTTGTAGAGTCAAAAATGTATGGCAGCTAATAAACTGTTTTATTTCAAAACCGAACACGATTAATGACAAACAATTTTAAAAGAAATAAGTTAGATTATAAATTAAGGAGCAACCTTCGATCTTCTTGCAAGATTACCAGAATGCTTCAATTCACCAGATCTTTCTCTACAAGTACTGATCCATAGATTCTCCAGTTATATCTTCTATTGTCTTCACTATCTGGTGAGTTATCTCCTCGACTGTCGGATCAGAATCTTCCAGAAGTTCGGCGATGAAGGGCAGCGAGTCTGGCAGAAGGACACCGTAGTCCTGTCCCAGCTTTATGATGAACTCTTTGTAGATTGAAACAACATTTTGTCGTACCTTAAAGTTAAAATCAATTATTTGGAATGTCTTCTGTTCATCTCCCGAATTCTTCAGAATCTTCAGTGCAAATCAAGCTAAATTCAAAGAACAATGCACACGTACAAAACTTATTGTTACAGCCAATTAAAATGTCTAAAACACAAAACACATACCGTTGGCAGCAGAGACTTGGACTGGTTGAGTATTTGAAAGTTGAACTGTTTCCAGAGCCTATCAGAGTTAGCAGCGATGGGGAGGTGAGCTAGTGCGGGTGTGAGGTGGGTGATATCTGGCAGGGTGATCAGATCGAGCAGGACTGGTAACAGAGTGTCAAACCTGCGGTACATTGTTAACATTATCAGTGTGTTAGTGTCAAAGCGGGACGAAATGTAGTGGGCTCAATACAATAACCACAGTATCTGTAATGTTCCGGGAGAAAGGATAGGTATTTTAACGTACTTTTAAAAGTGGGGGCGTATTTTACGTAAAATAGTTTGAGAAAGTAATGACGGATATAAGCCGATTAAAGTGAAAATGCTAATTGCTTATGAACGTACTGGAAGTTACGATCACAATTCCTATTATGCACTGCACGTGCATGTAATAATATTGATATAATATAGAGGGTGAAAACATAAAGTTTTGATATTAACGATAACAGCTCATAATGTACTGACGTTATACTTCTTGTGCTAGCCGTTTTTGCCGTATTTTTCACGTATTTTGAATACGATGGTTGTTGGCGTATTATATGCGCATTTTTAAAGAAATTACATTCATGGCAGACGTGGGCGCCGCCGCCGGTACGCCGCCGCCGCCGATAAATTCGACACGCCGCCGCCGCTGATAAATTTCGATCGGCGCGCCGAATGTCAAATTTTTGCCTAAACAGTTAAAAAAATGAATGACACGCGACGCGAAAGAATTTGAAACTACATTTCGTAACATCAGTTGTGCCGTTATCGTAGCCAAATATTTGCTTGTTGCTGAACAGAGTATAAATAGTTGCTCTTTCAAATCGTCATTCAATTTTGAAATGAACCTTAGCATACAAAGTGTACATTAGCTTATAAGATGTCAGTCAGTGGTACAATGACTATGTTGCCAAAAAATTGGTTCCAGCCGCCGATACGCCGCCGCCGCCGAGTGAAATACGGCCTCACGCCGCCGCTGCAGCATTTTCGGCGGCGCCCACGTCTGATTCATGGACGTTCTCATTACTATGATAAAAAACCCAGGCCATAATATAAAATATCAGGATAACCAATAAATTGGTAATCGACCCCAACACCTAGCTATGAACATCGTTACAACACTATTAACAATTAACATGACCATGCAATTAACATTGCAATGCAATTAGCATATCAATTAAAAGCCGCGCAATGTGCGTGTCTTCATCGTATAATGCACGTATTTCTATTGTTCTATAATAAGTGTAAAGAACAGTGTTAGTGGTGTAAGCAGTAAGTGGTCCAAACAAGTTCACCTGTCAGCAGTTATGAAGCCATGAGCAGTGTCATATCTCAGCATGTTGTAAAGGGTTTTTAGTGTGTACATAGCCAGATCAGATCCAGAGGATAACTTGACTTTCTTGCTTGTAAACTCTGCGGGAAAAAAGGTGATACAATTACGAAAATATAGTAGTAGCTATAGTAAATTGGTAGCTCGCTCGTTAAATTCAACTCTAAATGATGAAGGGGGATAAAGTACGGGAAAATCCAATTTGTTGTGCACTTGATATAAAATTAGAGACACTTGATATAGGTAAATTACGAGACACTTGATATAAATAAAGAGACACTTGATATAAATAAAGAATCGTATGTATACACCGCATGAAATGACTGCAGTAATGAGCTTGTGCGAAATCTGGCAGTTTCGATACCCTGTTAAACTTAGGGACTCCGGAGGTCTGTTGTACTTCTCTCCTATTTTTAGTGTTTGCATTGTATAAGTGTATATATTTTGAGTGTATATATTGAGCCCTTGGGTGTAGCTATGTGGAGTCTTTCAGCTCCTTTTTAGACCAGTATTAATAGAACAACAACTTTTTAATGAAAATCTAGGAAATTCGGCTTTTTAAAATTTAACGTGGACAGTAAATAGGCACGGGCTTTGATGACACGTTTATCCCTAATCGGTGCAATATGTACAGTACATGCAATAGTACACAAGTTTTAGAATTAGGTGTTAGGGTACATGATAATTAAGTAATTATTATCATTACCATTTACCTTCCCTGTACATCTGTCTGGATATTTGATATGTGCTTTACACCCTTACTTAGTGTGAAACTGACAATTGAGTTACAATATTACTGTTTATGCCAGCAGAATCCTTACGTAATGATATCATCGCGATTATCTGGAATCACTTAGAACATAGCCTGACTAATCTCGGTTCTCTGCTGATACGTGTCCAATTGTTTTGTCGTCACTTTCATGTATTCTTGTGGCCGTCCATAAAATACACCCTGAGATGCGGGTCGGTAAAAGTGGCTAGGTGTTGAAATCAGGGCCTGTCAAATGTATACATTTTTAGGAAGGGGGTCCACATTCCACAAATATTCCAATCGTCTTAATGGTCTCTGTACTCAAGATTAGCTGCAATTCAATTTATTTCCCAGATATAATTCCATGATTGGATTAGAAATCGTTTATTTTACGTGATCTCACGTATGTTACTACGTGCCTTTGAAATATAATCCGAGATTAATATCTCACTTTGATCAATATTCACTTATATATCTTCAAAGTTCAGAAGGGGGTTCATATCCTTTATGTTGTTTGCATCGAGCAAGTTCGTCGAAGTTCATGAATCAGTACAGAGGTCATAGCTTATATCAATCATGGAGAACAAAGTCACCAAAATTAAAGCGGAGTATCGGATCAGAAAAATAGAAGTTCAAGGTTTGCACTCTGTGTGTTACGTTAAATGCTTGCTTGTCAATTCATTAAATTCATTGTTTGTTAGATTTCCATTTTTCCAAATTGCCGAGAAAATGATTTACGCGTACGGGATGATCATAACGCATAAATATGTGCAGGTGTAAAAGTAATTGACAGTATCATAATTACATACGATGATGACAGCGTGTGGTCCTATGGTCTAGGAGGGGGGAAATCTCGCGGAAAGACAATCGTTTTCTCCGAAAATGAATATTTGGTATGCAAATTTTATTTTACTGTTTTATTTCTATGGGCTCTCATAATTAATATTCCGGTTAAAGAATACAGAATATAATTTCTGATTGACCTATTGAAATTTTCCGCTAGCAACACATAGTATTCGACAGTATTGAGCAACTTAATTTGATGTGTTGCGGACACTTTCTAAAACAGAACTACATCCAAATCAGGCACGAGTAACACACGAAACACTGGAGAACAGGAGATGGGCAGGAGCAGCACTAGAACTGGAGACCAGCCGAGGCAGGACCTTCTCCTTCGAGCCTGTGTGCTCGAGAACACCCAAACACAAACGGACCACAATAACAGCTGATGATGGGATGGAGATACTTTCGTTGAAGATAAAGTCTGGCAAGTTAATCGGGTTTGAGCAGCAGCCTTGTGGTGAGGAGAGTACGGCTGATAAAGATTGGTTTAATGTGATCTATCTGGGTACTAAGGAGGAGGATGTGGAAATTAAAGAGTTCTCGGACCGACAAGAAGCAGCAAACTGGTGGAAGGAGATCATTGCCAGGTGTAGTATGAAGGCAGGGCGCGGGGCGCTGTATCTTGATACCAAACAGAACGTTATCCTTAACAAGACCGGATCTGCTAATATGACAGCCCACCTGATCTCAGTAGCCGAGGAAAGGGGGATATACCTCAACATGAAGGAGCACACTACCAAACTATCAATACCAGCTGTCCTCTCAGCAGTCTCTAAAGCTCTCCTAACCAAACGAGACACGATTAGAATGATTGTTGTAACCGTGATGGTCATATGCAGCAAAGTTCTGGAATTAGAGATTTTAAACTTAACTGGGAATATCATCTCAACTTTGTCCGACAACACTACAGTTATCAACCAGAATATCTATGCTAACACTCTCTGTCGAACCTTTTTGGAGTGTAATCAGGACAGCAGGTTCGATTATATCAAGTCAATGTTGGTTAGTTTTGTGTTGATGGTACTGTTAGAGCGGTTAGTGTACCTTGGAAATGTTTATATTCACATTCGCGGACTGTACGGAATTATGGGAGCTTTGAGGACGAAATCTCTGGAGAAAGCGCTGTTCTTGCACCAAGGATATCATGACTCTCACACTCTAGCTGATCTGAATAATAATAGCAACATTCATTCTGTCTCCCGTTTGATAAGTTGGAATTTCCCCTACGCTTTGGCCCATCTTCTGGGAATATTTGCGAGTGGAGTCTACATGGTGAAAAAGAACCTTCAAATCGGAGGAGCTGTAGTTTTATTCACAATACTTTTTAACATTCTCTATCTTATGCCAGGAAAGAGGGAGGCGATGAGGTTACAGCGTTGTCGGACTAAACTAGCTTCTTCTGCAGAGGATCTTATTAACGAGGCTCTGGACATGGTATCGACTGTAAAGCAATTCTCCCAAGAGAAACTTCACATCAAGGAACAGAAAGTGGCAGAAAGTAGCTGGATTTCATGTGAACTGAAGCTTGTGCTCAATAGAATCCAGAATGAATTTGTTGAACATGCTTTTAAATATCTTTTGTTAGCTTTAATGATTGCTTACGAAGCAACAGCCGTGGAATCTGTTTTTAGGCCCGGAGAGTTCATGATATTTTACATCTTGTTTGATAGGTTTCAACATCAGTTTACGTGTCTAAACTCTCAAATAGAGCTTTTTGAAGAAGACTTATCAAAGGTAGAAAATTATGTGGAGTTCATGTCAACACCTTCTGAGGTGGTTTCCGGCAAAGATACAGTAGGTTCACTGGAGGAGGATATACAGTTTGAAAATGTTAACTTTGGGTACCCCACCCGGATCGGTGAGAAAGTTTTTTCAGGGTTAAACCTGAAAATCCAGCGCAAGAAGATGACAGCAATCGTGGGTGATTCTGGCAGTGGTAAGACAACGATTGCCAAGCTATTAATGAGACTATACGACCCACAACAAGGCAAGGTAACTATTGGTGGCAAGGATATCAGGAACTTTAATTTGGCAGAGCTGCATGGGAAGATGGCGATTGTGAGTCAGAACCCCAACCTTATGAGCACCACCCTAATGGATAACATCTCCTACGGTGCAGTATTTCCAGATCAAGTCACCAATAGCAGAATTAAAAACGCGGCTGAGTTAGCAAATTGTGATTTTATTAACAAGTTTCGTAGTGGAATGGAGACGTTTGCAGGAGCACGTGGTTTACAGCTTTCAGGAGGACAAAAACAGAGGATAGCCATAGCCAGAGCAGCGATGAGAGATCCAGAGATCTTGATATTGGACGAGGCAACCTCAGCCCTGGATGCACAGAACGAGAGAGATGTCCAGGAAGCACTGGATAAGTTAATGGCAGGGAAAACAACCATAGTGATAGCCCACAGACTGAGCACAATACGGCACGCAGATGAGATTATCTGTTTAAAGGATGGGGAGGTAAAGGAGAGAGGTACACATGATGAGCTGATGGGGTTGAGGAACTACTATGCTAACTTAGTGTCCAAGCAGCTGGTGGAGGATACTTGTAAGATTATGAAGCAAAATACCAGGTCAGAGGTGGACATGATACGGTTAATGAGAAGGGCATCAGAGACATTTATAAGACAGTCTAGTCAGCTGAAAAACGGTCGGCCTATCGATGAGGTGAGAGTTGACAGAGGGCAGTCGTTGCAAAATAATGAAATTGCCGATCCCTTGATAGGAAATTTTGAGTTGGATGAGAATAACTTTGGCCCAAGTGGAGAATAATATTAAGATAATCAAGTTTAGTTAATATTAATATAATTTATAGTGATGTTATAATTTGTAGTAGCTGTTGATTTATTGCTGTTGAGTGTTGAGCTACAGGTGATAATTGTTATTGATGGGATTATTTTCATGTTAGACTTCATAAATTATTATTTTAGTTTTAGTAGCAATAAGCAAAGATTTCGTAATTGTATTATTAACGAAAAATGCAGAGAATGTTCAAATGCTTAATCTTACCTTCGGTTTGAACAGGAGGTTTGCATTGTTGAAGCTTTTCCACAAGATTGAGGTAGATCGAACCACTAAACAATAAAAACAGTCCCTGTCAATAATACGTTATTAAAGTACATGCAGTATTACTATGTTATTACTATACAGTAGGTCAAAAAGGTATGAATCCTCATTCCTCGTCCTATCATGTATTATAATAACACAAGGATTCCATACATTCAAAGTATTACGAAAAAATGCCTGTCATATTAAGAAGTCGAAAGATAGTTAAGACAAATTCCCGGGATAACAGCAATTTAATAGTGTACGGTGTAATGGAGGAGAGTTGACCGACCTGAAGTTTATCTGAGAGATGAGCAGAAAGGTTGTAGAAAGTAATGCTCCTCTCCAGAGACCCGTTAGACCACTCGAGTAATCTCACTAGCAGAGGAAGGAACTCCTTCTCAGTTAGCTTGTACACCAGCCCAACAAAACATGATATTACCTCGTCCTCCGTTTCTTGAGTGAAGCTGAAAGGGGGGCGTCATTAAAGATATACATCTTTTTAAAAAACGATTATGAATATTTTTTTCGGTAAAATGTTTGATCATGTTTAAGAAGGGGGTGTGTTTTAACAACTACTCTCACTCCCCCTAACTGACCTGGTGGTTGTATCTCTGTAGGATAGTAACTACTCTCACTCCCCCTAACTGACCTGGTGGTTGTATCCCTGTAGGATAGTAACTACTCTCACTCCCCCTAACTAACCTGGTGGTTGTATCCCTGTAGGATAGCAACTACTCTCACTCCCCCTAACTAACCTGGTGGTTGTATCTCTGTAGGATAGTAACTACTCTCACTCCCCCTTACTGACCTGGTGGTTGTATCTCTGTAGGATAGTAACTACTCTCACTCCCCCTAACTAACCTGGTGGTTGTATCTCTGTAGGATAGTAACTACTCTCACTCCCCCTTACTGACCTGGTGGTAGTATCTCTGTAGGATAGTAACTACTCTCACTCCCCCTAACTAACCTGGTGGTTGTATCTCTGTAGGATAGCAACTACTCTCACTCCCCCTAACTAACCTGGTGGTTGTATCTCTGTAGGATAGTAACTACTCTCACTCCCCCTTACTGACCTGGTGGTTGTATCCCTGTAGGATAGCAACTACTCTCACTCCCCCTAACTGACCTGGTGGTTGTATCTCTGTAGGATAGCAACTACTCTCACTCCCCCTAACTAACCTGGTGGTTGTATCCCTGTAGGATAGTAGCTACTCTCACTCACCCTAACTAACCTGGTGGTTGTATCCCTGTAGGATAGCAACTACTCTCACTCCCCCTAACTAACCTGGTGGTTGTATCTCTGTAGGATAGTAACTACTCTCACTCCCCCTTACTGACCTGGTGGTTGTATCCCTGTAGGATAGTAACTACTCTCACTCCCCCTAACTAACCTGGTGGTTGTATCTCTGTAGGATAGTAACTACTCTCACTCCCCCTTACTGACCTGGTGGTTGTATCTCTGTAGGATAGCAACTACTCTCACTCCCCCTAACTGACCTGGTGGTTGTATCTCTGTAGGATAGCAACTACTCTCACTCCCCCTAACTAACCTGGTGGTTGTATCCCTGTAGGATAGTAGCTACTCTCACTCACCCTAACTAACCTGGTGGTTGTATCCCTGTAGGATAGCAACTACTCTCACTCCCCCTAACTAACCTGGTGGTTGTATCTCTGTAGGATAGTAACTACTCTCACTCCCCCTTACTGACCTGGTGGTTGTATCTCTGTAGGATAGTAACTACTCTCACTCCCCCTAACTAACCTGGTGGTTGTATCTCTGTAGGATAGCAACTACTCTCACTCCCCCTAACTAACCTGGTGGTTGTATCTCTGTAGGATAGTAACTACTCTCACTCCCCCTTACTGACCTGGTGGTTGTATCCCTGTAGGATAGTAACTACTCTCACTCCCCCTAACTAACCTGGTGGTTGTATCTCTGTAGGATAGTAACTACTCTCACTCCCCCTTACTGACCTGGTGGTTGTATCTCTGTAGGATAGCAACTACTCTCACTCCCCCTAACTGACCTGGTGGTTGTATCTCTGTAGGATAGCAACTACTCTCACTCCCCCTAACTAACCTGGTGGTTGTATCCCTGTAGGATAGTAGCTACTCTCACTCACCCTAACTAACCTGGTGGTTGTATCCCTGTAGGATAGCAACTACTCTCACTCCCCCTAACTAACCTGGTGGTTGTATCTCTGTAGGATAGTAACTACTCTCACTCCCCCTTACTGACCTGGTGGTTGTATCTCTGTAGGATAGTAACTACTCTCACTCCCCCTAACTAACCTGGTGGTTGTATCTCTGTAGGATAGCAACTACTCTCACTCCCCCTAACTAACCTGGTGGTTGTATCTCTGTAGGATAGTAACTACTCTCACTCCCCCTTACTGACCTGGTGGTTGTATCCCTGTAGGATAGCAACTACTCTTACTCCCCCTAACTGACCTGGTGGTTGTATCTCTGTAGGATAGCAACTACTCTCACTCCCCCTAACTAACCTGGTGGTTGTATCCCTGTAGGATAGTAGCTACTCTCACTCACCCTAACTAACCTGGTGGTTGTATCCCTGTAGGATAGCAACTACTCTCACTCCCCCTAACTAACCTGGTGGTTGTATCTCTGTAGGATAGTAACTACTCTCACTCCCCCTTACTGACCTGGTGGTTGTATCCCTGTAGGATAGTAACTACTCTCAATCCCCCTAACTAACCTGGTGGTTGTATCCCTGTAGGATAGTAACTACTCTCACTCACCCTAACTGACCTGGTGGTTGTATCTCTGTAGGATAGTAACTACTCTCACTCACCCTAACTGACCTGGTGGTTGTATCCCTGTAGGATAGCAACTACTCTCACTCCCCCTAACTAACCTGGTGGTTGTATCTCTGTAGGATAGTAACTACTCTCACTCCCCCTAACTAACCTGGTGGTTGTATCCCTGTAGGATAGCAACTACTCTCACTCCCCCTAACTAACCTGGTGGTTGTATCCCTGTAGGATAGCAACTACTCTCACTCCCCCTAACTAACCTGGTGGTTGTATCTCTGTAGGATAGTAACTACTCTCACTCCCCCTTACTGACCTGGTGGTTGTATCCCTGTAGGATAGCAACTACTCTCACTCCCCCTAACTAACCTGGTGGTTGTATCCCTGTAGGATAGTAACTACTCTCACTCACCCTAACTGACCTGGTGGTTGTATCTCTGTAGGATAGCAACTACTCTCACTCCCCCTAACTAACCTGGTGGTTGTATCTCTGTAGGATAGTAACTACTCTCACTCCCCCTTACTGACCTGGTGGTTGTATCTCTGTAGGACAGTAACTACTCTCACTCCCCCTAACTAACCTGGTGGTTGTATCTCTGTAGGATAGTAACTACTCTCACTCCCCCTAACTGACCTGGTGGTTGTATCCCTGTAGGATAGTAACTACTCTCACTCCCCCTAACTGACCTGGTGGTTGTATCCCTGTAGGATAGTAACTTCACGAAGATGGTGTTGATATCAGTAACTTGGTTCTTGATGTCATGAGTCACGTTCTGCTCAATACACTTCCTCAGCGTGTCCGTTACTGCGCGCAGGTCTGAAGTTGATGTTACAGACAATTAAAATTAAATATGTTTTAGTGCGCCCCTTTGATCATACGTAGTAATTGATAATTTCTTTTGGCGTTTCAATTTCGATAAGCATTGAGTAGCCTAATCTGGTAACCTATACAATTAGTTTTGACATCCACTATGCTTATAGGCTATGTTTATAAGCTTCATACTTATGTTTAATCCAATTCCACAGTTATATTACGTGGATGTAGGAGATAAATGGGCAATCAAATTATTAAAGCCCGCCTTTTTTGCCATGACAAGGCCCAAATGGGTGGAGAGCCAACAAATATCATTATTGATGATAATTAATTAATAATTAACCATTTAAACAGTCTATGCTAATTCGCTGGCCTAGTATAGCTATAAACTAATAGTAATGAATATAACAAGGTTTTGTATCCTTCTCGAATGATAATATTTTTCTCTTTTGATAATAATATAATGATAAATATTTCATATATTGTTGGGATTGTTTTATCATTTCAACATAATATATTCACCATGAGCAGATGAGTCGAGTAGTGTGTCGATTGCGTTTATCACAGCAGGAAGAAGGACCCTTAACTTAATTCCACCCCCAATTTCAGCACTCAGTTTTGATAAATTATCACTGTAAACCTGAAATAATAAACAGTGACTTTAAAAATTCAGGCAAAAATCAAATCCCAAAATTCGCGAACATCATTGTTTCAAACATATAAACAACCAAAGCTGGAACACTGTCCGAGTAATATTTACGATAAACTCACCTTGGACATAGCGACAAGAATGTCGGATATGTAAGCAGAGGTGAACTGAGGAACAGTTGAAATGACGGCCGACAAAACCGCACTGTTATCCTGTAGATTCCCAATAGAGATCTTCACAAGATCCGGCAAATGCGCGACACACCGGACACTCAGCACTTCCAAACACGTGCAAATACATTTCCGGAGCTCATCACTTGGGTTGTTGCCAAGATGAGTCGCAGCTGCGCCGAGCACTTTAACAAACTCTTCAGGGTACTTGGAACCTGTAAGGATACTTCAGTTGGTTTCAGTTGATAAATTCTTTTGGATGACATTTTTGGGTCTCTACGTGACATATTAGTCTATTAAAATGTGAATTTTCAAGCCGCACGTGAGTAAGTCGACCTTCAAAAGTTAACCGACCATATGCATATACCGACTATCTACCATGTGCATCTGTAAACGTTACCAGGAGCACGGTAATCATCCCAACCAAATTTCCGACTCGCTAGAATCTAAATCAGTTCGCATTTAACATAATTTGAATTGGGTTTTGTTTTTTCTACACGAATCAATAGACAATAAGCGGATAATCGCGGTTTCATTTGAAATAAAATGTGTTTGATCGTGCAATTTTACCCGATTTCTTAACGATCTCAACAGCCATGTGTCATGTTCTACCCACGACCTTAATAAAGATCGATGACTTCATATTGATGGACGCTCTTGTAGAATTACAGCCTAATCACGAATCAGATTGAGCAGCTGGCAGCACTCCATGAATTCCAATAAGATAAAATCATTAACAGTAATTTTTGCTTAAATTATCAAATAGAGATTATAGAGATCATAGAGATTAGGACCGGGTAAGCATGCACGTTCGAACCGTTAGAGTATGCGATTATTAAATTGTGCCGTGAAGCGTCGGCTGGCACCGTACGCTGACATGTGACAACTGCAGCTGGCCGTTTTACTTGGTTAATGTCTTAGAATCCGGGTCCTGTCTCGACTAGGATCTGCATTTTACAAAATAGGTAAAAGTTTATATAAGTCGTTTATTTGGATCTTCTTTTCGCAGGTGGTCAGTATTTATCAGTAATTACCTACTCTGCAGAGGGGACGGTTTTTAATGCGTTCGACCTCGTCACACAATCAGGTGCTTTTCTTACATTGTTGTGACCACCAGGGACCGGTGAACGTCGACTAAGCACCCAAAGTTTCCCGGTCCCACACATTTGTTATTCTGAGGGTAGGAGCCACGGGAAATCATGACTACTTGACTAGACTAGTAAATAAGTTTCACTCGCATCCATTGCTCTTAATTGTAAACTACCATCTGAGTACTACTCAAAGTAGCATCGCGTCTGATTGTCTGAATTACTTTGAATTGGATGTCTTCCGAACCTGTGATATCAGAGATATGGATCCACTTTGTGAAACACTGCCGTATAATCTGTGTTGGCCTGGTTGTGCTAATTGTTACATTTATGGCGTTTAAGTTAGTTAGCCTGAGAGGGAATTTGGCTGTTCTTATAGGTTAGTTACTACGTTGTGTTAAATCATTTAAAGCTACATATTATCACCTAGCTACAAATTAGAGACATATTTTATTTCTCCTCCGTTCCGGTTCAATCTGGTTGGAAATTATCGATCCGGCGAAATCTTAGTCCCGAAACTTAATCCCGTCAGGTCTAAGGGTCACCCCCACCCCCCACTTGCGGGGAATATTTTAAGACAGTATTTAAGTCTCTGCTTTTTCAAGGACGATTCATCTATATTCGGTTTTGAGCGGCATTTTGTCGGGCTGATATCAGTTAAAAGTTAATCACTCAATCAGTTTAAAGTTAAACTGGAGGAGCCCGCGATGATACATGATCGAATATGTTAACTTACCTATTTTCTTGACGAGCAGGTCTAGAACTTTCCATGTTAAGCTGTGAGATTGAGCTAGTTTAAGGAGAGTGTCCAGTAAGGACACTGTGTTCTCCTCCAGCTCCACCGTCCAACCACTCTCGCCTGAAGTTATTCTTGGTTAGGATCCGTTTGTACAATAATTATTCACTTTGTTTCCCATATATTTAGTTAACCTGTTTCAATTAACATTTATCCATATTTTGTCCAAGTCCTAAATATTTCACTAAGTCTGAGCCTCACACTTATAGTGTTTTTTCTGTCTCGCGGTTTTCTAACATGGCAGCACAATGTTCGGCAGCACAAACCTTTGACCCTGTTTAGAAGCATGTTGAGGGACTTGTCGTGTAGGAGGGAGGTGTCGGTGGAGAGGAGAGCTCTCACAACGGAGATGAAGAGAGACGAAGGTAGTCCAGCTGTGACACTTGTTGTCACTCCTGCAAGATCACAAAACTTTAATTAATCTGGTTATAAAACATAACTTTCTATGATAACACAAAATTAAATTATCCATTCCCAGCACCCAGGGCATGAGAGACCACTTCTTAAATACTGGAAACAATTAGAGTAAAATAACGGCAACTTTTTGAAATCGGGTCCTTTAAATGAGTTTAGGGAATATAGTTTTCATCAAGTCATCATTTTTCTATTTCCAGGTTCATTTAGGATGCATTCTGAAAGTACTATGAACCCCATGATCTAATATCTTTTAATCAATTTAACCAACATTGTTTTTTCGGCTGACTGCCTCAAGGAAAATTCAAGATTTACAACAGTTCATCTCATTAGTTCGCCTTGAGTTGCTCAGTTGGTGCAAATTACAGGATAGAAATGATGAGTACACCGGGCCGGGGTAGCACATATTTGTCAGATTATTGCGAATGATTTGGGCGACATAATACCTAACGCACAGCATGACGCTATCTGACAAGAAATTACAGTCTTCCAAAATTGGTTCGTACATGTTAAATCCTGCTAGGACGTCATTTAGGGTTTAATCGATCGGCTGTTGTCGCAATAACTGGGCGGAAGATTAAGTCCTCATGATCTGGCGATAACATCATTGCTTCGAAATTATGTGCAATTCTGGCTGTAGGGGCAGCGACGGTATCATTAAGTTTGTTTATATAAAAGTATAAACAGTAACCAGTTGCAGTATATCTGTTCTGAGTTCTCAGTCTACATAATTTCATTTTAATTTCATATGACCGGAACCTTGTGCTCCCTATTTTCGTATTTTAGTTCGGTACCGTTTAATTTTGTCCATATTTAGATATTGTCAGTGGAGTAAGTCTGAGCTAATGTATCATGGCACAGTGGGTGCTCCATGGAATGGGGGTATTTTGTCTATTTATTAAACTAATCACAGATCATTGCTTTCGACAAATAGTAAATCAAAACTCAGCTCACTAGTAATAGGGAGTAGTTACGTTTTACTGTTCACATTTGGGGTTCGCTAACCTTTGATTATGTTTTTGGTTAATGCTTCAGTGCCGTTTTCTGCTGATAGTGCATTATTTTTTTTCAGTAGTCTTATGCCTAGATCTTCTCCATAAAGTCTAAACCATTTCAGCCATTGGTCAAATCATTACATAATATACCCATAATATAATATGAGTTTTACGAGCATTGCTGTAGAGCTTCGCGAGTGATGTATCGGATTATACGCCATTGGTGTCAAGAAACAACGAAACTTTTCTTACCAGTTAACCGTTTGTTGAGCATATCAACAAACTTGTCCCCATGAGAATCTTGGTAATGTATCATGATGGAAAGAGACAGTTCTATCAGTTCCGCTAGCTTCTGTTCGTCACCCTTATCTTTCTCGAAATCAGATAACAATCCTGAAGAGATTATGTAGATTATAGTTTTCTCTACAATATTTTGATATCTGCCATCAAGGTACTCACAAAATTTTCTTTTGGAGCAATCATCAGAGAAAATAAAAATTGTCTTTCTTAAAAAATGCAAAAAGTTTTAGTTATCAGTCGGTTAAATTAGAGATGGGAAGAGTTTTCAACTAAAAGATTTGATTGGCACGGATTACAGAATCCATTCGAATTTTCTGATTTTGTAATATCTAATATCTTTATTTTTTGGAATTCCCGAATTTAAGATGGCTGCATGTAATATAATGTCAGTTTGCGGGGAAATAAACTTAAAACTATGCCTCATTCTATCCACGACGATGAGAAACATTATTATTTATTTTTATTACAGCTTTGTAAGACTGCGATGACGTAAGAAACAGATAAAGGCAAATGAAAAAGATCTAATTTAGCTAAAAGAATTTAAAATCGACCTGATTAATACATTTAAGTGATTTATGACAAATTATGTAGTTTCAAGCTTAAAAGTAAAAGTGGCGTATAAAATCCAGATTGTATACGCATTAAATCAGAATCAAAATCAACTGTTCGCATGTTTTAAAATACATTCAGTCCATAAAATACGTTGGTCAAACGCTCTATAATCTATATTACAGTCGCTAGGTACGTCTTCCTAATCAGAGTCAGACTCAACCTTTGCCACAGCATCGTATTGCTGACCATCTTTGCTCCTTTTCACTGCTCCACGGCGAAGCTTTTTTGGAAGGCCGAGGGCAGCAGCCCAATAACCAAGATACTGGGTTCTCAGAGATTTTTTTCTACAAATCAAAATGATTGGAAATAGAGCTGCGTTTAACAGGGGTAGAGTGTGTTTCATCAAGAATTCAATACTCAATGTGTTTTTCCTTTGAAGGGTGTACTCTGTCAGGAAGAATATGCCGTAAGCACTGTTGCATATGAAGTACACAGCGGATACTAAGAACACCGTCAGATTAACTTCATTGGCAATTTCCTTGCTCGTGGACCCCAGAGTTTTCCTAATAGCAGCCATTTGTATCACCATGCAGACTAAAACTATGATACTCGGAAAAACATATTCAGCCACAGCCAGCGTTTTCGATATGAAGAGAGAATTAACTGGGTCAAATTCGGATGCTATTCCAGTACCAACGAAATCGTAGTGTTCCAAAATTTCCCATTGCTCCTTACAGCCGAAGGAAGTGAAATTGTTGTTTCCTGCGAAAAATATTGCATCTGTAACGCTTAGACAAGCCCAAAATATTCCGCCGACTACAACAGCTACGGCAATCGTCCATTGTTCCAGCTGATAAAATGGTGCTGACAAATTTACTGACTTGACAACCACAAGCACTACATTGGCAAATATTGAAAGGTTGTAACCCCAGAAGCCTATAGTGACGTAAGACATTGTAAACCAAGCTGGAAACGAAGCATCATGACGCTGCGTGCAGACTAATGCGGTCGAGCTCCTGTATATGTCTGCAGTGGCAAATAATATGTCTGCAGCCGCTATGATCATGAACAAAAAGGTGGCAGGCAGTTTTCTGTCTCTAAAGTAGTCTCTTTGGATTGTAGAGTTAAGGAAGAGGACAATGACAGCCAAGACTAGATTGAATGGTGCAATGTACATGAATAGACTCTCCATCATTTTTTCAGGCTCATCAGGAGTCAAGATCTCAGTTCCATTACTCTCCGTCGAGTTCATCACCAGTATTTAAAATGTCAATTAAATGGTTCGACGTAAATGTGTGACATATGATTTGGAAATATGTCTAGTTAAAGGACTCAAGATTTGTTCAATTGGTCTACTGTACGTAACAGGTGTTTTTTAGCTAAGTGCTCCTTCATAAACGTCGTTGATGAAAAACCATTTTTGTATTGTTATATTATAAGCTTTCTTTTTTACTAATCGGTGATACGTCGAGTGCTTTCACAAATCATTATTTATTAATAAATGGTTAACCGTATGCTGAATTAATTTTTTTTGTGCGACTTAAGAGTTAGGACATGTCCCAAAATGTTTTTATCGGGAGCTTTATGAATATCATTACCGGTGAAGTGCTTGTTGGTGGTGAGCAAGTAAAGTTGCGTTGCCAGACCAAGTTTGAAGTAATGATAATGCTTCGTATCGTTGAAGCTAAGATCAACTCCACTGTCCAAGCGAACTTTGTGTGTCTTACCAGTCTGAAAATCAAGATAAATCAGAATCCCGATATCCGATACGGTTAAGCAATAAGCATACCCAATAGACGTAAAATGTTGATTTACCTTTCTTTTAAATTAGAAATTACTCAATTCTCAAAACGTTTTTATTTTATGCAGCAAACCATTTTCGTCAGTTTATCCGGCAATGCTGCTAGTGTTTTAATGAGTCCAACAGAGGTTCCTAAAAGATCAGATAGGCCGAAATGGATAGTGAGGTTCTGAAGGAAGTAGGAAAACTGGGATGCTAGCTCTCGGTCCCTGAAAAAGATTCAGTAAGATTCTGAAGGGATTTTAGAAAACTGTGATGGTAGCTCTGTCCTTGAACTATTTTCAGAACACTAGCCAGTTAGTATGATGTTGTTAACTAACATACATTGAACTCATTATGAGATTATGAGTTTCTTTTGATATTATAAACAGGAGCTGCACATATAAAACACATGCTCATGATCCGACGGATCATTACTGACCTGCTGCATAGTTCCAACACGAAAACAAACACGTGATACAGATATTGAGGACCAGATGTTTCCAGCAGAAGAGTAAAAATAGGATCTGCCCGGTGGGAGGGAATGTGGGGTAGCGTGTCACAGAACACCCTCAAAATGCTCATCATGTCCTTTTTCTGTTTGATAACCGGAACTATAGTGCCGATAGCTTCAATCAGAACCTGACAGGGTTGATGTATCAGTGATTGATAAATAAATAATATGAATAGTGTATCGTTGTACTCAGTACTTTTAAAGTACTGTAACGATGGACCGAACACGATGATAAAAAGAGAGTTCGCAGTTCTCTGGTTTAATCACAGCGACTGCTTAAAAGCTATAAACTATGATATATTATTATTACAATTGTGTTACAAGGCGTAACTAATTGTCAATTATCCCAGTTGATGAACTATATATTTTAAAGTAGGCATCGTTTAAAATGTCATTTCACTGAGAAGATAATATAATTAAAACCTTCATTACACACCACAGCAACAATCAAAACTAACTTATCAAAGACAGGCCGCCAGTCTCCTACCTGTATAGAATAGTTGTCATCCATTCGCATCGTGCTGTCACCCATAAATGTAAAGATAGCGATCACATGATCCAGGACCAGGACAGGAAAGTGAGCAGCGAGTTTGGACAGCAGAACGATACAGCCGTGGTGGAGTGCGTGTCGGTGTGTTTCTTTGTTAGTTTCCCGGATCACGTCCACGATAGCCCGGAGCGCGGTGGGTGTGAGGGGTGTTTCATTTCCCAGTTTAGTGCACACGGTTGTTAACAGGGTCACTATATCCTCCTCGCTGCCCTTTTGAGTTGGCAGTATTTCGAACAGGGTGGTAGCTAACTCGTCATTCGCTGCTCCCTGAGGGTAGAGTAGGTTTGTCATTGTGTTTTTGACAAGTTAACAAATTGTTATGTTACAAACTCATTTAATGGACGTCAGCTGCGGAGGAAATGGAGCTAAAACAGTCTCCCCGAAAAAAAGTTTTTAACAAGTTGTTCCTAGATGGCCCTTTCATTAGCATCTGGTGCAGTCTGGACTATGAATAGTGCTCTTCTTCAGGTCTCCCTTTCATTCATATTCTGACTAGCTGAAAGGCTTTTAAGCGTCATCAGACAGTTTGAAAATTATAATTTTCGAGGAGTAAACTTTTATTTGGACTAACGGCGCTTATTTAGACTAAGCACGTACAGATGTTTTGTCAGTTGTTAGAGCTCAGAGTCACCAAATAAATTACAAAAAATGAGTAGGGGCATAATTAAAAGCTTTGATTTAATTAGAGTTGTTTTATATCTTTGCACGGTTAATTGCAAGCTATATGTTGCGCTGTTGAGTTTATAGTTCACGATCAAGCTTTAAGCTATCTTTTACGGTTAATAATAGAATCTTTTTTGGCAAGTTCATCATTAGCAGGCAGCAGGCAGAGCCTTTGCGGGCGTGAAGCGACTAAGGATTGTTTAGTCAATAGACGATAATGGGTTGTGATGGATCACTCTCGTTTTTTGCCTTAGCCACGTAAGATCCTTTGTGATCGCTAAACGTCTGGACTAAACTTTAATAGAAAATTAAGGTTGGTATAGAAACTATTATGACGTTGCAGGCCGTCAAATTTTAACAGTCACCACTCGACCTAAACACCCTGACAAGAGCTTTAGTCCGGTGCCTGAAAATGCCCAATACCTAGGTTTACTTTGGCTCCGGCCAAGTTGCCACTAATTTGTAATAATCATTACTCTCCACCAGACATATACAAGCTATTTATTGGCATACTACCTGTCATTAAACGCAGCATCCAGCCGGGTGGTGTTATACTGGTTTCCTTATTCCTTACCGGTTCTTGCTGGCCCGCCTACTAGTGCCCAGTTGACAACCCTGCACCTGGTCACAGCCGGTATTTGACAGCCGCTCTACTGCATTTTTACATTGAACGATATGTTTTGTCACTGTGTTATGATGATGACATAATGGTGATTGCGGGCCCGGAAAAGTTTGGGTATATTTCGTAATCATCCGGAAGTAATCTTGATACTTTGAATATAATATAATGCATTTTGCAAGCATTTTCATTTTAGAATGTGCATTTTGTAGTGGTTGAATGTTTGTGGCCGGAAAGCGTTTAGATTTAGATGATGCTGTGACCAGATGTATTTTTGCTGACTATGTGGGATCAATTTAACAGTCGTTAGGGTCAATAATGGCAATGAGTGGCATAATTAATGCACAACTTAACATTTTCATTTTAGTGTATATTGAGCATTTTGTTTCTGTAGCCAGAAGGCGATTAGATGATACTGTGACCAGATGCTTCGTATTCTTGTTAACTAAGAGGTATCAATTTAACAGTCGTTAGGGTCAATAATGGCAATGAGTGGCATAATTAATGCACAACTTAACTTTGTGCATCTTCAGTTTGGAGTCACTCCGGCTGAAGATCCAGCCGCTGTTGAATAAATATTTTCCTGTATCTTAAATTCTTAACGTTTAATAATAATATATCCACCATTTGATATTGAACCGAAGTCTATGTTCCTAAAATGCCAGTACTTCTCCAGTCAAATTGCATTGTTATTCAAGAGGAGCTGACTAGTCTTTAGCTATAACTCTATAATTGGCAACTGGTGCTCCTCCCCCGCCCTGCTGGTGTACCAGTTCCCAGCACCATTGTGTCAAGCTTACAACTCAAAGTTGACAGAGGACAGGACAATGGACATGTTCTGCAGTGTATATTACACGTTGAATTAAGCGTAGCCATAAGATGGTGGTTTTTATCGTAGGGCAAAAGACTCAGAGTTGAAAAATACGTGAGATAATTTTTTAAATACGCCGTATTTAACGTTTTTTTGCTTAGAAATAAAATACGTCAAAAATACGTTAAAATACGTTTGCCTATTTTTTTCGTAATTGCATTCAAAAACTTAATAAGTTATGTCTTTCGTTCGCAATTTTTTCAGACACATCGTCATTACGATTCAATTTCATTTATTTTGTTCCCTTGAACGGGATTGGAATTTACTTTTGGAATTGAACGCAGAAAAATATTCATATTTGTGTAGAAAATCGTCCGTAAAAAAGTTTCAATAAATACACAATTAAGAACACAATTACTCAGATGAATCGTAATCATCATTGAAATCACATTTCTCCATGTTTTGGATAAGTCGAAGGTTGGCATTAATGCCTACTAGCTTTATGGCCTTATCCGTTGCTAGTCTATTTCTGCGTTTATCAACAATATATTCCCAAGAGGACCAGTTAGTTTCACAGGCAGAAGCACTACAGACGAGGCTCAGAATTTTAGCGCGCAATAATTCGTATTTGCACGCTTTGGTACGCTTTAGCACGTGCACAGTTCCCTTAAATCATACGCGAGGTGATCAACTACAGAGATACGCGAGTTTTAATCAAACTTTTAACTTGTATAATTAGAAATAGTACTTATTATTTCATTGGAGCTCTTAATGCTACAAAATCACTTGTAACGTATTTTAACGAATTTTATTCAGCGAAAATAAAATACGCCGTATTTAAAGTTTTTTTGATATTTTATAAAATACGTTAAATACCTATTTTTCAACTCTGGCAAAAGTCCTACTCTTGGTATGTTAAGTATAAGTATAACTTCCAGATTTGATAACTTGACTAATGACTGTGACGATTCTCTGTGATTTAGGTTGCAGATGGGTACAAAATGTAGTGATTCTTGATGGACATTGAGCTTCCATAGAAAGGCTGGGTATTTTTAATTTTATGTATTTATTTTCCTTTCGTGATTAAAATTATGCATAATTTTCTTAAGAACAGTACATCATTACATGTTCAGTAGTGAAGGTCCTTCGCTAAAGTAAAAGAAGGTCGGGCAATTACTAGTTCTAAAGTTCTAGTTGTTAATTTTCCTCTCGTCTTTACACAAGCCAATGATCATTTCTTACCGCGTGAACTCATAGTTATACCAGGAAGTATTCGATTAAATATCGTGTATCCTGGTTGGTGGTTGTCACAGCAACAACAACAATAACAACAACGCGCACGCCTACCTTTTTTGATTGAAAACAATACTGAGTTGCTAAAAATATGAACGGTATTCACTCTCCAGAGACTGATGATCTTCGTAGCATAAAATATGTAATTGGAATGAACATCCTTAACATACATACGATGATGTATTTAACGATTATGTTCTAGATTAAGTCATCGAATTATTTTCCTGAACTGCACTTCTTATTAGCGACCTTTTGTTATTTTAATGCAATACTGTATTAAGATATTTGAAACTTATTACTTATCTAAAAGTCACTAATTGCACTGCGCTTTTTCTTTTGTGACTTAAATCCAATATTGAATTTAGATAGATAAAACGTATTACTTATTACAATATTTCAATAAGGAGTGCATTATTATTAGTACTGTACTTCTTAGTGACCGGACGTGACCGTTTGTGATTTTAATGCAATATTTATTTACAATATAGTCGAAACTTATTACTTATTAAAATGTCGCCAATAGTATCACCGCTTACTAATCGACCGTTTCAAATCTTGAAACCGTGGACGATAAATAGTATCATGCACACAATGTTCCCTCAAATCAACCTCAACTGCGGAGTTCGTATATTTTGAAATTTTAGATGTTTGACTAGCAATGATAACACTTGGAGTAATATGACTTTTAATCTGACAATTATTCTACCCAGGAAAGGAAAATGGTAACGGATATAACTAATCCTGCCGTGACTAGTCCATTGGGCACTGGTAGTCCAGATCCACAAACAGAATGGATTCCACCAGTCACAGATTTTTCAGACACTAAACGGTATCTGGGTGACGGGTTCACTTACACGATGGCAACAGTTAACCTCTGTCTGGGAATTCAAGCTCTGCTTCTGAACATCTTCGTGATCAGTTTCTACTTCAAGAAGAGAAAAGACACTGTGCCCTTGATGTACCTGTTTGTGTCGAGTACTGACCTGCTGACAGCGATATCTGCTCTCCTTGTCTCTCTGGCCCTCTTTCTACAGAAACACTCCACTGAGGCCTCCATAGCTCTTGTTTTGCCGGCCTATGCCATATTCTCGGTCACTTTCAAGGTCTCAGTGTTTCTTAACCTGACCGTGGCTTCTGCCAGGACCATCAACATCATCCAACCATTCTACAGGATCAATAACAGGGCCTGGGTCATCGCTGTCGCGGTTTATATTCTGGGATGGATTATCTTTACAGTGGTCCAGATCTCCTTGGAAGAGGCACCTCAGCATAGAAGCGTCTATGAAGCATACCTCTACAGCCCAGGACAGTATCAAATAGCTGAAAGTGCCGGTCATCGGAAAAATGAATGTAGGAACGTGTCCCTGTTTATCGGTCTGCCCTATCTCTTTCCCTCTATCGTAGTGGTTGTCTGTATGGTGGTCCAGTCACACACACTACTGAAAATGCAGCCCGAGAAATCTACCAACACGGACGTACAGAGGGACATCACCATCACAATTTTTATGATGACAGTGCTATTCTTCGTATGTAACACGGTCTACGTGGTCTACCCTATTACTCACTGTAGTGAAATCTTCCAAGAGAAGGGTTTCGATACAGAAACGTTCTATGACAAAGAGAAAAAGAAGTACATGTGGAGGTTTCTGACGGGTGTTGTTGCTCCCTTCGTCAATGCTGCCTTTAATCCCCTCATCCTCATTGTCAGAGGAAAAGCCCTCAAGGCAGCCATCAGGAACAAGTCGAGAAGAATTACCGAATTCACTTCAGTTGGTATGGGCAGGCCATCGAGGACCTCCCAGGGAGGTGGGACTGTATTAATGAATATGAACTCTGTTGTAACCGACGCGAATGGGAGTGCTGTCGTCCCCAAGAGAGACTCAAGACTAGAACTCAGCGTACTGAATGGAAGATTGTCAAGAGTTGAGACAAGTTTGAACAATAGAGATGTGAGGGAGGCACCACCTACTTTGGACAAAAAGATGTCAAAAGTTACTTTTAACGAGACAGCTTGATCGAGATTCAAGATGATACTTTAGTATGAATTTTAAATGTTCATCCTTCTCAAATCTCAATCCATGAACATTGAACAGGAACAATTGCTCAGATGTGGCATTTTTAATCACGAATAAAATTTCGGCACTGACTTTATGTATCTATGTTAGCTTATGTAACCAAGTGGGAGAAGCTCACCATTAGACATTATAAAGGTCAATGCCCAAGTTTATTGTTGTCCAGTTTTATTGTTGTTCAGTTTAATTGCAGTCCAGTTTTATTGTTGTCCTGTTAATGTTGTTGTCCTGTTAATGCTGCTGTTATGTTGGCTGTTCTACCATTTATTCATATTGTGACTCTGTACATACCGAGGTGAGAGGTGAATATACAGGGTGGGCCAAAAGTCAGTGTGCACACGTTGGGTCTTATATCTCCGCCGTGTTTTATATTTGAGAGTTTTTGCTTTGCAGATGGCATACTATTCTCTAAAATACAGTGTCATATCATGTTGTTTGAATTTTCTGCTGATGTAATATAGATAATTACATCTTCAATTGATTGATTGATTACTTATTTTCATAATTTTAAATGAAAAAATTTACAGTTTTGAGTCTTAGTTATGCTTTTAACTTTATTTGAATTAAGAATATTTCCAGTTTTGGAAACATGAAGATTTTCTTGTACCAACTTTGAGAAAATTACTTCTTTCGTCCATCTACGGTAATAGCCAAAAACAATTCTCTCTGTTAAACATATTAGCATTCGAGAGCTCAAATTACACAGTTTTTATTTCGTTTTCAATTCTGTATATTATGATTAATTTAAACTCAGCCTAAAATTAGTGAGGTTGATAACCATAACAAATGGCTGTTCCGCAGACATGGTTAGAGCATTGGCCATCAATCATGACCATGAATTTATGGTTAAAGTTATACTATGGAATTGTAACCATAGGACCAAGAGAATAATGATCACGACGAATTCGGGACGCAACCCTCAGACTAATGCACTCGTGTCATTTAAGAAGCTGTAATGAATCCTTTAGATAAGGTTAAAACATCGAGTGTGCTAAAGGATAAATCGCGTTACACTTGAGCTTCGAGATACTACTAAAAGGGCCACCGATAGCTGAGCCGCAAAGGTTAAAAGATAAGCCTCCACTTTTTAATAAACATTCGGCTCTATAGGCAATATCTAGAAAATGACACAGCTAGCGCGTGCTAGACAATAGGACCCACAAGTATACTGAGTATTATTGTAATAAGGTAAGGTTATGCTAAACAGGATGACTTCGGCCGGGTCTATATACCCCATGTATGGTCACTGAAAATTACAATACGTAATAAATATGTATTCAATTTTCTTTGAAGAATATCTGGATTTAACTGGACACACTGAAAATAACAATAGCGCAAACTAAGAGCTCAGTCACAAGGCATGAGATATCTGCAATGTGAGCGCGGCTTTGTGTCTTGAATTTACGGGTGACCGACAGGGGGTTAGGGTTAGTCTAAATTGTCTAAATTGGGTTCAGTTGTCCGGTAGCCGAATTAACATTTTGTAGCTTGAGCATGCTTGGGGCATTCTCACATAACCAAGAACTTTCAAATAACCTACAATAAAATTTCTACTCGATATCTTGACAGTTGACACCATAACTCAACATTCGCAATTGTATTTTTAAATAACCCTTTTACAAGTAAAATCATAGATCACCATCATGATCAAACGCAGAAACTTGTCTTGACAAAAATATGTCAAAAAGATGGTTATTGGATGGCTATGCAGAAAAGATTTCCAAACGTTCCAGTCCAGTGTGTTAAAACTGAACTGAAGGAACATGATGTAATTGAATTATATTGACCCAAGACCAGACAGTAAAGGTTGGAGTTATTAACCCCAGGAACTAGTTATGTAATATATATCTATAACTGTAAAAGGTGGACCGGATCTGATCATAATTTACATTTAATCGTCCTCCCTGCTCATTTGCTTGTCGTTATTTAATGTCTAATCGTTAAGGCGTGAGCTATCCCCAATGACCCGCCACTCGCCAAGCTGATCGAAGATTAGGACCGACTTGGTTTTCTCGACAGAACTTCTCGTCGATAACGATTGTATCTGTAAATCCTAAATCCCAAGAAGTGTAGGGTCCGGACCACTACGTTTTACAATTACAACATTCTCATAATTATTCAGAAAAAATGTATGATGCACCGATTTACCACCCTTGTTGGCCCCTTGTTGTTATAATTATATAGTTTTCATACGCAGGGCGAGACATTTTCAGAGAAAATATATAACGTATTCGGGCGGTAACTCAACTGGTAGAGCACCGTGCATGTAACTCGGAGGTTAGCAGAGTAGCAGATCATTCCCGCACCGGCACATGATTTTCCGAATTGTTTACCAGTAAAAATATAGCCCATTCAAATCTCTGCTTGTACACAATATTATGATCGACACATTTACAGCCATACCCGCAACTAATCGAACCGATATCACGTTGCATGCACCCTTGGGAGTCGAGCTTGCTCGTCGATTAGTGATTGAAAACATGGCGTGTTAATGGTAGATCCACATTACTACACAACGATAATCCACCAATCAGACCAATATAAAGTATTCTTATTTTGTTTGCTCGTAATAGTTGTATGAATTTAAATATTACCCAGAAGAGGAAAATGGTAACGGACCTAACAACCACAGGTACACCTTCCGTGACTAGTCCAGATCCGCCAACAGAATATATTCAACCCGTCACGGATTATAACTTATTTAAATTTCGCCAATAGTATCATCCCTTACTAATCGACCGTTTCAAATCTTGTAACCGTAGACATTAAATAGTATCATGTGCACAATGTTCCCTCAAATCAACCTCAACCGCGGAGTTCGTATATTTTGATATTTGAAATATTTGACTAGCAATGAAATCACTCGGAATAATATGACTTCAATTATTCCACTCAGGGAAGGAAAATGGTAACAGGATACCCTGACGTGACTAGTCCATTGGGTACTGGTAGTCCAGATCCGCAAACAGAACGAACTCCACCCGTGACGGATTTTTCAGACACTAAACAGTATGTGGGTGAAGGTTTCACCTACACGATGGCAACAGTTAACCTCTGTCTGGGAATTCAAGCTCTGCTTCTGAACCTCCTCGTGTTCTGGTTCTACTTGAAGAAGAGAAAAGACACTGTGCCACTTATGTACCTGTTTGTGTCGAGTACTGATCTGCTGACAGCGATATCTGCTCTCCTTGTTTCTCTGGCCCTCTTCCTACAGAAACACTCCACTGAGGCCTCCATAGCTCTTGTTTTGCCGGCCTATGCCATATTCTCGGTCACTTTCAAGGTCTCAGTGTTTCTTAACCTGACCGTGGCCTCTGCCAGGACCATCAACATCATCCAACCATTCTACAGGATCAATAACAGGGCCTGGGTCATCGCTGTTGCGGTGTATATTCTGGGATGGATTATCTTTACAGTGGTCCAGATCTCCTTGGAAGAAGCACCTCAGGATATAAGTGTCTATGATGCATACCTCTACAGTCCAGGACAGTATCAAATAATGAACAGATTCTACACTGGCGGTAATTCAAAGGATGAATGTAGGAACGTTTCTCTCTTCATTGGTCTACCCTATCTCCTTCCCTCCATCGTAGTGGTTGTCTGTATGGTGGTCCAGTCACATACACTACTAAAAATGCAGCCCGAGAAATCTACCAACACGGACGTACAGAGAAGGATCACCATCACTATTTTCATGATGACAGTGCTATTCTTCGTGTGTAACACTGTGTACGTGGTGTACCCTATAACGTACTGCAGAGACATCTTCCAAGAGAAGGGTTTCGAGTCAGAAGCTTACGTTGACGAAGAGAGAAAAAAGTACAGGTGGAGGTTTCTGACGGGGGTTGTTGCTCCCTTCGTCAATGCTGCCTTTAATCCACTCATCCTCATTGCCAGAGGATCAGCCTTGAAGACAGCCATCAGGGAAAATGTGAGAGGGATCACAGAAAGCATCGTCTCGCTTGCCAGTACCAGCCAAGCAACTCCGCAGACTGAATCAGCGTTTTGAGAAAGATGAATGTGGCCGTAGCAGCCAGTCATGATAGTATGCACTCCGTAGTCCGTTTCTAGAACAAACCGGAGAGCATTCTACTCTCCTAAAACGTGTGAAGTGTGAAAATATTGTTATTTATAATTTGGTGAAGTTGCCAAGACTTTGCATAGAGGCACATCAACACCAGCGCCTCTGTGTTCCGGTAGTTTTTGGAGCTGGCAGTGAGAGGGTGTTTGTAACGTGGAATGGAGCACTTTTAAACATGTGCTTTAATTTTTACAACAGATTTTATTCATACAACAGCTCAACTTGACGATGGTACTTCCGTTACGGTAAATTGTTCTCTGTTTAACTTACGGTTTAACTAGTCCAGATTAGTTATAAATTACATAACATTAACAAGGATCTCCTCTTTGTACAAAGTTTTGAAAAGTTGTTTGCATATTTTACATGCATAGTATGTACATCCCGAACATGTTTTTAAACAGCATATTTTGGGTATTTTATATATTCTGTCTCTATCTTAGCATTTACCCTACTGTACTGTAGTCTGTAATTTTACATATACTTTATTGATCATTTCTATCTTGCTTTTCTTCTTCTATACAGGTTGGTGCATAATTAAAATTCCTTTCGTCGGTTGTCAGCAGCGAGGGTAAATTTGTATATTAATGGATCTGACAACGTTCTGTAAGCCACAAATCGTGACACTCCTTCTGTAAGCCACAAATCGTGACACTCCGTTATATCAATTCTGATTTCAAACTGTCATTCTTGCCAGTAGAAAGCTTTCCTTTTAGTTGCCAGTTATTGTGTCCAAACGTTTTTAAATTTTAGAATTGGCGGTGTTTTTAAAAATTACATGTCGAATCCATTTACAGTAAAACCCCGATTTATACCGAATTTCCTTCCCCCAAATTAGGAATTAACATGTAAATTTTAACGATAAAAACTCCGATTTACCGCGGCTTTTACTTTCCCTAAACTACGCGGTAAATCGTGGTTTTACTGTAGTTAAGTCTAGATTTAAGTCTACAGAAGTAATTAATAATAGTTAGCTATTAATATAATAATTACTACTTGGACGCACTTTCGTATTCTTACATCTTTTAAAATTTGAAAAACTGCTTCGACTTATCAATTGTTGGAACAGCAAAATGATTATTATTATTTAATCACTTATTGTCCAGTTTTTCATCGTAAAAGCCGTTTTCGTTTTACAACTCAAAAAAACTATAAACACTCTCTAATTATACCTGCATGTTGAGAACGAGAAGAATGTGTGGATTAAACCGCTCCTTTTCATTCAGCATTCCTAGCATAACTGGGAGTGTCATGTCAACCGGTAGCTCCGTTACTTTCTGGGGAATTAAAAGTTTGTGAATAAAATAATACCTCGGGATTGGGTGTTAGCATGTAAAAAAACACTGTTAGAATGGCATAACATAGTATAATGGCATTGTTTAGAACAGCATAGTTCAGAATAGCATAGTTTTAATTCTTGTCACGTACACTATGTCTAGAGATATTAGCGAGGTTAAAAAAGCTGATGTCTAGGGTAGGTGAGACTAGCTAACAGCATTGAGCTGACATTTACAAACACAAATTGTATTATCATGTTTTAAGTGCAGTTTTGTTATGTGTTGACCAGATTTGAGCTCTCATTTTTCAACTGTTATCGCAGCAATACAACTGCAAACTAGCTGATACTGAGTTTTTGGTGCTATACAAGTACAAAATGGAAAATGCAGAGTCTACGATGTGGTCCGGGGATGATTTGGACAATTTTGCGAGTGCCACGATAGCTCTGGGTGATTGGTCTAAGGAAATGATGGAAACAATAAATTGTGAATATGATAGCCAAGTTACGGTAGAGAAGTTTAAGAAACTGAACAAGGAAGTCTTAGCGGAGCATCTATTCGACGTGTTTCAGTATATCAGCAATTATAATGATGTTTTCCCAACAGCGAGATTTGAAATAGAGAATATGAAAAGTGAACTGATCAAATCTCAAAAATCAGTTGCTCAGTTGCAAGGAGAACTTCTGGAAATGAAGAGTAAGGAGCATGATTCGGTTCAAACTACCGTCAAAACAGCTGTAGAGAACTCTGTACAAGATGTAATTCAGTCTTACAGTTCTGTCGTGTCAAAATATTTGCTGAGCTCTCAGAGCTCTGCAAATAGTTTGGTACGACAGAGCTCTGCGCCCCCATTCACCAAACAGAAGAATGGTGTAGTTGAAGGAGATCGCAGTAGAAATGTTGTGATTTTTGGTCTCGTAGAGGACGCAGAAGAGAACCTTAACAACAAAATTGGTGACGTATTTAAAGAATTAAATAATCCAAAATTTAAAGCTGTTCGAGTTGGTAATAAATCTGCTGATAAAGCTCGACCAGTCAGGGTGTCATTAGAAAACTCTGGCACCGTTCACCACATACTGATCAGAGCTAAAGACCTCAGGCAGTCTCCGGAATATAAAGCTGTGGTTATTTCGCCGGATTTCGCCGGATCGGTCGCCTGAGGGACGTTCTGTACACAGAAAATTGGTTCTTGAATTGGAGAGAAAGGTCAATGAGGGCCCGTATAAATCAGAACTCAGATGTGGTTGAGTCTGTGAAGAAAGTACCGAGTAAAAAGTATGACGAAGTATTCATTTTAGAACTCTGAGCAAATGTAGTGTTTGTGATTTTGAGTTTCAACTTCTTGACGTTTTACACTCGTTAATATTGACACTTCTTATTTTGATACTGATTGTTGATATATAATAGGCAGTTTACAAATGCTATGTTTCATTTCGTTTGTCATATTATTAAGCTCATGAAATTAAAAGTTGTCAATACATTCTTATATTTCTCAGACTCAGATCGTTTTAAATAAAATAATCACAACTCCAATTACTCCTCCTAAAAGCTTCTCGAACTAGTACCTGTCTGATGGTAAGTTTGATATGTTCCTCCCACTCTTTGTTGCACTCTCCCAGCAACACTCTTACCACCCTATCACGTGACACAGCCGGGAACTCTCCCAGGAACTCAGAGTTGAGACCCTCTGCAAGAAGACCAGGATTGGTTTCCATGGCAGAGAAGAAGAGCTCCATCAGGGGAGAGTGGTTGAGGAGCAGTGAGGTGGAGGAGGGAGACAAGTCACCTAGCAGTCCACCTCGTGTTGCTCCATCCTGGGGGTTTAGTTGTTAGTCAGGGGGTTATCACTTTCAGACTTTCAGATCAAGCAAATTGTAAGCTGTTTCTTAGTTTAATGAGTGAGAAATGGTGTATGATTACATTGATTTGTAATTTGTTGCTGGGATGCAAACCTTGATGAGCTGAAGGCTGTATTTAAGTTTAGCTGGATGCTGCACTGCCCCAAAAATCCCATAAAGACTGTTCAACTTTTCGCCGTATGGCAATGTTTCCTCTAACCAAGATGATATCTTAGCGTCGTTGCTCAAGCATACTTTTCCTATTTCCTGAAAAATTAATCATTACGTTCCAAATCTTGACATCACATAATATTTATAATCTCGCATAAAAAAGAGTCTCTATTGTGGGGAACAGGGGAAGCATCTCTCTGGTATATTTATCTTTAACATAATATCTTTTAACAGGTCTTTAACAAAATTGGTTGGCGGATAGTATTAGTAAACAGTGGACACACCCTAGAGCATTTGTTGGATGCTTGTTCTCTTAAAGTCCCACCAATGTTTAATACTTTAATAGTTGATACACAATACGGCACTGCAATGGTCATAAGCCACATTCTACTTTGTAAAAATTAGGAAAATTAAAGTTAATGTTTGTTGTCCTTCGTCGAGTTGGGGCCCTACTAATGATTTAATATCGGTTAATGGGAGGCAGCTGGGATTGTTCTTCAAATACCAATACGATTACAAGTAATCAGTATCAGGATTCAGGTGTTCTAGGAAGTCAGGAAGTGGAGCTTTTAACGACTTAAAAAACGCTATTTTGAAAAACCGAGAGTGTGTCTATTTCGAACCTGTTTTAGCATCTCAAATTCAACATTTTTGGTAATTTCAAGATTCTGTAGAATATCGACGCCCGTCGATGAGGATGGATCCAACTTGGATACGGTCTTCAACCGCTTGTAGGCCCATGATCGAACCTGAAAAACAGAAATTCAGTAAATAATCTATAAAAAGAGCAATCCAAGTTAATTGCAATTATATACCTTGCTCGACCGAATTGGAACTATCAAGACAATAGTAGGGTAGCTGTAACCCTGAGTACCTTTTGAGAGGGAGCTACTAGAGCACACAGCAAGTGAGGGAACACAGAGTTCAGGTTCTCCTCCGTAATCTTCACAAGTCTGAGACATTCCAGCAGGTTATCCAGCGACTCCGTCCCGTCTAGACCTTCAGAGGCCAGGATCGAACTGGGATCTTCTTCTAACGCAACCTAGATATTATATATAAGAGGGTTGATGTTTAAACATAATTCATCATGCTTTAGGATGTACAAAGAAAGTCTTCATTTGAAACGACAACAGGTTTGCTGATAAACCAATGAATATATCATTAAAATGCTCAAAGTTTATTAAATTTACCTTCATAGCCACACTGTAGACCAGTCCCCTGTCGATGGCAGCAATGAGCGGTTTGCAGGGTTGATGTAAAGTACAGGATCTCACTAGATAGAGGAGGAGATGCTTGATATCTTGTGGAGAGGTGATCTTAGGGGCCAGTCTGGTGAGAACTGAGAGGACCAGTCCGACCATCTCCCACTCCTGAATATTTATTGATTTGTTTTTTTTTTCAACTAGGGGGGGGGGGGGGGGGGGAAGGTCCAACCCGATCATTCCGATCATTCCGATCCCGATTTTGGCCTCATCAACCCTCATATCGGAAAAATCGGGAAAATTTAAATCTTTCCTCTGAGGTTTCTAGGCGATATAGGTAGCTATTTCTGTACTTAAATATGACAAGAAATCGATTGGTGGTGGTCCCAGAACCCCAAAATGGTTTCTAGTTCCAAACAAGAATCGTTTCGTCCGAAAAAAAAACACACTGTCGTATCAACTCTTGTTTGACAGAAACATCCACCCCGGTCCACAATTGAAAGAGGTACGGTTGGTAATAACAATCGTAACAAATAGAGAACGCTTTAGTAACTTTTGATTTAAATTGTCTCCACAATTTGTAACAGGCTATCTGCAGAAATGGGTAGCACGGTTAATGACCATTGACCGTGCTACCCATTTCAAGAGGAGGACTGAGGACGGGGAGGAGGAGGACTAAGAGAACGCGAGGGCTAAGGACGACGAGGACTGAGGACGAGTACGAGAGCGAGGACGAGGACTGAGGAGGAGGACTGATAAGAAGGAGGAGGAGGACTGAGGATGACGAGGAGGAGAAGGAGGACTGGGGGAGGACTGAGGAGGAGGAAGAGGACTGAGGAGGAGGACTGTGGACTGAGGAGAAGGAGGACTGAGGAGGACCAAGTCGAGGACTAGGAGGATGAGGACGAGGACTAAGGACAAGGACTGGGAGGATGAGGACGAGGATTAAGGACGATGAGGATGAGGACGATGACTAAGGACGAGGAGGAGGAGGACTGATTAGGAGGAGAAGGAAGAGGAGAAGGAGGAGGAGGGTGAGGAGGAGAACTGAGGAGGAGGAGGAGGAGAAGGAGGAAGACTGAGGAGAAAGAGGAGGACTGGGGAGGACTGAGGAGGAGGAGAAGGACCGAGGAGGACTGAGGAGGAGGAGGACTGAGGAGGAGGAGGACTGAAGAGGAGAGGGAGGACTGACGAAGAGGAGCAGCTCATTGGTGAGGAGGAGCAGGACTAAGGACGAGGAGGACTGAGGAGGAGGACGAGAGCGAGGACGAGGAGGAAGACTGAGGAGGAGGACTGATAAGAAGGAGAAGGACGAGGACGAGGACTGAGGAGGAGGACTGATGATGAAGAGGAGAAGGAGGACTGGGGGAGGACTGAGGAAGAGGAGGACTTAGGGAGGACTGAGGAGGAGGAGGACTGAGGGAGGACTGAGGAGGATGATGAGGAGGAGGACTGATGATGAGAAGGAGGAGAAGGAGGAGGAGAACTGATGAGGAGGAGGAGGACTTAGGAGTAGGAGGAGAAGAAGGAGAAGGAGAAGGAGGACTGAGGAGGAGGAGGGGAGGACTGAGGAAGAGGAGGACTTGGGGAGGACTGAGGAGGAGGATGACTGGGGGAGGACTGAGTAGGACGATGAGGAGGAGGACTGAGGATGATGAGGAGAAGGAGGACCAGGGGAGGACTGATGAGGAGGAGGACTGGGGAAGGACTGAGGAGGAGGACTTAGGAGTAGGAGGAGAAGGAGGAAAATGAGGAGAAATAGGAGGAGGAGAAGGAGGAGGAGGACTGAGGAGGAGGACTTATGAGTAGGAGGAGAATGAGGAGAAGAAGAAGGAGGACTGAAGAGGAGGAGGAGGAGGACTGACGAGGAGGAGAAGGACTGACGAGGAGGACTGAGGAGGATGAGGATAAGGATGAGGAGGAGGAGGAGGAGGAGGATGAGGAGGAGGACTGAGGAGTAGGACTGAGGAGGAGGAAGAGGACTAAAGAGGAGGATCAGGAGGAGGCTGAGGAGGAAGAGGACTGAGGAGGAGGAGAAGGAGGAGCAGGACTGAGGAGGAAGAATGAGGAGGATGAGGACGAGGACTAAGGACGAGGACTAGGAGGATGATAACGAGGGCTAAAGAAGAGGACTGATTAGGAGGTGAAGGAAGAGGAAAAGGAGGAGGAGAAGGAGGAGGATAAGGAGGAGGAGGAGGAGGAGGATAAGGAGAAGATTGAGGAGGAGGAGGATGACTCAGGAGGAGGACTCAGAAGGTGGAGGAGGACTCAGGAGGACTCAGGAGGAGGACTGAAGAGGAGGAGGAGGACTGATGAGGAGGAGGAGGACTCAGGAGGAGGAAGAGGATGAGGACGAGGACTAAGGACGAGGACGACTAGTGTAGGACTGAGGATGAGGACTGATGAGGAGAAGGAGGAGGAGGACTGAGGGGGACGATGAGGAGGAGGAGACTGAGGAGGAGGAGGATGACTGTTGAGGAGGAGGAGGAGGATGATGAGGAGGAGGACTGAGGAGGAAGACTGAGGAGGACGAGGACGAGGACTAAGGACGAGGAGGAGGAGGACTGATTAGGAGAAGAAGAAAGCGGAGAAGGAGGAGGAGGATGAGGCTAGGAGGAGAAGGAGGAGAATGAGGAGGAGGACTGGGGGAGGACTGAGGAGGAGAATAAGGAGGACTAAGGATGAGGATGAGGACGAGGACGATTATGAGGAGGACAGAGGATGAGGACTGATGAGGAGGACAGAGGATGAGGACTGATGAGGAGGAGAAGGAGGAGGATGAGGAGGAGGAGGACTGAGGAGGAAGAGGAGGATGACTGAGGAGGAGGATGAGGAAGAGGACTCAGAAGGAGGACTCAGGAGGTGGAGGAGGATGAGGAGGAGGACTCAGGAGGAGGAGGACGACTATGAGGAGGACTCAGGAGGACTGATGGGGAGGAGAAATGAGGAGGAGGAGGAGGAGAAGGAGAAGGAGGAGGACTGGGAGTAGGACTGAGGAGGAGGAGGGGACTGAGGAGCAGGGTGAGGAGGACTGAGGAGAAGGACGAGGACGAGGACGAGGAGTCAGGAAGAGGACTGAAGAGAACTGAGGAGGAGAAGGACTCAGGAGGAGGAGGAAGACTTAGGAGGAGGAGGAGGACTGATGAGAAGGAGGAGAAAGACCAGGGAGGAGGAGGAGGACATGTAAATGTTTTTCTGTTTTTGTCTGTTTTTGTCCGTTTTTGTTCGCCCTACTTTTTGTCCGTTTTGAAAATATAGGGTACCGAACGGACACAAAACATGACCCCCAGCCAAGCATGTCAGCAGGGTTGCCGGCATTTTTGAGAGTCATTTTTAAGGTTTTTTCACGTCTTTTAAGGCCCCTTTTGACCCATTTTTAAGGTCCAAAACAGTTAAATTTAAGGTTTTTTAAGGTTTCCGCTACAGAAATTGCAATCATATGACATATCTAAAGGGGGAAGGTATAATTTCAGAAAACCCCAATTAGATCTACACCGACCTAGGTATAATTTCAGAAAAACCCAATTAGATCTACAACAAGCTAGGTATAATTTCAGAAAAACCCAATTAGATCTACAACAAGCTAGGTATAATTTCAGAAAAACCCAATTAGATCTACAACAAGCTAGGTATAATTTCAGAAAAGCCCAATTAGATCTACAACAAGCTAGGTATAATTTCAGAAAAACCCAATAGATCTACAACAAGCTAGGTATAATTTCAGAAAAACCCAATTAGATCTACAACAAGCTAGGTATAATTTCAGAAAAACCCAATTAGATCTACAACAAGCTAGGTATAATTTCAGAAAAACCCAATTAGATCTACAACAAGCTAGGTATAATTTCAGAAAAACCCAATTAGATCTACAACAAGCTAGGTATAATTTCAGAAAAGCCCAATTAGATCTACAACAAGCTAGGTATAATTTCAGAAAAACCCAATAGATCTACAACAAGCTAGGTATAATTTCAGAAAAACCCAATTAGATCTACAACAAGCTAGGTATAATTTCAGAAAAACCCAATTAGATCTACAACAAGCTAGGTATAATTTCAGAAAAACCCAATTAGATCTACAACAAGCTAGGTATAATTTCAGAAAACCCCAATTAGATCTACAACAAGCTAGGTATAATTTCAGAAAAACCCAATAGATCTACAACAAGCTAGGTATAATTTCAGAAAAACCCAATTAGATCTACACCGAGCTAGGTATAATTTCAGAAAAACCCAATTAGATCTACACCGAGCTAGGTATAATTTCAGAAAATCTTATCAGGTCTACACCGAGCTAGGTATAATTTCAGAAAATCTTATCATATCTACATCAAGCTAGGTATAATTCAGAAAATTTTACTAATCCGGAAAATCCATTTAGATCTACATCAAGCTAGGTATAATTTAGGTATGGAACCTTAAAAAACCTTAAAAACCCGAAAATTTGCCCGTTTTTCACGTCTTTTTTAAGGTTTTTTGCCCAAAATTGCCGTTTTTAAGGTTTTTAAGGTTTTTTAAGGTTTTTAAGGTCCCCCGGCAACCCTGAGCATGTGTTACGATACAAATGTACTTGACTATACATTTAAGGTGCAGTGTACTAGTGATATTATGGTATGTTTAAAGACCGGACCACAAAATATAACCTGGTACCTAGTGTTGTACTAATACATAATAACAAGTAACAGGGATAAAATTAATGAGCAGAAACAATCGATCTCACGTCAAAAGGCCAAAGCACTCGGGTCTGGGAGTACATGACAACTCCAACTAGTAGTGAGTATACTAGCGCCCCTGCAGTGGAAAAACACATAAAACATACTATTGGAATGTCCAATTGGTTCGTTTTCTCATAACAATATAGCATATGGAGGGGTTCTGGTTGAATTATATCACTTCTGAGAGGTTTTAGAGATCGATTCTGTTAATTTCTCAATTTTCCGATTTTTCCGATTTTCCGATTCCGATTTTGGCCTCATCAACCCTCATATCGGACATCGGGTTGGACCCCCCCCCCCCCCCCACTTTTAGAAAATGGGTAACGTATGTTCTTTAATTATTAGACGTTTATTTAACTCGTTACTTCGGGAACTGTTATAGCTCATATATCATTACTACAAATTATTGAGCCCCCATTTCACATCTGAGATGTGAAATGGGGGCCTATAATTACCCAATTTTAAATGAACGATATCTCATCCTACAGAATGATGAGAGCGTAAACAGAATGCTTCCCGGAATCAGCACAATGAAGGGAACAAGATGCTGTTGGAATATCAATTATTCATCTTCCACCCGTAGTCCCTACACATCTGGCCGGTGGAAATCTGTCAAACTATAACTTACTTTAAATAAAGACTGTATAAAGTACGAAGCTATAACGTATCCTTGGCTGGATTTATTGTCCAGTATAACCACTACCAGTGCTGCACGCCGCCGTTAATTACGTCACCTCTTAGAGCCCGGCTAGACGGTACCTAACTTAGAGCCCGTCTAGACGGTACCTAACGTTTCCTTTCTTAGATTAACATCAAAACGTCTAGTTCTCATCTGACAGAAGTAATTAGAACGGGTCCAGACTCCACGGCGTAATTATAATATAATTCTCGTTCTATTCCGAACATACCAAGTGTAATTATAAAGGTTGCACCTGAGGCGACCGCAAATCACTAAATGAGCGCTAATTTTATCAAGATTCTCAAGGTGATCTAAGATCTCCTAGTTCGTGACCCGCATGGGTAGAACAAATATTAACCTGGTAACTTTGTTGCCTACACAAGAGCAATTCTAACTGCTTATCAAAATTTTTTCTCAAGGCATGGATTAATGGTTAAATCGTTTTCTGTAATTGTTCCTATTTCTCGAGAGTGAAATTAAAGTTGCTTTATTGGAGACCGACCTAGTGGCTACGATTAGGTGGTTAACGAACGTCGTCACGCGAAATAATGCTCCAGATGGAATAAACGCTGCTGGTTAAGGATTTTCATTTTAAACTCAGTATGAGGTGATGCCAGTCGCCAGCATTGTAGTGCAATGGTAGTATTATTATTAACAGCGGAAACTGGCCGCTTGATTCATCTATCTCGAATTTGTCTTTTGTCCAATATTTAAGTTAAGTCTTTTGGTCAATAATCAATTTTTTAAATTGAGTCTATTGTTTAACAAATTATTTGTTACATAGTAGAGTTGAAAGTATTTAAATTGAGTCTATTGTTTAATAAACAGTGCATTCTCCCAACTTCTCAATTAAACTATAAAGCGTCAAGTATCTTAACACGCATAGTGGTGACTAAACCAAATCCATAATCACCTTTTGTGAAATCATTTCATATCTTCAGGCTACAATGTTACCGCATCTCTTCGTCCTTGTTTTCGCGTGTTGTCATGGCTACAAGATAGGACTCATCCTTGATTCTGAAGATGAGGAGGGGGCGGATGCCATCAGGAGACTAGCTGAGTACACCATCTCCAGACTAGAGAGCAGTGAGACTACTGTGGAGCTAGTGGAACAGTACCACGACTCCACCTACCTCAGTCTCCAGACCTGCTTCTGTGCTCTACTGGAGCAGGAGGTGGTAGCTGTAATATCAGCCTGTGACTCTACTTTAACAGATATCCAGGCTAACCTCGCCAATCAGTTCCTTCTCCCTCTCATAGCTGCAGTTGCCACTAATCCTTTCACTGACTTTCACAGATCAGATGATTTTGAGATCCGGCTGTCCCCATCTGATGCTCACCAGAGTCAGGCTATATTCGACTTGTTGAAGGAGTATAAATGGTACGAGTTCTCCATCCTGGCCTCAGCAGACGATTACGGAATAAACAGTATCGTGTATCTGCAATATTTAGCGTCCCAAGACGATAACTTCAGCATCAAGGATGTTCAGCACTTTGATGTGCGGATGGACCTGTCAAATCATCTGCCTGTCTTCGAGAAGCAGCTTCAACTTATCAAAGATTCGCTCACCAAGGTTATTGTTCTCAACTGCGGAGGCAAATACGCGAAAAAGATCTTCAAGTGAGTAGAGCTTTTCGTGGATTACTTTAGTTATATGTTGGCATCTTTTGGAGTTTAGAAGAATTTTACAAAATCCAAAACATTCGATTAAAGTATCCTTTACATTAACAAAATGTACACAATATTTAGGACAATAATATTTAAATAAGGCGTGCAGTGTGCACATATGTGAGGCTAAAATAAAAACAAGTGGTTTTGAGCACATCAGTTATACAAACATACAAACATTAGTTATACAAATTAAACTAAGAATCAAGACCTGATATATCACTTACAGTAAGTCTTTCTGACCAGTAGAGCTTCCAATCCACTCAATTAAAAGGTAGACGTTACGTTGAAGATGAAATACATTTTGAGCATAGCTTAATATCACAGTATTCTTACCTAAATATGCTTTACCCCTAGTCAATGTCATCGATCCAGGCAGGGTACTGGCATGGTGATCTGTCCCTATTACCATAGTAACCTGGTTACCTGGTTACCTAGTCAATGTCATCAATCCAGGCAGGGTACTTGTGATCTGTCCCTATTACTTGTTCAATGTTCCAGTGGTTACAAAACTTCATTTCCATGGTTTCAAACCGAAGAGTCCTGAGCAACTTGTACTTCTCTCGATTGAACACTTCTGTTAATCCTCCAACAAGCTCCACTCCCTGAGTCCGGCTGTGATCGTCTACTACGATAAATCCCGGACAGAACACTACCTTCTTTCCCGCCCCCTTCAACCGCAGGAAGAAATCTTTGTGCTCAACTATTTTAAGTTCTTTGCTCCAACCTCCCACCGCTATAGCATCTTGTGTTCTTGCCACGAACCTATTGGCGGTAATTTCACATCTATAACAATCAGGAAACCCTGTTACAGGTTGGTCAGTACATGTGTTTTCATAGTGAAATAAAGTTTTTTTCCCATAAGGATCCATACCAAACTCTAAGAAACCTGGAAACATAAACCCTCCCCCAACGAGAGTGGCGTCGGTGGTGTCTAATATCTCCACCAATTTAGAAACTTCTGTTCTATCTGTAGCGACCATATCATCATCTAATAGGAAGAAATATTTAGTCTTCACCATTCGTAGCCCTATATTCCTCCCCTCGGCAATGCCTAGATCTGGAGAGGACATGACGTATTGCATATTAGGGAATTTGGCGATCTCATCCATTATCTCAGAGCTATAACCTTCAGGACCGTCGTCAATAACTATCATAGGAAGGTCAAGTTTAAACTGTTTCCGCAGACTCTTAGCAAGTCTGATAACGAATAGTGGTCTCCTAGCAGTCTTAGTAACCACGGTAACACACTCTGACAAGTCACCACATCTCTCTATCTGATTAGCAAACAAGGCTTTTACAGGAGGTGCCCGTTTGTTCATACCACAAGCAGGGAAATTACACGTGTCATCAGGCGGGAGTGGTAGAAGAAGAGCTGCTCTATCTTTGAGGAATGATGTTTCCTCCAGTAGCCCTACTTTTGAAGCCTCTATCCTGCAGGTTGTTAACCCAACTTTGCCACCTATTTCAGGACTGTTTGTTGAAGGACATCCAGAATCTTCTGTGTCATTCAAAGCTGAAAAATAAGATTCCTCCTCAGATTCATTGTCCGGTATCTTGGCAAGAATCTCATCGACAAGTTCGAATCTAGCCGCCACTTCGCAATCCAGAAACAACAATAATTTGTTATCAGAACGATCCTCACTTAAACATAAGTTAAGTTCCTCCGATCTTATCTTACCATCCATGAAAACAAAAGTATCTCTCTCAAGTGGGTTACAAAATTTAACAACAGGTTTCTTCGTGCCCGATATTCCGAGACACCTTCCCTCTGTTACAAACTGTACACGGAATAAAGTACGTGATGGTTGTTCTGAATTTGCTGTACCTTCAGTTACATCAGATTGAGGAAGCCAACTGCTTTGATTGTGAAGTAATGTCCCGCTCTGAATATTGTGAGGAAATGTCTCGCTCTGATTATTTTGAAGTAATGTCCCGTTCTGATTATTGTGAGGAAATGTCCCGCTCTGATTATTGCGAAGTAATGTCCCGCTCTGATTATTGTGAGGAAATGTCCCGCTCTGGTTACTGTTTGCCTGAACAGCTACAATACTAATCTGGGTAATGCCATCGAGAGGGTAAAACAATACTGCTACGAGGATGTTCACTGAAAGGAAGACGATGAGGAGTCCGAAGCAAGTACAATTCTTTTTGTTCTTCATGGCTGGGTAGAGGTCTTTACAAGTTAGCGATGGAAGTTTTGATTAAACTTGGGAAAAATAATATGTTGGTACATGGGATAATGGCAACAATGTACTGCTCGCTGCAGATAACCAAAATCACAGCTACACATATGACAAACTCAAAGATCTGAACATAGCACAAATTTGGGCAAAATATTAGGGGTTAAAATATTAAAAGAACGATATATTGCACCACAAGTTGTAATTATAGCTGGGTAGTATGTACAGATCTTCACAGAGGATAGTAAATTCCAAGTTAACAATCATGATATATGTGTTATGGAGCCGGTAACGCGAGCTCCAATGTTAGAAGAGGTTAGAAGAATCCACGACAGTCGATTAAAGTATCCTTTACATTTTATTAGATTTGGAGAAGAAGGGAAACACACTATGTTAGGCATTTACATTTATCGAATGTGTAAAAATAACAATCCTATACAATATTAAGGACAGTGCTGAGGACAATAGCTTTCAGGGCTGTAATTCCCGGGGGGTCGTCCGCGAAACGATCTTTGTCCAACTTACGAACTAACATACCAAGATATTGTATTGATATTGCATATCTGTATCCACGATACACAGTTATGATCATTTGACTTCCTAAAGTTACTACCAAATTTTTCCCCCTAAGTCCACAAATAATTAGTAATGTGACACTTCTAATGAGTTTTTTATACTTAACCGTTTACGAACTTCTTAAGTTCGTGCGTAACATGATAGAAATGGGATTAGTTCGAAAGTAAGGGTTGGGGTGTACCTACTTACGAACAAATATTAGTTCTTAAGTCAGAAAAAAATACTCATTATTCCCAGGCTGACGTTGTCAATCAATACAATTCTATTCTAAACAAGTTTAGATTATAACGTGAACGTATGTTTTAACATTAAAGGTAATGATTCTACAATAGAATAGAAAAAATTAAGATTAACAATCTGGTACCACCAGGTTGCCTCCACGTGCATCGGGACTTGAGCGTCCCTATCGCTCTCTCGATAGGGCATCGACATTTCTTGTGATGTTCGTTGAACATTCTCTCGACAGCTGAAGCGGGATCCAAATATGGTATCATCATGTGGGGGCGGAGTTTATACCCCGAATCTCCAAAAAGGTATAAGTCCTAGGCTGACTGAACAAGAAATCGTCCATGCGCTCTTCAAGTCCACAATTTTTCCAGATAGTCTTGTAGTTAACCGATCCTGGCCATTTTACAATGACATCGAGGAATCTAAGATTGGCATCACATACCAACTGTATGTATGAAATGATAATATTATACCAGGCGAATTTTTTTCTCCCTTTGAATCATTATACCAGGACTATATTATATCAGGACTACCAAAAGTTTTACAACCTAACTATTTGTTGTACATCGTTTTAAAAAATGAGAATATTTACTCGTTGTATATAAGGACACGTTCATTTGAGTTTGAGGATATTGGTAAACAAAAATAATAGCGTTTTTGACGATAGTGGCTTAATTTTGACATCTATTAAGGGGGCATACACCAAAACAGTGGTTTGTGCCGTCCAGACCAAATGACCTCATAGGCAGTTCAGTGACCTTCTAGCGCACCGTTTCCACACAAAAAAAAATCATTTTGAGAATACCCATTTTTGTAATCGACCATTTCCTGGTTAAGAGTGCAATTTTCGGAAAAAATAATTTTTTGGTTGAGACGCTATAATTTAGCTAATTATTGAGATAGCGAGCTAAAATTTTTCAAAAAATATGTTTTTGTACTGTTCTACATGGGTGTAAAATTTCATTACCGTATCTCAAAAGGCTGATGTGTTATAACCATTTAAAGTCAAAAAAGCTGAAATCGTCCTTTCAGGCTCATTTTGATCATAAGTCAGTCAGGGAACAAGGTCGTTTTTTATGCTTGACATGAAATTGTTCTCTGAACTCTGGCGCAGTTTTTGATGACCTCAAAAATGTGTTTACTCATTTGTAGTCAGATCTATTGGACCTCAAAGTTACAAGAAAAAAGTCATGATATTTTTATTTTTGTCAAAAAAATGATTCTGAAACCACAGAAACGAAGCTTGGACTCCAATTTTAGGTGAAAATGGTCCGCTTCAATGTGCTCTAAGACCCTGTATTGGTTAGGAAATCATTCTGGCGAACAAAAATCGTGCATTTTTTCCCCTGGGTGATTGTAAGATATTTGGTGTGTTTGCCTCAAACGTCCAAAGTTACTCGATTTGGGGCTAATATATTATGCCGGAGTTGTTAACAGTAAACAGAAGGCGTTGAAACATGATTTGGCAACAAATACTTGTTGAAAAGAGATGTTATAACTTAAAGTATAAAAACCAATGTTAAATTGTTTTACAAACAATAATAGTTAAACATGATACGATCACTTCTACATATTTACAACCCAAGCATAGCGTTCAACAGTTTTGTTTGTTTTTTTTGGACATATTTATAGATACATGAACATATTAACTAACAATTACATAAGTTAACTCATTAACGTGTAATTGAAGTGTACCTCCACACTTTCAATACTAGTATTAGCAAGGCTGGTAGTGTAACTGAGTAAACAAACAGTTTTCGGTATAGATAGAGGGTTCAGGAATGCGTGAGTTTATACCGTTATTTCCATCCAGACCTCAACCAAGATATGGTGGTTTTTGCATGTCTAGGTCATAAAAAGGATGACCCGTAAACTGGACTGGGGACCCAGCATGGAAGTAGGGGGTGATCTCCCCCTGCGGGAGCGCTGCCCAAATTATCAATTTGTGCAGTCTTGTAGGAATTTTGCCTATATAAAGAAATTTGAAGAAAAATGTAACAAAACTGATACTGGAATAATAATGGAAACCTATTAGTTTTAGTAATACATCTGTGGTAGATTTACCTTGTAGAATTAAAATTAAAAACCATACATTTCATTATTGAAATATATTATATCTTTACTACATCAGGAATCTAATGAGAAAATAGCACCGACATTGTCATGAAGGAAATCAGAGCCCTATTGAGCGATCTAGAAGCGCAATTTACGTTCAAAGAGAAGCATCGTCTGAGGCCAAGGGCATGCACAAAATGTGACACAATCCGTAATTTTGCACATCTGGTTAAATTTACGATTGACAATTTCTCGGAACTGTTCAGTAAGTTAGAAATCTCTCTCCCGTTGTCAGTCCTAGAGGGTCTCTCATTGGAATATGACTTATGGTGTTGCAAATTAGACGGCACAAAAATGAGCAAACAGTGCACATTAAACTCATTTTCCAGCGACTTCTATTCAGACATTAGCTTCAAATACGGGCATCTCCGAACGCCCTGTAAAACACGTCAACAACAACCTGGCATAGAGCCTGCTGTTGAAGTTGCTGCAAGTGAATTTAATAATGAAGCAGAAACTATGACTTTGGAGAATAACACATGTTTCCTAGATAAAAGCTTTTTTGACAGTTTCAAATGCCACAAGTGTGGAGATTGGTTAGAGATTAAAAATGTCAGATCATTTAGTGTCAACAACTTGTGGGGTTCACTAGAAATAGAGTGCACCAAGTGCTACATCAACTGTCATTTGACTACTGTGAAAATCCTCAAGCCACTCTAGCAAGATATCTTTCCTCTGTAGATTGCACACAGAATCTAGATCCAATACAATGGTGATACGTTATTATGATACCCTTATGGCATGAGTAAAGTTGTTTCGCATTGAAAAATATCAGGTAAGTACAAGAAACGGAAACGTTCCTCTGCGATCCGGAAAAACCAGAACGTCCGGCGCTTGAAAAACAAACAGAAACAGGCCGTCCGGACAGCTCGTTACAAAATGAGCGAGTATGACAGAGGAGCAGAGCTCTGTCCTGTCAGCCAGGTTACTCTCCAGAAAGACAACTTGGCTAAGAGTGTGGTTGTTTACGATTTAGAGACAGCCGGGTTACGTAGAGAGAATGACATACTTCAGGTGAGAATTGTAGCAATATCATACTGAACAGTAAACACTATAGTATGTCTTCTTGACAAATTACACAATAACTTAAACTAAAATCTGCATACACATTGATTATATCTAAAGTATGTTAGTTTAGAATACACAGCACATTTTTACACATTGTTCAATAAACTCATTTTGATGGACAACATTTCTCAGATTGCTGCTGTACGCTTTGATCCCTCCACTGGCCCCATATCCAAAAACCCGCATTCTCGCATTCTAAGAATGTAGGAAATTTTTAAAAGTAGGAAATTTTTGACAAAAAGTAGGAAATTCGAGAGCCAACTCTGAGAATTTTCGATAATATTTCAGTAGGAATTTAAGTGAAAGAGCAGACTAAAAGTTGCTGGACCGTTATTTAAATGTCCTCAGTCAGGGATCCACTGATCCAGTCTATCAAATTTCGTTTCACAGACCAAAGTTTGTTGCTATTAGCTACAAAATCTGTGCATCAAGTAACCACTAACCAATATAGACTACCATTCCAGTTTTGATAATAGCATTATCAATCATGTAATGTTGTGAACGGTCATCAATGCAATTGTAATAACTTTATGTCAGGAGTTCAAAGAACATTATATAGTATTTAGTATTATGAGTTGATGTAATACGTCTAAACATGCATAATGCAGAAGCATTCTTTGTATTTTCTGAGTCGGACAGATGTCGCTGTCGGACAGATGTCGCCCAATCAGTGAATTTGGAGAAGGAAGCAAGTATGAGACCAAATATTCAAGAAACAAGGAATTTAAATTTTCCAAAAATATAATAATGACTATTAGTATTTACTATTTAAATAAGATAGGAAACGCAGATTGGGCGACATCTGTCCGACAGCGACATCTGTCCGACTCAGAAAATAGGTTATTTGGACAATAGTTTATGTCGGATCCTACCGTACGATTTTCTTAAAACTTTCCATAAAGTACGGTGGTTATAGGACGAATAATCTGTGTAAGTTTGAGCGAGTTTCTATGTGCCAAGTTTAAGATATTACCTTAAACACAAAAAATATATCAAATTCGGTGGTTTTCAGTGGTTCCAAAGCATATATCTGGAGATCCAACGATACGATTTTCTTGAAACTTTCTAGATAGTAAGATAGCTTTAAGACAAATAATTTGTACAAGTTTGGATAAATTTCTATGTGCCAAATTTGAGATATAATCACTTCAAACACACGAAAATATTGCTGTCGGACAGATGTCGCTGTCGGACAGATGTCGTGTTACCAAATTCACTTAACCCTGTATTAGTTTATAGCTTGAAAGCAGAAAGTGATGGTAGTAGATGAGAAAACATTTTTGCCAAAATTATAGACTCTTGATACTTCATGCTGTCTCCTATTTCGTGCTTTAGTTAAGCCAAGTGTTTAGGGATTCTAGAATCCAGACAATTTATCCCAATAAAAATTGAAATCAGAAAATAGTATGCTAAAATCGTTCTCCTTTGTCAGATTCGTTCCAGGAGGCCAAATCTAGTTTAAATTTCCAAAATTTTCGGTGGCTTCGCCCCCAAAAGTAACCTAGGATTATCTATTAAAAAGCATTCCGGGCCCTAAAAAAGTAAAATTGAGAATCTGGAATCCGCCATGAAAAATCTTTGAACCGCGCGAATACAAAGACTTTTTATGCGAGCGAAGCGAGTGGGCCACAGAAAACGAAAAAATTGAGAATGTAGGAAATTAAAAATTTTTTGGATATGGGCCACTGGCACGATCATGGAGCAGTTCTCAGAGTACATATTGCCTACTGGTCCGGTTTCGGCCGATACTTCAAAAGTGAATGGACTTTTTGAGGTCGGGGGCAACCTCTGCAAGCAGTCTAACGGAGTGATGGAACAATTGTCAGCCTCACCAGCACGTCTTGTCTTTGACAAATTTGCAAGATGGGTATTGAACCTCCAGGGTGGGGAGGAGCTGGAGCCAGCACAAGTCATTTGTGTTGGTTACAACAACTCGAGCTTTGATGACCATTGTCTCCTAAGTCATTGGAGAAACAAACTCGACCCAGAACTTTTCATCATAGTGCGGCGGAAGTTGTTCACAGTTGACATACTAAGAATGCTGAAACTGAACGGTACCTTGGAGAAAAACTTTGTGGCCTGTGGGGGTTCGGTAGAAGAAATCAGCCAGCTCCATGATGCTCTTCATGATTGCAAGGCTTTGGCAAAGATAATGAGCACTTTGAAAGTGACTTTAGAAATTATGAGCTCTAGCTGCCGCTCTTTAGAGAGCGTTATTCAGCGTTGTACAAATCCCATGCTAAAAGCGGGTCTCATTACTGATACTGTCGCATTAAAAATGACAGAACAATTGTCATGTGAAAAGTATCTCAGTATGACTGACGAGGAAGTGACCAAAATGTTTTTAGCTCTGGGGGTTCGTCAAGCGTCCATAAAAATTTGCTTAAATAAACGTAGCCATTATATGACTTCAAGCAATTAGCTGTAATTGTAAAATGATGTACAGTTTTAATTTCAATTATAGTTCTGATATTTTTAATAATTTATAATCAAAGCACAAAGCTTAGTTTCTCTCTCGATGTCGACTACAAATTGATGTCCAGAAATTTAAAAGCATGTCTTATCTGTTAACAACTCCAGCATAATATATTAGCCCCAAATCGAGTAACTTTGGACGTTTGAGGCAAACACACCAAATATCTTACAATCACCCAGGGGAAAAAATGCACGATTTTTGTTCGCCAGAATGATTTCCTAACCAATACAGGGTCTTAGAGCACATTGAAGCGGACCATTTTTACCTAAAATTGGAGTCCAAGCTTTGTTTCTGTGGTTTCAGAATCATTTTTTTGACAAAAATAAAAATATCATAACTTTTTTCTTGTAACTTTGAGGTCCAATAGATCTGACTACAAATGAGTAAACACATTTTTGAGGTCATCAAAAACTGCGCCAGAGTTCAGAGAACAATTTCATGTCAAGCATAAAAAACGACCTTGTTCCCTGACTGACTTATGATCAAAATGAGCCTGAAAGGACGATTTCAGCTTTTTTGACTTTAAATGGTTATAACACATCAGCCTTTTGAGATACGGTAATGAAATTTTACACCCATGTAGAACAGTACAAAAACATATTTTTTGAAAAATTTTAGCTCGCTATCTCAATAATTAGCTAAATTATAGCGTCTCAACCAAAAAAATTATTTTTTCCGAAAATTGCACTCTTAACCAGGAAATGATCGATTACAAAAATGTGTATTCTCAAAATGATTTTTTTGGTGTGGAAACGGTGCGCTAGAAGGTCACTGAACTGCCTATGAGGTCATTTGGTCTGGACAGATTTGGTGTTTGCCCCCTTAACCTAGCACGTTCAGAAGTTCTGAACATTAGCCACGTAACCCATACTCCCATATGCACCGCTCAGAAAGAAAATCTATTGTTGTTAGGCACTATAATGTTTCAAATGTCACATTTTGTGTGACTTAGTTAACTGCAGTTGTCTAATTATCATTCCTTGGTCTGAAATATAGTAAATTAGGTCAATCTAACAATTATGATACAACATTGGTTAATGGGCACGGATCGAACGGTTAAAAGGCAATATTTGGGTAACTTTGTCACACTCATGATACCATACCTCTATTCTACTGTGAGGTGTCCTAAAAACCCTTTCAACTCATTATTTGATGGTTGCTCTACCAATCATAGCCCTAAAATATGTTGTTTTGAATAGTTAGCTAATACAGGCACTCGGTTATTGGGAAATGAGGTTAATTCTGTCACAATATATGGAATTTAAAATTTTGGGCGAATTATTTATATCTGATTTTGGTTTGAAAGGCGGGAAAGTTTTATATGATGACAATGTAGTTGATGCAAGTTAAGATCAGTTGATGTTAACATTGTCACAAAAAATTATACGAAATCGTAAATAGATTAAAAACAATGATTATAGAATGAAATAGTCTCTTATAATAACTCTTACAATAACTCTTATAATAACTCTTATAATAACTCTTATGATAACTCTTATAATAACTCTTATAATAACTCTTATAATAACTCTTATAATAACTCTTATAATAACTCTTATAATAACTCTTATAATAACTCTTATAATAACTCTTATAATAACTCTTATAATAACTCTCATAATAACTCTTATAATAACTCTTATAATAACTCTTATAATAACTCTTATAATAACTCTTCTAATAACTCTTATAATAACTCTTATAATAACTGATGTGACAAAGTAAACATGTCTTGCCCCTATTTTGAAGATCTATAACTCTATTAGAATTCAACATTCTTTCAGAAACGATTGGAAGAATATTGTCCAGAACATAAGAACTCAATTTTAAAAATTTAGATTTATTTGTCAAAGACATTGAAAATGTGACAAAATTAACTTTCCCTGCCCCAACAGTATCAAGATAGTGTGTTAAAATTGGCATAGGATTTATTACAGGTATATTAAAGTATTATCGATCCAAACTACGAAAAATATCTTTTCAGCTGGTGACGATTACCTAACTCTTATAATAACTGATGTGACAAAGTAAACATGTCTTGCCCCTATTTTGAAGAACTATACCTCTATTAGAATACTATGTAACTTTATCATCAAGAAAATTTCGATAAACTAGTTATTTTGCCAGCAAGGAGGTAACAGAGTTATAATAATTTTTTGTGACGAAATTACCCTATTTTTGACCATGTTGCGGTAGTTTAATTGTGACACTGTTAACATATTACCACCTGATAATGATTTATGTGACTGGTGCATGGTACTAGCAGTGTTGTTTGATCCATAGTACGTATAATATAAGGGGTTTAAGCTGGTATATCATTATTTGTTCAATTTCACACATGTTCAGATATCATCAAGATTATGTGACAAAGTAAGCTTGGTTGTGCCTTCTGTGTTTTAATTCCTTACGACTATATGATATAATAACAATTCCCAGCACTTCCAGGCCATCAAATAAACTTACACTACTCAGCATTGCTTATCAGGGTGCCCTAAACATTCATCACATATTTTCTTTAATGTACATGACAGAGTAAACCTGAATGCACCATCTAACGAAAAAAGTCGTCAAATATGTAGGTAATGGTCATATGTACCCATCCAATCAACTGGACACTCAAAAATTTGGTCAAAAACGGCAGCAAGGGGTCCATATTTACTCCGTCACATGTTTATAGTGTGACAATGTAACCATTTCCGTGCCGGCCGTATTTAAGCGATATTATCTTATCACCTGATTAAGATATCGTTATGTGACAAAGTTAGCCTGGAGGATGAGACGATTATCCTAACCATCAAGGGTTTAAGTAATTTCATAGTGTGACAAAGTCAACTACACTGTGCCTTTTAATAGGGTCACTTATATTTACCAATATCCTCAAACTCAAATGAACGTGTCCATAACCTATGCAATACAGAGAATAACACACGAACCTTAACAAAGGCATAACTAAAACGTAGTAATCCCTGTACTGATCTCAATGCAAATTAGATTGTCTGCACACTTGATACTTCCAAACAAGGAGCTCTGTGATGGTCCGCTAATTGTATCAATTATGGGACACTAAGTTCGTAAACTCCGGTTAGCGGAAGACACTTTCTCTGATTACTTTCTCAAAGTTACGAAGTAATAGTTTCGTGGACGTACTTAGTGATAGTTCGTAAGCTACTATTAATACGTATGAACGTATCCTGGAGTGTGGCTAGCAGAAGTCACACTCTGTGGGCACGGCGAGAAGGCCTCCCTCTTCACTAGGAGGCCAGAAACCGTTGACCAAAACAGAGAGAGAGAGAGAATACGTATGAACTTACATGGTACTATTTTAAGAAGAATTTTCGCGGAAGACCCCCGGGGGGATTGGGTGGTTGATCACCCCACCCCCCAAATTTTTTGCCAAAAATTTTAATTTTCTTTGTAGTTCGCTACAAATAATAAACTATAATTAAGTAGAAGCTCATCGAAAATAAAACTGCACAGATCACTGGGCAAAGGATATCTATATCTATGATCAACTATTTAAAAGTATTTACTATCTAAAAGTGCTTCTATACGTAAGTGCAAGATGATATCTCAATTCATAATTTTAACTCAAAAAGTCAACAATTTTTCTCGGGCTTCAGACACCTGCTTCCGCGCCGCTCCATTTGGCAAACCGTACCCCCCCCCCCACCCTCCCCAGTTCGAAAACAGAATTACGGCTCTGATAGCTTTATGTCACAGTATTCTTCACACCGAGTCGTTAATCCAAACAGGGCTTTGGTGTTTTGTCCCTATTAATTGTTTAATGTTCCAGTGGTTACAAAACTTTGTTTCCATGGTTTCCAACCGAAGAGTCCTTAGAAACTTGTACTTCTCTTGACTGAAAACTTCTGTTAATCCTCCCACAAACTCTACTCCCTTTGGGGGGGGGGGGGGGGGGGTCCAACCCGATCATTCCGATCATTCCGATCCCGATTTTGGCCTCATCAACCCTCATATCGGAAAAATCGGGAAAATTTAAATCTTTCCTCTGAGGTTTCTAGGCGATATATGTAGCTATTTCTGTACTTAAATATGACAAGAAATCGATTTGTTGTGGTCCCAGAACCCCAAAATGGTTTCTAGTTCCAAACAAGAATCGTTTCGTCCGAAAAACAACACACTGTGGTATCAACTCTTGTTTGACAGAAACATCCACCCCGGTCCACAATTGAAAGAGGTACGGTTGGTAATAACAATCGTAACAAATAGAGAACGCTTTAGTAACTTTTGATTTAAATTGTCTCCACAATTTGTAACAGGCTATCTGCAGAAATGGGTAGCACGGTTAATGACCATTGACCGTGCTACCCATTTCAAGAGGAGGACTGAGGACGGGGAGGAGGAGGACTAAGAGAACGCGAGGGCTAAGGACGACGAGGACTGAAGACGAGTACGAGAGCGAGGACGAGGACTGAGGAGGAGGACTGATAAGAAGGAGGAGGACTGAGGATGACGAAGAGGAGAAGGAGGACTGGGGGAGGACTGAGGAGGAGGAAGAGGACTGAGGAGGAGGACTGAGGACTGAGGAGAAGGAGGACTGAGGAGGACAGAGGAGGACCAGGACGAGGACTAAGAAGATGAGGACGAGGACTAAGGACAAGGACTGGGAGGATGAGGACGAGGACTAAGGACGATGAGGACGATGACTAAGGACGAGGACGACTGAGGAGGAGGACTGATTAGGAGGAGAAGGAAGAGGAGAAGGAGGAGGAGGGTGAGGAGGAGAACTGAGGAGGAGGAGGAGGAGAAGGAGGAAGACTGAGGAGAAAGAGGAGGACTGGGGAGGACTGAGGAGGAGGAGAAGGACCGAGGAGGACTGAGGAGGAGGAGGACTGAGGAGGAGGAGGACTGAAGAGGAGAGGGAGGACTGACGAAGAGGAGCAGCTCATTGGTGAGGAAGAGGAGGACTAAGGACGAGGAGGACTGAGGAGGAGGACGAGAGCGAGGACGAGGAGGAAGACTGAGGAGGAGGACTAATAAGAAGGAGAAGGACGAGGACGAGGACTGAGGAGGAGGACTGATGATGAAGAGGAGAAGGAGGACTGGGGGAGGACTGAGGAAGAGGAGGACTTAGGGAGGACTGAGGAGGAGGAGGACTGAGGGAGGACTGAGCAGGATGATGAGGAGGAGGACTGAGGATGAGAAGGAGGGGAAGGAGGACTGGCAGAGGACTGATGAGGAGGTGGACTGGGGGAGGACTGAGGAGGAGGACTTAGGGGTACGAGGAGAAGGAGGAGAAGGAAAAAAAGGAGGAGAAGGAGGAGGAGGACTGAGGAGGGGAGGAGGACTTAGGAGTAGGAGGAGAAGAAGGAGAAGGAGAAGGAGGACTGAGGAGGTGGAGGAGGACTGAGGAGGAGGAGAAGGACTGAGGATGAGGACGAGGAGGATGAGGACGAGGAGGAGGAGGAGGAGGACTGACGAGTAGGAGGAGGACTGGGGACTGAAGAGGAGGAGGACTGAGGAGGAAGAAGATGAGAGCTGAGGAAGAGGACTGAAGAGGATGAGGGAGAGGAGGAGGACTGAGGAGTAGGACTGAGGAAGAGGAGGAGGACTAAGGAGAAGGATGAGGAGGATGAGACTCACGAGGAGGAGGAGGAGGACTGAGGAGGAGGAGGATGAGGAGGATGAGGATGAGGAGGAGGAGGAGGAGGAGGAGGAGGAGGAGGAGGAGGAGGAGGAGGATTGAGGAGTAGGACTGAGGAGGAGGAAGAGGACTAAAGAGGAGGATCAGGAGGAGGCTGAGGAGGAAGAGGACTGAGAAGGAGGAGAAGGAGGAGCAGGACTGAGGAGGAAGACTGAGGAGGATGAGGACGAGGACTAAGGACGAGGACTAGGAGGATGATAATGAGGGCTAAAGAAGAGGACTGATTAGGAGGAGAAGGAAGAGGAAAAGGAGGAGGAGAAGGAGGAGGATAAGGAGGAGAATGAGGAGGAGGAGGAGGAGGAGGATAAGGAGAAGATTGAGGAGGATGAGGATGACTCAGGAGGAGGACTCAGAAGGTGGAGGAGGACTCAGGAGGACTCAGGAGGAGGACTGAAGAGGAGGAGGAGGACTGATGAGGAGGAGGAGGACTCAGGAGGAGAAAGAGGACGAGGACGACTAGTGTAGGACTGAGGATGAGGACTGATGAGGAGAAGGATGAGGATGACTGAGGAGGACGATGAGGAGGAGGAGACTGAGGAGGAGGAGGAGGACTGTTGAGGAGGAGGAGTATGATGAGGAGGAGGACTGAGGAGGAAGACTGAGGAGGACGAGGACGAGGACTAAGGACGAGGAGGAGGAGGACTGATTAGGAGAAGAAGAAAGCGGAGAAGGAGGAGGAGGATGAGGCTAGGAGGAGAAGGAGGAGAATGAGGAGGAGGACTGGGGGAGGACTGAGGAGGAGGATAAGGAGGACTAAGGATGAGGATGAGGACTAGGACGATTATGAGGAGGACAGAGGATGAGGACTGATGAGGAGGAGAAGGAGGAGGATGAGGAGGAGGAGGACTGGGGAGGACTGAGGAGGAAGAGGAGGATGACTGAGGAGGAGGATGAGGAGGAGGACTCAGAAGGAGAACTCAGGAGGTGGAGGAGGATGAGGAGGACTCAGGAGGAGGAGGACGACTATGAGGAGGACTCAGGAGGACTGATGGGGAGGAGAAGGAGGAGGAGGATGAGTAGGAGAAATGAGGAGGAGGAGGAGAAGGAGAAGGAGGAGGACTGGGAGTAGGACTGAGGAGGAGGAGGGGACTGAGGAGCAGGGTGAGGAGGACTGAGGAGAAGGACGAGGACGAGGAGTCAGGAAGAGGACTGAAGAGAACTGAGGAGGAGAAGGACTCAGGAGGAGGAGGAAGACTTAGGAGGAGGAGGAGGACTGATGAGAAGGAGGAGGAAGACCAGGGAGGAGGAGGAGGACATGTAAATGTTTTGTCTGTTTTTGTCTGTTTTTGTCCGTTTTTGTTCGCTCTACTTTTTGTCCGTTTTGAAAATATAGGGTACCGAACGGACACAAAACATGATCCCCCAGCCAAGCATGTGTTATGATACAAGGACACGTTCATTTGAGTTTGAGGAAATTGGTAAATATAAGTGACCCTATTAAAAGGCACAGTGTAGTTGACTTTGTCACACTATGAAATTACTTAAACCCTTGATGGTTAGGATAATCGTCTCATCCTCCAGGCTAACTTTGTCACATAACGATATCTTAATCAGGTGATAAGATATCGCTTAAATACGGCCGGCACGGAAATGGTTACATTGTCACACTATAAACATGTGACGGAGTAAATATGGACCCCTTGCTGCCGTTTTTGACCAAATTTTTGAGTGTCCAGTTGATTGGATGGGTACATATGACCATTACCTACATATTTGACGACTTTTTTCGTTAGATGGTGCATTCAGGTTTACTCTGTCACACATTAAAGAAAATATGTGATGAATGTTTAGGGCACCCTGATAAGCAATGCTGAGTAGTGTCAGTTTATTTGATGGCCTGGAAGTGCTGGGAATTGTTATTATATTATATAGTCGTAAGGAATTAAAACACAGAAGGCACAACCAAGCTTACTTTGTCACATAATCTTGATGATATCTGAACATGTGTGAAATTGAACAAATAATGATATACCAGCTTAAACCCCTTATATTATACGTACTATGGATCAAACAACACTGCTAGTACCATGCACCAGTCACACAAATCATTATCAGGTGGTAATATGTTAACAGTGTCACAATTAAACTACCGCTACATGGTCAAAAATAGGGTAATTTCGTCACCAAAAATTATTATAACTCTGTTAGCTCCTTGCTGGCAAAATAACTACTTTATCGAAATTTGTTTGATGATAAAGTTACATAGTATTCTAATAGAGGTATAGTTCGCCAAAATAGGGGCAAGACATGTTTACTTTGTCACATCAGTTATTATAAGAGTTAGGTAATCGTCATCAGATTAAAAGATATTTTTCGTAGTTTGGATCGATTAATACTTTAATATACCTGTAATAAATCCTATGCCAATTTTAACACACTATCTTGGGTATCTTGATACTGTTGGGGCAGGGAAAGTTAATTTTGTCACATTTTCAATGTCTTTGACAAATTAATCTAAATTTTTAAAATTGAGTTCTTATGTTCTGGACAATATTCTTCCAATCGTTTATGAAAGAATGTCGAATTCTAATAGAGTTATAGATCTTCAAAATAGGGGCAAGACATGTTTACTTTGTCACATCAGTTATTATAAGAGTTAGGTAATCGACATCACATTAACATATATTTTTTTGTAGTTTGGATTGATTTATATAAGTAATAAAGCAGCCTGCTAATTTTTACACACTATCTTGAAATTGTTGGGGCATGAAAAGTTAATTTTGTCACATTTTTAGTGACTTTGACAAATTTAACCTAAAATTGTTAAACTTAAGCTCTGATGTTCTGGACAATATTCTAATAGAGGTATAGAATATAGATCTTCAAAATAGGGGCAAGACATGTTTACTTTGTCACATCAGTTATTATAAGGGTTATTATAAGAGTTATTATAAGAGACTATTTCATTCTATCATCATTGTTTTTAATCTATTTACGATTTCGTATAATTTTTTGTGACAATGTTAACATCAACTGATCTTAACTTGCATCAACTACATTGTCATCATATAAAATTTTCCCGCCTTTCAAACCAAAATCAGATATAAATAATTCGCCCAAAATTTTAAATTCCATATATTGTGACAGAATTAACCTCATTTCCCAATAACCGAGTGCCTGTATTAGCTATATATTCAAAACAACATATTTTAGGGCTATGATTGGTAGAGCAACCATCAAATAATGAGTTGAAAGGGTTTTTAGGACACCTCACAGTAGAATAGAGGTATGGTATCATGAGTGTGACAAAGTTACCCAAATATTGCCTTGTAACCGTTCGATCCGTGCCCATTAACCAATGTTGTATCATAATTTTTAGATTGACCTAATTTACTATATTTCAGACCAAAGAATGATAATTAGACAACTGCAGTTAACTAAGTCACACAAAATGTGACATTTGAAACATTATAGTGCCTAACAACAATAGATTTTCTTTCTGAGCGGTGCATATGGGAGGATGGGCTACGTGGCTAATGTTCAGAACTTCTGAACGTGCTAGGTTAATAGATGTCAAAATTAAGCCACTATCGTCAAAAACGCTATTATTTTTGTTTACCAATATCCTCAAACTCAAATGAACGTGTCCACAAATGTACTTGACTATACATTTAAGGTGCAGTGTATTAGTGATATTATGGTATGTTTAAAGACCGGACCACAAAATATAACCCGGTACCTAGTGTTGTACTAATACATAATAACAAGTAACAGGGATAAAATTAATGAGCAGAAACAATCGATCTCACGTCAAAAGGCCAAAGCACTCGGGTCTGGGAGTACATGACAACTCCAACTAGTAGTGAGCATACTAGCGCCCCTGCAGTGGAAAAACACATAAAACATACTATTGGAATGTCCAATTGGTTCGTTTTCTCATAACAATATAGCATATGTAGGGGTTCTGGTTGAATTATATCACTTCTGAGAGGTGTTAGAGATCGATTCTGTTAATTTCTCAATTTTCCGATTTTTCCGATTTTTCCGATTCCGATTTTGGCCTCATCAACCCTCATATCGGACATCGGGTTGGACCCCCCCCCCCCCCCCCCCCCCCCTCAACTTAAGAAATAATTGTTCTCGGTTATTAGTCACTTACTAGGTGTAAGTTTGAAGGAGTGAAATTTATCAAAAATTTAAATTTAGAATTGGACAAACTTACGCGTTTCATGATGGCGAAATTTTTGAAGAACTTTGGGGCTTTAGCAACAGTATTCTCGAAATCAGCATCTTGGACAAGCATCTCTTTGTACTCAAACTGTAAGACGTTTAATTAGGATTCAACTTATAACCATCTAATATTTCATTAAACCACCATAACCAATTAACAACCTTAAAAACAAAACACAAATCACCTCCTCAACAGCCGCCCAGCATACCTTTCTATCGACAGCCGTGTTCAAGACAGAGAGAAGGTACTGAGCGAGGGTACTAACTTCACCACCCTCCACAGCGTCAACTAGAGAACAGATGACCCTGAAGTGTTGTGGGGTGGGGTTGTTACACATCGTCTCCACTAGAGCTGCTCTCTGAGGGTAATCACGGATGTGGGTAACCAGCACGTCCAGGTTGGTGTCAGTTGGAAGATAGGCGCTGAGTCGCTTCAGAGACTCGCTGGACCTAAAACAGGACATATTTGTCGCACGTGTTGAATTTAGTTTTATAATAACTTTGCAGCGGCGCAAATCGGAGTTTTAGAATTACGCGGGAAATTACGCGGGAGATCTATCAGTTTAATTTGGGTCAGTTCGTTTTATGACGTGTCGACTACGTTTACTTAGTATACTTTATCCCTACTGTTTTATTACATTTTTACTTTATTTACCTATCACTATACAGTATACATATTTAATCTTAAATTATCATTTTAGTGGAACTATGTAAAAGGGGATCATTGCTAGCGTTAAAACTGTTTTAACCCTGCCTTAGTCAGTTGAAAGTCTGATAGCATATGTTCCGTTTGATTTGACCAAACTAATGCCTTTCATTGCTTTATAAGCAGGTTAAAGCAGAAGAATAAGCCGATTAAAAGACACGCTAGAAGTTGGATAAAATAAGAAAAGTTATAACAAAGAGACCCGAAGACAGTTAGAACTTTAGAAGTGGTAAACATGACAGCAGAAAAGAAGTGCTTACCTGAGCTGCACAGCTATCTGTTTAGAGTGATGCTGATCACACACCGGAATAAAGTTCACTACAGCTAGGAGCAGGGTGTGAAGGATCTGTTGGGATTCAGGGAACCCGATCAGAGAGGCTATGAGGGATACCACGGTGTCCTTGTTCAGGTTTCTGTCTGTCACCATTGATTGCATCTTCTTTAGAACGGCAGAAGTGACAGAATCCAACACTTCTGAGGTCTTTATAAACTTCTTGATCATTTCCAGGGATTTTATCGAAACAGAGTCATCCTCGTCGGTAATCCTCGAGATGATCGTACCGGTAATATCCTTTTCTTCCTCACTGGACAGCTCCCGTCCAGAATCCAGCTTCTCTGATATCTTCAGTAATCCTAACATACGGATGCCAGGTAGCTCGTGGTTGATTTCTAAAATTTTCTGTGAAGACTCATTTCCGAGATACTTGCCAAGAATGAGGGTTTTAAGTTGTCCTAGTACCACCATGTCGGATCCTTGAGAGTGGAATTTCTGGAATGTGTCCTGAACTTGGGAGGAGAATGATGAAGATAGCATGTCCCCAAGCTGATTCACACTTTCAGAATTTCTTGTTTCTTGAGAGGCGGCGAAGTACAGCTCGAAGTAACGATCTACAACACTAGTCACGATACTCTCTGGAAGGTCGGGCAGTTGGAACATTCGTGAAAATTTCTCGGAAAACAAAATGCCAGACTTGAAGCAAAGATCGACTCCAGTCACGAGTAACTCTTTGATGAATCCGCTGATATCATTTTTCTCGTAAATCAAGCCCAATGCCAAGACAAACTGATCCTGCAACAACAGCTCGACAAGTCCAACTGGTAGATCTGACACTGGATGGAAGTGCAAAATACACGAGATACAGAGGATCAACTCTTTAACCAGCGATGGGTTGGGATGAGCAGCAACAGTAGAGATCAGCTCACGTACTATCTGATCCTTCAACGTGATCTTCCTCATAACCTGCCCAGTAATAATGTACCCAGCTGATTTGAGGTCCTTGTTTGAACTGGAGATGGCTGTTATCATACAGGAATAGATCTTCGGAAAAACATCAGGAGGAACTTCCTCGAACTGTTCCAGGACCAAGAAGACCAGGGTCACGAGGAAAGAGTGGTGAATTCTAGCCGTGTTTTCGGTCAGGTTGATGATCTTCATTGCTCGCTCCATGAAGCAGGAGAGGTAGTGGGGGTTGGATGTACAGAGTTTCACCAGTTCTGCTCTTCCAACACTTACGTTGTTCGTCTTGGCGGTCTCTAGCCAAATCCACGTATCGGGCAGAGTTGTGATCTCTAAGATTTTAGCGAAAACTTTAGAATCATGAAGTGGGATGAAAGCAGAGAGTAGGGCGTCAGAATTGTAAATGTGGATCTTATAAGCTCTGACAAGCCACTCCAGAGCTTTGTGAGCAGGTGACAGAAGACCGTAATTCGAAGCATGGGCAAGGAAAAGCTCAATCTCACTATCAACCCCTTCTAGAAATTCAGCACTCTTCAAGAGCCGCTCAAACTTTCCAGCAGTCTGGTGAAATAGGGTATCTTTGAATCGGGCAAAGCAAGGGTTCAGCGCGACTAGCTCTTCGAAACCGTTGATCCAATATCATAGATATCCTGGACATCGTAGTCCGAGGCAACTCTGGTGGAGAAGATGAGGGAGGAGTGCTGGATTGCTCCTCCTTTTACCTGCTCTTTAGGAAGTGCTAACTTCTGGAGTTGCTGCGATAACAAAGTCATCCTAACTGAAATTTAATGGTTAGTATTTGAATATTCATTTGTGTTTTTATCAGAAAGATCTTTAACATCAAATATAAAATGGTAACAATGACACAACACTTAAAAGAGTAAATAATGAATTCAAGATGGGTAGACGGAATGGAACACTATCTGGATAAATTCGATTTAAACAAAATATTACAGCAATTTAAAATATACATTCTTATCAGTATTTCAGCATGAACGTTAATCACAAGTAATCACAAGTTATGTTTTCAATTTACAAACAAATAAAATCCGCTTTAGAATGAGGTTAGCGACAATCTAAATGCTTTAAAAATCTTCATCGTGAATAGATACCGAAAAGGAGAAAAAGAAAACAGCACAATACATCAGTCCACAAACATCAATTTTACCTAAGTTGTTAATGCCCGATTAATGTTATCTATACTATCTATTGTCGATTGCTAACACTATTTTAGTTAAATGAGCCAGAGTATCGACCATCAGATCGTCTTGGCCAGAGACTAACGCTTTGGCGAACATCCTGCGAAGATTTTCCCTGAATTCAGGTGTTAATCTAACATCATATTTAGTCCCTCTCCCAAACTGTAAACTTCTTGGCAAAGTGATACACTCAGAGTAATCAAACGGAATACCATTGCAGGTGCCAAGTAGAGGTTTGGATGCATCTGTACAATAAGCTGAGATTGTGCGGTCTGACTCTAGAAAAATAGATATCTCGGTGGAGGTATTTGGACTTATCGGTATCTGAAAGGGCAACTGAGCAGCATGCAAATCTGAAGAATTAGAATTCTCGATTTTTCTTTTCTTGGACCCACGATCAGCACTAAAATCTTGTACAATTCCATCCACATTATGTAAATTAAACAACTTATTCCAAATTTCCGCCAAGAAGTCAACTTTCTTTTCATGTCGAGAGTGTAATCTGTTCAGACCCACCAGCTGTTTTCTAATGTGGTTATCACAGGAAACTACTAACTGCTGCATAGCACCGCTCACATCACCACTGTCCTCTTGCTCGGTAGTCCTGACTAGTCCCAACACAGGCAAAGTCAGAACTGTACTGACACAGCTGCCTGATACTCTGATCTGGATGTCGCTCGTAGGGTTAATGTCTTCTATTAAGTGGGGTAGTCTGAAGTGAGATTTTATAATACCGTCGTATACATACATGACTCGGCGGAGAGATGTTCCTAGGATCAGAGAGTGAGCGGATATTACAGTTACCCAGGATATTGGTAGGGATGTAACGGAGTCTAGACAGGGGTTGTTGTAGGGTTTCAATATCAGAGAGTCCTTTAGATAAGCGTGAGCTGCGTCTGCAGATTTGAAAATGTAAGATTTAGTCCTGAAGTCATAGCCTATTAGTTGGTGATTGAGCTTCACTGATAGCTTGCCCGATCTCAGATGATAGAGATAACATGATTTATTGTCGTGGTGTATCAGAAAATCAGGTGAACTATAAACAGCAGCAGGGCAGAGGGATAGTTTCAGCAGCTCTTTCAATTGAGCCTTTTCTAGATTAAGAACATAACTAGTGTCATTGGTCAACTTGACGTGAATAAGAGACGTGCTGTTGTAGACTGCATTAATAGATCTGATATCACATGGCCCTTTCCAAGATAGTGGGGTGTTGTTTCTGATAAAAACAGTACTACCAATAACCTCGAATGTGTAGAGATGTTCGCAGAGTGTTAGTGTGTAACTGTCCACTGATGTCAACATACACCTAGATTGTGCGGACTGGTGTTAGAAATAAGATGAGTTTTAATCGGACATGACAGCAAACATTTTAGTGGGAAAGTATCAACATTGAATTTACGAGTAAAGATATTTTAGCAGTAAAACGATTGTAGATAACACGTCACACATAAAAATCTATCTTAAATGTAACTGAATAGAATGTTTACAAAATCATAATAAATTAAGCTCGTCAAGACTCTTGGCACAGTCTTATGAAAGAAATTTCTTTAAAATTTAACCCCGGAACTTATCTTTAGCCGACCTGATTACTTTCATAACCTCGACAGGATCAGAGCATCCTGCAAACTTCTGGACCCCACTCTCTTTTACTCTCATAAATGGGTTGAAAGTTTTCTCCTGTCCAATAGTTGTCGGTATAGTAGGTTCCCCAGCTTCACGTTTTTTAGCAACCTGAATAAAAATCACGTAATATCAGATTATAATTTTATTTGATCTTATCACTCTCATTTTATGATTCTTTCACATATTATGGTAGTCGACCTGTATTGAAGTATTGACAAACAACAAACAAACAAACTAAAAGACGGAGGACTCACCTCCTCAATCATTCCCAGAACTGCTAGGTTGTCAGGTTCCACGTGTTTAGCGAACTTGAGGTTCTGAGCTGTATACTCGTGTCCACAGTACACACGAGTGTTATCGGGGAGGGAGCTGAGGATTTCTATCAGAGCTCGGTACATTTGGGGTGCTGTTCCTTCGAAGAAACGTCCACATCCAGCTGCGAATAGGGTATCTCCTGAAAATGGAAATTAAGTTATAATTATCCAATCTTGATCTAATTATCAGTAAGTATAAGTTATCATAAAGTAAAATTTCTAAAACTTTTTAAACGGTCATTGCATGCAGCACTACCAGAAACGCCATGTAAAAACCGTTACGTTACCTGTAAATACTGCTGGATCAGCCCCTTCTCCTTCAACTAGATAACAGATGTGTCCTGAGGTATGGCAGGGAGTCTCAAAACACGTAACTTTCATTGAACCAATATTAAAGGTATCATTGTGTGACACTGTCTTGTTCAGAGCCCCTATTCTGTCGTCACCTCCGTAAAATGTCATACCAGGTGCCTTGGTGTTCAGCTCTTCGTTGCCTCCTGCAATCAGAAGGTACACGTACTCAAGTTCGACAAGAGAACTTCGACTGTCGAACTAGAGTTTTGAAATTTGTCGAAATCTCTAGTTCGACAGGGGTGATATCTGGCGAACTGTAGTGCGTGTCGAACTAGAGTACGTGAATCCAATCAGAAAAGCTCGTATTTAAAAAATATGTAAAAAATATATAACTTTTTTGAGATAACTTGCAACAACATTAACCATTAAGAAAGATGTTATTACTCATTTAGTAACACCTCTCCAACCTGCATGATCCCAATGATGATGTGTTGTTAAAACTTGTTCGACTTTGACTCCAGCATCTGAGATTGCCTTTAGCACAGTGTTTGGAGTCACTGGGTCCACGACAGCTCCAACTGATAAAGGTACAAGATGTTAGAACCACATATTTTCAATTAAACAAACAGACTGGATGAGAAAGACATGCATGTATGCAGTACAAAAACGTGCTGTGCGCAAAAATTAAAAACCACGCTATTTAAGCCGATGCTGAAAAAAGCAAATCTATCATCGAATTCTTATGGCGCGTTCCCGAAACAACACGCAATATGTGCGACCGCATTGGCAATCCGTTGCCGCGTTTTTCCTAATTTAATGCGTGTAGGAAGCTGAATCTTAGTGACATCAGTCCCAAATGCTCAAGAAAAAATCCATTGGAAAGAAAATTAGGGTAGAGGAAAACGCAAACGGAACCCCATGATTGACAAAAGGCTGAGAAGGCGAGAAAGTCGGGCTTGTACAAAGCAAGTGGGCGGCACTAAGTAAAGATAACTTTCCGAGTAGTCAAATGATTAAAATAACATCTTACCGTTTGTAGACTCGTCAATTATAAGATATCCATAGTTGTCTTCCAATAGTGGAATCAAGTCCACCTGTAAAAATGCGGTTATTCAAAGGGAATTTAATAAATGTTCTTTTAAACGGTTCACAGGATCAAGCACAAAATTTAATGATTTTTAGAGGTCGGCTTCATACACATTCAATATGGTGAAAATCACTCCTCAGTGATATGCGTAACTTGTTATTAAAACTTAAACCTGTTAAGCTTACTTTCATTTTACGATGGTCGTGGAATGAAGGTAAAGAATGGAACGGTTTCTTGGACACTGAAATTTAAAACAATTGTGAGCTGTTCAACTTTTGTAAGCTTGTTGGTGTTAAGCAGGATCTGACTTGCTGTCTCAATGACTTGCTGTTTCAATGACTTGCTGTCTCAATGACTTGCTGTCTCAATGACTTGCTGTCTCAATGACTTGCTGTCTCAATGACTTGCTGTCTCAATGACTTGCTGTCTCAATGACTTGCTGTCTCAATGACTTGCTGTCTCGATGACTTGCTGTCTCGATGACTTGCTGTCTCAATGACAGATTAAAATTTCGTGGAAAACAAATATGAGATTTGGGAAATACATTAAAATACTTACAGCAGTGAAGTGATCTGATAATAAATCTAGTAGTTAACATTGTGGGATAACAGCATGGCTGTAAAGATACATTATATTAGAATCACAAGGAAGAAAGAGTTAACTGTTTGCTTCATGAACAGCAATGCAGGTGCCAAGGATGAGACATAAGCTAATTTTATTCCAAATTTATAACATGCATGTCTAAATTGTCTAAAATGCAGTAGTACAAAATTCTAGTTCATCTGATAAGTCGGAAAGGGTGAATGGATAGATCAATCTTTTTGCGCTGGTATTTTGCCTACTCTGCTGAGTAACTTAACAGAGATATTGACGCGACACTCGCAATATAAACCAACACTACTACTACTACTACTACTCAATAAAGTATCATCTGATCAACATCACACTATGCTCTACTGTTTTAACATTCACTATTACATAACTCGTAGAATTTGTTGATTAAACGGACATCCTATGTGTGTTAGTGCGATTTGAATAGAATTCTTCTGTAACAAATTGTTCCACACGCATAAGCATAAGTTTGATTTCGACCATTAAAATATATGCGATATTTCGAGGTGAAAAGAAGTCATGGGTTTATCTTATTTGTTGAGCCTGCAGAAATTATTTGTTCATGTAAACAATGAAACACAATGATCCAGTTCAAAATTTATTAAACCACGACAAATTCATATGAAAAAAAAATGCTACAAATATCTACAAACAAATTACATAGTTACACGTTTTGGTGATTACACAGTACACACTATTACATGCTCTATTCCACATATAGGTAGAAATTTAAGAATGCATAGTTAATAAAAAAAACTGGTAGTGATAAGTCAAAAACAATTTAAGATTAGTCACAATTATCAAATGTCACACACATATCAAGAAAATCATTAAAAATCCCAAGAAAAGTTAATCAGAATCGTAGTCAAGTTCCTCAAGACCCCAATCCAAATCAGACTGTAACGTATTGTATCTGGTTGTTTCCTGCAAAGGAGCGTCCTTACCCTCATGCTTAATACGGAGTAACATAAAGGCACACACTATAAACAGTAGTCCCCCAAAAGTAAAGAAATGGATCTCATGACCGAGAACAAGATATATTGACACGTAGGGAGAGGCAGTACTGATGAGATGTCCTAACGAGAAGAAGAATCCAGTTGTCATGGCTCTGATCGAGGTCGGGTATATCTCCTGGATAAACAGGTTTATGATAGCAGACCCACCGTGAATCAGGGCACTTGCTGTGGTGATTTTAAGTATAAAGGCCTCTTTTCCCTGACACCAGATATTAGATATCATAGCTCCAGCTGCGAAGATATAGCAGGTTATGGAAGAGCGTCGCCTCCCTACCACCTGAGACATGGAGAGGGAGACCACTGTGATGACTATACCCAGGATGTGACCTTTTGTTAGGCTGTAAAGTGTTTTGGAGGTCAACCCTCGGCAGTTCTCCTTCTCGTTCGACATAGTGTTATTGTTTGGATCTGTACTACAAACGTCGCCCTGGAATAGTTTTTCAATTTTAATTGTTTATTCAGAGATTTTTTTAACAAATAATTTGCGATTTTCATCTGACATAAGACAGTAAAACAATGACACGAACCGATATTCAGCAAAATCTTAACTAAAATGGGGTTTATCCTTTGATGTACTGAAAACAAATGTATATTTTATTTACCTGAAGCATGTAAGGCATGGCAGTATGCATGATAGAAACCACCAAGTTTTTAACAGTAATGACTCCCAGAATCATCCAAGTAGTGTGCTCAAACTCTGGTGCAAACATCTGTTTAACATTTCCCCTTTCCTGATCCTTCACATTCCTTATCAAATGGCTCACATCCTGCTTCCCGTTCATCCTGTAAATCTGCTTCATCGCTTTTCTACCTCCATTGTAATCACCAGACAGGAATAGATAACGAGGAGAATCAGAGAGGAAGAAGAAGATAAGAAGAGGAAGGAAACAAGGCATGATCATATAGAAGGACAAGTCCCTCCACCCCAGTGAGTTAAGATAGTACATAGCCAGCAGAGAGGAACATGTTGCTCCCAACTGTCCAGCTACTGCCAGTACCATCTTAGCAAGGAAGCGCATCCTCCGGGGGCTTATCTCCAGTACAATGCACAGAGCTGAGGGGGTGATACAGTGCAGGAAGAAGAAGGAGGAGGCGCGGAATGTTAGAAATATGTAAAAGTTAGTCTGGAGCACCGCTGCAAGCCCAAACACGATCATGCAGAACAACCCTATCAGAACGTTGTTTTTTCGACCGTATTTATCTGAGAGAGACCCGCCCACAAAACTGCCAATAGTCCTGGTAACTGATGCACTTATTAGCAGGATGAGAATCTGCCACTTCTCCAAATTCCACTCACAGCTGATGCTGGGCAGGGTTAAACTGCCCAGATGGATAAACTGTACTTCGGTGAAGAAGACCACACATGCTGCCAGCATGTATTTGATCTGGGCCAGACCGAACCCGGCATGTTCTACAGCGTGGTCTACAGAGATGTAGTTACGTTTGGAAAGGGTCTCTTTTTCTGAATACATTCTCTCATGAGGTAGCTGCGTGGTGGTTTCAAGTCATTCTGTAAATTTCATTTTAGTTTAGCTTGTAAAGCTGAGCGATCAATTTGCTGGAGTGGCAAATTATTACACCAAGTAACGGGTACATTAATATTGAATGTATAGCACAACAAATATATTTGAACCAAGAAACAGCAGATTTCAGTACACTAAGGGAGAATATACAAGTTGAGAAGAACAATAAAACAGACCACATCACGAGACTACATGTTGGTTAATGGCTAACTATCTCTCTTTCTTGGCTTAATTATCGCTATATCAAACAATGATTCTACCAAACAATAGATTTTAATTTGAGCCATTTATATATTGTAAGGAAATGTATGGAATATTAGTGCGAGTACAGCACCATGTATTAAATTTTGGCATGAATTATCACTAAAACAAATGACAAATATAATATTATCTGGGAACAGTTTGAAAGAAAATCTCCTGTAAGAATAACAGATCTGACTAGCGGTTTCAGTTGGGAGATGGTGATGTAAATTCCCGCTGAAATAACCATTTTATAACAAGTCGTCTACAGGTCTACGATTCAGGCCATTAAAAACATGTTTTACCATCTGGCACTTGTTGAGTTCTATGAGGTATTTCTACAGTCTGATAGGTTAACATAACCTCCCCGCCATGCCAGTAATTAGGTTCATATAATGTGCTCGTAAATACAGTAACAGGAAAATTAGATTCAAAAGCGAACAAGAAATGTATACACGTATACGAAGCGAATAAAGCTATTAAGCCAAAAACCTGTTAAACTAGCACTAAGAAGTTATGTGGACTTAGTATCGGGTGTCAACATGGAAATGCGCAAGATACAACTTTATACACAATACATTAAAATCCACTTGTGTATAGTGTTATATTGTATTAACGGCCAGGGGGCATTTCAGGGGTCTAATGAAGTCTCACAGCTCACGATAGACTGATAAACTATAAAACCCAGCTTTTGATGCGGAATGCACTGTGTAGTGAATATAATGTAGCACATTATATATTATTTATAGTTCTAGATATTATGTAGTTACTACATAATATTACGTAGTTACTACATAATATTACGTAGTTTACGGCCCACAGTTGCGTTAAATTTGCGTAATTAATTCACCAGATGCAGCAAGACTACATTATATATCACAAAGAACGGAGCACTATAAAACATTTGTCAAGTTTTACATTGACTGCGCTTTATACCGCTCTATACACGAACGGGAATAAAGTCTCCTTATACCTCTTAATTGAGAGGCGATTATGCGATAATATGTGACTTTTTTATAGTCACTTTCTATTATAAATTATAGCAATTATTTACGTGAGCTGTTATGTAATTAGAGAGGTAGTTAATTAATTAATTAATTAATTATAGCCAAACGGCTGCATAATTTTTATACTTAATACATAGTATTAGTATAGCTTGGTAACCGTTTTATTTACGTATCAATCTAAAACATGGTGCAGCCTCTACTAACTTACTAAAATATTATATAAGGGAGATGATTCTTCTGGTCAGATATAACCATTCATTATTGTTAATAGTTTTATTTAAAATATTGGGTATATCTGTTAAGAACAAAGCCGTATTCATTTTATTTTGGTAGTTATTGTACTTAGTAACAAGAACTTCAAAGTGAAATAACAATTTCAAAAGGAAACGGAAATATGTGATCGATAACAAAACAATTACAGTAACTTACAGTAAAAATCGGTTGTGGCAATTCAAATTATAACATTAAGATTAAAAAAATATGTCTCTGCTGGAGTCTGGACCCCATTTTTCAGTTTTTCGATATTAATAAATCTGTTTATCAGGCTTGCTGCCCAAATATTAAAGTAACAAAACTTCACAATCATAAATTGTTTTAACTCTACCAACACTGCAGAACAATTAACCTTATCTAAGAACTAGCTCTAACAATCTGGTATGATGCATGCATTAGAAAGAAGGAAATTTGAATCCTAAGATGGTCTCTTTTAGTCTCTAATAGGAAGAGTACATCCACAGACTTGTATTATCATATGAGCAGCTACAATTCCATTCCGTACACAATCCTCTAAGGGCTTGTTAAGAGCGTAACTTGCGAGAAATCCTGAAAAATAGGGTCATCATTACACAGTCAGGAACTCATAGAAATTCTTTTGAAATAATGGAGCACTGCAGCGACGAAGTCTACACTATTCAAGATGTATGAGCTATTTTATCACATATTTCAGCTACCACAGAACTAATACGAACTAACCTCCAACGAATCCATCACCAGCACCGTTTGTATCGACTATATCCTCCGGGGATATGGGAAGGACTGGATACTCAGTCGTTTTACCCTCTGAACGTCATGAAATTAAGACAGTCAGCCGGTCACTAAAATTAACTTTGAATTTAATTTTGGCCTGCCCTTGGCCTTGTATAATGTATATATTATTGTAATAACAAGTTGCAGGCAATTCGTAAATATGATAAAACCTGATGGTACGATTTCTCACAATCAATCAAATTCTGCCAAAGTAACTTTACACCAACCTGAATAGACTAAGACAGGGTCTTCTTGTTGAGTGATAAGCACGATTCTTTTCCTCTTCTCATTCACCTTGGGCATGTCTGCAAGCATTCGTATCATATCATGTAACTCTGTTGTATTGAACTCAAAGTTTTTAGCAAGGGTAGCCGCTTCGTCGCTATTCCCCACAATGATATCGCAGTAGGGGAGAACTTTCTGCATAGGTTCCTTTGGGTGAGTTAGTGCTTTCATGCTTCAAAAAGTGCTGTTGTCATCATGCTACATCAGCCGTCAGCTTGGTTATCACAGCTCCAGCAAAAGTAAGAATAAGAATGAATAAAAAATGAGATATTCATGTCCTCCAGGCAAGTATCAGTGTTCAGTTTGTTGCACATTTTCTTTCTTATGCATTTTGTCATATTATTATTTATATGTCATATTTTAACACAGTACAATATCTGACATGTGGCGTATCATATCTGATGAATTAGGACTAAAATAAGGCTCGCATACTCAAACACAAAATAACGAATCTGTTTAGCAAGTGCAAAAAAGATAGCGCTTAAAATGTGCAGCTTTTTTTGAAAAAAACATTGATCATTGATCAAGCTCAAAAACAGATTATTCAGCACGAGAATCTCCATGTAATCAACAACATGCAGCTTGTCATACTTTTAGTACAGCTTGCAGATATCAATGATAGGCATATCCAAATATGAACCTTGAAAAGAGAGCTGAGATACGGGGCGCTGAGGTTTAACATGAAGCACTTGTTCTTCTCCACAGCATGTTCACCAATAACAACCATCGTGTCAGACGAGAAGTTCAGCATGAAACCCTGAAAGCAAACAAAACTAATACATTTACCCATAACATTTTCAATCTTCAAAAGTTCGACTCTGTCGAACTAAAGTGCGCTACCAGCTACCTGGACTTAAGTTCGACACGTACTAAAGTTCGACAAGGGAACTTCGACTGTCGAACTAGAGTTTTGAAATCTCCGATCTCAAGCAAAGATCCTTTACGAGCTTGAAATCTATTCGTTTGTTTGTTTCCACTTGTCTCATGCTATTCAACTATGTGTGAATATAATCTTTATAATCCATAGCTATGAACATTCAATGGACCTTTACTGATAGTTGAAATTCGACATATGACGTCATCTAGCGTCATCTAGCGTCATCTAGCGTGAAATATCGCCAGATGATGATAGATGACGCTAGATGACGCTAGATGACGCTAGATGACGCCAATTAGCGACATTGTCGCTAAGTGCACGGCACCTTTCGAATGTCGCTATCTAGCGCTATCTAGCGCTATCTAGCGCTATCTAGCGCTATCTAGCGCTATATGACGCTATATGACGCTAGATGACGCTAGATGACGCTAGATGACGCTAAGCACGCAGCACTGACGCCAGGCGACAGATAGCGCTATTTTCATAAAAATTCTAGGGACGACATCTAGCGTCATCTAGCGTTATATGTTGCCGCGACATCTGACGCTATCTGACGCTATCTGACGCCATCTAGCGACATCTGACGACATCTGACGCGACGACATCTGACGCAGGCGACATCAAGCGCTGGATAGCGGGATAGGTCAGTTTACGACAGTTCACGCTATCTAGCGCTATATATCGCCAGATAGCGCTATATAGCGTCAGATGTTGTTGCGACATATAGCGCTAGATAGCGCTATTTGGCGTCATCTAGCGTCATCTAGCGTTATATGTTGCCGCGACATCTGACGCTATCTGACGCTATCTGACGCCATCTAGCGACATCTGACGACATCTGACGCGACGACATCTGACGCAGGCGACATCAAGCGCTGGATAGCGGTATAGGTCAGTTTACGACAGTTCACGCTATCTAGCGCTATATAGCGCCAGATAGCGCTATATAGCGTCAGATGTTGTTGCGACATATAGCGCTAGATAGCGCTATCTGGCGTTAGATAGCGCTAAATAGCGTTAGATAGCGCTAAATAGCGAAGAATTTCGGGTCGTGTCAGTCCAGGCTATTTAGCGCTAGATGTCGCTATCTAGCGCTATATGTTGCTGCGTCAGATGTCGTTGCGTCATATAGCGCTAGATATCATATCCTATCACAGTAACAGTAACCCTAACCCTGTGTATGTGTGTGTGTGTGTGTGTGTGTGTGTGTGTGTGTGTGTGTGTGTGTGTGTGTGTGTGTGTGTGTGTGTGTGTGTGTGTGTGTGTGTGTGTGTGTGTGTGTGTGTGTGTGTGTGTGTGTGTGTGTGTGTGTGTGTGTGTGTGCAGCCTGTCTTTCCCCACCCAATCTTTTTTGTTATTTTTATTTTGTATGAAAATTAATTTTTACTGTGTATGAAAATTAATTATAATTTAAGTGAGAATGATATAACTATAAGCTTGCGCGCGCGTCGAAGTCACCCAACTATTACACTCGATTTATTAAATATTCGGCTGAGTGGAACAAAATATTAAATATCGCTTAATCAAGGGGTCGTTTACATATTATAATTATATAAGGGGCCTGATGCCGCCGGCCGGGGTTTTTCAAATTATTACGCTTACTAGTGTGATTGTGACATAATACTGATAGCTTAATAGCTATGTATGGAATTGGAGGACTTCGCCGCTTCGACACGCCGCGCAAACTAGCATTTTTGCTTCGCATTGAATCGATCGTCGTCGATCGATCGTCGTCGATGGAGCAACGATCTCGATGGATTGTCATCGTCAATCAATGTATGGAACTGATTACTAACAATGAGGGGTCGTTCACATACTCCGTAATCAGTTTTACCATAGCTATTATGTCAATATTACACTAGCGTAATCAATAATCATTTGGAAACCCCAACCTCCTCAGCTGATTACGTTATATGTAAACGACCGTCGACCCTTAACATTTCGGGATCGGAATTAACGGGTGATACTCGTAAAATCTTTGTTCCATATATTAGGACCGTCGACGAGTCCAACTCGGCGCGCGTCCTGGTAGGTTGTAAACCTACAAGATCGGAAAAAAGCGGCACGTACTAGATTTCGACGAAATTTATACAAGTAACTAACATCGTTGATTCATGATGCCAATCTTTCACAGCTCAGTGGTGCATATCATCTCGCCGAAAAGCATTATTAGATGCCGAGAAGCATTTTTGGATGCGCGGCGCGACACAGTTGACAGTAGCGCATCTCGCCGATCTGTGAAAGCCTTATTGAGTGCGCGGCGCGGCACAGTAACGCATCGCGCTACAAGCGTAGTTCGTAAACTGAAAACTCTTGGGTACGATATATGATTATGTTCATAAACATAAAATAAAGATTCGGCGGAATGACAGGCTGAGCGCCGCCCAGTAACCTTGATAGAGTTTTTTTAAAGTGCCCGGCGAGGTGTTTTTAAACTGATTGATATTATGACGCGGACAATAAATTAGTCCATCCCCTATTGCGGGGGGGGGGGGGGGGGGCTTTCAATCTATCAAATTTCCGTTCGTCACACTTTACCACGACAACGAGGAAAAGACGTTTGCAGCAAGGGTTGCTTGCGCCTGCGGGGGTTTTTTGTACAATCAGTAGTGCATGCGCGTGTATTTTGATATATTAGAAGTAACAGGTGAAGTCTTTAATATATTGGTCATGAAGTATGTACTTAACACGACAACAGACAAGCGTATCACCTCTTTAATCACAGATATAAGTCACAACCAATTAGATCTAAGATCAGTGGGTGCCTAACAAAAAAAAACGAAGTAAGTGCTTGAAAAACATATCTAAACAGTATACAATTAATATCTTGGCTTGTTATTTCATTTCTTTGAATTGCTTCGATATGAGCTATATCTTCAAGTAAGTGCAAAGCTTGATGCGTTGATTTATCCTTTATTGTGTGGGGAAGACGTAGTTGATGGTTTTCAACAATGATGCCATAGGGTCTTCGTCCTTGAATTTTCTTTTCCAGATGAACTGAAAAATTATGATTAATTTTTACGAATAACTTATCTGCAATAGGAAGGTCAAAACGCTTGAAATGGATATTTGAGCTTCGAATTAGTAACGACTGTTTTTTTATATTCTTACCTCTTCAAAATAAGAGGGGAGTGCTGTTCTTGAGGTTCCTGACTCATAGACGCTGTTGTCAGCACTGCGCGCGCGCGCACGAACCTTCACATTAGGGTTCGTGGACTTGAACTCTGAAACAAGCGCGCCCGAATTAAGTGGCGCGAAAGCAAGCACATGGTTAGGTGAAACATCGTCAATATCAATTATTATATCAACTCCAAAATCCACTAAATTTTCGGACAGTTGTGAAAGCCCTATTGGAAGGTTTTTTGATTCACAAATTTTCAGAATGATCTCATTCAAGGAACCAAAAATATATCCGAATAATACGTCAAAAATCCTCGAATTTCGATAAAGTACGCAAGTTTTAGATTAACTTTTGCTCCCGCAAAGCCACGCATCACCAATTTTGGCACCTATGCGAAAGTCACTGATGATTCCAAAAACGTATGATAAAAATTTATATTGTAAAAAGGCTCACACTCTCCATAAAATGTGAACAAAAATTTTGAAAATCCGAGCAACTTTATTTTTATCGTGCACCTCCAACTGGAAAGACGAAAGGTATAAGGTATGACTATGACATCGTCAACATTCGCCAAACCATCAAAACATTGATTTTCTATCACGCGCCGCTTTTTCTCAAACTATTAGTCCAAGCCAAGAAGTACGAAGTAGCGCACGTCGCTTCGGGCTAGTCCATTAACAATGATCAAATAATTTACTTGTTCGTACAAAATTTAGCACATATTATACGTTACTAAATTGCAAGTTATTCTGCAAATTAAGCTATAAGCGTTACTGTGCCGCGCCGCGCATCCAATTATGCTTCTCGCTAGATCTGCGAAATGCGCTTCTGTGCCTCGCCGAGCTGCGATGAATTGACATCGTCAATTAAGGCTAGATAACTTTGATAGCTTTGGGGTGAGGGTTTGGATTCACATGTGACATGATAGCCATGTGTCTACGCGTACTGCGTGGACTGTCGCAAACCGACATTATTCATTAGCTAGCGCTAGTTTACGCTAGATAGCGCTAGATGGCGCCGCGCTATCTAGCGCTAGCTGTCGCCACGCTAGATAGCGCTAGATAGCGCTATCTAGCGTGGACTGTCGCAAACCGAAATTCTTCATTAGCTAGCGCTAGTTTACGCTAGATAGCGCTATCTAGCGCTATCTAGCGCTAGCTGTCGCCACGATATCTAGCGCTAGATAGCGCTATCTAGCGTGGACTGTCGCAAACCGACATTCTTCATTAGCTAGCGCTAGTTTACGCTAGATAGCGCTAGATGACGCCGCGCTATCTAGCGCTAGCTGTCGCCACGATATCTAGCGCTAGATAGCGCTATCTAGCGTAAACTGTCACAGACCGACATTCTCCGCTAGATAGCGCTAGATAGCGCTGCGTCAGATGTCGTTGCGACATATAGCGTTAGATAGCGCTAGATAGCGCTAGATGTCGCAAAAAAAAAGGCGGAAATTTTATGAAAATAGCGCTATCTGTCGCCTGGCGTCAGTGCTGCGTGCTTAGCGTCATCTAGCGTCATCTAGCGTCATCTAGCGTCATATAGCGTCATATAGCGTCATATAGCGCTAGATAGCGCTAGATAGCGCTAGATAGCGACATTCGAAAGGTGCCGTGCACTTAGCGACAATGTCGCTAATTGGCGTCATCTAGCGTCATCTAGCGTCATCTAGCGTCATCTATCATCATCTGGCGATATTTCACGCTAGATGACGCTAGATGACGCTAGATGACGTCATATGTCGAATTTCAACTATCAGTAAAGGTCCCATTCAATTGACCTCAGACTAAATTGTTAGTTAGCGGAATTGTAGACTTAGCGGAGAGATAATAGACTATCGTGGTAACTCGTACTCCGTTATAACTTATATATATTATATCTAGATTGCAGTAGAGTACGCTATATAAATATCTACCATATACCACACTTTATATTATCACAAACGACTAGTAACCGAGTACCCAATACTCACTGGGTTCATCTGCCATTGAACCCAGTGATAGCCATTGGATCACATACAGAAACTATTTGTCGATCAACTAGAGTACGAACTAAAGTAGGCTATCTGGACTTTAGTTCGACACGTACCGAAGTTCGACAGGGGTGAACTAAAGTTGTCGAACTAAAGTGCGTGTCGAACTAGAGTACGTGAATCCAAAAATGCTAATACAGCTCAAACAATTTAAATCCACTGCACCTCAATTAGAAGTTTAAGAATCAAATTCTAATAACTAATCCTCTGGATAACAAGATAATTTCAATACCAAATTTTCATAAAATGTACGGCGGGTAAAACAAATTCTCGAGATGAATGACCACTGACCGACATGTAGAAGAAAGAAGACTCCTCCAAACATCTCCACACGCTATCAGACACCAGGTGACTGTGTTTGTAGAGGTTAGCAGCGTCTAACCTGGTCACCAGAGATCTGGAGTTAGACCCTGATGATATTAGCACAGCACATAATCCTGTTGTAGCTTCAGGGTCCACCATGTACTCTGTTCTGCAGCCTTCTCGTTCTAGCTGTTCTCTCATGTCCTCTCCTACTTTGTCACCACCTTCATAAGAGAATATTATGTTATAGGATAATATCAAGATAACCTTTGATCAGAAGATGATGATGCGACAAAATGTAGTTAATTTCTAGTTCTATTTTTGATTTTGTGTTTAGGTTTACCACTGTATAGTGTATAGTACAGCTTGGTATTAAAACGACAAATATTGCATGAAATCTTATTGCATACTATAAAAACAAACCAATGCATCCGACAATAGTGGTTGCATGTTTTTTTTTCAAGTACCACTGTGCTATTCGTAAGGCATTCTGTGTCGCTCCTCCAGGTATTTTCTTCACTTTATACCGACAACCGTTCAATAACTCTGCATATCTTGGAGGTTTTTAATCTTGACAGTTCCAACTAAGTTGAGGCCAAATTACTGTTTTTGTAACTAACTTATTATTAGTTAATTAAAGCAAAGTGAAGGTATGATCAAGAATTTTAAATGTGAATGCTAAATTTAGTCAATACTGATTACCGTACCAAGTCATAAATCAAATTTCACGAAACGGAAAATTTTAGATATTTTACATGAGTCAGAATGCTCACATTTCTTTGTGTTTCTCTTGAGCTAAGATTCCATCATTTTCCTTCAAGCCGTATCTAAAAGAACATGGTTTCATGTCATCAAAATAAATTATCAGTGTTTGTGGGCAATACTAGTTCGGGTCTCTGAGAGAGGCGGTAATAAATGGAGAAAAACATAAAATAAAAAGCTGGCAGTTTCGTATAGTGTACATAATTCTACACTGTCTAAACTATTTACACTGTATATACCTGTCCAGGTACTCCTGATCAACAATAGCTGTGATATCCAACAGAGGGTGAACAAGTCCAAATATCATTTCTCTGCAAAGAAATAAAAAAAAGATATTATGTGAATGTAGACCAATAAGAAAGATACTGCAACTCTATCGTAATTGAAGCTTAAACAGGTTAACGTATACATAGGTTACCAAGAAACGTCAAAATAACACAATAATCAACACGAGATGAACACCTCATAATATATATAAGATCATATTATCATTAATTACATTAATTACATCATTATAATATTATAAAGCTGGATTAATTTCAAAGTCACATACAGTATGAGCAGCAAGGGGCTCTGCACACCAGTAGGCACAAATAATAGGAAACTTAATATTTTGTTCAATATAACAGCTCAAACAATTGCATATTATCCTAAAGTAGATAAGATATGCAGCAATAAGGTTCATGTGGTTACTAACTGGTTTATGGTTTGAAATGTGAAATATAAAACCTTCATTTGAGACGGGTCACAATTGAGCGGACCAAAACCACGTACCATATTATAAAGTGTGCGAACTAGACCATTATTATAAGAAAGATTGCGTCTAACAATCCTATAATTACATGACAAAAATCCCAATTATCGTTTAATTGATTACCTGATCAGACTTTGTAAAGTAATTATTAATCACTGGCAAGCTGCACCACCTGATAATCAGGACCACTGATTCTGGAAATGAAAATAAGATTGAAAGCAAGACCCACCTCCTTCAACTGACCCCATACACAACTCAGACACAATGTAAGACAGGAAGATAAGCGGTACCCTCATACCCTGCCACCCTGGAAGACGCTGAGACAATAAGACTAGCCCCTCAGTTGAGACAACAACCACTGGCCCACTGCGTGGTATCCACTACGTCATAATGAGGGTTTAACGAGATTAGGAACCAAAGCCTGGAACTTTAGAAGTTCGGAGGAAATATTTTAGTTATTATCTGTCCTAACGAAGTGAACATGTAAGTGAACCCCGCGCCGCGCATTGTTGTGTCCCTAAGTAAGGGTTACATCTTGGTGACATTATATTTTGATAATTTTAAATTTGTGTGTTTTAAATGGAGGTGGTCAGGTGTTACACAGTGGGCCAGAATAGGGGGTAGGCTATATTAGACATGTTAGTACCATCCAAATATGTCTGAAAGGTGTTCTTTAGACTGCTTTGGCGCAACAACAAAAAAACGATCCAAACCAATTTCAAGACCCTACTATACACAAAAACTGAGAAAAGCGGGGATTTTTAAATTATGCTCCTTGAATTTGTAGCCCCAAAATGCCCCAAAATGCCCCAAAATTCAAAATTCCTTACACAAGCCACAAAACCAGTCTTGGGGTATTTTACTTGTAGCTGAACGCTTCCAAAACTTGTATTTAAAAATTTCATCAAGCAAGAACAAAGGATGGCCGAGTTATAACAAAAATATGTATGCCAATATTTCGGCATAAGCCCCAAATAACATTGATTTAGCCAATTAAATAAATTGGTAAAAAATCGGCATTTTAAAAAATGCCCCTAATTTGCCCTAATTGATTTTCCTTGTATCTTGCAGGGAATCCTCTAGGCTTTCAGATGGTACTATGGAATAGGGCGGCAAAGGCCGGCAACACAACTATTTCTGTGTTGGAAGGCCAAAAATGTGCCTAAAAATGGGACAAAAACTCAGGCTCATGTCAAAAATTGGCTTAAAAAAATTGGCCTATGAGGTTTTTTCCAATAAATTAAGTCTATCTGAGAGTTGTTTGGAGATTTCTTTTATATTATCACATTTATTAATTTGAGGAACAGACATCAGAGTAAGAGCTATTTTTCACTGCCAAAAAGCAAAAACATTGGTTTTGCATTCTGTAGGGAAACAGTTTTCCTATCAGATCATTTTGAATGCATCTTAAACTGATAAACTCAATTTTGAGCCTAATATAGCATGGTGGCCCACTGTGTGTTAGTGAGTCTGGGGGAAGAACTATTACCTGTAATACGTATACCCCCAGAACTTGTACCACTTACCCAATACCCATGCTTTTAGTATTTATACAATATCGTCTACAACGTTCACCCAACGTAATGCCTCATGAATCATGATGTCGATTGTTTTCTATTCTCATTGCTGTATTGTGTATGTACTATTTAAAAAAGTTAAAATCAAATCAAATCAAAAATCATGTAAGTGCGATGAGTGCAGAATCGCACTATTGACCTAATACCGCACTTTTCTGCACCATCGACCGATATTCGTTCTTTCAGTGAAGATTGTGCACTTTGTAATGCTGTATACAATAAGAAAAGATCGAGATACTCATAATTGTGATTAGGGTATTTTTGCATGAAGTAACATCAAAAACATCGGAAAGAAGGTACTATTTCCAAAAATCAGGAAAAACACATATGGGGGCCCGGGGGGGGGGGGGGGGGTTTAACTTGATATCAACTCCCTCATGTAGTAAAAGCACTTTAAAACAGCTAACAGTAACACTATGAATATATTTAGAATTGAATATATTATGTTATAAGTGGGGAAAATACTGAAAAAACAACAACCTATTTTGAAATCGGAGGGAATAATACCTGTATTTATGAGGTTGATGCCCCCCCCCCCCCCCCCCCACATATTATAGAACTATTTTTCCTCCAAAAAATGTACCCAGAAATCTTGGCGAATGAATAACTCCTCAAGCTAGATCTAGATCTCCAATCGAAATTAACAATTGAAATTGAGTCACTTTAGTACGCTTAGATGATATTCAATTTGCAGCATTTTTGTTTATTATACACACATAGTGTCGGAATGTTATGTTGTAACATTACAGCGTGATAAAGCTTTCGCTGACGTTAAGGAAAGGAGAGATTGTCCAGCAAGGGTGTTAATTAGCCGCAATCCTCCCAAGATAAAATACGTTAGGATCTTAAGATTTTTTAGATATCATTGAGCATAAGCAGTGATACAACGTATCTCGGGATGATCCGCAGAGTCTCGACTAGTTTCGGCTTACCGCCATCAACAGGATCGATGAATCATCTCAAATTATTTGTTATATAGTAGTGTTGAAAGTATTAAAACTTTTAATACTTTTTAATACTTTCAACACTACTATATAACAAATAATTTGAGATGATTCATCGATCCTGTTGATGGCGGTAAGCCGAAACTAGTCGAGACTCTGCGGATCATCCCGAGATACGTTGTATCACTGCTTAAATGCTCAATGATATCTAAAAAATATTAACATTACAGCGTGGAATTCCTGCCTAAAATATGCTCATCGCTAGCTCATCTAACCTCAGTCATCCTGCCTATCTACCTTCTATGAGGTTAATTCTAGAATGTTACATCTTGTATTGTCAGGAAACTCGGTGTAATACACTCACCTTGTAAGTTATTAGATGTATTAAACTAAACAATCGTGTATTGTAAGTTGCAACCTTATATATACTACGGTGTTAAATATTCCAACCTGAGAGTACCTAAATGCTTCAAATTTGGCTAATGCCTAATTGCATAGGTTAATTGCGGTTTTTTTTCCTCAAAATTTGCTGCACATAAAATAATTGTAGGCAGGTATGAGATCGCATTATTTGCAAACATTTTACCGCACCTATAATCTATATCATATTATATATTATATCATATTATATATTAAAGTCACTATTGTGACGGTACATAAGAACTGTTTAGACAGAAACTAAGTGTGAAGGGCCTGAACGGAACCCCTCGGTTTCAGTTCCTTGTTTAACACTACCGTACAGTTGTCCCTGCTGTATTCAGTATATCTTATCATGTTTCACGCTCACACAAGTTATCAAGCGAACGTGACTCAAGTAGACTGTAACAGTGAAGTGAATGCAGTACCGTTGACATTTCCAGTGAAGTAATATCTCATGCTCACGTACGTCTCGACCATGGTTATCAGCTTATCAGGTACTGATAACAGCTCCTTAGAAGTTAGAGGTAGGAGCGGCATGGTGCAAGGAGAAGTATGGTACAAGACAGAGGAATGTAAAAATAGCTGCTTATCGAACAGTTTGCTGTTTGTCTCCTTCTAAAACTAGAGGACATGTCCCCCGAGAATAACGACCCTGTCTAGTGTGGAAGTACGGGAAATCCCCTTAGTGACGGTGGAAACTCACGATGTGGTAAACAGGTATTTCAGGGCGAGGTTCTGGGTAATTGCACTCCAGCCCATTCGGAGCCCTGCGAACCACAACGAAGGCTATATCAAGTTATCATGACGCCGTATATCGTACATATTGTACTATGTACACTCAGTACAGTCTACTGGGAACCTCGTCTCCACAACGATAACGAAACATAAGCGAATTAGGAATTATAATTTACCAAAATGAAATACCTTACTAGGGAATATTATGACTGGGTTTTGGAAAATTCGCCATATTTTTCCCGGTCATTAATTTTCCCAGTCATAAATTAACCCGCTATAATGTTCCCGAGTAAGGTAAACTATTAACTAATAGTAATACATTTTGATGCTTGGTGGGTTTTGGAACATTCCGCCATATTTTTCCCGGTCATTAATTTTCCCAGTCATAAATTAACCCGCTATAATATTCCCGAGTAAGGTATGTCCGGTTACAGAGAGAACCATTTAATAATGTTACCTGTTAAACAGACGACATCAAAGGGATTAGATTTCAAATGACGTTAACATGACGTGTTAACATGTGTTCAGATTTACTGGTAGTTTCAGGCTTCAAATTTCGTCATGATTCCAGGCTAGTTACACTAGTAATTGAATATCTTCGATTCAATAAGAGGAAATTGGCATTGGTATCTCAATGGGATACGTATATTTCATTTTTCTCTTGTTGTCAAATTTTGAAAGAGAATTGAGCAGATAATATTTGATGAAGACAAAAATTAAAGACAGTGTTTTAAAATGAACTAGTTATTATCTAATAATGAACAGTGAAATTCTGAATGAAAAAAATGTTCAACTTCGATATGACTTAAAATTTCAATCTTAAAACTTTCGATATAAAGAGGGTTAATTTTATCAGAGACCAAAATAATATGCAATATTAGATATCATAGCCGTAAGACAGACAGCATATTCTCGAATATCATGGAAATAATCTAAAATATACTAAAGAGAAAATAAATTAGAACCAAAACATGCCATAAACTGTTCTAATTAACACCCAGAATCATATACATATTATCATGCAAATTGCAAAATCTATCAAATTTCGAAATCGTAAAACCTCATCCAATAAACCCGGAAAAATGGAATAAATTACCCTGGCACTAACTTAACATAATAAAAACTAGCACAAAATAGTCTCTAGATAGAATAATATAATATTAAATCTGATATTTAGCTACTGTGACATAAGTATTCCAGCGGTGATGACACCTTAGATCGCTCCTCGTACTTTCAACACAAATAATACTGGAGCACCAGAAATAAAAGTCTTAGAAGCTAGAGTTTCAGAAACTGTCGTCCTAGAGGCCAGAGCTGAGGATTGAGTGGGGTCCCACAGATCTAAGTGATATCCAGCTCACCGGTTATCAGGACTGCTTGGTATCACGGTAGCTAGACATCCATCTCACTGGTGCTCTGGCAGACTGCATCCTGACACTTGGAGATTCATGTGGGCGGCGTGCATGCCGTTCGTTACGCACGTTTCTATATCCTTATCTAACACGTACTCTGCGAGGAAACCTGGCGGGGGAGGATTGTTAGAGCTCTAAAAGTAGGGTTAATTGCACGTCTTCAAACGCTCGCTAGATATAAGCTTTGTAATGGATATTAAAAGATTCTGCCAAACATTAAAATGGATGTTATAAAATTAAGAAAAAAAACCTCCAACAAAAGCATCTCCAGCGCCGTTTGTATCTACAATATTTTCAGCAGAGATAGGTAGAACTGGGTACTCCTTAGCTTGATTATCTGTTGGGAACAAATGGTTAGTTTAATCAGTTCTTAGAGATCTTTAACCGTAAGTAATAACTACACCAACGAAGCGATTTAAACGAATTTGGATTAATCGAATAAACTGTACCTTTGAAAACAACAGCGGGACTGGCTCCCTGAGTGAAGATCACAATCCTCGACCTCTTGCTGTTCTTCTTAGGCATATTAGCCACTTTCTTAGCAATCTCGTGAAGATCTTTAGTGTTAAGATCGAAATCCTTGGCAAATGCTCTAGCCTCGTCTTCGTTACCAAACACGATATCACAGTAAGGAAGAACCTTCTTCATAGGTTCCTTGAAGAACTGGCTGAGGAATGGAGCGCTGAGGTTCATTGAGAAGCACTTGTTGGTGCTGACGGCGTGCTCTCCGATCTCAATCATGCTGTCCGGTGATACAGTCAGGAAATACCCCTGAAGTGAAACGAGATTAGAAAATTACCATTATCAAACTTTTGATTCTTCACCATGTCTCATATTTCAAATGACCGATGATTTTCAATTTAAAGTAGATTTTGTGGTAATTCCCGAAGAATAAAACAGACTTCTCTTGACTGTTAAGAAACAATATGAAATGTATCCAAACTTAATTAATATTAAAATGAACAACTTACGGCGATGTAGTAGAATTTCGCGTCAGTGACAAGAGACCAGGTGGCAGGGAGGACCAGGTGGGCGATTTTGTACTCGTTAGCAGCATCTAGTCGGGTCACCAGTGACCTGAATACGTTTATCTGGTCAAATCTCAGAAACACACGGGGTATTTATAGGAAGAAATATTTGTGAATGATCACAGATTAGAGATGTACAGTAGAAAACATGACTTAATTATGAGCTGTCTAAAAGTTTCCGGTCGTTGTACTAAGTAGTAAATGATATCTTCCGTTTTCTACAGCTAAAAACCTGTTTCCTCCAGTAATCAGGACAGCACAAACTCCGGTAGGTTTCTCTGGGTCCACGAGGTAGCTTGTCCTGATGTCTTCTTTCTTCATGCACGCTTTCAACTTGTCACCGAACGTGTCCTGGCCTGAGGGAGAGGAACGTGTTATTTATAAAAACGTGTATTTTATAAAAACATGTTGTAATCATTATTACAGATTATTGTTTTACCCCGTATAGGGTTGGCATCTACGGGCCTTAAAACAGCAAAATTACAGGAATAAAAACGAATAAAGTGGGTAAAGTACTGCACGCTAGAGAGTCTGCTCTCAACTTCAGATTAGTCGAATTAGCCGAATTACGGAAATGGTCGCAAAATATTTCAAACCAACTTCCGAGGATTTTGATAATTATTTTGGGAGTAGTACAGGGACAAGGCGACAATAATCAACAGTATATTTCTAATCATTGCCAACTGAGCATTAGGATTAATTGAAGGATGGTACAATAGCTAGATTATCTCACATGTTTGATTTTAGTTTAAAATGATCAAATTTTCACGACGATAACAAGGTTTACCATTTGCATTAAATTCGGGAGGATCTATGCCTGGAGAATTAGAAGACTTTTGGGTCAAATAACAAATAACAAATAACAAATAACAAATAACCGGAAAATATCCGTTAAGGGAACGCCCAAGAATTAAACCACAAATCAGAAGACGATGACAATTAAAAACGTGTGGACTGTCCAAATGACTCGTGTGTGTGTGTTACTCACCAATGCAGCCCACGAAGGAGGTTGACTCAGGTTCACGCAGGTACCACTGGGCTACTCTGAGAGTGTTCTGCGTGGCCCCGCCCGGACTGTAGCTAATCTTGTAGTTGTCGTTCTGTAGCAGCTCGTCGTATCTGGTACCAGAGTGGAGTTACGGTCAATTGTATATTATGTGGGTGTCGTTATGTTCGTTTGTGGATTATGAACGTGTACAAAACAAATTTGTATTGAGGATATTAAACGCTAAATAACTCACATTGGCCTGTGTTTATCTTCAGCTAAGATAGCGTTGTTAGGCTGCAAATCGTACCTGGTGAAATAATCGCACGGTTAAACTTGATCAAAACACACTTATAAAATCTAAATATTTGAAAATGCTTTTTTAAACGGTAAATAAATCAGCATCCAAATCACTCAACACTCGAGCTTCGAGATTTAGAGTGATTAATCATCATCCTTAATGAGCAGCCATTGACGAACTTATTAACAGGAAAGCGACGCAATACAACGGATAATTCTTCTTTACATGGGGAGTTTTAAAAGTTATAATGAACGATGATCGCGAGCGATATATTATTGACCATATTATCATCTCTGATCTCAATGAAAAACTTATATATAAGTTGTTCTTATATATATAAAAACAACATATATATATATATGAGATTTTAGTTTGTTTTCAGTAACATTTATCATTATGAGTCCCCCGATGCCTAAATTGGACAACTTAGCAGTTAGATCAGTTAGGGCATCTTGTCAATTGAGATACTTACAGACTACGAGAGACCACGGTAATATCCCTAGAGGTATTGCTTATTATTATTATTATAAAACAGGATCTTACCGACAAAAATGATTCTTAAAAATACCTTAATGCGGTAAACTGTACCCTTGAAAAAGATTTTCCCAACATCTGTTGCATGCAGCTATATCTCTAATTTCGTTCAATTCATACAAGTTGTCCATTTGCAAATTTCTACTATTTAAATCACTTCTTAAAACCGATAACAAGTTCATTCTAGGTCTCCCCAATCTTCCAATGAATAAATTATCTGATTCAATAGCAAAAGAGAGAGCCGTTTGGGCTGGGGTGTTCTCCATACTCCTGAGAATGTGTCCAAACATCTTCCACCGCTGGTGTTCAATACGCTTGGATAACTTTTCAACTTTGCACCTTTCATACAATGCTTTGTTGCTTATCATACCTTTAGGCCATTTGATGTTTAAAATGGATCTGAGGTGTCTACGATGGAGTGTGTCCATTTTCTCCATGGTTGCTTTCTTAGGACTCCAACTATTTGAGTTGTAAATCAATACAGATACAACTTGAGCATCGTATAACCTCAGCTTTCTTTCAAGGGATATTTTCTTACCGGACAACCACACTTTTTCAAAGTTCTTAAAAGCGATCTCAGCTAGGATTCTCCTTCTTTGAATGTCCTTCTCAGTACACAGTAAGGAACCTAGTGACTTGTTACTTCGCCATGGTTCGTTATTAGCTAATGGCTGACCGTTTGTGTCTTTATCAGATTTTTTCGCCAGGTAGAAGGTACTGAATTCAGTTTTACTTTCATTTACTTGGAGGTTCCAGTCTTTGAGAATCTCCTTCACTGCAGGAAGGAAAATTCTCAGTCTCTCGATGTCCTCGTCAGCAAAGTCACAATCGTCTGAATATTCCCACTCAGTTGGAAAACCTAGTTCTGATACTGGTGGGTTTGGTCTCCCAGATACAGCTCTGAGGTGGTGTAAGGCTGCTGCAAGAATAAGTGTGAATAGCTTTCCAGATAAACTGTCACCTTGAAAGGCTCCGAGTAAACTTTCAAACTCTTCCGACAGTGAGGAGTTAACACGAACTCTAAGGAGAGTATTCGATAGAAGGTATTGAACTAAGCGAATGTCGTCCTCCGAACAACCAGCATCTTTCAAAACATTGATGATAGTGTCCCTTTTCACGGTATCAAAAGCTCTACTCATATCAATACCCATTTTGCTAAATGTCCATTTCTTCCTCATCACAACAGATATGAGCATTCTCTGAGCCCACACAATGTCAGAGCAGCTTCTACCTCTCTTGTAAGCACTCTGCCATGGCATGGTGTAGTTGTCAATTCTGCTCTCGACCCGTTTTAAGGCAATTTGAGTGAGCATCTTCCTCGATCCGTTTAACAGTGTAAGTGGTCTAAGGCTTGTGAGGGGACCTTTAGGTTTACCAGGCTTCTGTAGAGGAGTAAGAATACCTTGTCCTATCGAACTTATGTATTTGTTCCCACTAAATGACTCGTTAATTGCCTCAGCATACTTCTCAAAAGTGATTGGATGGGCGTACTTTATCAACTCATTCTGGAGATTATCTGGACCACTGGCACGGTTTGATTTGAGTTTACTTGCAGCAAGTTTAACTTCAACTGGTGTAATGGGGTTATCAAGTGGTTTTGGATCGCAGGTAAAAGGTTGCAGGCCAGCTTCAACTCCTTCTGTTAGTTGTTTTTCGAAGAAAGATTTCGCTGTGTTTGCTTTCCCTAAATCAGTACCAATAGGGTTGTTGTTGATATCATTGACCACTATGTTACCATATTGCTACTCAAATCAATTTTAGGTGTGCAGTTAAAGACACTTTTTATGTAGAATCCTGTAAAGCGCTTAATCAGTTACAGAAATCAAGAATGCTAGACTTAGTCATAGATAATCAAGTAATCAGGTCTCAGACTTTGCGTAAAAGCTTTTATAGTTTCAAAAACTGCATCAAATCTGCACTTCCCCCATCAGATCATGAAAATTTAGAGAATCATTTATCTAATTTAATGCACAAGGAGAAACTTGAACTAACCAAGCGTCATGAATCTAAGTTGAAGAGAGATAAGGACTATGCTATTTATGTTGCACCTTCATATGTGGATAATGCTAAACCTGTGAAGAAGAGGAGAAGAAGGAAGAGAAAAAAGATTAATCGTACTACATCCCACAGACATCAGAGGACGTTAATCAAAGGTACTCTTCCCAAGGTTGAAGACTTGTCAATGGAAAACATGTCCAGAACAGTTGTAAATCTTACAGACAAAGAGCTTAGTAAAGAGCAACTCTATGTCTTTTTCTTGTCTCACAAGTTTGCACCTACACCTCCCCTACCAGATCTAAGCCGCTTCGAGAACGATTTGTGTAGATGGTTTTCTAAAATGAGAGCTAAAGTTGTATTTGATAGCTTTAAATGTGGACCCAACAAAGCAGATAAGAGAGTTACTGACATGGAACGTTGTCTTATAAAGACTGATGCATCACGTACTTTCGAATCTTGTAAAAACCCTGCACTTGAGGCGTTTATAAAATGCTGCAGAGCAGAAGTAGACCTCCACAGGCCAACTCAGAAATTCGTCTCACCAGATAACATCGCTGCGCCCATCAGAGCAGCTCTCAAAGAAGTCAAAGGTTGGAAAGACATTGTTATCAGACCATTCGATAAAGGAGTAGGATTCTTCCTTCTTAGTGAAAAAGATTATATTCAACGAATAGGTGTACATTTAAATGATAGATCTGTATATAGTATTGTAAATAATGTAGATGATTTAGTTGTAGAATTGATTGATAAAATTTCGAATTGGACAATTGAGTTTAAAGATGAATTAGGTATGTCCAAGAAGGTCAAGGAGTGGGTTATTCCATGTACTGAGCTTAACCAGCCTGGAAACATGTACCTGAATCCCAAGGCACACAAACCACCTTTGTATCCTGGGAGGATGATTACCACCGGCTGTGGTTCATACATTGAAAACCTTTCTGCCTTGACTGCGTATGAATTGAAGAAGGCTACTTTGAATTATAGAATTATTGATACCCCTCACTTTCTGAGGAAGATTGATAGCCTGAACGAGTCTAGCATATTGTTGGGAAAGGAGGTAATACATGTTGCCATCGATATATCTAACATGTTTACCAACATTCCTAGGGATATGGGGATCCAACAATGCACTAAGCACCTGAATAAAAGGAGTAGTGGTGATCAATTGTTTAGTACAGAATGCATTATTAGTGCACTAGAAATTACTCTTGATTACAACATTGCTTCATTTAACGGTATAACATGTAAGCTGTTGGTGATGTTGTCCACACCAAACTCTACTCTAAACCTAGTGACACCCACTGCTACCTTATCCCCACGTCATGCCATAGGAACCATGTTGTAAAAAACATACCTTTTGGAGTGGCGAGGCGGGTGAGACAGAACAACAGTGAAGACACTAACTTCTTGGAGCAGAGAGAGGTCTATACACGTTACCTTCTAGCCCGAGGTTATCATTCCAGTATTATAGAAGATGCCTTTAACAAATTTAGTGATATAGCTAATAGGAAAAACTTGTATACCCTTAAAGACAAGGATGAGTCGACTGCCTGTTTAATACCCATGGTGATGGATCAAAATCCAGCACTTCCCAACATGGGGGGCATTATCCATAAGTATAAGCACCTTCTCAACCTTGATCCGGCCCTGAAGAAGCTGGTACGTGCGGACAGTGTATTCGTGAGTCATCGAAAGAATCAAACTATCGGTGGCATGCTTGTACACAATAAGTACCGTGCCAGTGGAACTTTAAACTGTGATAATGAGAGAGAAACAACTGCAAGTCAGATCCAGGAACCAGACTCCGAAAGTCTAAGGGCGGTTCCCGGGGCTGTCGACCCAGGGTGCCATGCTTGTGGTAAATGCTATGTTTGTAAGCAAAATTTCCTGTCCCCCTGTTCCAACTTTAGTAGTCACCATTCTAAACAAGTTTTCCCTATAACTAAGTATATATCTTGTCAGAGTTATAACCTCATTTATTTAATGGAGTGTAAGACTTGTAAACAGTCGTATGTCGGTTATACTACCTCAAATCTCCCTAAGAGATTCTCTAACCATAAGAGTCACATAAAGAAAGGTATAAGAAGTTGTAAATTAGTTAACCATTTTTTAGATATTGATCATGATTTAGATTTTAGTACCATAGCCTCCTATAATTCCTCACTTAGTAAGCACCTTTCTGTCATTATAGTAGACGCTTTAGTATTTGAGCCTAATATTAGTAAAGCAGACAAAGAAAAGGCTATGGAAGCTAGAGAGGGGTTCTACCAGACCCAATTGAAAACGCTTGAACGGTTTGGGGGTATGAACACCCTTGATAGTAACCATATACTTTTTAAATCTGCCGGAGCTTAGTTTTAGTTTTAGTATATTTTGTAGATTTTATTTAGTTATACCATTATTCCAGAGACGTGCATACTACAATTTTTACCTTAGTATTAATTTTACAGGTTTTTTGTTGTGATTTTAAGTGATTTTCCGAGAATCAGTTATCAGTATTTAGATAAGAGATAAGATAAGAGTACATTTTTAACGGCTTTCAGTTTCTTTTTTAAATTTCAGTTCATCAGATTTTCCCACTGCTTTTAGTTTGTATTTATTCTCAATTGTATATGATTCGTATTTGTTGTAGTTACTTTAATGATATAATTTCTCAGAATTGATGTAAATAAATGATGCAAAGACTTTCGACGATCTAATCACAACCGCTTTCTTTTATTGTGTAGAAGTCCAGCCATGAAATATATATATATAAATACAACATATATATAAATACAACATGAATTGTTGAAAAGTCAATTTTTTTGAGCAAATGAAATCTTACTTTTGCAGATAAGCTTCGTCGACAACAGCTGTCATGTCAAGGAGGGGGTTTCCCATGCCGTATAGTAATCCTCTGAAAAGCGGCCAGTACATTACATAAATCACCACATAAAATACATTACGAGGACTACTCACTTATCCAAATACGTCTGGTCAACGTATGCCACCATGTCATAAATGACATGATCCACCCCAAAGATGATTCCCTTCGTTGACCTACTAGAAACTATGTGAATAACTCAGATCTCGGTGGGTTATATTGACGCTTGATAAATATTTGCTGTAAGAATTTGATGTTTCTTACTGGTTTGAGTTACTTACTTAGACGTCATGATGTTAGCAAGAAATCCGGGGTGGTAACTGGGACAAGCCTCCTAAAGAGCGATAAACTGGTTAGAATTATCTGTTTTCAATTTTAATAGAACGTTATTTGTTATCAACAACTGAAGATAGAAGGAACACGCAGCAAGGAAAACGAAAACAGAAAAATGTACTACCACCTCTATAATCTCGGAGGTTAAATACAAGATTTTAGAGAGTCAGAGTTCTCAAAATAGAAATTGTCTAAGTCTCCTGTAAGCAGTGAAACAGTGACGTGAGTAGCTTGTGAAGTAACAGTGAAGTGAGTAGCTTGTGAAGTAACAGTGAAGTGAGTAGCTTGTGAATATAAACGTCATATCTCTGAGAAAGCGAGTAGAGACACGCCTGCAACTCAATTGTGAAATTTGAACCTGATGTCACGTTGATCTAACCTGTCAAGGAACTGCACAAATAATGCGAATAATATCGTATTGTTGATATGGAGGATTACTGAATTAATTAGGTCTCAGTGAATATATTGTTATCATTCCCTCACGCAAAAAACAAAAACAAGACCCAAAAAGCGAAATAGTTTAAATATGAATTGAGGATGGGAGTTAAAACCGTCAGACGCTTTCAGAGGCATTTTCAGACATACCAGAGATAACGAACAGCTGTTCTTGTGTCCAGTTGAAATCTAATTATCCAAATGAAGTTAAAACTTTATAGACTTCATACTGAGATATTTTACGTCAACTACTGTGAAATAGCATTGTATTCCGAACCGAGGTCTGAACATTTAAAGTAGGGAGGCAGACAGACATTCACCTGATATGAATCAAAATTCAGAGCGGTGCCAACGATTGGTAAGAACGCATCACTTGGTACGAACAATATATGGCATTATAGCCACGAAGTGACCAATAAGACACAACACAGCATACACAATATGCAGCTTAAACACTTGTACGTGTGTACATGAATGAGTACGTTCTGCTCAAGCCAAGAGTTGACTTGTTCATGTTGAACAAAAACGCCCCTAATTTGATTCGCAGTTCAGTTCATACGTTAAAAAGTCAACATGAGACAAGTTTAATCAGACCAAAAATAATCAAGGGTTGATGCAACTCATATAATATAACAACTTGAACTGTAAAAAACTAAGAATAATTAACTCAACATTAAACACAAACACAAACTTAAATAATTAGCAGAGTACAAACTTGGCTCACAGAACCCTGGCCCTCTTCCCATAAATGTAACCAGACCGCTGAGCTACTATGTAAGCGACAAGGTAACGTGGCTACAGGCGTATCGGAACAAGATTGAGGACAAGAAACCCATAAAACCTGCTTTAAAACTGACGTCTCAACACTAACCGGTTTGGTCAGGTTCGAATGTAATAAAATTACTGCTCCTTGTTTAACATAGGATGAGAGGATTATTTGCATAAGATTTTATTTACATAAGGAAATTGCAGCAACCGACAGCCTTTTGGAAATTTGGATAGCACAATCCAGATTCACTCATAATTCCGGTTCCTATAGTTCTTAGTCCTACTCACTTTAACCGTGTTACTTGATTTCTTTTGCAAAAATAAATATATAATGATCGAATTTCTATCGAATTCCTAGAAACCCAAGACATTGTAGTGTTTCTAGAAACCAAGACATTGTAGGGTTTCCAGAAACCAATACGGTTAGCCGTGTCTCCTTCAATCTTGAGTCTTTAATCAGGTTGAATATTCGCTGTTCTGGACTGTAACTTCATTTCTCCATCTCGAATACTTCAATTAGAAGCTCTAATTCACTTATTGATCGCATCCCTACTTTTGTAATCAATCTAACTGATTTACTAAGTATTATCTCCCCGGTAGATGTTGTTTAAACTTGTATCTGCCCTGTCTTATCCTCTTCTTTCCCATTTCCTGCTTCACAAAGTTTCTGTATCTTAGTTGTTCTTCCTCCTTCTTTTCTCTTCTTATCTCACTAAAATACCCGTTCCAATCCAGCTCACTTTTTCTGTTCAATTTGTGCCTGAACATTCCAAGTTCTGGTTCTGGGAGACAGTTCGATCTGAAGTACTCTTTTATCGTAGACTGGGCTGCCCAGGCTTCCACCGGACTGCAGTACCACATTCCAAATATCCTGAAAATATGTAAATGTTATGTAATTGTAAGGGCGATTAAAATCGTTAAAGGACCAGTTAACTGAAAAATTTGTAGTCTCCAATTTGGCTAAGATTTAAATCAGCTGTGACAAACTGGTAAAGAATCGTATCGCCGAAAGAACCAACTCTCTAGCGTACGTGTAACGCGTGTTATTGCAATAATAAGCTGTGGCCTCGTGACGTCATAAAGTCCCTCAGTGCGCGCTTGCATGGCGTAATTTACATTACAAATGTTTATCATCGTCAATAAAACACGTGTAACTCACTCAAATTTTAGAATTATGACTATTACCCTAGTTCTCCAAAATCCTTATAGTTTTGGCTATCATCCTAACTAAAGGAATAGCTGATTGGATGTACAGTGCTCACGTCATGATTTTAAACAGTGATATAGGTTCTTGAACAGTGGCGGGTGAATGTACGGTTAGAAAGTTTCTGCTATTACAACTTATGTCATATGTGATAATTTTGGATTGTTTTCATTGCTTAATTACACAAGCAGGGAGACTGTACCGATTATTTTTCCCCAGTCCATGAAACTCTAACGAATTTAGAAAGGATACAGATAAGTAGGAGTTTGTTCAATTCCGAGAGCAATTATACTTATAGCATAGCGAAATTTCTAACTTTAATCTGCAAGTGTCTGCCAGTACAGGAGACAAGAAGTCTGGCTACTTTACGGCCGTTCCTCTGGGACCATTAGTAGAAGTAGCTTCTATCAGAACAGTGCCGTGGGAACAGAATTCCCGCCAAAATACCCGGTCTACCAAATAGTAAAATTACTGATTGGAGGTGTGTACGGTGTGAGGTGTGTTTTGAATTAGACTTCCGGCTTACCTAGTTTTTATCCTAATTGCATTATCATCGGTGCATAACATAAATAAACTACTGGTAAGTTTAAATACCAAGTGCAAACGTGTTCAGTCGATCGACCCACTGAACAACTATAGAATTTCCAAGACCCTATTATTCTCTGGCCATATATTACGGCACGATCGATTGTTAGATGGCTAAATGACCAACGTTAATCTATACAATTCTAAAACTATGAGCTAGCACTTTAATCTAAAAATACCTTTTTTATATTACTCCTGATTTTAACATTTCACGTAAAACATTGTCGCCAGAGGTTGATCATGGACACTAACAGCTTAATTTGAGATAAATGACTTATGAGTTTCTCTAAAGTTAACTCTAAAGTTGTGTAGTCCAGTCATTTATGGACATTTATGGAAATGAACCTGCAAATGTTCTAATACTCACGAAACTTTGCACAGACCTTCCCGAAGTTATGATTAAACGATTTTCGTTTGGAGACATCTTTTTGACCGTGGAGAAAACCCAGGAGGGCCACGCCCATATTGACCCAATAACGTAACCGACTCCTTGCTTCTGAAGGTCGTAGAGACTTCAAAATAGGCTTGAACGAAGCCGCATATGCATGTTTATATAGGAGTTATTGAGCAACACATGGCCTAAAATCCTTACTTTTCGATAAATTCGCCAAAAACCATTTTGGGCGTGGTGCTAAGCCCATTTTCGATATGATCGTGATGGAGTCTTCAGACAGGATGCAAAAGAACCGCAATTAGCATATTAATATATGACTTACGAACAAACATATGCCTTAAAGTGCTTACTTTTTCAGTTATTGGCGAAAAACTGATTTTCGGTTCCAGAAATCATGCAAAACTATGGGTATCTGGTTAATTGGGCTATGAAGGCCCTAAAGGTTTTTGAATGTGTGCAAATTGTGCAGAATGGCCATGTTTATATACAACTTATGAAGCAACATGTACCCTAAATTACTAACTTTTCGAGTTATTCGGGGGAAAAGATTGTATTATGTCAATTTTTTACCTGTAAAATACAGTCTCACGAGCTACTCTGCGCGCAAGAGGGACTTTATGACGTCATCGCCAAAATAATACAAACGCTATTTACACGCGTTAGAGAGCAGTTAGAGATTTAGGAATTTCGACTCGTTGCTTAGTTTGCTATTTGTCACAATCTGTCAAAATATGAGGATAACTTTTTTTTCAGTTAACTGGTCCTTTAATGTGGGATTTATTATGAAAACTTGAGACTAGAACACTGAAACATAGAACATAGAAATATATCTAAATTATATAGTGCCTGCTATATATGATAAGACTCGACAATAAAATTAGGTTAAACAATTATCTGCTCAAGCTAAACAATACTACCGTCCATCCCACAATACAAACATAAAAACCAGAAATTTTTAAACGTAATAATCAAAACCTGAAAATAAGTACGACGACCGCCCATCACAACAGGTATTACAACAATATGATAAAATGCCACATCCATAAATAAATGAAGTTAGCCGTGTAGCATGTTTATCAAAACATGACACACTTCTGTTGAACTTAATCAGTGCTTTCTATTCTCTTCCATGTAAGTAGGAAGTTTGGTATATTATAATGTAACCCTCAAGCAATAAAAACGGCATACCGTACAACCACGCCCACATATCGTACAACCACGCCCACCAGCCTGGTCCTACAAGCCGCAAACCATCCACCAATCACAAAACTAGGGGGCTGGAGGGGGACTAACACTTGCAAAATTCCCACGATAAATATTAAATAACAATAATAGATAAAAACATTCCCCACCCAAACTTTCGAAATCCAAATGAACAGCTTACTTTTTGTCGGGCACAGGACCGGCGTTTACAGGTCTTAGCTCCAGATCCATGACAAGCTTCTGATAGAAGGTAAGGGGCTCGGACATGACGATGTCTATGGAAAAGGAGAGCTCGTCTTTCTTTGAGACATGATGTAGCGAGTTCTCTAACACAGACACAACACCACTCTCCTTCTCAGCTGAAATTAATTAATCATTATATTTAAATATAAACAGCAGGCTTCAAGAGGAATTGTTGTTGGTGGATCAGGTAACAGTCAATATGTTTGTCAAAATTCAACTATTCAAACAGCAATACGTTGCATATCTAGATAGGTTTCACTTCCGGCCATATCATTATATCAGCGTTCCACTTTTTCGGTCAAACATTTTAGACAGGATTAAGTTCATGGAAACATCCATAATGACGGTTGGAAACACTGTGATATTTTCAATAATAAACTTACGTAGGAAAGTAGTTGCATCGACAATATCCACGTTCAGCTGCTGACGTACTTCATTAAAGAACGATCTATCGTTCACATCAGCGTCACACGCGATAACATAACTTGTACCAGGTCTGCCTGCACGTGCACAGCGCCCTGCGCGGTGTAGATACATATCTACATCCTCACCAGGCTGGATCTGGGGTAAAACAAATTTAAAAAGGGATTAAAAAGAAATACAAGGTTAAATGATAAAATGTAGAAGGTTAATGAGAGCACGTTAAATTATGGTTCGACTGTAATGAACTTAAATGAAACTTGCTTTAAATTTAATGCGAGATCGTACAACCTGCACTTTAAAAGAAAATAACTCGAAGTGCAGTTACCTGTACGACTATCTCGCAGTCTGGGATATCAATACCTCTGGCTATCAAATCAGTTGCAATAAGAATATCATAACTTCCTTTCTTAAACTCACTGAAAATCTGGTGGAAAGAGTATGTGATTACAATCAACTCAAGACTGGAACTTATTTATTGTGGAGTAACCGGACAGGTTAAGCTTTCACTTAGCGCTATTTTCAAGTTTAATGTAATCACGTTTTACTTTGAAAATTTTCAACGATTTCTAGTCTGTGCGAAATAGTATATTTAATTTGAGAGAAATAAAATCAGACAACAAAATGATATAGAGCTCAAAAATCTTGTTAAATAAAACATTGTGCAAGACATTAGTCAATGGAGATATTATACAGAAACTTACAGCAAGTCGTTTGGCGGCAGACATATCCCCATTTATTGATGCAACAAAAAAACCTTCATTTTTCAATACCTGTACAATCATTATTGATTAATTTTCGACATATTAGGTGAACAATCTGTGAACAAACTTATATATCCAATAAAACGTTCTACACTTAACAGCTGCAAGACGATGTAAATTTAAAGTACTAACACTAACAGCTGCAACTTTTTACCTCAAACAAGTCATCTCCTATCTCCAATTTCTGAACAAATATGATGCACTTCTTGCAGCTGTTAGGCTTATGAGAGTTGTTACGGAGGAGCTGAAGCAGTGTTTCTGTTCGTCTGTGTAAGGGTGATATAATCCACTTGTGATCTAAGGATGGAGGAGACACGTTACTTGTCTCCATGATCAGTAGGTCTGGAATGTATTGCTGGACAAAACTTTTCATCTCATCTGATACTGTTGCAGATGTTATCAAGAATTGTGGTTTTATCCGAGAATTGCGCTGAAAAAAGAAAGATTACAAGTGTGAATGAATATCCGTGTTAAAAATGTTAAAACAGTTTCCAAAGTTGACATTTCAAAGCATATTTTTGGGTTCAATTATTGTTCATAATTTTGAGAGTTTAATTGAAAATTTTAAAAGACAAAAACAATTATATTGTAACCACACCTTCTTTTTGGCTATACCAGCTAGAACATGGCTGACTTGGTCCTCAAAGTCACTTCCTCCAAACAGCCGATCAAATTCATCCACCACTAGCATAGACGTGTCAACTAACCTGAGTCATTATCAAAATTATATAATAAGGACATAAGGAGGCCAATTGCAAATTGCTTGACCAAAACCTAAACTTGATTCTTTTAGTTATTTGCCATACAAAATATTAAGATTAAAATCATCTGAAAAAAAAAGACTACCAACCTCAGAACCCCTTTTTTTAATTTGCTGTTTAGTGATGCTGGAGTAGTTATAATAATCGGAGTTCCATCATTTAGTATCTGTCTGTTTTGTTGGGATGCAGTTCGAGAATGGTCACCCCCAAGAAGTATTACAGATGAAGTTCTTGGCACCAAACTCAGAAAAACACTGAATAATAAATAGCTTAGCAATAAAAAGTTATACTATGTTAAAATAATTGAACATGGTCGGGTTGCTGCTTTTTATTTTGGAAGTTTTGAATCTTCAAAACGGTGCTTCTCAGATTTGATTCTGACAGTTAAACATACTTGTATATTTGAGTACATAATTCTTTTGTTGGGGCAATAACGATGCAGCGATTATCAGCAGTTAGTCTCCCTTTCTCCAAAGCATTGACAACAGGTACAGCATACGTCAGGGTCTTACCACTTCCAGTCTCTGACTGAATAACAATACTTCTGAAAAATAGGCCAAATTAGAAATAGGTCTTAAAGCTATCATAAGAATTTAATTCTCCCTTTGAATCAATCAAGCTAGATGATAAAAATAAAGCTATCATACCTATTTTTAAAAAGAACTATGATAGTTGGTAACTTTTCTTGTTTTTTAAACCAAATCTCAAACAAGATGAACCCGTAGTGTTCATTGTCATAAAAATACACCTTACCTGTTTTGCAGAGACTTGGGCAGCACTTTCTCTTGAATAGATAAGAGTGAACTGAATTGAGAGTTGAGACGAATTTTTAAGGACTCTTTCAAGGCATTCATATCAGAGAAAGCATTTGATGTCATGGGAACATAAGATTGTACTCCATTGTTCTTGATCTTTCGTTTTTTTCCTTTTTTACCCCTCTTAGAATTTTCTCTGGTTTGCATCACTCCCCAAGTAACAGCATTACTTTGCACTGGTTTACTACGTAAACGGTTGGATTTAAGAGTCTCAGTCAAAAGATTGACTACATCGTCATTTTCAGTAGTAGACAGTCTATTGTGTTGGTGAAATACTCTGCTGTATGAAGTATTCAAACTCCGCAAGCATTTAGTTGCATGGTACATTGCTGAAATAGTGCATTATTTAAGGATCTGCTTTTCAGACAGTGAGGTGAAATTTGTACTTTACGCTGATGACACTAATATCTTCATATCAGGACCATCTAGAGAAACAACATTCAAAAAAGCCAACCTAGTACTTAAACATGTCTCGATTTACATGGAATGTAATCTATTTCATATCAACATGTCCAAATGCTGCTACATACATTTTAAACCTACCTCTGAATATGATGACACCTGTGAACAGACTATACCATTTGCTATCCTGCTAGATGAATCTAGATCAATATTCATCAATGGTAAGGTTATTACTAAAGTCAAGGATACAAAATTCTTAGATGTTGTCATAGATAGTAAGCTAAACTGGATTGCCCACATGCACTACATCCGTAAGAAACTGCGATCTATTGTCAGGGGCCTTTTATATATTATATTTGAGTATAATACATTTTACCTTATAATTAACCATCACTCCCATCTAGGAAGTACTATGTATTTGTGTATGTAATTGAGATCGTATCAGCGCCTTTCATTCTACTCAACGCATTTCCTTCTACTGTAAACAAGCTTGACATAACTTCCTCAAAGATGATGGCTAGCTCAATCCCAAAACTGCAGCCTGGACAAAAGGTACGTGACTGGCGTAGACTGTACATTGCAGCTACAGCCCTAGTTACAGAGAAGCAACAGATAAACCTTCTCCCAGCGTATGGAGCAAGAGACGCTGGAGAAATCCTGATTGCAGAAAGCTGTACAGCAAAGACTACTATCGTAGCGGCTCTAAATGAGTTGGAATCATTAATTGATGGAACACCAACACCCCTCAACTCCTTTAACGACTTCTGGGCTTGTAAGCCAGTGAAAAAGGGGTATAATGAACTGATAGCTTTTTACTTTGTACTAACCAATGAGGGAAAAGCCGCCAAAATCCCAAATAATATGGTGATGATGAGATACCTCAATTTTGTACTGGGTTCAGAAAAGATTTTTAAAGACCACAAAGAGACTGGTGCAATCTGTAGAATTCGGCACTCGATACCTTCTGAACTATATTTGAAAATATGTAATGCTTTCTTTGAAGCACATCTCAGTTATGGTATAAGTGTTTGGGGTGTTGTCCTCAAAGAACGGTCCAATGATAGTCTTTTTATCACACAGAAGCACTGTATAAGGATCCTTTTTGGTGATATCGACTCATATTTAAATAAACAAGCAACATGTGCACGTACTAGACCATATGGCATGCAAAAATTAGACCATAAACACTTTGAAAAGGAGCATACAAATTACAAACCCATTTTTAATAGACGGCTCAAAACTTGTACAAATATCAATGCATTTCAGAATTCTCTAAGATTATCAAGTACCACTGCCCATACTTCCTTTATGAGGCTATCAACATAGGAACTAAACTTGGGCATAAAAATGTTCAGAATCATCACATTGAGTGGGATAGAACGTAGTTTCAAAGTCCTCAGACGTCAGGTTGTTGAGTTATTAGGCGGAACCCTATTTTTACGCTCTTGCAAGTAGTGATTCTATGCTTAAAATCAAAATAACTCTGCTCCTGATTAGAGTTAGGAATTAAACTTTGGCATAGAAATGTCCAGAATTGTGAAAATTTTTATGCCCAAGTTTAGTTCCTAACTCTAATCAGAAGACGAGTTATTTTGATTTTAAGTGTCGACTCGCGACTTGCGAGAGAGTAAATATTATGGTGTGGGCCTAATAACTCAACAACCTGACGTCTGAGGACTTTGAAACTACGTTCTATCCCACTCAATGTGATGATTCTGAACATTTTTATGCCCAAGTTTAGTTCCTAACTCTAATCAGAAGCCGAGTTATTTTGATTTTAGGTGTCGACTCGCGACTCGCGAGAGCGTAAAAATAGGGTTCCGCCTAATAACTCAACAACCTGATGTCTGAGGACTTTGAAACTACGTTCTATCCCACTCAATGTAATGATTCTGAACATTTTTATGCCCAAGTTTAGTTCCTAACTCTAATCAGAAGCCGAGTTATTTTGATTTTAAGTGTCGACTCGCGACTCGCGAGAGCGTAAATATGATGGTGTGGGCCTAATAACTCAACAACCTGACGTCTGAGGACTTTGAAACTACGTTCTACCCCACTCAATGTGATGATTGTGAACATTTTGCTGCCCGAGTTTTGCTCCTAACTTCAATTGGAAGCTTTGTTATTTTGATTTTAAGCGCTGCAATCGCTACCCGCGAGAGCGTAAAAACAGGTTGGGGCCTAATAATTGCGGGTAGCGATTGCAGCGCTTAAAATCAAAATTACTCAGCTTCCAATTGAAGTTAGGAGCAAAACTCGGGCAGCAAAATGTTCACAATCATCACATTGAGTGGGGTAGAACGTAGTTTCAAAGTCCTCAGACGTCAGGTTGTTGAATTATTAGGCCCACACCATCATATTTACGCTCTCGCGAGTCGCGAGTCGACACTTAAAATCAAAATAATTCGGCTTGGGCATAAAAATGTTCAGAATCATCACATTGAGTGGGATAGAACGTAGTTTCAAAGTCCTCAGACGTCAGGTTGTTGAGTTATTAGGCGGAACCCTATTTTTACGCTCTCGCAAGTAGTGATTCTATGCTTAAAATCAAAATAACTCTGCTCCTGATTAGAGTTAGGAATTAAACTTTGGCATAGAAATGTCCAGAATTGTGAAAATTTTTATGCCCAAGTTTAGTTCCTAACTCTAATCAGAAGCCGAGTTATTTTGATTTTAAGTGTCGACTCGCGACTTGCGAGAGAGTAAATATTATGGTGTGGGCCTAATAACTCAACAACCTGACGTCTGAGGACTTTGAAACTACGTTCTATCCCACTCAATGTGATGATTCTGAACATTTTTATGCCCAAGTTTAGTTCCTAACTCTAATCAGAAGCCGAGTTATTTTGATTTTAAGTGTCGACTCGCGACAGCATAAAAATAGGGTTCCGCCTAATAACTCAACAACCTGACGTCTGAGGACTTTGAAACCACATTCTACCCCACTCAATATGATAAATCTGAACATTTCCATGCCCAAGTTTTGTTCCTAACTCTAATCAGGAACCGAGTTATCTTGATTTTAAGTGTCGACTCGCGACTCGCGAGAGCGTAAAAATAGGGTTCCGCCTAATAACTCAACAACCTGATGTCTGAGGACTTTGAAACTACGTTCTATCCCACTCAATGTGATGATTCTGAACATTTTTATGCCCAAGTTTAGTTCCTAACTCTAATCAGAAGCCGAGTTATTTTGATTTTAAGTGTCGACTCGCGACTCGCGAGAGCGTAAATATGATGGTGTGGGCCTAATAACTCAACAACCTGACGTCTGAGGACTTTGAAACTACGTTCTACCCCACTCAATGTGATGATTGTGAACATTTTGCTGCCCGAGTTTTGCTCCTAACTTCAATTGGAAGCTTTGTTATTTTGATTTTAAGCGCTGCAATCGCTACCCGTGAGAGCGTAAAAACAGGTTGGGGCCTAATAACTCAACAACCTGACATCTGAGGACTTTGAAATTGTGGTCTACCCTACTCAATGTGATGATTCTGAACATTTTAATGCCCAGGATGAGCACGTAGCTCAATCAGAAGCCGAGATATCTCGTATTTAGTGTGAAAATCACGACTCGCGAGGGTAAATAAGGGTGTGGTCACATAACTCAACAACCAGATGTCTGTTGACTTTAAAATTATGCTCTACCCCCCTAAATGTGATGATTCTGAACAACTTTAAAGCCAAGCTGAGCTTCTAATTCCAATTAGAAGCGGAGTTATTTTGATTCTAAAGTTCCAAAAGCGCCAAAAAAGGGCGTGGTCAATTGCGCAAAACTGCCCCATAGCCAAAATTTCTACCCAAGCCAAATTTGTTTCTAATGGGTCCCTTGAGGTATTCCAAGTCTCAAACCCCGGGGCGGAAGTTATATAGACGGGAATGTCGTCAGATCCATGACTATTTGTTTAATGCAGCAAAGCTTTGGAACGCTGTTTATAAAAAATTTTTAACTTCAAGCAATCGCCGCGCCTAGAAACTTCCATGAACTTGATAAAATTGAGAATTAAAGCACTATTAATACAGGGCAAAGGCAGCTGACTTAAAAGATACTTGGACTCCAAACAATTTTAAATTGCAGTAATCTAATCTAATTGCAGCGGCACACACTTACTATAACTATCATTATTGTACTATAGACTGAAAATCTCTCAAATCGATTTTGGGCACTTTTAACCATTTGTTGTAATATTTTTAAATACTAAACATCTAAATTTACAACATTTTTAATCCGACCGAATTAATTAATATTTGATAATTTATTTATTCGATAGTTTTGTTTGATGTTGATTCTAATATTGATTATATTGACATTGTTATTATTGAATGAAGCTAACTCTAGACATAAATAATATTACTTCTTTTAACAAAGGGACTTGGAGTATAAACGACCAAGTTTGCATAAATTTCTATCCAACCAAGAATTCAGGAGGCAAAGGTGGGTACGTAAACTTTATGGTCTGCACTATCCCGCTGGGGGGGGGGGCGCCGTCTTAGGGGGCGCCAAATCATCGTTTGAATGTGGGATAATTTCGAAAACTTAACTAAAGTACTAGCAAAACTGCGCGTTTTGCTCTAGATACACACTTTTTTAGAGATTTTACCGGCGTATCCTCTAAAATCACCTCATTTGTTCAATTTTAGGGAGGGGCACCAAAAGAAGAGGGGACGCCAACAGGGGGGCGGGGGGGGGGGGCGCCAACAGGCAACATTAGGGCACTGCACTCTCCGATCCTGTATCACCCTGGATTCTTTTCGACGTATCTTTGTAAATGGTATATACCTTCTATTCAATCTCTAGCTACTCCAAGTCCCATAGGATATCTGATCTAAAGTTCCTGATAGTTATATATAAGAAATATATTTTTGTCTGCTTTAATTGATACTAAATAAAATTGTTGTTTTCTTGTATGTATACCAATATGATAATAGTATACATTTAGTTTGGTTTTAAATAAAACCCTTTCTAACTTATAAAATAGTCAACTAAAAATAAAATTCCATAAATTCACATCACAACAACATGCGGTTCAGGCCCTCACCCATCAAACACTTCCCGACTTTTTAGGATCTAGGAGTGTTGAACAGATTTAGGTTCAAATCACTTATTGCCGTGGATGGAAGAGTTCAGGAACCTCTGTAACCTCTGCAGTGGCGTAATGAAGGGCCCCGCTGACCCCGCTGTGCAGGGGGGCGCCTTCTTAGGGGGGCGCCAAATCGTCGTTTGAATGTGGGACAATTTCGAAAACTTAACTAAAGTACTAGCAAAACTGCGCGTTTTGCTATAGATACACACTTTTTTAGAGATTTTACCGGCGTATCCTCTAAAATCAACTAATTTGTTCAAATTTAGGGAGAGGCACCAAAAGGGGAGGGGGCGCCAATAGGGGGGCGCCTTTTCGGCGAGGGGGGGGGGGGCGCCAACAGGCAACGTTAAGCCACTGGACCTCTGTATAAACAAAAGCTCTAAGAAACAGATAGAAAACAAAGTAAACATTTCTGTCCCCTAATCTTTCTCAAACAAAAGTCATGCAATTTGCATACTTCTCCATTTAACTCTATTCTGAGCAATTAACGTTAAATAGTTCAAATCACATAAATTATTTAACGATAATTTTCGGACACTAAGGTCGTGTAGAATCAGTGAGAAAAGGTTTGACTGCGGTCTTCCACGCCGCCCTTGAAGCTGTAAGGTGTTGACAGCAAAAACAAGCGACGAATAGGCAGGGCCATCTGTAGGCCCACGCAGTACATGTCCGAGCATCCTCCACCGACTACAAGCCACTTTAGCTGACAATGGTTCGCTATTGCAGCGTTTATACAAGTTCTTGTTGGAGATGATGTGAGGGTATTTGTAATTCAAAATTGATCGCAGATGACGTCTGTGAGCAATATCTAGTTTTTCCAATACTGATTTAGGGGCAGCCCAGCAAGATGAATTGTACATTAAAACGGATACTACCAGAGCCTCATACAACAGAAGCCTCTTGCTCAGAGGGATCTTATGGTTCCAAGCTTTCTTGTATTTGTTAAACGCGGCATATCCCAGACATATCCTTCTAGAGATGTCCTCCTTACTACAAAGCATGGAGCCAAGCGTGATACTCTTTCTCCAGAGCTCGTTCCCTGCAATTGGCTTACCCTGATCGTCTTTAGCTCCCTTTTCAGCTAAGTACACATGAGTGAAATCAGTTTTGTCTTCGTTAACGAAGAGATTCCAATCTTTAAGGACTTCTGTTGCAATAGGCAACAGCTCCCTCAGATTGTCTTCATCTTCATCATTGAAGTCGATATCATCAGCATACTCACTGTCAAGTGGAAGACCAATATCGGTGATAGGTGGGTTAGGCCTATTCGTTGCAGTTTCAAGCCTGTTACGGAGGTCACGCAAGGCACCCGCTAAGACAAGTGTGAACAAACATCCAGACAGACAGTCACCTTGGAATGCACCGAGAAAACTCTGGAATTCAGCAGACAGTGTACCGTTGATGTTGACTTTGAGCTTGGTGTTGGAAAGCAAAAGTCTTACCAAACGGACTTCGTCATCATCACAGCCACACTCTGTAACTCCTAAAATAATGGTTGAAACTTAACCACCCCATTTGCATTACATAATAATCGATAAATGTAATAGATTAATAGTGTTGTAATTAGTTTGAAAAATAACCTCTTTGAACTGATCATCCCTTAAGTGCTAACTAATATATAGTTGAAATGTCAGTAATAGATCAGTAAAAGATCTGAAGAGTAAGTTTTGAAAGTTCAGAAATGTTACCAGAAACCTTGTATCACGTCGTGACCCCCACGGTCGTTACACCTGTAGAGTTTCTACGATACAGGCGGGTCATACAACGTATGACAACAGTAACGATCTTTAAACATCTTTAAAGGTGAAAAACAATTCATTGAATAATAGCGCTCGATCCTCGTGGTAAGATAGTAGATATAGTACGGATATGCGCGGCACAATTAAAATTATAATTTGTATCCATCTAATGAAAATAATAAAATTTGTTTTTATTTAAGTTTGCGAACCTTTCATTATTGGAGAAAACAAAAATAAAATAAGTGCTATGATAAGTTTAAAAATGTTTTATTTCAAAAATAATTTTGCGATGAATTTTGATACCACATGCCACAATTTATTTAGACCTAGTCTCAACATGGATTTTAAATGCAGTTCATTACTTATACATGATACACTGTGTAATGTGTTATGTGTACTAACTACTTCAATAGATGATATTCATATTTCATATTCGTACAATATATTGACCATTGTTAATGGTCTGGCCTTGACCATTGTTAATGATCTGGCCCGGCGCGCGCTACTTCGTAGCACTTGCCATCAAAGAAATTTAAACGAGTAACATCCCTCAAGTCTGGCCCGGCAATATATTAATAGTCGACTTACTGGGCGGCACGACCTGTCTGCTGTCATTCCACATTCCATGACATTCCACTAGGGTGGATGGTTTTTTAATCGTATTTATGGAATTGTTACCGTTGTAAAACTTACATTATGACAGTTCAGATGGCGAAAGTTTTATCGAAAATGGACCTGTCATTGTTCTGGAAATAACAATAATAAACAATAATATCTATGACCAATTTAACCATATTAAGAAATGTGGTCGGTGATCCAGTATTGAGCATATGTGCAACTGTGTGAGTTCAGTATTCTAATTGCCCCCTTCAAGCAGCTAAGGTGCGTCTTACTAGCAGTCATGTGACCGAGATCACGTGATAACACCTTTAACTAACTTATTGCCCTGAGGATCAATTGGTACAATGTGTATTGAGGTAAATTGGTCGGGGTATGTTTTATTATATAATATCAGTATTTACACTGTTGGAACAGTGAAAGACCAAAATATTAGATGTTAACCCTGAGCAAATTGTAGCTTGTAGTTGTACATTTAATATAATCAATAATACTACATACTACCTTGTCGGACTTTATTTAAACGGACTTTAGTTCATAGTTGGATGCTAGAAGCCCAAGTTTACAGTTTACACTGCACAGAATACTCTATAGTAACACGGTACACTGCACAGAATACTCTATAGTAACACGGTACACTGCACAGAATACTCTATAGTAACACGGTACACTGCACAGAATACTCTATAGTAACACGGTACACTGCACAGAATACTCTATAGTAACACGGTACACTGCACAGAATACTCTATAGTAACACGGTACACTGCACAGAATACTCTACAGTAACACGGTACACTGCACAGAATACTCTACAGTAACACGGTACACTGCACAGAATACTCTACAGTAACACGGTACACTGCACAGAATACTCTATAGTAACACGGTACACTGCACAGAATACTCTATAGTAACACGGTACACTGCACAGAATACTCTATAGTAACACGGTACACTGCACAGAATACTCTATAGTAACACGGTACATTGCACAGAATACTCTATAGTAACACGGTACACTGCACAGAATACTCTATAGTAACACGGTACACTGCACAGAATACTCTATAGTAACACGGTACACTGCACAGAATACTCTACAGTAACACGGTACACTGCACAGAATACTCTACAGTAACACGGTACACTGCACAGAATACTCTACAGTAACACGGTACACTGCACAGAATACTCTATAGTAACACGGTACACTGCACAGAATACTCTATAGTAACACGGTACACTGCACAGAATACTCTATAGTAACACGGTACACTGCACAGAATACTCTATAGTAACACGGTACACTGCACAGAATACTCTATAGTAACACGGTACACTGCACAGAATACTCTATAGTAACACGGTACACTGCACAGAATACTCTATAGTAACACGGTACACTGCACAGAATACTCTATAGTAACACGGTACACTGCACAGAATACTCTACAGTAACACGGTACACTGCACAGAATACTCTATAGTAACACGGTACACTGCACAGAATATTCTATAGTAACACGGTACACTGCACAGAATACTCTATAGTAACACGGTACACTGCACAGAATACTCTACAGTAACACGGTACACTGCACAGAATACTCTATAGTAACACGGCACACTGCACAGAATACTCTATAGTAACACGGTACACTGCACAGAATACTCTATAGTAACACGGTACACTGCACAGAATACTCTATAGTAACACGGTACACTGCACAGAATATTGTATAGTAACACGGTACACTGTACAGAATACTCTACAATAACACGGTACACTGCACAGAATACTCTATAGTAACACGGTACACTGCACAGAATACTCTATAGTAACACGGTACACTGCACAGAATACTCTATAGTAACACGGTACACTGCACAGAATATTCTATGATAACACGGTACACTGCACAGAATACTCTATAGTAACACGGTACACTGCACAGAATACTCTATAGTAACACGGTACACTGCACAGAATACTCTATAGTAACACGGTACACTGCACAGAATACTCTATAGTAACACGGTACACTGCACAGAATACTCTATAGTAACACGGTACACTGCACAGAATACTCTATAGTAACACGGTACACTGCACAGAATACTCTATAGTAACACGGTACACTGCACAGAATACTCTATAGTAACACGGTACACTGCACAGAATACTCTATAGTAACACGGTACACTGCACAGAATACTCTACAATAACACGGTACACTGCACAGAACACTCTATAGTAACACGGTACACTGCACAGAATACTCTATAGTAACACGGTACACTGCACAGAATACTCTATAGTAACACGGTACACTGCACAGAATACTCTATAGTAACACGGTACACTGCACAGAATACTCTATAGTAACACGGTACACTGCACAGAATACTCTATAGTAACACGGTACACTGCACAGAATACTCTATAGTAACACGGTACACTGCACAGAATACTCTATAGTAACACGGTACACTGCACAGAATACTCTATAGTAACACGGTACACTGCACAGAATACTCTATAGTAACACGGTACACTGCACAGAATACTCTACAGTAACACGGTACACTGCACAGAATACTCTATAGTAACACGGTACACTGTACAGAATACTCTATAGTAACACGGTACACTGTACAGAATACTCTATAGTAACACGGTACACTGCACAGAATACTCTATAGTAACACGGTACACTGCACAGAATACTCTATAGTAACACGGTACACTGCACAGAATACTCTATAGTAACACGGTACACTGCACAGAATACTCTACAATAACACGGTACACTGCACAGAACACTGTTCGGATATTGTACACAATATAGTCAAACTGTACGGAGATTGTACCTAATATAGTCACACTGTTCGGAGATTGTAAAACGTCTGCCCGAGAATTAGGTTTAAAATACTCTAAGGTGAACCTTTCTCCGAGATCTGGTTTTAAAACGGTACGAGATAAATTTCTGCGGTAAATTGTAAACTTGGGCTTCTAGCATCCAACTATGAACTAAAGTCCGTTTAAATAAAGTCCGACAAGGTAGTATGTAGTATTATTGATTATATTAAATGTACAACTACAAGCTACAATTTGCTCAGGGTTAACATCTAATATTTTGGTCTTTCACTGTTCCAACAGCTAAGGAAAGCTATTGAATGTTTCAGTGTAAATACTGATATTATATAATAAAACATACCCCGACCAATTTACCTCAATACACATTGTACCAATTGATCCTCAGGGCAATAAGTTAGTTAAAGGTGTTATCACGTGATCTCGGTCACATGACTGCTAGTAAGACGCACCTTAGCTGCTTGAAGGGGGCAATTAGAATACTGAACTCACACAGTTGCACATATGCTCAATACTGGATCACCGACCACATTTCTTAATATGGTTAAATTGGTCATAGATATTATTGTTTATTATTGTTATTTCCAGAACAATGACAGGTCCATTTTCGATAAAACTTTCGCCATCTGAACTGTCATAATCTAAGTTTTACAACGGTACCAATTCCATAAATACGATTAAAAAACCATCCACCCTAACATTCCACCGCGTTGTAGCGCGATGCACTACTGGGTCGAGCGCGCATCAAATAATGCTTCTCCATTCTCGCAACGCAACCACGTATGCAGATCGGCAAAATGCGAAGGATTGACATCGTGAATCAAATTCCACCGTGAATCTTTATTCATTATTTATGTTTATGAACATTATAGTTTAGGATCCAAGCCAACTCAGCTCAGCGCGCGTTAATTGGTTATAAATTATAAATATACAAAGATTATCATGTATTATGTTGGGTAGTGCCGCTCACAAAATAATGATTTTTGGAAAATCGTAGCACGATTGACTTTACCTGGGGACCCCAGACTATTATGTTCATAATAAAGAGTCGGCGGCGGAATGACAGGCTGAGCGCCGCTCAGTAAGATTGACGATGTCAACCCTTCCAGATTGTTATGCTGCGAATTAATTACTGGGCGGCCGCGGTGCCCAGCCTGTCATTCCGCCAAATCTTTATGAACATAATAGCCTGGTCTTCATGTAACGAATTAACAAAGTAACGATCTCGTCGGCATTTTTACTTCGATGCGAAGTAAGAATAATAATTTGCGCTAATCTGATCTGGGGAAACTTAGAAATATACCACTATGCACTAGACTTTGAATTGTCATACGTTGCTCCCCCTGTATCGTCGAAGATTATAGTGAAGCGACAGTGGTGAGTGGGGGTCGGGTCATCACGTGATACAAACTTTGAAGCATTTGACCGAACCACCCCTTAAAAATCACAGATTATGAATTCTAGTAATCTGAATAATTACATAGGTCCAAAATGTCATAGTTTCATGATAATGCAACAAAAAAAAATCCCAGAACATTTTGGTGCTGAGTTAGGTGGTTAAGTAGTCGAAATATGACTGATTTTTTCCGTTCACACTCTTTTGTAAAAAGACAATAGTGAAAGGTTACGAATGGACGTTTTTGCAGAAAAACGTGGATTTTGGAGAACGAGATAGGTGGGTTTAAATATGTCGTCCGTCCTTTCGTTAGTTACCATGACAACTAGCGCGCAGTGCAGCGCGCGAGTATTGCTTGCGGAGATATGATGTATATGGTCAAGTTCGGAGACAACCTGTACATAAAATCAGTCACTAATTACACTCATTTCACTGCCATAAACGGTAAAATTAATTATAATTCCTCTGAAAGTCCAAGGGGTACAGGCTCTTCAGATATTATACTCCAAACCTTTCTATAATGATATCTGGGTTCAAAATTTAAATAACTCAACCTGGGTGGAGACAGTGGCCACCTGAAAATTACAAAAATGAAGGAGCTGTAAATCACTTATGAAAAAAATATTTACTCCAAATTTCACAATTTAAAGTTACGTAAGACAGGTGGGTACTCAAAAAGTGCCGGTTGAGCAGGTTTGTCTGCTCAACACAGGTGGAGCAGCTCACTGACTACATGAGCTAATATAAGTGACTAGAACTAACCCTCTCATGCTTTTTAATTGCTCCAAAGTCCTAATATTTAAAATTATGGGTTATACCAATCATATTTCATAGAATAGGATCCTCAGAATCGGCTCAACCGAGGTGGAGACAGCATAACATGCAGTTCAAAATCTGTTATTCTGTAGTTTAGGAGCTGTAGAGTGACTGTGGCAGTCCATTTGCAATACCAATGATTCTAAATCATCAACCAACTCATATTACAAGGCATCCTTGCTGAAAAGTACACTCAACATAGGTGGAGACTCAAATTTGGCAAATTTGGGCGTAAATTTGACCTCAGAAGTCAAGGTTCTCCACCGCGGTTGAGTGGTTGATGGCTAGTTTGATGAGTTGTATACATGCTAAAGGGTCACCCAATGTTATTTCTTCCAGAAATCAACTGCCAAAGCTCAACTCAACCCGGTGGGGCCAGTTTTAATGCATTTTTTAATGTTTTAATGTTTAATCAACAATTTCTCCACCTTGTTGAGTACCTTTTCACAACTTTGATAGTTTTTTCATTTGCTAGAACACTTTGCTTTAAGACAGAAGGGGTAACAGTTTTATGATCCCCTACAGTAGCAGTTAACAGAGCAGATTAGAATTAGTGATAAAACCAATGAATTTAGGCATGTTTGACAGGCTTTTTACTGTTTCTTAATAAAAGATCTCCACCCTGTTGAGCGTCAATGGAAAAAACAAAATTTAACGGGAAGTAGAAAAGGCCGAGACGCAACTTTCTAGCTAACCTAGAACTCTCTAAACCTTTCTCCACCCCCGGTTGAGCAGCTTTGAAAAGTGCATTTAATTTCTCCACCTCGGTTGAGCACTTAAATAAAATATTGATAAAACCATCAGATTGCAAATTTGATGTAGTTTGTGTTACCAATAACCTTTTCCACCTTAATCAAAAGTTTCTTCAACCAGAGCCAGTCTCCACCTTAAATCTCCACCTTTTAAGGGTTTGTTTAATACCACCTGTATCTGCTCAACCGTTCAACCTTTTAATTTTTTTTTTACTCAGAGAAAGTCCTGAAAAATGTCTTGTCAGCCATATATTCAGGGAGTTTCAGTCTGTGTTGAGCTGGCTCCACCACACACTTCTAAAAAAGTAAAAAATGTACAGGTTGTCTCCGAACTTGACCATATAGCTAGCATGTCAATAAATGCGCGGCGTGAGTGTATTAATTAATGTATAGTATTAGGTAATGAGCCCAATTTGTACGTGGCATACGTACTCGTAGTATAGTGTACTATGTGTATATTATTATTATGCTGTGAGCTGATTAGAGCTTATATTTATAAATATAGTGAACGGAAATCTAGCGTCCGCCAAAACGAAACAACGGGCGCAATTCTTGTTAAATGGACATTTAGTCATACTTCAAACACCCAAACCCTTGCTACAGTGAAGATATGAGTATTGCAGTTAAAATTGATGGTCATTATTGAACATGAATAATGGTTCATTGACACATAGTTGAAGAAGGAAATTTAAAAAGTTAATAAATGTGGTCTGTGGAGTGGTTTATATGTTTATATTATGGTGTAGTGAAGCGATGACTTTTATCAGGAAAAGAATAAGATTTGACTCATTAAGAACGACAATTATTGCTCTTCGAGGAGAAAGAGGGACAAAAAGTGGTAGTATAGTTAAGATATCAGATTTAGATATTAATTTAGAGCCAACAAATTGAATTGGCTACTTTTACTACTACAACAAAGGGTTTTTATGAAATTTTCTAAGATTTTTTATTGAATTTCTATATAGAAATTTTATAGTGTTATTGTTATATTATGTGTATATTGTTTGAATAATTTCTTTTTTTTCTAATAATTCTAATTTTATTATGGTGTATAACGCGTGTGCATGTATACTTAACCGCCTGGTATGGCACACTCGACTCGACTTAGGGCGGCTTCAACGTCCGAACAGGGATAGTTTTTTTCCAAATCTGTCTATCCAGCACGAGTTTGTTAATCTTCTTCGCAGTCGTCAAGCCCCAATATATGTGAGGTGTGGTCTTCCCCTTCGACGATGTCCTTGAAGGGGTTCCCAGAAGAGAAGTTAATGAGAAGTTCTTCATGTCTGGCTAAATGACCTGCGAGTCTCATCCTCCGTGCAGCTATCTTATCAGATGCTCTGATGAGGTGTCCATACACCTTGGCGTTAGTCTGCCGCTCTTTCCAGTCAATGTTAAGTGCCATCCTTAGCATTCTCGTATAACATCTATCAATACGTTTTGCGAGGGTCTGGCTGACAGTCCATGTTTCAGAGCCATAGTGAGTTATGGTCCCGATACCATAAAACCTTAGACGTGGCCTCAATGATATGTGGTTAAAGCGTGTTGATTTTGGACGTTCGGTCAACAGAAGCCATCACAAATTAACCATTGTTCAGCAACATCCGAACTTTTGGTGCCTTATTTTTTTTGATATTTGATTATGAGAGATAGCTGAAAGATCATAAGTGATTTTAATGATAATGCAACAAAATGTGTGGCTGTATGGCGGTTAAAACGACCAAAAAAATTGGTTTAGGTCAATTCTAGACCTTTATTAACCATGCTGGATGCAACACAGGACTTAGCAATATTTTTGGTCATATAAATGAGCTGGTAGTTATATCTAGATAATGCAGCATGGCCAGCTATAGCTTTACAAAGCTAATATGTGCTCTAAAAATGGTCCTATTAGTGCAAATATAGGGTATTTTCGAGACATTTTAACCACCTTATCTGCACATTGATCAGAATGCATGAACTTTGGGTCAATTATATACCAAGTATTTAGTGATTATCGTAGGATGCTCAAAGCTATCATTAAAGCTGCCAAACGTTGGCATTACTGTAACGAAATTCTAAACAACTGTGAAAACAGCAAGAAAACCTGGCAAATTATTAACGAACTCAGAGGCAAAAAGAAGAGGCAAACCAAGCCCCCATTTATCATTGATAACCAAAGAATAGTTGATAGAAGAGCAATTGCTAATGGATTCAATGCTTGGTTTGTCTCTATTGCACCAAAGCTGAATGAGACACTGAATAATCTATCTAATGGCCTGCCTATATTACCCATGAAAACTTTCTATGACTTCCTGAACCCAAGAAATGAAAAAAATATTAGGTTAGAAGATTGCTCCTCGAACGAAATATTGAAAATCATAAGAGAGTTCGAAAATGGTAAAGCCAGTGACATTCCCATAAGTGTAATAAAAAAGTCATCTCATGTAATTGCACCTGTATTATCGAATTACTTCAATATCCTTATGACCCAAGGTATATTTCCTGATGTCCTGAAAACTGGTAAAATAACACCTGTATATAAGAAAGGTAACCCAGAAGAAATCGAGAACTACCGTCCTATCTCCACACTGTCCGTCTTCGGTAAGATCTTTGAAAAGCTCATATATTCTAGAATATACGGATTTGTTAGCTCCCAGGGAGTTATATCGAAGACACAGTTTGGATTTAGGAAATCTCACTCTACATCGCATGCAGTCAATTACTCTGTAGATTTAATTACGAAATCTCTTAAACTTAAGAATCATGTTTTAGGAATATTCATTGACCTTAGCAAAGCTTTTGACACCATCGATCATTCAACACTTCTTATAAAATTAGAGGGATGTGGAGTGAGAGGAGTTGCAAATAACCTCATAAAAAGCTACTTAACAAACAGGCAACAATACACTGAAGTTGTAGGAGAAAAATCAGATACCCTATCTATTCAATTTGGTGTCCCACAGGGTTCAATTCTTGGACCTCTCCTATTTCTTCTTTATATGAACGACATCACAAACAGTTCTAAACTAGGATCATTTGTTACCTTTGCTGATGATACTAATATATTTGTTGTCGGCAAAACAAAACGTGAGGCATATGAACGAGGAAATGAGCTTTTGTCATCATTACAGTCTTATATGAGAGCGAATAAGTTACATATAAACATGTCCAAGTGCTGCTACATACACTTCAAACCCAACATGGCAGGTTCTAAGTCAGAGATTTTATCACACCCTGAACCTGTACTAACTATAGACAACTATCCAATCAAAAAGGTTTCATCCGCAAAGTTTCTGGGTGTTATAATTGACGAGAACCTATCATGGGAAGATCACATTAAAGCTCTTAAGCGAACCCTAAATCATTCCACATCCACTTTATGTAGACTTCGCTGCTCCCTTCCAGAATTTCTACATCAACAATTATATTATACTCTGTTCGAATCACATCTTTCCTACTGTATATCTGTATGGGGTGGGGCAGCTAAGCAACGTATAAGCTCAATATTTACTGCTCAGAAGTACTGTCTCAGAGTACTATTTGGTGATAGGCTGGCGTACCTTGATAAGTTTAAGACTTGTGCACGTACTAGGCCTATAGGACACCAGAAACTTGACCAAAAATTTTTCATAAAAGAACACACCAAACCGATATTCAAGCATAATAATATTCTAGCTATACAAAATCTCTATACATACCACAGTTACCTCGAGCTCTACAAGATAATGAAATTCCGTGCTCCAATATCCCTATATGAGGGTTACACATGTTCGTCGAGGAAACCCTGCCTTCTTATCTGTCAGGTAGACCCACCTGACAACCACAACACTAGGTCAACCAAAATTTTTAACATTTTAACCCCAAAGTTCAGAATGACTGACTTTACTACTAGTGTAATGTGCTTGCGAGGAAAACTTAAAAGTGCGCTATTAGCCAATCAGCATAACCACGCCCTGCTTGATTGGACCGTAAAAGATTTTGACTGCACAAATATTATTTTCCAAACATTATAACTGGCTGTTCACACACATCTCAATTAAATTCCTCTAGGCTACTGTTTTCCAAGTCTTGTCCTGTGAGTAAAGAATGTGTGAGAAGGTATTAATAAAATAAATGTATATTTTTTGAATTTTTAAATCTAATCTGAGAATGAAGTATAAAGAAATTTTTAATTAGCACTGTATAGTTTAAGATATTTATAGCTTATTATAACCATTGATACAAAGGCCATAATCTTTCGCAAGCTCTTTAATATCCACCTTGAAGCCACATTTTATATCCTTGAACCACACAATATAAACTAAAGCATTTTTTAGTGTAGACTTTTTGTCACAACAAGACTGCAACCTATAGTAACAACTATAAACAGAACCCCTAATGTCTACTAACAAATTTCTTCTAGTCCTAAAATGAGCCCTGTCTCTAAAAACCTAACTGAACTAGCGTTTCGGTGTGTGCAAAAGCTTTCAGGCACGCGCATTCCTTGCCCCGTTAGTTACCTGTCCTTCCAAAACCAAACTAGCAGTCAAGGACAAAAAGTCATACACCAAATGGGCATTATATTTTATGAATTGTTTTACATCTTTTTATTCTGTAAAATGTGCTAAAATTAAATTTCTTGTTTCATTGAAATTTCTTGTTTCATTGAATTATGCATTTGCAAACAAATATACACTCAATTGGAAAGCAAACCATTATCTGAAGTTCATATTGTGGTTAATTTTCACTTTAATAGATGCCTCGTTCAACAGCCTAGCAAGTAATGTAGCCTTTTAACCACTTTTATGACAACATTTCTCGATAACTTTTATCAAGACCCTTGAAATGTCCTTAGTTGACCATAAAATGTTGACTAAAATCATTACTAATGTTTTGATTGGTGGTTAACAACAAATTTTGACATTTTAACCACCTTTTTAGTACTTTTTACAAATATTAACCACCTCAATCAACCATACTATTAAATTGCACATTTGTGATGAAAATTTATCACCCATGCACAAATGAATAACCACCACTATACATCTATAATCAGAGCAACATTTATTGCTCACCGTTCATCTTCAATTGAACCACCATTAGGACCACAGAATGCCCCCAATGAGGTTTTAAAACTTTTGTAATAGTTTTAATGAGATGATCTCAATATAATGACTACTCAGTTCATAATATCATATCTCAAAATGGTAACCCTAAAACTGGTATTTTAACCACCAAAGTACCCACATAGAGGATCCATTAACCACAATTATTCAACATAACCGAACCGTACTGCAGTGTTTTGTGCACCAGAAAAACATCACTCCAACATTGAGATTAATCACAATGAGCTGCAACATCATGTTGAAGTCAATCTAGGTAAACTATAGGAAAAAATATAATATTAATCATAAGCTAAAATGTACTAATCTTTGTATTCTAAATGGGGAAAAGAAGAAACATTGTCAATCAGTCGAGAAAATTGTCAGTCAGGCTATATGGCAGCTTTGTAGATGTTGTGACTATGCTAGTAGTGGTCCCAGGCTTGCGACTGGAATTGCGATGTTAAATCGATTTAATGGTATACCAACGATCCACCTCCCACTTGTTGTTTGGTACTTAGCATTTTGTTTGGTACTTAGCATTTTTAACATACTCAAATTGTGCGAAAAAAGTCAATGTCCACCCAGTTTCCCCAAATTTGCTGCTATTCCTGTACACCATATCATGGAATTCTCTCTCTGTGAACGAAAAATGCAGCTTACTATAAGAGCCTAAATTTCCATTCAAATTTACATTTTGTTTTCCTTAATGAAAGTAATTATAATTTTGTATCTTTGTATCCTTGTCTCAGAGGAAGTATACCAGTCTGTAAGACACATACTGCAGGACACAGCTAGTCGAAGTAGTTGGAGATTCCGCTTTTTGAGTGGAAGTTCCAGGATATGATCATGAATCCCAATGTCACCTAGCCTACGGAGTAGCTAAGGATCCATTGGGTCTATGCGAAATTACACATCTGTGGCATGTCTCCTTGGTCAAATCAGCTGAATGATCAGAAACGTGATTAAAGATTTAATGAGGAGGGGCCCTGCCAAAAAATCAAGTTTCTTCCCCAACGTTCATTTTTCTAGTTTAGTAAGTTGTCATTCAACCACAGTATACAAATGATATTGCAATATCATTTCATCCATTGGTATGCACGTCTATTACAGCAATTGGCTTATTTTATTGATGGTTGTTGGTATAAACTTCATGAAAATCTCCTACCTGGACCACTGTCTAGTGTTTTTGCTATAAGCCATATTTTCTAGCTCAAATTCCAACCAAATTAAGCATTTCTATTTTATATTGAGCCCTAAAGGCAGTTTCTCTTATACAACTTTTCAAAAAAACATAAAACGAGTTCCATGGTTCTCCTACCCCACCATTTCTGGAAGTTTTTTGATTACTTTCACGTGCCTATTGAGTACAAATTTGTAAATATCATTATATTTTACAGGTTATGTAAAACTTGGGGTAGTCACAACAATAACTTGGTGAAGCCATGCCGTTTTACAAAATTGTAATGATGGGAGACAAACAGGTCGGAAAGTCTGCAATAGCTATGATGTATGTTTATGGCAGACCGCCTGCAGATTACCGACCAACCTCCGAAGATGTATACATTAAATTATTAGAGGTTTGTAACAATTCCTAACAAGAGGATAAACTATTCTTTAAATATGTAGTTGGTTTGAATTTCTCTTGAAATAGACATTTTGAGCAACTTAAATTATTTATAAATACATGCCTCTCAGGAAAAGGAAAAGGAACAATCAAGGAACAAAGGAAAAGGAACAATCTACCTGCACTTTTGGGACACTTCTGGTGCCATCATTTCGAATGACCCTGATGACCGTAGAACTAGATTCCGCTATTATAATGTAAGTGTAAATCCATGATCTCCCCCCTATTATTATTGATATACCTTGTCCTGTATTTCATTTAAAAGGGTGCTACTATTATAATAGCAGGTTGTTAATTATAAGCTGTTTTGACATGTTAAAAATGATCACATTTTTTGCTTCCTTACAGTAGCATTACCTACCAATATGATAAACTATTAAGTAATGAAAAGATTGCAGATGTGGTGATGCTAATATACGATGCCAAAAATGAAGAATCACTGGACAAGGTAGAATTCTTGAGAAATGAAATAAACACTGAGCAATTGCAAGGGAAGAAACCGATGATATTCATTGTAGAAAACAGATCTAATTGTGCAGCTAACTACAGCTCATTAAAGGTAAACGTTATGTCATGAATTTTCTGTTTTGGCTCATTATGTGATTTTCTCTTTATTAGGTTCATCTCAGATCAATTAAACTGTAAATGATAAAATTTCAGCAATCATCCGACAGCAACTCCTCAATACCATCTATAACACCAGACTGGAGACTCAATAACATAAGTAAGATCGAAATAGACGATTGCATTGACCAGATGCTGCAGCACTTTCAGTTGGGTGGAAGTTCTTCTAACAGTATGAGAAAGGCCCCGAGCAGAACAAGTGTGCATAGTATAAATACCAAGGTGCTGCAAAAGGTGCTGCATAAATGATAAATGTTATTCAGTAGCTGGCTTGTTGCCGGCACTCTGTTTTAAACCTTCTTTTTTGAATTTTTAATCGTTCACACACTTTCTCATACGCTCCAAAGCATGAACTGTGAAAAAAGAGAGAGCTTAAAATCAAGATTGTATGTTTTCTAGAAGAAGATTCTTTAAAATATTTGACCACAGTGTATTTAAATGTACGTTGTATATTTTTAACAGTTCTTAATTTGCATTTTATATTCATAGCAAAAATTTATAGAAAATTTATAGAAAGCTTTATAGAAGTTAAAGCACTTTTGCATGTGGCTCACCTACATTCTAATTTTCCTTTCAATTGTAAATATGTAGGTATTACGTGCTTTTGCACAGCTTTTTATCGTTTTGTGTTATTTTTGGAAGGTTTGCTGTAAACTGATGATTTGTGATATTATCTGTTCGATACGTAAATTACGATAATAAAACATTGATTAAATCTGAGTAATTTTGTCTTACTTTCAGACTAACTAGATTCGAAGAAATATGTCCCTGTATTTTTTGCTGCAACTGAATTAGCGTGCAACTGTATGGTCTTAATTTATAGTTGGGATCAACGACAGCGTAACCAACTCCAATTATATTTAAGGTTAAGATGCTAGACGAGGAATTGAAAGAGAGAAGATAATGGCAAGAAAACGGCCTTTGAAAAGACCACAGCCCAGTAAAATAACTGCTGAACCCAAAGATATCAACAAAGAAAACGATCCTCAACAATTGCAATCTATGATGTCAAATAAACGAGTCCTCCGAAAGAGGCCACAGAAGCAAGTTAGCATGAAGGAGGAATCTAGCGCTGAAGACTCTAGCGCTGAAGACTCGGAAAGCGAAACACTTAAATCAAAGCAACATAAAACACCTTCAAAAAAATCAAGAGCATTACCTCAGAGGAAAGGTAAGGCTCCTAAAATAAAGGCTCCTAAAAGTAAACCAGTACAGTCAGAAAGTGACTCAGATTTTGAAGAAGCCACAGAATCTAAAATCAAGATAGAAGAGGGGACATCTCATGAAGTAAAACCTCCTATCAAACCTTCGCAGTTAGTCTGTGTAAAGGAAGAGGCATCTGCTTCCGAATCTGAAGATGACATGATGGATGTTTTTACAAATAAAGAGTCGGTAGAGGAAAAGGTCATAGCAACTGATGAGTACAGAGATCAGGCTGTCCAGCAAAATACAACTCCACCAAAGAACTCAGAGGTGGGCAATGTCATGGATATGCTGATGGCCTGTGAATCCTCTACTGCCAAAGATAAGAACGACTCTGATTCTGAGGGTGATTGGGAGCAAGTTAAAACCGCTGCCAAGCTCTCCCCAGAAAAGAAATCTTTGAAGACTAGACAGAGAAAGCGGAAAATAACAGAAAACTCTGACCCTGATTTTGAGGCTAGCCCTAAAAAGAAGATAAAAAATTCTGAAGCACAACCAGAAGCAAAATCGAGAAAGAGAAAAAAGAACACTGTTAAAAGTGAAGAAGAGGCAATACCCAAGAAGGTGAAGACAGAGCAACTGTCTGATGCTGAAAAAGAAATTAGAAGATTTACTAACAGATGTCTAAAGGATAGAGATTCATGTTTAGAACAATGTTCTCTTGTTCTTGGTGTAGCATTCCTCCAAAATATCACTCAATACACTAGAAAACCTTTGTTTCAGGGCTTACTTCTTTCCCTTGTCCCTGAAAAGCACCATGATGCAAAGAAAAAATTAGAACAATTCCTGACAGCATTGTTGGATTGGTACCGTAACCACTTTCGTTTGCAGCAGAATGAAGATACAAAGAATCTTAAAGACACCTCCTCACATTCATTCATGAAATTTATCACATCCTTAGAAACCACACATGAGCATGTGTATGCTGCTGGGTTTTGTGCCTTACTGCAAGTGCTTGGAATTGAAACTCGTTTTGTTGGTTCAATTTATGTGCCCTCCTTAGAAAAAGTCGCCAAGTCTACGAAATTATCGAGCAAAGCTTACCCAAACCCATCGTATTGGGTTGAAGCCAAAGATGGAGATAAAATCCTCGCCATTGATGTAGTAAATGGCCTTGTTACTGAGGATGCCTTTGTTGAAAGCAAATATGTAAATCCTCAGGGATACGTTGTTTCAATAACACCCAGTCTGATCATTTTAGATTCAACCCCTAAATATGTTGAGAAATGGTCTGAAATACACCGCAAAGCAAGAATGCTCAACTACGAATTTTGGGACAGTTTTGTTGCAGATCAACCAACTCACTGGGTAACATTACGAGAACAGAGCAGGCTGATGAAGGAAATCATGATTGCTAGGGGGTTCCCTAAAAGTTTAGGAGGATTCAAACATAACATTGTGTTTGCTCTTGAAAAGGATAATTTGAAGATTGAAGCAATTTACCCGAAAGATGCTCCAGTTCTCGGGACTTTCAAGGGCCACAATGTGTTCAGCCGAGATAACGTGAAGTCCCTGAAGCAGATCATAGTCATCAAAAAGGAAGGAAGAGCTTTAAAAGAAGGTGAAGTTCCTTACAAGATGGTAAAAAATAAGATATTATATGATCGGTGGCCAGGAGATGACAGATGGAAAGACTTACCACTCTACGGTGACTGGCAAACAGAGTGGTACAAAGCTCCAACAGCAGAAAATGGGGTGGTTCCTCGTAATGAATTTGGAAATGTGGAACTGTTCAAACCGTGGATGTTGCCAAAAAAATCAGTACACGTTGATCTACCTGGGTCGTACGCATTGGCACGACGACTTAAAATAGATGCTGCCCATGCTTGTACTGGATTTGAATTCCCCCGATGCAGAGCTGTTCCCGTTATGAGTGGTGTAGTTGTGTGTGAGGAATATGCCGAGACTCTTAGGAATGCGTGGGTGGAATATAGTGCTATTCAATCACAGAAAGCAGAGGTAAATTGTCACTGATAATCTATTTTGATTTTTAACTATTGTCTTGAACTAGAGTATAGCAGGCAGCGACAAATGTGTAGAGCTCGTGGTTTGAATAGATATGTCCTGATTTTGAAACTTTAAAGCTTAATAATTGGTGTTATGAAGTTTGTATAAATTGCCCCCTTTTCTAATGAAAGATATCCTCAGGACAAGCGATCTAAGAGGATTTACGACAACTGGAAGTTACTGATCAGATCTCTGCTGATAAAGGAGAAGATATCAGACAAGTATGAGGGTATGAGAGATGCCACCAGTACTAAAGTACGCAAAGGTCACGAGCACAAGTTTCCAGTGAGATCCCGCAGAAAGGACAAGGTTACCGGAGAGATGGTGCAGAAATGCTCTTGCGGTTTAGTGGTACCTGTTGAGTCTTGTGAGGAGGAACTATAAAACATTCTTCACTTTTTGTATCTAAGAGTCGGGCTCTAGTTTCTTAGTTTCATTATTAAGTTGTTTTGTTAGCTTGATTGTTAGGTACACAATAAGCCCGGGTTTTAGAGCAGAAATTGGTGTAGATTTTTATTTTATATCTTTTTAATCTTTTATTAGCAAACTGTAAATTATTTCAATTTTATTAATAATGAGTGACCCTAATTATTACATTGAATGACCCTCAACTTTATTCAGAAATGTTGGCAATGAGACAAATTCAGATTCACCAATTTCAAGCAAATATCAAACCATTGATGGACTGGCAATCTCAAAATCTGAATTTTTCTCTTAAATATATTTTGTTAATTGAATGTTAAATTATGCTTTTTTATGACTTTCCATCCATTTACAACCGTTTCTATGGGGATGACTGAATATATACATCATTAATATTTGAACGTTTTACAACGTCTGAAGCATTGATTTCGACGTAGTTTAATGTCAATTTAATATCTTAAATGAAGCTGTGACAGTTAATTTATTTTGATACTTACTTTTTTTCTTATTGCATTCACATCATGATAGAAGTCAACCTGATTCACTTAAGTTAAATTAAGTTAACTTACCTCATTAGTTATTAGTTTGATCACCTTGTCTCTAGAGTCAGTTACCATAATAGAAAATTTGTTATTTCCCTCCGGAGTGAAAACGATATCTGATGCATAAAATGCTCACTGAATATTTAATTTGTTTCCATAGGTACCGGAAAGACAATTTTTTTTCTGGCACGTTTACTTTGACTTATTTACTGCTTATCCAACTAGTTGTCACGTTCCAGAAGAAATCGAAAGTTTCGTCCGAGATAAGCTGTGATATCATCACAGGACTCAGTAAATTCACCCCACATTCAAGTAACCTAACACTTGAGTTTCATGCCTGCTTTCACACGTCACTGGTTCCAGCTCTCTAATTCATTAGGTTCCAGCTAGGTCATAGGTTCTGGAGCTAGGTTTTCAATTTGATTAAGCCACATTCCATGATATGTGTGCTATGCACAGGACCAAATATTTCATTCATACAATGTTTAGAATACGTTTGCTCAGTTTTTATTCAAATTAATTTAATCAGGTTTAATTTTTACCAGACTTGCGTTGCCAGATCTAGGACCAAATATGTTTACCCGTAATATGTTACATAAATTACGAACTAATAAACTATTAGTTAAAATTTAAACAATCAGACTTGTGATATCTTGTCTTACCTTGCCAAAGAATTGTACCCTAACGATGTAATATCTTCTTTTCTCCGTTAAGGTAGCTTACATGACCAGTACTCCTGCATAAAGGAAGATTCTCGATATTTAGGTAAGTAACATGTTCAGATGTAAACTATTTTTACATTTTCTTAGAGTTTTAGACGTTTATTTAAACAACTGTCGAAACCGGAACGTAACAGCAAAATGGACCGCACCAATCAACAATGGCGGTCTCGCACGATGAAGTGCTACAAGGCTGTGTGATGCCTCCTCTCATCACGTGACTGGGTCACGTGATCTAGAGCTCTCTGACAAGGCTATTATACCATTTGATAACAGCGGAGTTATTCAATCGAAAATCAGCGATGTTTATCTTAATTCATTTAAGAAACCTTGTGAGATTCCGCCTTAATCTTTAAGAACCATCTGAAAGAAACCTAAGTTTTGGAACCATTAGACAATGGTTAATGTATCGAGGTGATCCAGATTTGTAAGAACTTTCCGCTGGTTAATCGGCGGAGGGACTGAGTTGTCTCGTACCTTTACAACTGCTCTCCATTGTTAACCTCGTCAGATAGCATAAAAACCACAATTGATTTGGTGTGGTTGCTATAAGCTACTCCATATACGTACAAATCTATCGGTTGTTGCCCGAGTATTATATGGGTTCAGTAAACAGCACAATGACATTTGCTCTGCCATAACTCTTGTATTTTGCTGAGGTTTTTTTCGAATTAATCTAAGTTGAAAAGACGCCGAGAACATGGAAGAATTTTTCAACTTAGATCTCCGATTTCTTCAGGAGTGGTGGAAAAAGACCCTCCCCATGAGACACAAACTCTTCCAGATATCTCTCCTGACGAAGAAGAATTTTACTTTACAGGTATAGTATGCGATGATGCAAAATGATTTTTATTCCTAACTTTAACTAGGTACTATTAGAAAATGTCGTTCCTAGCTATCCGGTCAATATTACATTTTGAACCCCAAATTCAACCTTTTTAGTTTCGCAAATAATACAACAACAATAATTTCAGATTATTATCTAATCTTAATTTAAACACCAATCCCCCGTTTAATGGCTGCTTGCCTACTTTTACACATATATAATATTACTATCATTACTAATAAGTTATTAGATCTTGACAAGCTATGAAGCTATACTTGAAATGCAATCTTAAACTAAGATAAAAGCTTGATAAAAGTTAAGATAAAAGCTTGCATCACTCACTGCTCACTCACTGCACACGTACGCTAATGAGATTCTGAGCACGTGTAATATCATATTAGCATGTCAAGTTATTTAGTTCACAATCCAACATTTACATCCTCAAATTATCCAACGTTAGTTATCAGCTGCTGTGCATGCAATGAAAAAATGAATTATGAATGCATATTGATATGTATTAGTTTTTAGAATGGAGGCTACTTTTCTGATTTAAAAAAGAGTTATTAGTATTACGTAAAGGAAAATTAATTAATGACCCTGTCGTGATAAATTTGTGGTTTTTTAGGCAAGATTTTTAGTGATAATCATGTAATAGATCTGTTTAACGTAACATGGGTTATCTCAAGTTATATTAAATAGTGCAATATTATGCACTATTCAAACTAAAACTACCTTGTTATTAGTGTTACTGGTTAGGATCGCTATTAGTTATTAACCAATGCAGCTTCGCCATTCCAGCTCAATTTATTATTAAATTTGTATATAATGCTTCTTAATATTCAGTTTCTAGAAACACTGTATACTTTACACTGTACACTTTACATTGTACACATTGCACTATACACTGTGTTATACACTGCACTTCAGCTATATTGCTGCTTTATATAAACATGTGGTTTGCTCTGTACTGCCATTCTCTTTTATCATAACCAAGAATCAAAATGTTCGTTTTATTTTAAAACTAGTTACATCATGTCTAGGTACGTAACGTCTAAAAAGTGACCATATTTTGGGCAAGATTGTTCTATTAAAATTAGTTAAACGGTAAATTTAAACACCATTAATGCATGAGCAGTGCTTATATTTTACATTAAGCATTTTGATGGTCAAGCACCATCTTCATGGTCAAGCAGATCTTTTTGAAATACGTTTTGGTTTGTGACGTGAGGATTCCGCTACTAAAAGCATATTATTTACAAGGTGGCCTAGAAATAGCTTGATACGTCAGGCAAGTACTAAGTATTCATGTGTTTCTCACCGGTATCAGTTTCAATATAATTGTAACTCCTAATATAGGTAATACTGGGCCAAGGTCTGTGTTCGTAATATGAAGTGTGGCAACCTCATTAAAGTTTGGGTCAGCGATCTTGCACTTCATTTAATTACATCTTTACGCTACCAGGCTAATATCACAGAATTTGTGTCTGATATAAAATATGTAAACATGACAATTAAAAGTTTTGCACCACGAACACACCCTTAATTGGGTATATTGTCTGTAAAGTATGAAATGTTGGTACAATGTGCAAGCTGCACTGTTTAAGAAACATAAATATACTCACTGTATTCTGCTATGCTTATAGCTGCTAATGCTGTTAGTATAGCTGTTAGTATAGCTGCTAATGCTGTTATTTCGTAACTCGTACGTAGTTGTGGTTTGGGACACCTGAGATGCAATTATAATTAGAAACCAGTTCTCGCAAAGTTACTAGGGTCGATTCATTCATGAGATGTATAATTAATGGTATAATAATTAATAACATTTTATAGATATGAGTATGACAGCCGGACCCAAATAGGTTGCAACAGTGAAATGTTCTGAGAAATAGAAGCAGATTTACATCTGAATTAATGCAGTAAAGCAGTATCATTAAAGTTGCATATTTAGTATTTACCAACTGAGTTAGGCCAATCTTGTAATAATTGCTAAGTAACTAAAAGTAACTCTACTCTGCAATTTTGGGCCACCTGTTATTCCTTCTGTTTTCTTTTTTCCCCTATTTACTATATATTTAGCTCCTTTTCATACAGCCACACAATTTACTAGAACAGGTGTTCATCCATTTGATGATCTATTTTTATGACACCATTCAGATGTAATCCCCACTACCCAGGTTGTCTGACTTAATGGATAGTCATTAGTCACTAGTCAGATGGTGCTGTAATATTATAAAACATGTCTGCAATGTTCTAAAACATGCCTGTAATATTATAAATCATGCCTGCAATGTTCTAAAACATGGCTGCAATGTTTTAAAACATGCCTGCAATGTTATAAAACATGCCTTTAATATTATAAAACACGCCTGCATTGTTGTACAACATGCCTGTAATGCTATAAAACTGCCTGCAATGTTGTACAACATGCCTGTAATATAATAAAACATGCTTGCAATGTTGTATAACATGGCTGTAATATTCTAAAACATGCCTCTTGTTTCAGTTTAGAAGACCAGTAGGAGCTCTAGTTGAACTTCTTCTACCATGTGTGTTTCTGGGCCTTATTGCTCTCGTCAGGTAAGAAGAGTCTTTATATCCTCATTATGACCTGCTGTTACTGCACGTTGCTGACATTCGACACCGTGGAGTTACTTCAAGTATTATTTACATATCAAGAATGAAATTTGTTCAAAAATTCTAAATGATGTAAAAGTTTATATTCTATACAATATACATTATACATGCCCTAAAAGTGAAAGTGTGATTGCAAGAAAGTTGAGTACCATTTCTATTTCAGACTCTCGTCACCTGTTGTAGATCACTGCTTCTGTGAGTATTCCCTAATCAATGCTAATATACTTTGGTACAACTATTTTCATTCTCCAACCCCTGTAATGCTGAAAATATCAGATCAGCTACTCAAACCTTATTTGGTTGTCAGGAATCTATAAATCTTAAATATATATCATATTGATTTATTACACAGCTCACTGTATGTGTTCAGGGCGACAAGCTTGAAACTGGCTGGAGGGGGCTCGTGGTCCCCCAACAAACCTGTGTTTCATTATTTTTAAATATTCCAATAAATCTCATATAGTTCACCGCTCTATTTAAAGACTAATACGACTTCTCTTTCAGCGTACTTTGATCCCTTGTCTCCTGTGAAGTTTGATAACAAATATCCTAGGCTATCTGTGATTGGAATTTCTCCTGATAACCCACAAAGTAAGGACCCACTTTTATTGAATAAACATAAGCTACGAATATACATTGTATATTATTATTATGTTACCATGGAGTGGCAAGTCCCCATTCATCGTAGTCATCGTAGTCCGATAGGTTCAATGCATCCTAATATATTACATTTAAATAGAGTATAATTTTAATTTTTAGGTCATCCGATTTTGAGTTTAGACCCATAACTTTCATTCTAGTTTAACGGTTTAATTATGACTTAAGAATTCAAATTTAGTACATATTAAACTTTTTGTAAAACATATTCTGATTTTTGTTACTTTCAGCTCTAGCTATAGCGAACTGTATGAGAGATAGTAAGGACTATCTTCAAGACTTTGTGGTTGAGCAATTTACAGAAGATGAAATCAAAGATATTGTTAAAGAACTGGACACAACTAACCCGGCGTATGTAAAATCTTGACCTCTCGAATATTAACCTGAAAAAATGTACGATGACAAAATACAAATATTCGTTTTAGAATTTCACAACAATGATGAGTACCCTACCCTAAGTAAGTTGGACAAAAAAATAACAATATGACAGAGCAAATGCGGACGGTCAATTTATCATGGACATAATGTCAAACGTTATCCAGATAATATTAAACTAATTGATTTGTTGCCAGAGAGTTGGCAAAGGCAATTTTAAAGATAAGAACGGAGCTCGGAATAGAAACAGACAATTTGAAGCTCTTGGCGATCATGGATAAAAAAGTTCTTGAAGAAAGTCTCGTCCAGAATTCAGCCATGTTTTCAGCAGGTATGTTGAAGAGTCTAGGAAGCTAAATGATTTCAATTTTATTTCTACCTAAATTGTTGATATGACTAGTAGAGCATGAATCGAAAATGGAACAAAATTGAACCTGTATGTATTCATAGGTTCAGTAAGTATTTTTTGGGTCATGAGGAAGACCCTTTCCCTTACAAGTTTGTCAAAGGGCCATTGTTTATATACATGATAGCTTATTGTATAATTGAGTCAAATTTTCGATACTCAGGGAACCCCGAAGGATCATGCTCGGTTTTTATAGCGTTAACACCGAACGTATCTATTGTTTCTTGTAGGCACTACTTTGATGCGCGTTAAGTGCGCGCAGGTGTTTTATAGATCGAGTAGCCAGCCAACCAGGTTACAGCCATACGCCCCACGTACAAGATCTCAACTAGTCACAGGACACAAGCGTCGATTAAAGGGCCGATCACAATGCTGTTTTTTACAAAATATCGTCGGAACTAATCTCAGAAAGCATTCCTGAAATTTGTAAACTTCTCCGTAATTTTTTTCTAGTTTATGAAAACTTTTCTTAAACAATTTCTTATGTGGGGATTATCTCGCCTTTTGAAGATCGAAGATGGATTCAGATGGTTTAATGGAAACGTCAAGTAATTACTGCATTATCATATTACGGAATTTATCGACCTTTTTGCTACCAAACGGCAAACTTACTCCTATCTAAGAATTGACTCCAACGGCTAGGCATAATCTCCAGTGTTTAAAATTCGGCCTTAATTAATTCGGCCTTAATTAATGACTTATTTTGAGTAATTGAACTCCAGAGTGGTTGCAAATATTGGTGTATGAACGTCGGATTGATAATAAGGAGTTTCCTGCCACGACAGTAGATTTGACATGTTACTATAAATAGATATCCTGAACAATCTTTTAAATTCGTTACACTAACAGCAATCGAGATTGAAATTGACGTTCATCATGCTAACTACACACTGGGAATGCAGACGAATGTGGCCCGTCGTGGCCGCTGGTACACAGACAGAGATTACCCCTATTATTTTAGACCGGGTCCATCACTTTTCAGGTAAGTTCTAACTTTAGTACATGATGTAATTTTGTTGTTTTTAAAGCCCAGTTGATAAAAGTTTTATTATCTAGCACTGGAGTGGGAATCAGCGGCTGGAGACCCTGTGTATAATTACACTCTGCGAACATCTGGCGGTTACTTTTGGCAGATGGAAAGAAAATATCCCTCATATTTTACACCAGGCCCCATTACTTTTAAGTATGTAAAGTGTAGGTGATGGTTGCATGTCCTATACAGGTCAAAGAATCAGATGTCAGATAATCAACTCTGTATAACACCGATATGTGTAATGAGTTGGGTTGATGCTCAACAAACAGTAATTATCAATACATAATAAGGAATTACAATGAACAACGGCCGTTTAAGGTCAACTGATTTTATCATGTGATCAATGATAACAGCTGTCTGGTAATTCAGCAGCTAAACTATATTTGTCCAAATTGATATGTGTACAATTGAGCTGAGTAATCGATGTGAAACGATTGTAATTATACTGTAATGGCTGGTTTGTTCTCATTACGATTTCTGAATAAATTTTGATCAGTCAGAGTTTTGGACTGGCACTAATATCCCTGAGTTACTAATCTCCCGAACATCGCTAGATTTGTGGTTAATCAGTTTATGTCATTTCGTCAAATTCCATAACCATGGGAAATGTCTACTCCTCGGTATTAGTGTTATTGTCAAATTATAAAAATCCTGTCACATTCAAATTCGTACGTAACTTATCAAATGTACAGTTTGTAATATCCACGGAACTGACAAGTCACAATCAGGGGCTACGATCAAGGGTGGATAGCTCTGCAACAAGTGATTGATAGATGCATCTTGGAGGGAGAGGGTTTGGAGAAGCTGCCGGTTGTAGCACTGCGGGTAAGGGCACGATGAAACTGGAAAACCATACCCAGCAAGATTAAAAGTTGAAGTTATGTTAATTCTTACTATTGGACGAGCCTAGTGGTGGTGTATTATTATGTTATGTTAGTAGAAATGTGATCCACATGTTGTACATAACAAAAGACCATTTGGGAATTTTAAGTATAAAACTGGCAAACTCCTATGTTTATTCCTTCTGAGAAAACCGAAACAACCTGTGTTATTTTTGTACGATATCTGTCGTCTGATCCACACCTTATTCAGCAAATGCCGTACCCGGCGTGGCAGGAAGACAGCTTTGCGAACGCGATCAGGAACAGTCTTCCTCTCATGATTGTTATTTCCTTCCTCTGGATTGGGGCTTCCATTAGCAAGGTAAGATAAAAAATGAGAAAATACTATTGGTTTTGAGATCTCGTCTTAGACCCATATTAATCTGTTAATGAGACTCTTTATTTCGTGGAAATAGTAAATCAGTGTGCACGACGTTAACGCCACCATTTTAGGAATTGGTAGGAGAAAAAGCAAGTCGAATGAAAGAGACGATGAAGATGATGGGTCTAGCTAACTGGATCCTGTGGCTGAGTTGGATCATCCAGCGAATAGTACTGATGCTGGTTACCGTTTTTCTCATGACTCTAGTCATGAAACTGGCTAACTACGTCCTCTACACCCATCCCGTCATTCTCTACTTATTCTTGTTTGAGTATGCTCTCACGGTCATGTGCTTCTGTTTCTTCCTCAGGTAACATGATATTTTACAGCCTAGATTTATAAGTATTTAGATTAAGTTTGGTATCGTCAAATTGCGATCAGAAGGATTTTGACTAACGACTGGCTCAGCTAATTCTGCTATACGACAAGGGGAAGTACTGCGGGAGAGGGGGAGAGATCCGATGAAAATCTAAGAAATTTGGTTCAAAACTGCCATTTAGTTAAGTCTTTACTTTCCGTTGACTAGTGGACAACAAACCTTCCATCACTGCTCACAAGTATGGTCGACGGTCGTTGTTCTTCCTAGTATTGGAACTCGGACAGTCGGATGGGAGCCGCTCTTCAGCCAAAATTTAAATTATTGGGATTTGGTACAATATCATAAATAACCTCGATAAAAAAGCAACGTTGAAAGAACTCCTTTTTTATCCGCCTTTTTTTAATAGTCGAAAAATCCAAAGGAAAGTATGGTTCCATTTTACTGCCTTTCAAACGGATATTATATGATAAATTTGCTTCATTTTGCACTTTGAAACTCGTTATATTCAACTATCCCATATTCAGCCGAAAAATAAGGAAGAATAATAGCTATTTTGGATGTTATTTTGGCCCCGAGTCAGTTTGATTATGAGGGAAGTATCTACAGCCTAAAAATAAGGGATTTAGAATTTAGATAAATAACCTTACTCATTTCAGTACGTTGTTCTCAAAGACTACCACTGCAATTGCTGGCACTATGCTCGGCTACTTTCTTCTCTATGTCCCCTACTTCTTCCTTGGGAACGAGTTTGATAACATGTCTGAGTGAGTAACCACCTTGGTAACCACCTTGGTAACCACCTTGGTAACCACCTTGGTAACCACCTTGGTAACCACCTTGGTAACCACCTTGGTAACCACCTTGGTAACCACCTTGGTAACCACCTTGGTAACCACCTTGGTAACCACCTTGGTAACCACCTTGGTAACCACCTTGGTAACCACCTTGGTAACCACCTTGGTAACCACCTTGGTAACCACCTTGGTAACCACCTTGGTAACCACCTTGGTAACCACCTTGGTAACCACCTTGGTAACCACCTTGGTTTAGATATTTTAAAATCTCCCTTTAAAATCTAGGACGATCTCTTGTTCGTGAGATAATACTTGTTATTTGCGTAGTATCCATGAACTCTCAGGATGTTAATTGTGCTAAGAATCTAAGTTTGATGAGTCTAATATAATGACTAATATATCAACTTTATTTATTAAAATAACTATAATAATACCACAGTAATGCCCGGTATATGAGCTGTCTCCTATCGTCCACCTGTATGGGATACGGAGCTAACATCATCTCCAAGTGGGAGACTATGGAGGAAGGTCTACAGTTTTCCAACGTTGCCACACAAACCAGCGACTTGGATACCTTCACCATGGCTGATGTAATGATCATGTTGTTTGTAGACATTATCATCTACTCTCTCATGACCTGGTTAGTTGTTTGAGTTTTGCACTAAATTTGTACTGTACGAATGTACGTGGGCGACTAATGACTCTTCAGCTGGCGTCGCTCAAATGATGACATCATTTATCATTCCAAAACAGTTATTCAAAACTTGCTTTAGCCCGAGACATGAACTTTTCTGCGATCTAAACATGATATAGAGATGGTGCGTTTGTACCGATGAAATTTCTGGAGCTGTTTAACATTGAATTATTACTAGGTATGTGGAGGCAGTGTTCCCCGGTGAGTTTGGTATCAAGCAAAAACCCTGGTTCATGTTCACTAAGACCTACTGGATGGGATCTGAAATCAACATGGATAAGGTATATATTTTTAATTACAATCTATTTCCTCAATTTTTTCGTAGTCCAGGGCAGATTCTAACTGAAAACATTCCCAGTTATTTTCTAAGCTTGCAGAAAGAGACATTAACCTTAGTTCCTCAGATAAACACTTGATTTGAACTCTTTAATATTTTAACAAAAATTCACTTCCTCTGCACTGTAAATATTTCCATACAGCCCAAGAGTGTCCTAGTGTCCCCCAAAAAATCCAAGAGTATCCTAGTGTCCCCATGGGCATCCGGGATATCCGAGATATCCTGGGACCCTAGGTACTGGTACAATACAATGTTCCACTCCTTCGGGGTAAGAGAAGCACTGGCTCCATTGAGAGCAACAGTGTTATCTCTGTAAATATCGTGTCCAACATGTTCTGTGTGTTATCGTCCATTCTTCCAGTCCTGACATCGAGCAGTTGTGTGGTCAGTGGTGACTACGAATCTAACCACTTATAGCCCAAGTTTGGATTTGAGTGTTCATTTGAAATGCGACAATTTTTTTCCCTACTCTTGCCGAAGGCAAAAAGATCGTAGGGAATAAGTAATCGGGTTTGGATATATGAGGTGGCCCGACGGTCCTACGGTGTCGACAAAAGTCTGCTCCTTCGCAATATAGACCACTCCCCTATAATTGTGTGTATTGGAAGCGTCTGTTATGCTGCGCGCGACGCTAGCCACGTGTTAATTAATTACAGTGAAGTTCCTCCTTCGCAAAGTTATTTTCCGCAATTTTCTGGATTCATTTATTGTTGATGCGCGCGGCGCTACATTGGTCAAATAAATCGTCAATTTTTACCATGCGCGAATCCCACTCGTTTATTATTTTTTCCAGTCACTCTTTTCACTCGAAAGAATTAATGGTACAAAATACAAGTACATCGTGTCGTAGGGAAAATAGATCGTGCGTGGTTTAACCGCGGCGAAATTATTGTTAAAGAAGCACCAGCCTTAAAATCCAAAATTAAATTTACTTTTAGTTTGATCAACGTTTAAGTGTTTTTGTTCATTCGATTATCCACATATTTTCTCTCTGAAAAACGCATGCCCTGCTATAAACTTTACTTTTTACAGCCCGCAGTTGAACCCTCTCCTTTAGTACATGTTAGCTGATTGTGCGCTGTAATGCCTCCCGTAATATAGCGGCCGTGTTGAACCCTAACAGTTCAGGAAGTCAGGTTGTGAGTGTACTTTGTAGAGCGTTCATGTCAATACTCACACGCACCGGGTTGTTAGACATATCAGGTGTATCATAAGTAGAGCGCCCACGTGCACTCTAACAATGTACCATGTACAATTTACATTGTATTTGTTCATTATACATTGTCTAATAGTCTATATTTCATTTTTGCATCCTGTTTCCTGGCCTTTATTGTGCTTTTCTACCAAAGAAGTTAAAATTAGCTGTCAAACAGGATAAGAATGATTAAAGCATAATGTGATGTTAAAATAGCGCCTTGTTATCTCCAACCCATACGGAGTACTCAACCAAACCCCGATTTGCCGTGTCTCGAACAAATATCAATTTCTTAGCCTTCCTAGCGCGGTTCATTAGTGTAAAACAAAAGACCGCTTTGCCGGGAAACGTTGTCAAATTATCCTACTCAACAAGTCATTTTAAATCGGGGATTGGCTGTACCTACATTATTTTAAATTTTATAAACATTTTAATGTTACTCCTAACTTTTGGATGTTCTCTAGTACAACAAGAACGGAACTGTTATTTCTAACTCCTATCACGTGGAAGATGGAAAGGTAACCTTGTATGTGGATCTTGTTTCTTGACCAATTGTTACACTCATAATACACTGTGATATGTGTATATGATGGGGAATGTGGTAGTGTAACAGTGATGTTCACTGAATTATTATGGAGTATTTTGTATCTTCGAAAAATTGTCAAATTTGTATGTTTTAACCAAATTGATGCTGTCCGCTGATGTAGTGCTGTGTCCCATGGTGCATGATTGCATGTTAAATGTTGTTATTAGTTTCATAACCATTCGAAATATGATAACTTATAAATTATACAACCATGAAGATATATGTCAAGAATCAAGATATTTGTTAAAATAAGACAACACATTTGTTAAAATAAGACAACACATAAACAGGTATAAACCAATGTCATATAAACCAATGTTATTAGTTTTCTCTGTACTAACAATCTTTCTATCATGAGCAGAATATCTGCAGTTTTATTTTGGTTTGGGTTGTGGTCAATCGCTCTGTATTGAAGGGCCTTGCTAAAAAAGCCTTCCTCAAACCAGCGTGCCAAAATAATCTACCGAAGGGGGATCATACATATTCTTATAGAACGATTTAACGAAAGGTGAACGTCTTTAACGTTGTAGCATCCCGGTAAGTAGATGATCTCGGTCAAATGTAAAAAATAAAACACCGAACCATGCACATGCTGAGATAAAGCTGACGGATCGTTAACAACAGTTTCAAACCCAATCGCGATGTCCACGAGTCTCATCATCAATCATCCCCTAGTTCGTGACAACAGTCGAGGTAATGCCAAAGTGGAAACTGAAACCTGTTATTTACATCAACACATTTGCGGGAGAAAGAGCACTGCCTACCCCCTGCTGTGAGTTCTACACCTCAGAAGTACAATAACCCATCTTAGCGTAATATGCCAGACCCAGTGTAATAATCACTCCCGCTCCAATCCCGATGATCATGAGGGCTTTATCGACTATTGCATCCTCCCGGGCCAGCCTGGCGTTCTCCTTGTACACCTCCTGCATTGTCTCGTTTTGAGAAATATCTATGAGCCCCTGAAACGTGTGGTCCAGAGAGGCGTTAACATTTTCAACAAGCTCTAGCGTTGAGTTACGGGGTATGTTCCTCCTGGAGAGGTCAGCTGAGGAGACCTCTCTTCCCATTAATGTGAGGATATAGAGCGTCGTTACCAGGAGACCAGATATCACCCATCTTTCCATTGGTGGTCTGTCCGTCCTCCTTATAGTGAATAATCGTGTTAGTTTCCAACAAACGGAGCTGCTTGTACATGGATAAATAGGATACTATTTATAGATTTACATAAACTAGTCTGCTTTGGCGACCATATTTAAGATTAGATTTAGCATTGAAAGAACATATTTTCTGACTTTATAATTTACATCCGACGCAGACATAACATAAACGAAGGAATGAAGCAAAATAAAGATCGGCTCCAGTTATGACAAACAGACATATGTATTATCCTGGGATGATAAAATATTTCGAACTGTTAGCAACAATTTAAAAGCCGATCTGATCAGGCAATGATCGGGAATGATCATGCATGATGCGAGTAAACACTCTTGTAATGTGTGTACCCGTCTCCTGTAACTACAAGAGACTTCTGCTTGCCCATTTTCTACAGATCGTCAGTCTAAGATATTTTAAATATGACGAAACGAACAAACGTCGTAAAATTGTCACAGAAGCGTTTATCTCAGTCTGGTCGGCTCCCTACTTATTTCCAAAGCTGTCTAAATAAATTGGAGTCATCGAAACTCAACCTGCTAAACTGCTAAAAGTTCAAAATACAATTTAAACACGCCTGGCTTATAATGTCAATCTTGCCAGATGAAGTGGCAAGTTCTCAACAATGTACAATTACCATGACAACTAGTGAAAGAAACGTTCGGGAGAATCAAGAGGATGGCCTGTGATTATCCTGGTTTTAAACAAGCGATAATGTAACGATAGATGATAATAGCCACCCGGCATCCGCCTCTCTTGTCCACCCAATCATTTGATAGCAGAACTATGAAGCTGTTTAGTGCAGCACTTAATGGATTATCAGATCCATAATTATCTTATCTGATTGATCTGCATATTAATAATAGCAATAATAATTCATCGGGTCATGCGTTGCAGAATATCGCTTGTGTTTGGTCTGAGGCGGGATTTGTGCTGGCAAAAGAGGAATTATCATTGGTAAATGGTAAAGCTCTTTTGACCGCCCGTCAAATTGATGTGCGCCAGTATTTTCGTTTGATTTTCGTAATGTTAAACGTTTAGGTGTACGCTGAATGTGTCACACGTGTTTTTGGAGTAATTCTTAATTGTGAAGCTAGTTCAATTGTAGGGGAACGTCATAGGACAACCTTTAGTAGCATGTAATGCGTGATTAGTAGCATGGGTTGCGTGATTAGTAGCATGGGTTGCGTGATTAGCGATGTCATTTGTGCACTTTTCCACAGAACGTTTTGATTTTGTGCAAGTAAGCAAGTAAACTGAAGGCATGTCTATTAAATGATAATATGCTTATCTCACTTTGTGCAGGATGGTGACGGTATGCCACCAGTTGACGGTGACGGTATACCAGTACCTCCCACTGTAATCGACGTGGAAGATGCTCAACACGAGAAAAGGCCCAGACACAAGACAGTTGGCATATCAATCCAGGGACTGGTGAAGAGGTTCGAGACTCCCAAGGGGAAGATGACAGCGGTGGATGGGTTGAGTTTGGATATGTATCAAGGTCAGATCACCTCTCTGCTGGGACACAACGGGGCTGGTAAGTCTTAAGAGCTGAGAAACAAGGCAAGTGTCAACGTTAACTATATCGGTAAAATTATGACGGGAATGTTCTGGTTAATGGTAATGACCATGACTTAATCGCGCTCGCTGAGACTTCCCATGAGACAAAAATTAATAACAATGCAGGAAAAACGACGACAATGTCCATGTTGACTGGACTGTTCTCTCCGTCCGGCGGAAACGCCCTGGTAAACGGGCACTCCATCCTGACCAGTATGGACAAGGTCAGGGGCAGCCTGGGGATGTGCCCTCAACATAACGTCCTCTTTGATCGGCTCACTGTCAAGGAGCATCTTCTCTTCTTCATTAGACTCAAGGTACGTCAGCTCTTTTTCTTTCCGCATCTTTATTTGTTGACTTCAGCAGGACTGTTGCCAACACTTTTTGCTGGGGTTTAAACTTAGATACGCTAGCGGAGCCGGGGGCGAGAATTTTGCGTTCTTTAGAAAATTTAGGAAAATGGGATCTCAATGTCCCATGGTGATTTTATGAGCATGTTTGACCACCCAAAAGAATGATAAACAAAATTCAGCAAAGACGAGCAAACTAGCGAAACCCAAAATGATTATTATAAATATTTGTGTTGCATTGACATAAATTAGTTTAGCTACAAATCTCAAGGCGCGCCTATACTCAGGTCAACTTTAAACTGTTAGTACATTAGATTATATAATTCATCATAGAAAAACATACGCTGCCCTTTTCGTAGATGTTAAACCATCTTACTTTTAGAATGACATTATCAAGTCGATTCTCAGTTAAACATTTGAAGGAAAATTCACAAGGTACGAAATGTTAAAACACTACACTGCCTCTTCACTTTTCATTACGAACCGGATACAAAAAAAGTACTACAGTCAGACGGAATACCAACAAACATTGCTCGTTTTAATTCTATCGAAGTTGGCTCTATTCTTTTTATTAAGAATTTCAGCAATTTTCAATTAAAGTTAAATTGTAGACTTTTAGAGTTAAACGCTCGTTTTAACACTGTTACTCTATCTTTCGTCCGAAGAGCGCATTTGTTTTGAAGAAACTCCTTCAACTTCAGGGCTAGATACAGATTTTAACACTGTTGCCCGTGACTTATCATTGTTTTTAACACCGGTAACTGTAAGTCACGTACCATTGTTTAGCATTACAAAGTGCGCATATTATGAAACCCCTCTCACTGCAGGGCTATGACGGCGACATCATGACAGAAGCGTACAGGATGATGGAAATGTTAAAGCTGGAGGACAAGGTGGATACCAAAGCAGATGAGTTATCCGGAGGTATGAAGAGGAAGTTGAGTGTCGGTGTCGCGTTGGCTGGGGGTTCCAAGGTGGTCATATTGGATGAACCTACTGCTGGTATGGATCCCTACGCGAGACGTGCTACTTGGGATTTAATTCTCGAAAACAAGGTTAGAATCATATTTTATTTCTGCTTCTAAGTGTGATAAGATTTCTTTTTCGATATCTCTGATTCCTTGAAAAAATCAATGATGCTCACGATTTAATCACTATTTAATTAATATCTAATCACTATTTTATCACTATTTTATCACTATTTTATCACTATTTTATCACTAGTTATTGACTATTTAATCACTATTTTATCAGGAGGGTAGAACGATCCTACTTACGACTCATTACATGGACGAAGCAGATTTCTTAGGAGATCGTGTCGCTATCATGGCGTCTGGTAAACTCGTCTGTTCTGGCTCTTCTATGTTCTTGAAAAAGAAATACGGTGTTGGTTACCATCTGACTCTGGTCAAGAAACCCGGATGCGATGTCCCTGCTGTTGAAGAATTCATTAAGTAAGTTCGGTGTTGTTCTAGATTTTAAATGTCTTTCACGAATGAAGCCTTGAAAGAATTGCTCAGTGGCTTTTTGAATTGTACTTATTTGTATTTGAATATTGAGTTCAGTGGAACTAAACTAATGTACAGTGGAATAGTAACTAATGTTCAGTGGAATAGTAACTAATGTACAGTGGAATAGTGACTAATGTTCAGTAGAATAGTAACTAATGTTCAGTGGAATAGTAACTAATGTTCAGTAGAATAGTAACTAATGTACAGTAGAGTAGTAACTAATGTTCAGTGGAATAGTAACTAATGTTCAGTGGAACTAAACTAATGTACAGTGGAATAGTAACTAATGTTCAGGAAGCACGTTGCTTCAGCCCAGAAGATAAGTGATGTTGGCAGTGAGCTTGTATTTATATTACCGGATAATCAAGTCGACAACTTTGTCCCACTATTCAAGAAACTTGAAGGTAGGTTTTAAACTTTAATACCCTGTAAACATTTTACACAACTTTTTTTTACTTCAAAAACTTTTAAATTCCTATTTTTCAGTCCCGGCTGAAAATCTGATTACTTAATTTGTAATTTCAACTGATTGAGACAAAACTTTATTTTTGGTTAATGTAATGGTTTGCTATGGCAAGGCTAAGAAAGCATTTTCGTATGATCAGAACTGACTGTCAATAGACTGACTATCAAGACTGACGACATATTTGACGACAAATTCTCGTCACTTAAAAACGTTCCTACACCGGGTTCAGGTTGTATAAAAGCTCAATACAAAAATATTGATAATATACTTGAGAGTGAATTTTCAACATTAAGAAATATGTCTGCCCTGCGCGATTCAGGTAAAAATGCTTCCGCTGAAAACAGGCCAGCTGAAAATGTTTCACGTTGCAAGGCACCTTCATAGGCACTATCCCCGGGTAATACAGACCGAAGGGGTTTGGAATCTCATAAAAAGCTAAAACCTGCTCCATGTCAGAGAAATAGAAGAGGGCTTTGCCAATTTGTATAACTTTGCCGCTATATCGCGACTTGGAAGTATTCAAGAGTAGCACCATCGCTCTCTGATCTTCCCTGCTGTGCCGGTTTGCTCGATCGCTTGAACGAACAGGAGTAAAAAGTAACTGTGACCTGCGTTTCGTATTGTGTAAGGTGTCTTTGTAAGGTGTCTTTGTATTGTGTAACGTACCTGTAACTTCGTAACTGACCACACTCAATCAACAGAGGATAACCTTGACGATAAGGCTGATATCGAGAGTTTTGGTTTGTCTCTCACTACAATGGAGGAAGTCTTCATGAAGGTAAGGATCCTGTTTGCTCACTTTATTTTTAGTTTTTACTTGTCCTATGAAACGTATTTTGACATGGACTTTGAAAAAAATCGTCAGCAGTTTATTGCTGACGGCTAGTAGATAGTTTGACGCTCAAATCTATCGCTTCAGGTCGGAGAAGAAGAAGAAGATAAGAAGAACTTGCTGCTAGAGAATGGAAAACTTGAAAATGGAGATGCTATCAAGATTGAAAAGCAGGATGAAGACCTGGCTGGAAATGTCCGCCAGTTCAAAGTCTTTAAACCGGAGGGTCAGTATTATCATATATTGGGATTGTTTTAAATTTAATATTTGTAGAAATTCGCGGCCAAATTTTGATAGACCTACCGAGTGCGAATTATGATGGAAGTTAACACAAAATTACCTCGATTGTTCGCTGGTTCATTACTTATAAACTCGAAATATTTTCAGAGCTTAACTTTGGTTTGACCCTCCTGGTTCAACAGCTGGAGGCAATGATCAGAAAACGCTTCATCAACTCAATGCGCTACAAGAAAGCGATCATTGCACAGCTTATCCTGCCACTATTATTCGCTGTCCTTGGTAAGTTTTGTTAATCACAATCCCCGGAACTAAAATCGTGACAACTAAAATCGTGACAACTTTACTAAATTCTAACCTCTAAACTCTAACCTCTAAACTTTCACCTCTAACCGCTAAACTTTAAACTCTAACCTCTAAACTCTAAACTTTACAAAACTTTACAAATTCCACAGGGTTACTGGTAGTCTACACTGCACCCTCTCCTGACGCAGAAGAGTCAAGGTTTATCACGCTCACCGACTATCCCGGGAAAGGAATGCGAGGAATGGCCTTCCTGGCAGACTTGACTGATACAGGAGACACCGATAACTACTTTTCGGTAATTTTACTGAAGCTTTTAGATCTTATTTGGTCTTTCGCTTCTTCAGACCGATTAAGTGCAATAGATTTGATACATTATCATAATGTTGCTAATGTTGCTGTTTTTCAATTTCTATTCGCTGTTTTTAAAAATGCTCGTTATCGCTGTTTGTTACATCTCATGCTGTTTCAGACTCCGATCACGGATTACTTAGAAACCCAGAACTTGTTCGGAAACAGTCTTGGTGAGGCTGTGCGGCAAAACAAAACGGACTACCAAAACAAGGCGGAGTATCTGAAGGAAACCTGCTGTTTAGAACAATCTCTTGAACTTGCAGAAGTTTGTGTTGATTTAGGTGCGTTAAAATCTGAAATTATCCCGAGTAAATGTTTCCCGATAGGTTGGCCTACAGTCGTATCTCAGTAAGTTTAACGGCTTGGAGGTGGATTTTAGATTGCAGAAGTTGGTGTTTTGGTTGAAGGATTGGTACGTGCAAACACGTGACTGCGGTATTAGGTGCTGCAACAATCCGGCTATACAATTGTGCCCTGATTGTATAGCACAAGGTTTGGTTTACCTATCACATTTTAAGTTTTATCTTTTTTGTCCCTCTATAATTTTATAATATTTTGTATTATTCCAGTTTTTTAAAAAAATCTTTAACTTTACTTCTAACATTTTCTATTGCTCGCCGACTTTGAGCACCTATCACCTTAACATGGTCTTTGGAATCTTAAGGGGGCAGGTGGTGTTTACTGTTAACACAAATTTAGGATATGAGACTAAAACCAACTGATAGATAATATCACTTGCTCTAATTCTATCAGAAACAGCTAAAAACTCGATTTCGAAACAAGATTCAAAAACAATTTTCTAACAAATCGCATAATTTTTTATTATCCTTTCAAGGACTTGACAAGCTTGAATGGAAGTTCTGTGCTGACAAGAGGAAGTCGGTGTGGGGGTACAAGGCTTGTTATGACACGTGTTTCGAACCTACAGCAGCTCCAAACGCCACATGTGGAGATCGACCTGAGGTCCACGAGAAGGTACTATACACGTGATCACCTTTATCACTTTTATCACCTTTATCACCTTTATCACCTTTATCACCTATATCACCTATATCAATTATAAATATAACTCCACTTTTGACCTCTTTGGCGGCCATTTATTAATTCCATAATTGCACCGGCTTTTGTTCCAGGGGGTGCGATTACAAAACTAATTGCACTGTTTTGAGAGTGACCGAAATCTTATTAGGTACGATAACTAAACTAATTGCACTGATTCCCTGAAAGATGCTGTAAATCATGGCTCAGGCAGATAATTAGAGTTAGAGAGAGTACCTCGTAAAATGAGGACCTAATTAAAACCGAGTATTTTACTACTGTGAGGTGCTGATTCAAGTATTGACTTAAATCAACTGCCTGAGGTAGATTTGGCGACCGTTAGTGCTAAGGTCGCACGAATTAAATTTGTGGGCATAAATTTAAATTCATAGTTTAGGACAACATCTTTCCTTGTGTTTGGAATAAGTCAATCCTTACATTGCATTAACACAACACAGTATGAGGCTGAGATCTCACTAATTATTTGTAAAACAAAAAGTGGCATAACTTATGTTCTGATAAATATTTTTGCTTCTAAATTTCACAGAATGTTAATAACAAGTATCTAAACCTTTGTGGCAAGTTTTGTGTGATTGCGTGCTTCACTGAGCTTATTTGACCAATTTAGCCCCTGAGCGAGCTAGCTTGAATTTCTCACCCAGAACTGTTTGCATTGGTTAATAGAAACCACCAAAAAAAATCCTGGGTAACAAAATTAAAAAACCAGCGATTTATTCACGTTTTACCAATTCTATTCACATGGATCCATCGCACATTCCATTCTCTCTATATTTTAACTGATAAGGACTATCACAGATGATCCTTCCTGCTTGTTTATATCGTTCTTCTTACATGGAATGTGCGATGTATCATGGTGAATAGAATTGGTAAAACATAAATAAATCGGTGGTTTTTTAATTTTTTTACCCAGGATTTTTTTTTGTGGTTTCTATTAACCAATGTAAACAGTTCTGGGTGAGAAATTAAAGCTAGCACACTCAGGAGCTAACTTTGTCAGACAAGCTCAGACTCACACAAAACTTAGCACGAAGTTGTGTCTAATTATGATTGACATTCTCTAAAAATTTGAATCAAAAATAGTAATCAGAACGTAAGTTATGGCGCTTTTTTCATTCTGAAATAAAATAATTAGTGAGATCTCAGCGAGCTGCTCCAATTTTAAGAGATAAGGATGGGTAGACTTTTGAGGCCCACCCTGTATAACAACAAAGTCGGTGCGATTATAAACTAATTACACTGGTTATAACATCAGAGGCGTGGAGTTATACGTGAATCTAACTGCATGTATAATACGATTACACCAGTTATTGCACTCGGCTGCGCCTCGTAAAATAACTGCAATAATCGAACTCGGCTTCGCCTCGTGCGATTATTGTATCAATTTCCACTCGGCTGCGCCTCGTGCAATTAATAGTGTAATCGCATTATACGCAGTTAGATTAGCGTATATAACTAACTGCTCTTTGTCTTACAATTTCTTTATAATTTAGACATGGTTTTTATTACCATGTTCATTGTTCATACGCATTAACGTATTTCGGAAGAGAATTTCGGACGGCTCTGTCTGATACGGTTCACCTAATGGCGATAAGGAGACGTCATTACAATGGCCGTTTCCATGGTTACAACGACAGAAAGAGGAGTCAAGGACAGATAATTTGAAGAGATTATTTCTCAAATTCGTCCACTAGATATTGATATTGGAGAATATCATAGAACCGAGCATGATCTTTCCTTGTGTTTGACCAAGTCCAATGAGGTGTGATGATGTTATTCTACCTTTGAAATTGAAACACAGAATTTAATCTCACAATTCCTAAAATTATTTGACGTCTGCGCTTTTCTACGATTAACACGGTTTTAAACTAAACAAGTTATACATAGCAATATCAATTACAAATTCAAACATTAAATACACACCGGTAAAAACTTATGGTTATAGAACCTGTATCGAGTATCGACTATCGGGCCTTCTAGTTTAACAATTTATAAAGTTAATGACAGTGATACAGGATGAGAATGTAAACTTCAGGGCGAAGTTAGAAAACAAATTAAGAAAAAATTTGGTATAAAATTATGACTTTTTCATTTTGTTTTGATAATTTAGAGGCGTTTATAAGCTAACTTTCTTATTCTTACTATTTGAACATATCATATACATGTATGTCCCTTGAATTTATAACGGATAAAATTGCCGAGCAATCACCACAACTATTACAACTTTTTTGGTGTCTAGGCCCTTAAGGGGCCTTCCTGACAATAGATGTTTCAGTTCTCTGCCCCGACAATTGGTCATTATTCGTGTCTTATTTTCTATGTTTTGTGTAGTACTCTACTGGCACGTTAAATCTTTCCGGTGGCTCACCGCTAACGAACTCCAAAGCCGTGTGAATGAACCTGATGCTTTTCAATGGCGCTTCAGTTTCTGAATATCTGGGCCCGCAAAACCCATCGTAGAAGTTGCCCCGTATGTTGGCGTACTTGTATTTCCATACCCTTTTCTCGTTACATTTGATGACCAAAGCCCTCATTTTCCACGTAACCTCCCAAACTTTGACCGGATGATCTGGAACGTTCCACATTTTACTGGTTTTCGTGCAACTGCCCAGGTCTACATCCCAGGTCTTTTCGTTCCACTTGAGGTAACCTATTGATCCGGGATCATACATGAACACTAATTGCACTGTACGCGGCACTGTGGTCACTGTCTTGAATCTGAGGGGTTTCATGACTCGCTTCCTGTATTTTATCTCCTCGTACACACCCTGCGTTATCGGATGAGCTTTCCAAGCCACCTGCAATGGATTCCAAGAGTCGGTGAAGGAGACAAAAATAAGAACAAAACAAAACAATGTTGACTGAGTCATTGTGTGAAGAAAAGGTCAGACCTTCTGATTATAGTTTGTAGTGATTTATCACGTACACAAGTATAATTGAGACGGTTGCTTTTAAGTTCCAACGTTATAGTAATTTAGGTGAACATGTGATATATTGCTTTACAATAACTTCTTTATTTAAAGTGTCCAAGTAGCTTTGTTGACTTCAGTCATGACTTTGCGAGGGAATTAAGATCGAGAATATCCCTCTGCTCGATATGATGTCCCATTAAAACCACTTAAATCTTAACCACTTAAATTTACTCTGTCCATGAAAATAACAAATTTAACTACCGGAGCCACTGATGGTAAAGCTATTACAAATTACTGGTATCATTGTGTAGAAATTTCCGAGAAAAAAACTTTTTTTTGTACAGAGAATGATAAAAATGCTTTGCTGTCACCGTGCCTTGCATATTTTTGACCAATTGAGAGGGATAAGTGAGATTAATCAGCAGTGACCAAATGTCATCTGAGATAATTACATCTACATTCAACACGTACGGTATCGTTCAAATAAAATAAGTTACAAAATGAGTCAATCTTTAGAAACATGAGCTTATTTTGATTTAAATGGCACACTTTAGACCTAGAGGGGGACCTTTATTAACCATGTTTTTGTTTTTTCTCTTAATCATGTTTCTGTTTCAGTATCTGGATGATGATTTGAGTTACTTCAACAACGTGTTCCTCGGCCAAATAGAGGGTGATGTGAAGTTTTACCGGAAGAAACAAGTCGCTTACACCAGATCTTATGTTTCCAAAGAAGTTGTTAGACTGGTAAGACCCCCCCCCCGCCCCCCCCCCCTCCCCCCCCCCCCCCCCCCCCCCCCCCCGGACTCAATCCATTATTTACCTTATATCATATCTTGGTGTTAACCACATTTGGTAACGAACACCCAGTAACCATTTCTGTAATATATCGTACTAACAATCTCATATCCACCAGCTGAAATCTACTGACGGCAAGGCCCTCGATGATTATGATGAATCGTCGGCAGACTTTGTCCTGGGTACCACAAATCTTGACGCCGAGAAACAGATAGTTCTCACTGGCTGGTTTTCTCATGAGGGCATTCATCTTGCACCAGGGGTTCAGAATGCGATGAGTAACATGCAGCTAGTTTCTGGGGGAAAGAGTAAAAGGATAAACGTGATGAACAGACCGCTACCTAAATCTCTTATTGATAGGGTATGTTTTGTTGAATTATTAATTATAAGTTTTACTTAGTTCATATTCTGTAGTGACGAACATTGATTGTGATTTCTCAACCATTCACACTCTGTTTTTCAGTTTATGGACGCAGGAGCTAGTCTTCAAGCTGGTAGCTTATCGATCATGATGTTGCTTGGGTTCTCTTTTCTCACCACCTCATTCGTACTGTTCGTAGTGGAGGAGCGTGAGAACAAGGTTAGTACAGTCGAATATTTACCTCTTTTCACTATTGCTTTATTAAGTTTGTTTAAAAGAAAGCAATTTTTCCTAAGATCTCTGAACAGCCAACTATTTTTCATGTAGATATTTTTTCTGGAACTCTCACTCTGAACTTTGGTTCTGGTTTTCAAAGTCTGATAGTCAGCTTGTGAACACATATCTGATATATTTTCCCAACCCCAGAGTAAACATTTGCAACAAATAAGTGGAGTTAACGGAATTGTCTACTGGGCGGGCACCTTCATGTGGGACATGTTGAACTATACCGTCTGTATCTTGATCGTCACCATCGTCTTCCTCATCTTCAACCTGGAGGGACTGCGAGGCCAGGCCATTGGAGCTGTCTTTGTTCATCTGGTAAGTTTTGTGTGATATTTATTTTTAGATATTATAAGCTCGCTAGATTTTTTATTTTCAAGATCGTATTGACTTCTGTTATACAACGTAGTACAGCAATCAAGTGTTGCAATACTTGACGTAAGATCTTCAACTATTCGATGACTACCATGATATTTTTCCATTTCAGCTGATATATGGTTATGCAAGTATTCCATTTGTATATCTGTGTTCACTTCCCTTCAACTCTCCGGTGTCTGCGTACGCTATCATTGCTGTCTTCACCTTTATCTCTGGGCTGGTAGGTCCTCCCCTTACAGTTTGTTAGAAGTGACCCGCGTTCACGGGCTCAGAACTGTTCAAAGATGCATGAAACTTGTAACATCTCATCAAAACAGCGATAATCTGTCTGGAATATAAATAATAGTGGTGTTATTGACATAGATTAACATTTTAATTTTCGCTCTTTTCAGGCGGGCTACATAGCTAACCTCATTCTGACTATTCAAAATGATGATTTCCAACCCACTCTACAGAAAATACTGCTCATTCTTCCCAACTTCTGGTAAGAAAACACAATTTACTCCGACTTAGTTGCTATTTTTATCCTTCACATATCGGGTTCGACTAAAGTAGGTAAATTCAGGAAAAAATAGTGTTTTAAGTATAGTTGATTCGTGTGTTCAATTTTTGGGAAGATTTCTTCTGTAATATGCGAGATCATCCGTCTCTTAAAGTTTTCTAAAATAGTAAACTTTGTCAAATGCCAAGACATAACTTGAAACCGTTTGATGAAAAACAATCAAAATAAGTATAAACAAAAAACACAAATCATAAATTGTTTGCTTTTATTAACATTTGGTTTTGAAACTTGTTTCACTGAATGTGAATCAATAATAAAGTTCGCATGGATATTATTTTTATCGCGTGTCCCTGAGAGTAACCTAGTCCGAGGTTTCCAGTGTTTTAGTTCGCTGCTGGTGCTGGGAATCTTAAAGCTCGTTTGATCATCATTATGACATTCCTTCGTAGTTCCCTACTTCTAGCTAATATTATAAGCGGTGTCAGAAGTGCGTTCATTAGCGGCAATGTCGTGCTTATCATCAGCTTGCAAACTGACCAGGCAAAGGAATCAGGGAAATCATCTTGGCTGCTCACTTGGTAGTAGATCTGTAGGACTGCTATTCCGGAGTTACAGACCAAGAAAACAGCTGAGATGATGGAAACTGTTGTATTGACACGTGACCAATCAGTGACCACTGGAAAGTCAGGGTCACGTGCACGTGCTCTGTGCCACGTGACAATGAATTGGGTCACGAGGCAGATCATGACGACCCCGATCGGTGCTAAGTATATCCATCCTGCCAGCAGATTTTTTATCATGAACTGACTTTTCCAGCTGATATAATCGTGTAAAACAAAATTAATGAAATTCCATAGATTATGGCCAACAAAAGAAATCTCTACATTACTCCAGAGAAAACCCCAAAGGAAAAATTTAATATGCAGTGAATAATTAATAGTAAACCATACATCAATCACAGACAATACCACTAAAATACACGCGAGAAGAGTTACTGCTAACATCAGAGTTCCAACTTTGACTTGGTGGAAAGGGAAGGATATTTTAACAGTCCTCAAAACAGCAAGTATCATGTTCAAGAGAATCGATGAGGCGTAGCCGAGTAGTGACAGAAGGGTGTGTATCACTACACATACCGTAGCAGAGATATGTAGTGGTATAATGTGACGTGACATTAGTACACAACATATCATCAGGATCAGGTGACCTACACACGTGATCAAGTCAGCAGCTGTTATCAGGAGAAACAGTGTGTTTGTGAGGGTTCCGCGGTTTCTCCAGTAGTAGGTCAGGACTATGGAACAGATAGCTAGCACTAGGATACACAGAGGGATGTTGATCGGGACAACGAACATGAAGACATCCTCAAAAGGTGGATGAATCCCATCGTCCGTGTTTCTCATCCGGAAAAAGAAACAGAGACGGCCCAAAGGCAAAATCTCAAAAAGCAAATTACGACACTCTTTATAATATTAATTTCCTTTATTCAAAATTTCCAAATCTATGAGGGCTGATGGGCATCGTCTCAATTTGAAATTTCATCCCGGGCCCACCAATGACTACAGGACTACTGCAGTAATATGATACAGGGATAAAAACCATTATTCCATCCTTCATCTCCATCCTAATCCACTATCTCACACAAGACTGCAGTTATATGATAAATGTTATTCCGTCTTACAACTATCAATTAATCTGAATTGATATGGATATCTCACATTGAAGACTGAGAGCTTTTCACAATTATTATTGTTCATAAGAACCGTCTTTGTAACTTGAATTACGAGCTTAAAATACAGAACATTTGTGAGCTTACGACGGAGAATAAGTATAACCCAGAATAACCATCATAAAAATCTTTTCAGTTTTATCCAAGGACTGACAGATATCTATGGAAATGGGATCCAGAGATTCGTTTACGACACGTGCGTTGGAGCATTTGGTGAAATTCAATGCAAGAAGCAAGGGTTTACAACTTCATCCGTTTTCGCAGTGGATGGACCTAATCTTAGTATCGGGGAGGAACTTCTTGCAATGTTCGCTGTTGGCACTGCAGCCATGATCATTGTTCTTTCCAACGAGGTAATTTATTAATCATTATCCGTAGTTAATCTGTTCAAACTATTTCAAACAGCTGATTTGTGATTTAGGGTATAAAACACCTCTCTAAGTACGCAAAACTACTGTTCAACCAAAATGCAACTAATTTCCCCGCTCAGATGCTCGGTAAAACTATCTCACTGATGGGTAAAACTGGTGTAAAATCTCCGATCCCTCACGGCGAGGACGACGACGTGAAGGCGGAGAGGACACGTGTCTCTTGCGAGGTTCAGAAACTCACGAAGGAGAGTGCCGTTGTCATGACTAATCTCAGGAAGTGTTATGGAGACACTATTGCTGTCCAAAACCTTACTTTAGGTGAGATCTGCGGGTGGTGTTTCCTGTTTTTGATTCATTATACTGATTAACTTTTCATCTAACATGTAGTTTTCTTTTTTAGTAGATTATGTACCGTCTTTAATTCCTCCCATTACAACTTCAGGTATTCCCAAAAACCAGTGTTTTGGTTTACTGGGAGTTAACGGAGCAGGTAAGACTACAACATTCTCCATGCTGACTGGAGACGTACCCTTGACCGGAGGAGAGGCTTTTATCGCTGGGTATGATTTGAAGAAGGACATCAGAAAAATACAGCAACGTATCGGATACTGCCCTCAATTTGACGCCCTAATAGGTTTATTTAAATGTTCTGGAGTAATCTCAATGTTTCTGCTATCTGAAAGCACAGTGGCTGGTTTCAGTGTCGTAGTTTTTATTAAAACCCTTGTTTCCATCTTATTTAGTTATTTGTACCATGACCGCTCAAAGAAAGGGTCTGTTAGATGATATTCTTACTCCCCTCCCCCTCCTCCTCAGGTGTGATGACCGGAAGAGAGCTGCTCAGCATGTTTGCTAACTGTAGAGGTATTCCCAGACAAGAGATCGAACAAACAGTTAACGAGGCAATCAAGAACTTGAACTTAGACGAGTATGCTGACAAACTGTGTGGAAGTTACAGCGGAGGTGAGGACTCTTTAGTTCCGTGAATTTGTTGTAGTTTTTTAGTTCGGTGTTATTTAATTCTATGAGTGATATATCGTGATTGCCCTTATATGTCCACGTTGATACTTAACCTGTAAATAATGTCAACGTCGAAGTTTTTCTCATTGTGTATTAGTTGTCAAGAATAGTTCATGTTCAGGAAACAAGAGGAAGTTGTCCACTGCTATAGCCCTGGTAGGTAACCCTGAAGTCCTGTTCCTGGATGAACCCACTGCAGGAATGGACCCCAATGCTAGACGATTCTTGTGGACTGTTCTCGCCGATCTCATCGCTGCTAACATTGGTATTTATTGAATATCATTAATACTCACACTTTGATGTTCGAATTTACATTAGAGTCCATTTTTGATTTGTCACAAAACCGTGAGTAAATAGTTAGTCGCGTGACTACCTTCCTCTTAGTCACGTGTTTACCTTCCTCTTACTGCATCACTTTTATCAGGTACAAGTATTGTGCTAACTACTCACTCCATGGAGGAGTGTGAGGCACTGTGCAACAGATTAGTTATCATGGTTAACGGGGCCTTTAGGTGTTTGGGAGGCATTCAGCATCTCAAGGGAAAGTAAGTTAATAAGACCACGCTTATTAGTAATATCACCCTTATTTAATCTTACTCAGGGGAATTATCTCTTTTTTTTTTCTTTTTTTTTAAATTTTTTAAAGAGAGGCTGGGCCTGGTTGGCCCACGAGAGGATAGCATATGAATGCTTTGCCTACCTCTGGGGTATGGCAGTCCTGTGGGAGGATGCCAGTGGAATCAAGATGTGTAATCAAGGATGATGGTAAGTGTTGTGGGGTGTGTCATAGATGAACGCTTAAGTGGTGTTTGAGTGTGGAAGAGAGAGGCGAAATAAGACGGCGTTAAAGTAGTCGCTATGTTACACCTGTCTGGTCCAACTCCTCTGGCACCACTAAGCGTTTAGTGTGGTTTGTAAAGTTGACAATGGTGGAGATGTGTTGGTTGTCGAATATGTCATTGACAGAGAGGTAGTAGTCCCGGAAATATTGACCTCTTATTTGGGCAATAGCCGGGCACTGTCCGAGAAAGTGTGAGACAGTCTCCTCTCCGTCGCCGAATTTAGGACAAGCACTTGTGTCTGATTTGCGAATGGTGTGTAGGTGTTTGTTGAGGCCACAATGTCCCGTGATGAGGTGCACTGCAGTTCTGTAATTTTGTCTGTTGTTACTGAGTGTAGTGTTGAGATTTTTGATGATGTTGATGTTTTTATGTCTAAGTGTCAGTTTAGTGTGTCTGGGACCATCAGTAATCCATGATTCTTGATTAAGTTTTGTGACTTTGTCGTTGATCAGGCGTTTGATGAAAGATTGTGGAATTGGGCAATTCAAAGTGGATTCACTGGTTGTACCATTTTTGGCCAGCTCGTCTGCTTTTTCATTACCCCACAATCCGATGTGTGCAGCTATCCATCTGATCTCTAAGGTGTTAGTGGATCCGAGTGTATTGAGGGTGTCGTAACAGTCTCTAGTAGTCCTACTCCTCGTTGAAGGTGAGGATATGGCTTGAATAGAGGAGAGACTGTCTGACCATATGATGATGTGTGTGTTTGCATAAGTTGATAGATATTTACAAGCTTCGATGATGGCAGTGAGTTCTGTTTGATAAACGGTGCAATAATCGGGAAGCTTGAATGATCTTTCATCTAGTGTAGTGTTGTTGTTGTCTGTGGTGATAATATAACCAGCCCCGCTACCTGAGTCTGTGCGTGACCCGTCTGTGTAGCAGGTGATGGTTTCACTGGGGATGTTGTCGATGGTGTTTTGGAGTGAGCCTCTATATCCAATGTTGTCAGCTCCAGGAGTGGTGACCGTGAAGCGTCGTTCAAGCATCATGGTTGGTATAGATAGGTCTCTCTCTGCTTTGGGTGGTATGTTGAGATCTACCATGAATTGTTTGTTGATAGTGGTGTGAGTTGTGATGGTACCTTTTCTGGGGGCGATAGTTTCGAGGGTTAGGCTTCCATAGGCTTGAAGCCTGGCTGTGCCCTTTGCTGCTTCACCTCTCAGGAAAAGTATGATATCTGGAGTGTTAGTGAGGTGGTTCAGTGCGATGAAGGGAGTACTAGGCATGGCACCAGACATCATTCTTAATGCCAATGCCTGAACTCGTTTGAACTTCCTCGCGTTGGTGTCTGTTTGGGTTGCCCTAATCCATATACTACAGCAGTACGATAGAATAGGTCTGATGACAGCGGTGTACATCCATTTGCATGTTTTAGGGCTCATACCCCAAGTGGGGCCGACAGCTCTTCTACATTGCATAAGGGATGCCGTAGCTTTTTTGGTGGTATTGGTGATATGTTCATTGAAATTGAGCTTGCTGTCGAGGGTCACTCCTAGGAATTTGGCAGATTTGGATAGACCTATAGTGGTGTTACCCACCACCACAGGTCTTTGTGTCCATTTCTTATTCCAGGTAAACATGACTATTTGTGTTTTGAGTGCGCTTATGGATAGATCTTTGGTTTGGCACCATTTTTCTATTGTGTTGATGGTTTTGCGTGTTCTGTTCCAGATGATATCTAAATCATTCCCCTCCGCTAGAGAGAGCAGATCGTCTGCAAAAGCTTGCAGATAACCTGGTATGTCTCTAATTGTCTCTTGCGGTGTAGGCCAGGAGGTCATCGACTACCAGGTTCCAGAGGAATGGGGAAAGGATGCCACCTTGGGGGCACCCTCTCCGGATCCGAACCCTTGCCGACTTATCCTTATGATTTAATGTGATGAATCTGTTAGTTACCATGTTGATAATCCATTGTGCTGTGGCCAGATCCACTTTCGTGGTCTTGATAGCGTCAGAAATAGCCTTGAAAGAGACATTATCAAAAGCTCCCTCTATATCTAGAAAGACGCCTAGGACATATCCCTTCTTAGCTATCCTGCGCTCGATGGTGTGAGTAACTTTATGAAGGGCTGCTTCGGTTGAACATCCCTTCTTAAAGCCAAATTGTCGTTTGCTGATGTCATTAGCGATATTTAGGTCGTGTTGCATATGCCACAGTATCACCTTCTCCTGTAGTTTTAACATCACTGGAGAAAGGGTGATAGTGCGAAATGACTTCGGTTGGTTGTAGTCAGTTTTTCCAGGCTTTGGGAGAAAGATTCCAAGGGATTCTTTCCACAAAGTTGGAATGTGTTGGGTTTCATGATTTTTTGTCATAATGGTTCTGGTGATGTCTTTGATGTGTGTCCAAGCTTTCTGTATGATGATAGGTTTGAGGGTGTCGGGTCCAGCAGCTTTCAACGGATCGAAGGATTTAAGAGCCTCCTCGATTCTGTCTGGGCTGTAGATTGTATTGAGTAAGGTGGTGGTGATTGGTAGAGGACCAGGTGGAGGCACTAGCGGATCAGTGACACTATCCTTGAAGTGGGTTCGTGTCATGACCTCCAATGTCTCCTCTGCATTTTTGGTGATGTCTCCGTTTGGTTTGTAAACGGCTTCTAGTGTATGTTTGTTGTCGTTACAGGATTTCAGAATCTTATTCATCCTTCCGGATTCCTTAACAGACTCTGTTTCCTGACAAAAAGTTCTCCAGGCATTACGCTTGGAGTTGGTTATAAGTCTGTTGTATTGTTTGTTGCTCTCTCTAAGAGCGAGCCACAGGGCATCAGTCTTCTTTTTGCGGGCAGTAATCAGTTTTTGTCTTATTCCCCTCTGTGCTTCCTCTACTTCTCGAGTTAGCCAGGGGGGTTTGCGGACGGAACTTGAGATGTAAGTAATGCGGCATGCCTCCTCGAAGGCTTCCTTTATTGCAGTATTGATTATGTCTATTTTGTGATCAATTTCAGTCGTAGTGTTGATTTGTGTGTTGTTAAGATTGGGGTTATTCGATAGGATCTCATCAAATCTGTCCCAGTCAGTGTTTTTGACTAGTCGGATCTGTTTGGGTTCCTTCTTTGGCCCTGTAGTTATATCGAACATAATATAGCGATGGTCAGAGTTGGAGTAAAGGTCACTAACATGCCAGTTACTAATGAGATCTCCTCCCAACTGGTTTGTTAAAATTAATTATCTCTTATCCTCTTATCTTATACGTTATTGTCTAATATATCTACTCGTGTTCTATCTAGATTATGTAACTTGAGCTGTTGTTCTGAAAGCTTGTTTGCTGCAAGTATCTAGCCGGTGATTACAGCTGAAACTCTTTTTGCAGGTATGGTGATGGGTATACGTTAACGATGACCATGTCCGAGGAGAAACAGGAAAACTGTATCCTTTTCATGAAGAAAATCTTCCCTGATGCAATTCTTAAGGAAGAACATATGGGTATGTTTTATGAAACTGTATTTTTGCACAAACAAAATACACAACTAACCATCCCTTTGCTTTACAATGTTTGTACGCTTTTTAAATTAACAAGAAATAAAACAGATAATTGCCAGGGTATTTACATTACGAGTTGAGTGCCGGAATTGCGTGGAGTACTATCTTTGATGAGATGGAAAAGAATAGGAAACCTCTCTATATTACGGACTACGCAGTCAACCAGACATCTTTAGAACAGGTACGTTTTAGATTTAACTAAATTTAACTAAATTTAACTATTCCGATGTACTTTCACAACCATGATTTATAAGATATCAAAGGTCATGATCGCATTATTATCGTTTTCTTAATCCAACTGTTTGCACAGAGATCGGAATTTGTAGCTTAAGAAACTCTTGATCAGCTCATTGCTCAACTAAAGAATATAGCAAGTCAAAAGATATTGGAGATAACTCTTTGCAGGTGTTCCTGAACTTCGCTAAAGACCAGCGATCAGAGGACGAAACAGTCGTGAAGAGAGGATGTTGTTCATGTTGTTACGGGGGTAAGAAGGAATCTCAAGTTGAGGATTCCTCCGCAGAGGGCAGACGCCTCAGCCGAGTGTCCATGAACAGAAGAGCCAGTATCGCAAGTAACGCTAAAGTCAGGGTGTGATATTTGGAGCGGAGGTCGCCATTACCATACGTATTGGTGATCGTGATGTCAGATGTTGTTGTTTTTGTTCAGTTTTTAGATAAGATTGTGCACCTGTTTGTAGTATTGACTCTCAGAAATTTTTTACTTTTTTCATCTGTATAGAAATGTTAGTAGCGGTGCAGTTTAACTAAGTGGCAGTACTGGTTAGAAGTTGACGTACATTTTTCTTAAACAATGAACTCGTCATTTTTGATTCGTGAAAAAGCTGTATTTTATAACTTTTCGTGTTCTATATCCCTCTGAAAGTGTTCACATCAAATAAATTCTGGTCAGGTAAAATAATTGTTTGATAAATTTACCCTAGAACAAGCAGGTGCGTGTGTCGTGATTTGTGAAGTTTGTCGATGGTTTTATCAGTTATCATATTCGATAGCGACGTATAACTTTCTGTTGATTTATGATTTTGCCAGAGATTTATAGCATGTTTAATTATATATTCAGAAAACATCAGAATCTTTTAAATGTTGACTGTATTTTATGTCTTCACAAACATTAAATATTAAACAATGCAGTCGAGTGTTTCATTAATGGCGAAGAAGCTCGTAACAAGACTAATATTAATTAATAGCAGATATGTAGAAATATTTTAGTAACTAATCATTCTTAATTTTGTTTCGTGATTTTTAGTTTATGTCAATACATGTGATTATATTTAAAACATTATGTGTTAAAAAATTTTGATCAAATAAATTGAGGCGGCAATTTCGGTTTTTATATAGATCGATAACTAACATACCATAAATATTATATATGATGACGTAATTATGATCCACCGCCATAACGCACATTATAGGCCGAAGTTTGCTTATTAAATAATCATAACTCTTGTAGGCCATATTTTTCATTTCAAATCGACAAAACTTGATCGTATGGTTTAACATATATGTGAAAATAAGGTATGAATTATGATTATGAGAATGTTTAATCAGATATTATAAATGCTGTTGATTATTTATTTAGTCGATCGGTAACATTATTTCCTTCGCTTTTTAACAAAAGTTGAAACATCTCTCATCAACTTAAACAAAAGCTAACCTGCAGTCAGGACTGCAATCTGTATCATATATAATAGAAGTATAAAGTAATTCATTGTTACGATGGTAATTTTAGATTCTGAATTTGATTGAGGTAGAATATATGATTGATTGTATAAGAACTGTGTTGTACAAAGAACTATGTTGTATTATATTTGTAGTATGCCTCCTTTACACTTAGGGGTCGTTCGCATATTACTTTATCAGCCGCGGGGGAGGGGGTTTCCAAATGATTACGGAAGTGTAATTTTGACACAATAGCTATGTGTAAAACTGATTACGGAGGGGGGGGGGGGGGGGTAAATATTTCCAAAAAATGATTACATAATATGTGGACGACCCCTTAATCATTATGTGACCCTCATAAAAGAAATAATTGTAATTGTAGAAATTTATATTTTAGTTAATAATCAGTATTAGCAATTAGGATGAAATACAAAAGTCAACAGAAAAGATAACTATTGTGTATTGCATATTGTTATTGTATAACTATAATATTTCCAGCTGCAATTGCTTTATAGTTGGATAGCGAATGTCCATTACAATGAACCAGTGTATTATTACCGAGTCCTACGTTTCGATTTAATTTAATTGTCTATAAAAAAGGTTATATAACTCTCAAACTGTGAGTAGAAATTAATCTAGCGTAAATATCCAAACGGATATTTGCCGTCATATGGCGGCCGCGGCACTATCTTACTATATATAAAGCGAGACGATATATATATATATATATATTTCGTTGCTGTACTCCTACACTTTAAAAGTCGGTGTTGATATATATATGTATCCGTACCATTTTACGACACCACGACATCAACTATAACACGACTTTCCGCAAAAACCGTAAAAGATATACAAGTTAAACCTTTTTGGTTGTTTCAAATGCTCTAAGTCTAATGGCCTTCAACGGATGTTACTCGTCTAAATTTCTTCGAAGTAGCGCGCGCCGGGCCAGACCATTAACAATGGTCAACCTTCAAATCAGCATGAAAAAATAAAAAATTTGCCAAGGAATAAGAATTTTAGTGCCCAAAATTTGTACCCCCAAGTGGTGTCAAAAACGCGAATTAAATGGGTAATAATTATTTTAGTCTCTTGAGTCTTGACACCACTTTAGACGGGTTCCTGCTAGTACTTAGATGTTATTGTTATAGTCTATGTAGTTAGCGTCATGAGTTGGCACAGAATTTTTCGTGTCCGATTTTGACAAATTTGGTAGTTACCTTTAAGTATGAATAATGCAAATTCACAATCAACAATGCAGCACGATAAGCTCGAGTTGTATGTACTTGTAGGCCTCCTGTGCATTGCAAAAAAGACGAAAAATGGGTAATTTCTTTGTTCTTGCTTAAATTTTGAAATAAATTCTACAGGATCATAATTTAATTAGCTTGATCAGACGCAACTTTTGGTGCCAAGATTATAATATCGGAGGGACCAAAAGATTTTCAAAAATTCACAGTTAAGTGCACAGGTTCAGTTTTTGTTAACAAATTAAAAATAATGTTCCTTTAAGTTTTAAAATACTGCAGGTACCAAAAGTTTTGTCTTGGTGCGCTGATCGATTAGTATTACGACTCCATGACCATTGGCATTGACCATAACAATTATTTCAATTAAATAACTGAAACTGTGGAAGTTATGTTATATTTTATATATATACCATGCAAGAACTACAAATTTGCACAAACAAAGCTTACACAACACTGCACACGCGGCGAACAAATTGTCTATTGTTAATGAACGTGAACTAGCCCGGTACGCACTACTTTGTAGCAAGCTTGCCTCGGGCTAACATTTCGAAAAGAAATTAGCGGCGCGCGCTTAAATTTAGACGAGTAACATATTAATTGACGTTGTCAACCCTTCCAGATTTGCTCTAATCAGAGCCCTCTCGCTTGCTGTAGCGCGCGACCGCAGTATAGTACGCGTATACACATGGCTATGTGAACTTCCAGATCATTGCTCTGCGATCAAACAAAGCATGAAGCAACAATTTCGATGCAAAGCAAGAATGCGAAGCAAGAATGCGACGCAAGAATGCTAGTTTGCGCGGCGCGTCGAAGCAGCGAAGTCGGCCTCGATCCAAAGTGATATATTTCGACAATGGCACATGGTGAAAAGCTATTTACATATTACACCACAATATAAATATTATAATATTTATCAATAATAATAAAACGAAGAATGGCCATGGCACCAGAGGTATTTCATTTTTTAAAGCACGGCCTAGTATGTCTAGCATGTATAGCAATAACAAAAAGTATAAGCCATTAAAAAAGTTGAAGAACGTTGCCGCTTCGACGCGCCGCGCGAACTATTATATTATTTTTTGCCAAAAATGATAATTCGCGCGGCGCGTCGACAGTCGAAGGTTGACATCGTCAATCAGTTTAAAAAGTCGACGATACTTTGATGCAATCATGGCTTTCATCAAATGAAGATTTGCTGATCTGAATATGCATTAATGATTAAGTCATGCACCTAGAGGGGATTATTTAAAACCTATAAGTGATATACTTGGAGGACTTCGCCGCTTTGATGCGCCGCGCAAACTAGCATTCTTGCTTCGCATCAAAGACTATATCGTTGCTTTACAGAGCTAGCAACGATCTGGAAGGGTTGACTTCGCCAATCAAAAGTGATACGAAAAGTTTGTTTTAGCAGGAGCTTTCAAAATACATGAGTCTTCAGCTGGGGATGATGTTGTGAAGGGATGATTATATATGATGGCGTGGTGTCAATGATGAGTGGTGTGTGACGTGCAAGGGTGGAGTGGAGAGGGCCAGGGCGACAAATTTTTAAAATTTGCATTAAAATAATATTCAAATTAAAAAACTAGGCTTCTGAGGCCATCCGGAAATGCCAGATGGCCTGGTCTTTAGAGATGAAGCAATCTTGGGAAGGATGGTTCCCATAGTGAGCTACATTTGGGGGCACATTCAGTTCTGTTCATGAAGGGTTGTCTTATCTGAATAGCGGCGTGTTCTGTCAAGTCAAGTTGAGATCGTGTTGTGAGGACTTCTATGTTGTTCTAGGTCCCAGGAGATGTCCAGTGGTCAGGTTGACCATTGTTAATGATCTGGCCCGGCGCGCGCTACTTCGAAGAAATTTAGACGAGTAACATCCGTCAAGTGGTCAGGGCATGGTGGGCGGGGGCGGATTTGATCCTGTCTGTGGTTTCGTCGAAGACATTGTTGAGTCTGTAACATCGTTCGTGTTCTTTCATGTGGTGGATCAGGGGTCTGTAGGTCTGTCCGGTATACTTGGAGCGACATTAAGTCATGCAGTCTAGTACAGAAATACAAAGGAGAAATTAAATTATATAGAAAAAAACTTGCTGTTATATGCAACTTGCTGTTATATGCAACTTGCTGTTATGTGCAACTTTTGTGATTTGGACCTGAACCTTGTATTATATCATATGATCATAAGTGTTTCAATAAAAGGGTGTTTAATTTGTTGGGTGAACTGCTCGTTGCAGTGGGTACCTTTGTCCTTTATTTACTGTTTATAATTGTTATTGACTGAATTATGCTTTAGAAGTTGCCTAACTATGCTATATACAGTTACTATGATTAGACTGTAGACAGTAACTATTTCTGAACTTATCTGTGTATATTATTTGAATATAATACGGGGTCTATCTGCATTTTTCCTATGTGCTCTTTTAATTCTGCAAAGAGCACATAGGAATGGATTTTCTGTAACATCAGTTACTGTTCTGCAGTAAGCTTTTTTTAATAATTTTGTATTGTATATTGAAGTATTCAGATTGACTGTATATTTGGAGTTCTATAGATTCTTACAGAAATTTTAATATTTTATGATTTTTCATCTTTATTATCTTGTATATCTTTTTGTTAGTCTCATGAGTCTCATACATAGATTTCTTGTGGTCATCATCTATTTGTCATATGTTTTGTTAGAAAACCTGCTAACCTTTCTTGGATATCTTCTTGTGAAAGGTGTTTCTGCCTTATTTAGTTAGGATTTAACTTGCAGCTATAAACTTCCGTTTTTACTCCAGTCCAAGGCGAGATGCACGATCTCTACTGTCATTTAGGTATCATTTACAGCTGAGTATAAGGGTTAAATTTAAATTAATTATATTAATATTAAATTATTTAACCTTTTGGTGCTGTATCAAAATAACATTAATTTATTATTATTATAAAGGGTCTCAATAAGAGGTCTCGACTGCCTAGGCGTCAAACCTTGGCAGTCGGTAGTTTCCCTCTGGCCCGGGATCAGCTGACCCTAGGGACCAGAGGGTAAAGGTGTAGAGACTATGTGTATCTACAAATCTTTCGAGGTTGTTTTTACAAGAGACAGGGCTTGCTACGCAAGGGAAGAAAACCGGGAGAAACAATCACAAATTATACAAATAAATATTATAAAACCTAGCAAAAAGAAATTCAAACAATCCTATACTACTACAAATGTTTATTACATACTACAATGTAATACACGATAAATCAATGCTATATAATCAAGAAACAGGGCTTGCAGGGCAAGGGACGGAACACAGGGACTGGCTACAGAGTGTATAAAACAGTGATTCAGCAAGTACCCATTGGGTATTGCTGAATCTGACCCACAAAATACCACAATCAATACAAGAATATACAATATTTAAACAAACATCATGTTTATACAAGAATCAGGGCATGCAGAGCAAGAGAAGAAGAATAAGAGAAAAACTCCAACACATGTATACCCCTTAGTCCATTAAATAACAATAATTACTTGTACACAAAACTGTATTTAATATAAAATACATAACAATTACACAGTCTACCCAATATACGGGTTAAAAATTGTATAAACAAGAGACAGGGCTTGCATAGCAAGGGAAGAGAAATAAGAGGACCAGGTAAAAAGTGTTTATTACAGTATCCAGTGAAGAATAAACTAAATATAGAGTATCTACAGTGTATTATACTCTCAATAATATCATATGTCTAAGACCATCCTGAGAATTCTGGCTGATCCTAGCAGAGCTGTCTTCTGGAGATTAGAGATGCTCAGATTGCAGTGGACTGCGTCGAGGTGTTTACGAAAGTTAATGGTGATAGTTCCTAATGCGCCTATCACCACAGGGACGATTGTGACCTTTCGTAAATTCCAGTTCTTCTTAATTTCTCTTTTTAGGTCTTGATATTTCAGTATCTTTTCTTGTTCTCTATCCAGGATCCGGGTATCTCCTGGGACTGCAACGTCAATGATGGTTGCTGCGTTGGTTACCTTGTCTACCAGGAGGAGATCCGGTCTGCAGTGTTCGATAACGTGGTCCGACTGGACATGGAAGTCCCACAATATCTTGACTTTTTCGTTCTCCAGCACCTTCTCTGCCCGGTGTTCGTACCACCTTTTACTGCGTGGGAAGCCGTATTCCTTGCACAGACTCCAGTGCAATGCGGCAGCTACTTTGTCATGCCGACACTTATATTCTGTCTGTGAAAGTTTTGGGCACCCATTCAGTATGTGGTCTATTGTCTCGTAATGATTTCTGCAGAGTCTGCAGAGGGGAGAAGAGCCAGGTGTTTTGTCAATCCTGTGCTTCACATAATTCGTCCTAAGTGCTTGGTCTTGGGCTGCTATCAACAATCCTTCTGTCTCCTTCTTCAAGTCTTGTTGAGTGAGCCAGTTCCAAGAGGTTAACGGGTCCGCTATACCCATCATCTGCCTTGGGAACTGTCCGTGCATCACTTTAGCAGTCCACTTCTCCTTGCGGATTTCCTCGCGTTGTGTTCGGTCGATATCTTTCTCTATCTCTTCACCCAAGAGTATCTTGTCTTTGACAAAGTAGTCCTTCAGAGCAATCAGTTCTGGGTCTCTACTTCTCACCACATAAGTGGTGAGTGCATTCTCCTCTCTCTTTACGACTTCCTCTATACTATGTAGCCCACGGCCACCCAGTTGACGGCTTACGTATAACCGATCAACATCTCCTTGGGGGTGGTGAGCTCCATTTATCCTCATCAGTTTCCGGGTCTTGACATCTAAGGCTTTGGTCTCTCCAGCATTCCATGAGAGAATTCCAGCTCCATATCTTATCACAGGTACGGCCCAGGTGTTAATTGCTTGTATACTATTCCTGCCATGAAGCTGGGATTTTAAAACCTTTTTAACTCTTCTGATATACTCCTTTGTAACCAGTGCTTTCATCTCTTTGTGCAGTATATCATTGGCTTCTAGTATTCCCAGATACTTATAGCCCTCGTCCTCCAACTCATTATTATTATTATTATTATATAGAATGTTAGTCTAATTTTATGTTGCAGCAAATCTATGAATCTCAGGGATTATCAGACCTTACAGAAAATAACGATCGTTGACGACTTAAAACAAGCTGAATTTGGTATGTAATTTTAAAACTTTAGTTTTTATTTAGAAGCACTATAGTCAATGCCAGTACCTCAAAGTGAATAATTGGTGTCCTTGAAATGTTTAAAATTTGATGAATTTGTCCCAATCACCACTATTTGAAGTCCTACAAACTAGATAGTACAAAGCTGTGGCAATATACAAATAAATTTCAGTTTCTTTGGAGTCAATATTCAATAAAAATGTTCTTGGAGTTGACTGTGAATGGAATTCTTCGTCAGGATCAAAGGTAGTCAACACAGTCAATGACGAAATTTAAGTAACTGAAGAATTTCGGTTTTCTTATTTAAGCCTTGCATATTAATTATTATGTGGTTTCTAATTATTATGTGGTTTCTAAATTTAAGTTTTAATACTTTCAACACTACTATATAACAAATAATTTGAGGACCCCGAACTCAATTTTGATTCTCTACTGACTTTGCTGATTTGCACTGTTTCACTTTGTAAAAGAAGTGCGCAATGATCGGAGAAGGTAGTGTTGATGATGAGGGTAACAGGTCCTCAATCTCGTTACAGGATGTTATGCAAAAGAATGACGGGAATGTTAGCGAAGATATGTTATCCCCGGCCCCGCAACATTTCACACCTTTCCTGAACTCATCCACATCCTCTGAAAGTACTCAACAGCGACAAGGTAACACTCTTCAATACCAGTTTGCCTACATTAAAGACGGCACTTGTAACACCTGTAATGATGCTCAAGCTAATGACACTGCTCTTACCTGCTTTTTGTGTAAATCGTCATTTCATGCTGTTTGTCGAGATGCTGATAAAGATAGGATTAATACTGATGTAATCTGTCCTCGCACTTTCTTCAAAGCATATTCCGACAGAAACGCAACCAAGGGTGTTAACAGTTCCAGATTTGGGACTTTTACGTTTGTGTGTAATGTCTGCAAGACACACTCTGAACAGAACTCCGCAGTCAATGCCGAAAGTAAAGTCGACCTGATTGACAGGCGAGTAGATAATCTGACCCAATCTATGGAGGACATGAAGGGTTTACTTATGAAAGTTGTGAATATGAAAACATCTCCGGACATAACTGAAATTTCTTCTCCTTCATCTCCAGCACCAGTTGCCCCTTCATATCGCTCTGTATTAATCATGTCCAGCAAAACACCAGAAAATCAAGATCAAGATCGCAAAGATGTTGACAAAATCATCAAAGACAACGCCATTCATGCTGACAAACGGTATGTCAACAAGAAAGGGGAAATTGTGGTTGTGTGTCCGACAACGGCTGACAGGGAAAATCTCGTCAAGAAAGTATCCCAGCAACTTCCAGAAATAAAAACGCACCAGCCACCAGAACGTTTGCCCACAATCTCTGTTGCTAACCTTGCTGATAATTATTCTGAAGAAGATCTAGAAGACCTGCTCCTTCAAGCTCACCCCAACATTAAGGCATTAAAATCCCAGGGTGAAACATTTTCCGTACTAAAAGTTAAACCTCAGATCAAAAACAGCAGCAAGCATCAAGCTACTATACGAGTTAGTAACAATATCAGGAAAATCATAGAACAACAGGGAGATCGGCTATACATCAGTTCGTTTAGTTGCAAAGTTTATGATCAATTTCATGTAAAACGATGCAACAAATGCCAAGGTTTTGGACACTACAGGTCGGAGTGTGAATCAGAAAAAGCTATTTGTGGTTATTGTTCCAAGAATCATACGTCAGAAGATTGTCCAGAAAAGAAAACCAATAGTCCTATCCCATGCTGCATTAACTGCTCTAAAGGCAAGTATCGGGATGAAAGAAACACACACACGGCATTTGATAGGACATGTCCAGCTTATGTTGCTGAACAGCAGCATCTCCGCAAAACTATCAATTACTACAGTTCAAAAAACTTGTAAGCAGTGGTCTGAAATCCTCTCCGACAGAGATTCTTGGCTGTTGCTGGAATGTGAGATCTCTCAATAATAAGATTCAACCAATCATGGAATCTATAATCGACCAAAGAATCTCTGTCCTTTTTGTCACTGAGACTTGGCTCACCAGCATGAAGAATGATGTTACTGCTACCATCAAGTCTTACGGCTATAACTTGATTCACTACATCAGGAAAGACTCCGTTAAATGCAGAGGCGGAGGAGTTGGAATTATTTATAATTCAAGTGATTTGAACCTTACTCCTGTGTTTGATAAGTGTGGAGATACGTTTGAAGCAGTTTTAGGCAAATTTCGGGACTCATCGGGTGATACTGTCCTCTGTGCTTGTGTTTACCGACCAGGGTCATTGACTGATGTATTTTTTGAAGATTTGGATGAGTTTATTGGGAACATATTCATGAAATACAAGAAGTTTTTAATCTGTGGTGATCTTAATATTCATTTGGATGAACATAAATCAAGAAACACGGCCAAACTGACTGAAGTATTGGCCAGCTATGGACTGCATCAATACGTGAGAGATCCAACTCACAACAAAGGACATATTCTGGATGTTGTAATCTCCTCCCATCAGATAGTCAATCCAAAGAGTGTCACAGTAGACTCGCACACTTCGGAAATGTTCCCAAACTGTGACCATTTCCCGGTTACTTTTAGCCTCACAAAAACAGTTGCAAGCAATCTCAACAAGAAAAAAGTTATCACATTCAGAAATGTCAAAGAAATTGACAAAGATTGTTTTGCGGATAATCTTGCTGAGGAATTGGTTACTGTAATGGATCCTGAGGGTCTATCACAAGCTGAAATGCCGTCATTTGAAAGCCGCATCAGCCTATACAACTCTAAGTGCCTAACTGTGCTGAATAACCATGCTCCTCTCCTCACAAAGGAAATCAAAGAACGTAAGTCTGCCCCTTGGTTCGATGGTGAATATAAAGCACTTAGAAGCCAAAGAAGAAAAGCCGAGACAAAGTGGAAAATCTCCGGATCTTTAACTGACAAGAAACACTATGAATCAGTCAGAGAGCAGTGCACAGAACTCTCAGACAGGAAGAAACATGAGTTTTTCAAAGTCGAATTCATAAAGCATTCCTATTCTTCTAAGAGTCTTTTTAGATTTGTGGACACCTTTCTTGATCGGGATAAAAGCATTGTGTTGCCTTCGTCGGAGTCTCTCAAGGACACAGTCGAAAACTTTAACGTATATTTTCAGGAGAAAATAAAGGCAATACGTAATAACTTTGATCATGTGGAGTCTGACGATCAAACGCCCTCTTACTGCGGAGAAAAACTAGCTGAGTTCTCTCCAACTACTCTAGAAGAACTAGAGGAGATAATCAAGGCATCTGAGATCAAGTCTTCTTCAATTGACCCTCTACCTGCTAACATCTTTAAAGAAAACCTTGAGGTTCTACTACCCGTCTTAGTTGACATAGTAAATGCTTCATTATCTTCTGGCAGTATTGATGGCGCTAAACTAGCTCATATCACACCCCTGATCAAGGGCCAGGGATTGGATAGTGATAATCTCAAGAATTACAGACCAATATCTAACCTTAGCTTTGTAGGCAAGTTGATAGAAAGAGTAGTGCTCAGGCGTCTAAATGAACATCTAGAAAACAACAACCTGAACATCCCACAGCAGTCTGGATACAAATCAAAACACAGCACCGAGACTCTGCTTGTGAGAGTTGTTAACGATCTGCTCATTGCATCTACAGAAAGCAAGGCAACTGTTGTTCTTCTCCTAGATCTCAGCGCAGCTTTTGATACAGTTGACCACTGCAAACTACTGAACATCCTCAGAAATGAGTTGGGAATAACAGGGACAGCTTGGAAATGGTTCAGCAGCTTCCTCACAGGTAGATGTCAAACGATTAAAGTTGGAAATGAGGAATCTTATGAGATAGTGATTAAGTTTGGAGTCCCACAGGGCTCTGTGCTGGGTCCGGTCCTGTTCAACATCTACATTCGCTCTTTGTACTCAGCAGCACATGATTTGAACTTCTCCATCCAGGGTTACGCCGACGATCATCAGCTGTATAAGAGTTTCAAGCCAAACGAGGAGCCCACCGTCCTTATCAACGATGTTCCCAAATGTTTCCAAGAAATTAATGACTGGATGAAAAAACATTATCTACAGCTCAATGCAGGAAAAACTGAGATTCTTGTCTTTGGGACACCGCTTGTTCTCCAGCAGCTGTCTATAGGGGGCGTGTTTGTTAACTCTGAGACGTGTGTCAGGCTGTCACCTGTTGCAAAGAACCTCGGATTTCGTCTCGACTCTCAACTAAACTTCGGTGAGCAAATCAAGCAACTTAAAACATCGTGTTTTCTGAAACTAAGAGACCTTGCTAAGATGAAATCATTCCTCACAACCAAACAGATGGGAACACTGACTCAAGCAATTGTAATCTCATCGCTTGACTACTGCAATGCACTTTACTATGGTTGTAGTCAAGCCTCAATTACGCAGCTGCAGAACATTCAGAACCGAGCATGCCGTCTGGTTTTTGGATTAAAGAAGAGAGACTCAGTCGAGGAGAAGCTCAAATCCCTTCATTGGCTCAAGGTGAAGGAGAGGATTGAGTTTAAGTTATGCTTACTGATTTTCAAAGCAGTCAATGGTGTTGCTCCTGCATATCTGTGTGATCTAGTAACATTTGTTAGTTCGAGTAGCAGAAGAACTTCATCCTTACACCTACCCGTCGGATCTACAAGATCACACCCAAGAGCGTTTCAGACTGTTGCTCCGAAAATCTGGAACCAACTACCAATTGAAATTAAGACTTGTTCCGATGTTGATCTGTTCAAAACATTATTAAAAACTCACCTGTTTAAGAAAAGTTATGGCATGAGCGATTAATTGACAATATAATAACTTTATGTTATTTGCTTAAACTGTTTAGGATGCAACCTAATGTCATGATCTTTTTGAACTTATTAGCAATTAGACTGTTAGCTCGCTTCACAAGCATGTCATCTTCGTTCCAAAACTTTTTATGTCCTATGCATACACTCCTTGATAGTTATCTTGATCTAGTATCTTTGTTTCACACAATAGAGCATAAGTTTTGTGGTTTATCCACTGGGCTTAGAGTTTGTGTTTAAGCTACCAACTTTTATTATTATTATTTATTATTTAACATTATTTTTTAGCTATTAGCTCATCAAAAATCATTTGCATTAGCATAATCAATCTGATAACTTCAGATATCCATGATTCAAGTAGCAACTTGTGATGATGTATTTCTATTTCGTATCACCAAGTTCCCTGACAAACGGATTCCAAAGAGCCTGAATGATATCCTACAGAATGGTGATATCATCAAGGTAAGAAAAACACAAACTTTTCCATACCATTCTGAGGTGAATTGCTGAAATTGTTTCAATAATTTTGAGACCCAAGAATAGCTAGCTGAAACATTCACAGGTTGGTGTTAACATCGAAAATGATGCCAAGATGTTAAGAAAACAATACCAGTGCAATTTAGAAGGTTTGGTAGATTTGAGGAATATTGCTGTAACCAAGACAGCATATGGAAAAGTATTACTAAAAAAGCTCCAGAAATTTGAAGAAGAACTGGCTATTCTTTATCCAGAAGACAATGAAGATGTAAAGTTTTTTCTCGTTTTCTCTAACAGTGGGTATCTTGTTTGAAACAGTTGTAATCACTTGTACTGCATAATATTATGTAGGGGTAAAGGAACATTTCTATTTTTAAAATCGTAATATTATGTTCATACCAAGATTCTTAAATTTGGACTGTTCTTAAGTCTTCTTGCTCATTTTAGTTTGCAATTTTATAATTATTCAAGAGACATGAATCCTACTTGAAGCCTAACTCCAGGAAATACTTAACCTTGAATCGAAAAGGAGAAAGAAATCTAAAAGATACAGCTGGTGTCCCAAATTAGGTTTGGGCTCATTAACAGAAGATTGCCTTGGTGTCCGACTTCAGAAGGAAAGCACTGCAAGATGGCAAGGTTTGCATTTTAATATTAATTTTTTATCCATACAATAAATATTTTCCCTGCCATTCTCCCCTTAAATTTCCCTTTCTGACTACTACTCATCCTCACTTCATAATCTGAATTATTTCAATAATTTTATTGATGTTTTTCATTACATATGTAAAGCATGCATTGAGTTGAATATCAATTTATTATTAAATACATAAAATCACATTTTTCGAAAAATATTTATTTTCCACCATGAATGTGAATATTAAATGACATTTAATTTGATTTGTAATTTTCACTGATTTTACAATTAATAAAATACAATATAATATATGTATCATGATATTCAGATGATTGGGAAGCATACAGTCTCAGCCAGGAACAAGTCAACTATGCAGCTGCTGACGGGGCTGCTGCTCTTGATATATTCTATGCTCTTATGGTGGAGAAAGATCTAGGAGTTCCTTTTAGTGTTTCAGAGATTGAGTGGGCTTCTGATATAAAAGATCAGCTCACAAAATTTTGTGGAAGGTATTATATATTATATTCTTTAAATATCCACAGCTTGGTAATTTGTTTCCAGTTTATCTTTGATTATAATATGATCAATATGATAGTCTCAGATTTTAGCTGCTTTTAATTTCTTTTAATTACATTTACATAATAATTAATCTGAACTAAGCGAAATAAGATATTAATGTTTGCTACCTAACTTCAGGGCAATTGGGCTGAATGTAAAACAAAAAAGTCTTGTGAGCCAGTGTTATTCACAAATAACAGCTCTTGATAAGGAGTTTGATCTTACTGATTACATGACAAAACCGGTTCAGAAAAATAGTGAGTTGAAACTTTTCAGATTTAGAACTAATTTAAAGTTGTTTTTTCCCCGGTAAAATGTCTCTCTCTCTCTCTCTCTGTTCTGGTCAACGGTTTCTGGCCTCTTACTAAAAGATGGAGGCCTTCTCACCGTGCCCACAGAATGCAACTCCTGCTAGCTGCACGCCAGGACTCCCAAAGTATATACGAAATCATAAAATAATAAATATCAATGCAACAGACCCCTGGAGTCTTGAAGCTGTCACTACCTGTCTCAGAGCAAACCCACTTCCGTTGTAGTACTTCTGCGGGCAGACAAGGGACTTCCGAGCAAGGTCAAAGCCTGGGAAATATGTCTCTATGCGGAGATGGGCCTAGGTTGAGTTCCTAGTATGGGATTTAGCGAAAGTTCCTGGTGAAGAATCCTAGGAGGTTACCCAAAAGGGTTTTCCCTATCCAGTCTTGTCGACTGTTCCACAGATTTGAAGATATGATTGTAGTTTACTGTTTTTAAGGTAGAGTTTACCAATTATCCTCATTCTGAACGTCATGATCTGGATGCACTTGCAGAGGAGGTGCTGGGATGTTTCTGCTTCTCCTGAAAAGTGTTCAAAATCTTGCGTCTCGAAGTTGACGTTGTTTGCCACGTTCTGAAAATAAACTAGTGGGCTGTGACCTATCCTGAAAGCGACCATGTAAGCTATCTGAGTGAGTTCCAGAAAAATTAAAATTCCTGTATTTATATTTGTGGAGGAACATCTCAAGTGGAATGTTCCTTTGTCACTGAGTGTGGCCTAATTGGGAGGAAGGGTTCTGGACCTATGAAAATTGTATTCACATTCATTTAATTCTGGCAACTGACAGTTTGTGAACATTATGTAGACTATGAATGATGATTGTTTGGAAAATTATTTATGACACTTCTGACCTTCTGTATTAATAATAATTGTACTCAAATAATTATTATGTAAGTTTTTCTTTTATCACCAGAAAATAAGATGAGACAACCAGCCAAGAGACCCAAACTATATGCAGGTAAAATAATAGCAGTCGCCTATACTAGGCTAAGAGAAGCTGTTAAAGTTATGTTAACTAAACTTACAAAACACAATCTGAAGTATATTTTTATAAATGTATTATTTTGTCAATACAAGCTAACATAGAATATCTTCAGGATTTGATGAGCAGCTAGCTAATGTTCACAAAATTGTACGGAAAAAGCCGCTATACGAGAACTGCAAACTGTATGCTCCTGACGGGACACTCCTCTGTACATGTAACAAAAGAAAGATAAACTGGTATCTTAGTAACAACTTGGCTGAGCCTATTGAACAAGCTGAGGGTGAACCAATTGCTGCTAAGTTACTCTTTGAACCCTCTGGAAAACCGTTGGATAGTTCAGACTTCTATTGTCAGGACAAGATAAATGAATGCTGCTGTTGTTCTCGAACCGAGGAGCTTGTTAGAAAGAATGTCATTCCTAAAGAATACAGGAGACACCTGCCTGTTGAATTTAAAGATAGACAGTCACATGATGTAGTGCTGCTGTGTGTCCAGTGTCATTGTTCTAGCAATATGTTTGATAACCTGATGCGAGAAGAACTGGCGACAGAGCATGGGATTCCCATCAATTACAAAAACAACTTTATGGTCTTGAACAGGACAAAATCTAGTGTTCGAGCAGCTGCCAAGGCTCTGACAGCAACAAACAATATCATCCCAGAAGAAAGGAAACTAGTGCTGAAACAGACGATTACTGACTACTTGGGACATGAGCCGTCAGCAGAAGAGGTCATGGAACTGAAATGTATATCCATTAATGATATGAAGTGTTCAGGTAATGCTCCAGAGCATGGTAGTGAAGTGGTGAAGAAAGTTATCGAGCAGGACAAAGTGGAGGACTTCATTGTAAGGTGGAGAAACTTCTTTTTGTCCTCAATGAAACCGGAGCATCTCCCCAAGGGGTGGAGTGTTGACCACAAGACAAGGGATAAGTTAAAGGAGGCTGAGTCAGGGATAAATGAGATAGATATTCTGGAAAAAGAGGGGGATGAGGTAAAAATGGTAGTTGGTAACTTCAGGGAAAAAGAGGATGGGGAGATAGATGAAGAGAAGCCGGAGGAGTCAGCGAAGGAAGCTGTATATAATATAAACAGTGATGATTCTCATATGAAAGCTGAAACAATGAGTGTCGAATAAGTTATTTAGTAGTGTCCTATAAGGAATATTAACCAGTCTGGCGACAATCCGGACGTCCAGGGGGAGAGGGGTGGTTTCAAAAATTCGGACACACCCGGACAGGGGGAGGGGGTGGTCTGAAAATCTGCGATTTTGGCGGACGTCCTAAGTAGATGGCCCCTAATTGGAACTTGTTGTTGCTGAGCTGAAACTGTAAAGGACAAAACAATAATTAGGTACATGAATGTCGACAAAATGATAATATTTTGGAGTTAGGTTACGTCGTGCAGAAAGGATCTTAGCTACAACTACAAGCTGCGCCTCAGAAATGATTTGCGCATACTGCCGTCAAAATTTATCCGCATTTCCGGTATTTTAGGATATGAACATCTTGTTTGCCAGCATTTAAACGTGCGCATTTTCTGCGCATCACTTGCAAATTTAATTACTTTGACAAGAACTGAGGCAATTTGCATTTTCAACAGTTCGGACGTGGATTGTGCTGAATTATGTGATTTGTTCTAACAACTCGACTACGATCAGCAGTCAATACTCATCAAGTGATGGCAAGCACGACTGACGGTTACACATTTTAACATCAATTCAAATACCCTGTGGTCAATAAGCTGTAAATTTCACATAGCTGAATGCTGAGTCTTTTTAACAGTAATTACTGGTTGGAAAATGGATATCATAAATGTTGCACTGAACAACATATTTAATATTAGTTAGCCTTCTACTGTAGAAACACATAAGTGAACTACTTTGAACGCCAGTCCTCGTCCCTAAGCTCAAAATTTTCATAAACAAAATTGAGCAATGGTTCGGGCAAAATATTTCCACGCCGGTCAAATGCCGCCGCCGCCGACCAAATATGGCTCCACTCCGCCGCCTATGCGTTTTACAGCGGCGCCCATGTCTGCTTTTACTAGAATACATTTTTTCAATACATGTCTTGCTATTATATTAGGGACGATACGGTAGTGTTCGTAAGAGGATGGGGACTTGTCCCGTTGTGATAAACAATTTTATTTGTTGAGTTATTCTTTCTGGCCGTTAGAGCATACAAAACTTTAAGTTTTCACAATATTTGTCAGATGAGGTTTAAATTCCGTCGTTAAGTGCTGATCTACGCAGTGTGGCATTTTCCTATTGAGAGTGCAGTGCCTTTGTGAGGGATTATTACTATTTGTATTAAATATTTGCTAAGATAGTTTACAATCAATCAAACTATTCCGATGTTTCTTTCACAACAACAGAAATGTAAAGATTTATTATAAACAGTAGTCGATTTAATTGTATTTGGGTTTATATTATGTTTTTGTATTGGCAGTTGATCAATAGATCTGCACTTATTTGTGAAATGTATTAGTTTTTACTAGCAATGAAATCTGTGAATCGATTGTTTTTTTTCTGCTTGAAATTAATTTAGGAGCTTGCTAACTTTCTTGTGTAAAATTTCTGAACACAACATTTCTGAACACAACACTGAAATAGGATATAGGATCTGATAGAACGGAATACACACCTAAAATAGTATGGATAACAATTACTCGTGTCAGCAAAAGATCACTGTCATCATTGACACCCAGACATGTGACCAAGGTAATTTGCTAATTTGCTAAAATATGTGCAATGTAATAATACATATTATATGATATTCGGTCACATTTATCTATTTCAATTATTTAGTCCTAGACCATCTTGAGTATACTCAAAAATAAAGTTTATTAGCAAAATTATTTTCAGTCATTGCTGAGTCGATATTAGCCCAACAAGTTCTCGGCATGGACTGTGAGTGGAATGATAAATCAAAGGTAGTTCAATCGACAATTTAAAGTTAATACTTAATATTCTTAATTTTGTTATCGTGTCTTAAAATGTACTATATTTACTGATTGAAAATTTCTAAAAGATAATATCTCAGTGATTCACATCTGACAACTTCAGATTGCCTTAATTCAAGTTGCAACTGTTGACGATGTTTTCCTATTTCGAATCACCAAGTTTGCTGATAAACAGATCCCAACGACCTTACGTGACATTCTAGAGAATCCCGATATTATCAAGGTATGGATAGAGTTTATATTATCACTTGCATGATAACATTCTGTTATTCTTGCCTAGCTAATTGGGGGGCTCTATTTTAGCAACAATTAATTTCCAGCACATTCCTGGCAAATGGTTTTACTTCTGATCTTATTTGCAGTAAGTAAATTGTTGAGAAACTAAATTTTTGCAATCTTTCATCAATTCAGGTCGGTGTTGGCATTGAAAACGATGCTAAGAAGTTAAGGGATGATTACAAGTGCAACTTGAAAAGTTGGGTGGATTTAAGGAATTTGGCTGTTAACACGAATGCATATGCGAAAGTCATACTGAAAAAACTAAAAGAATTTGAAGAGACACTGGCATCTGAGGAGAATGAAAACAAAAAGAAAGCTGAACGATATGGTTGGAATACTAAGTGGGGGTTGGCCGGCCTGACAAAGGATTGCCTTGGAATTCAGCTTCGAAAGGGCAAAGTCAAATGGAAATGTTTACTTGCTGATTATTTAAAATCAATTATTCATAACCTTTTTCATCTCCACATAGATAACTCGGGCGACCTCCTTCAGGGTTGTCATTGCCCAGAGACAGACAGAGCATCCTCATGCTATCCTTTTGTGAACTATCTAGGTACAGCTTTAAACCTTCTTTTTAATATTTTAAAACGTCTTGGTAAAACTCATCTTAAATCCACAGACGATTGGGAAGCTGATACATTAATGGAGAGACAAATAAGCTACGCTGCGGCTGATGGCGCTGCTTGCCTTGATATCTTCTACACATTGATGTCTGAAAAAGAACTGGGAACTTTCAGTGCTGACAAATTTGTGCTTGATCCTGAAAATTGTATTAAGTCACAGCTTACTGACTTAAGGTAGTCAAATTTATTTATTTAATTTATTTTCATAATGTTACTTTAGATTCATACATGTATGTATTATCATGGCATTCTTATTTTATTTAAATGACTTCTCACTTTCATTTTGTTGCAAAAATTTGTAAACGAAAGCTGATAATTAACGGCGTTGGCTACAATCTATTATCTACATCATCCCAAAGTTTTGATGTGAATTAAACTTTCTTCATTCAATAACTTTATTCCACTAATAATCAGGCTGATTGAAAGAAAGACACTAAAGGATCGGTCTCTTAAGAATAGTTGCTTCAAACTGATAACTGAAGAGGAGTTTGATCTGACTGATTACAAGACACAGCCTCCCCGTGGACAAAATAAGAAAATGAAGACATAATTATGCATTTTTGATTAAAAATTGCCAGAATTTTTTCTATTTTTTAAGTTGCTCATTAAATAGTGTTATTAATGATTTTATCTTATTTACAGATTCTCGTTCATTATAGAACAATTAGTACATAGTATAATACTAATATATATTATATATATACTGACGTTCATTTTCTTTCAAGATTTAAAGTTGATGTTTTGATTTTGAAATAATATAATGGTTTTCAGGTTTTTATAATGAGTTAAAAAGTGAATTATTTTAGATTACTTACATAACTTGTCATATTTATATTATACAGTTCATACTCCAACGTTTTCGTGTGTATGATATTAATAACACAGTATAAAGGTTTGTCAGACTCAATGCAATGGCAAATTACTATACTGCCAGAAACATGATAATATACAGGGTGGGCCAAAAGTCAGTACCCATACGTTGGCCTTAATAGCTCCGCCGTGTTTTATATTTGAGAGCTGTTGCTTTGCAGATGGCATACTGTACTTACTGGTTCGAGGATTCCGTCGTCAAAATTTGAAAATTCGAATATTTTAGACCACGCCCATTCAATATTAAAACACCTATATTGTTTTCTCTGAACATGCTGAACGCCTAATGTTTTCAGAGACGGTAGATTATCAAATGTTGCATATGATCTGAAAACATGAGGCAAAACGGAGTAGAAATGACGAAGTTATCAAGCATTTTCTGTATCTCGTTAACAAAATTGACTGGGTGATTATGTGACACCGTGACACGACACCTTAATTGGGCACCCTTAACAATTCCCATAATGTTTAACGGGGTAGCTAACGGGGTAACCTTATCACGTGATTAGGTAAACCAATCACCTGATCACACGTAATGAATAAACTCGTTATGCTTCATATCTCGGTAATCTGAGAAGCTACAGTTCTAATTCTTTCAGGACAAACGTAATTCGAATGGCCAAACACAATTCAATAACATTTAGCTTGATCCGACTATCCAAACTATAAAATAAATGTGAAAATGAACTTCCATTTGAAAAAAATGAACGCGAATATTTTTCGAGTTGACAAATTCCTCAAACCAGTGGTGGTACTAAGTCATACCAGAAGGAAGTATTTAAATTGGGCACTCAGTGACTCAGCTATAAAGTCCAACGTATGGGTACTGACTTTTGGCCCACCCTGTACATAATATATTTAAACATAATAATATTATGATTTGACAATTCACGAGGTTGATCTGTTATCATATATCTGTTGTATCTTTTGAACTGTATGTATATATTGTATTGAGCTGTTATCATATCTATCAGTTTTTTATCTATCAGTTTTTCTTATTGATTTATGTTTTGAACGAAAATGTTCATTAATTGTAACTAAGAAGATTCTTGACTATCTGAACTCTTTACCTCTAAACTGAAGGCGAGTAGCAGGCGTATTAGCTAGTAATAATAATAATAAATTGAAGTTTAAGAACACCACTAGAATCTAGATAACACCACTAGATAACACCTATTAAGATAAACTTATACTCAGCAGTGTTTAATCTAGTCATCCCAGATGTGTGCTGTTTTTTCGAGTATCCACTTATTATTTTTTGGTTCGTTTTTTGGTGTGTCAATAAAATCAATTATATTGTATGCATACTATTTTAAATTCTGTTTCACTCTTTAATCTGTTATTGTCCCCTTAACCATATTCAGTCTATTTGATTTTGTGACTCAGGTCAATATCATTACATATTTCGCATATAAATATACGACATATTTTGAGGGAACGCCACGACATAACCAAATTATTGTTAAATGTTGTTACGAACTAATTTAATTTCAAAAATAATTGATTACAAAATTCCTTTAAAAACAATTTTTTCATGACATCTTACCTGCCTTTTCTAGGCAAAGCATGTCATGAAAAACGTTTCCGCATATATTTGATGAGATGAACGAATATCTGACATATCTGACGGGGAATATCATATAAAAGAATAATTGTATCAAAATAGTTCAGAATTTTTCAATAAATTTTCCCAGGACTCGCCTGTAGCGGGCTTTGCCCCCCTGGATCGAGCTCTGCCACTTTGGATCATTGTGGGGCCCAAAAATTCCCCATCGGGTGATATAAAAACCACGACATATTTCACCCAAATATAATAATATACGACATATTTTTAATGATATTGACCTCTGAGGAGAGTGACTGTTTTTTAGGAGATCCGCTCCGACATGGGCACCGTATTGTGTAAATTATTTAGATATATTTTATAATTTAGTAAATACTAAATTAAATGCTGTGTTTCGTTTCGTAAATTCTTAACTATGCAAAAATTGTATGCACGACTTGCATGAAATTAAAATGAAAAGTTTTCAAATCAAGACAATTATTTGTATAAGTGTTAGTTTTAAACTAATTGCAACACTACAAATCTATTACATTTATTGAGGAAGTTACAGACGGAATTGATTTAATGTAGTTAGAGGAGTTCTAACTGTCCTCACGTCCGTAAATGGAGTTTTCTTTCTATGAAATAAGATACATATTACAGATCTAATGATACCCTTTTAATCGTGACCCGGTCATGATATTAAAAATCCAATTTTATTTGAAAACATTTCAAGTTTCATTTGATTCGAGCTACTTCGAGCTTTTGGAGAACAAGATTTTGTTTTTAAAGTTTTAAAGTGATAAAAATAAATGACTTGCATAACACATTATTAATATATAATAGTGAGACATTAACCTTTAATAAATACAACCCCGAACTAGATATGTTCTGAGTAGCTGAAATAAAGCTGAAATTCGGGACCCGATCGAGAATATGTCATACACATGTCGACAAGAGATCATAGTCATAGAAGACTCTGAAACTTGTAACCGAGGTAATCGCTCAAAATCATCAAATTTGGATCGAAATAAAATTGTATACTTAAATGATCTTTTATACATATTTTGCGTTAAATTGACATTAATCTGCTTTTGAAAGACTTGTAACAAATTTACTACATACTACACAAATTCACTACCGCACTACACAGTACTTACTTGTACTTGAAAAGGTCTTCTCCTAGTCGTTGGAGTGGCCTGCACCACATAGTACAACTCCTTTCTCCGATGTATTAGACCTCTCCAATGTACCCCTACACAGTCATTATATTAATTTTTTATTTCAGCTTTCGAAGATTACATCCTAAAGCCAGCTCTGCAGTTCATTGGACTAGATTGTGAGTGGAACACAAACAGGCCGGTACGTATTTAACTTCATTTACTCTACTGAAACATCCTCCGCCTTGCTAGACTTAGTACAATTTATTGAAAACAAACATTAATTAGTGGTTCATGACCGTATCAGTACTATTACCTTGCTCACTGTCCAGGTATCACTACTCCAAATCGCCACCCCTACCATAGTCCTCCTGGTAAGGGTGTGTAAGCTTAACTTTACACTTCCTGAAAACGCCAAGCTAGTTCTTGAGGATCCTACCATTTACAAGGTTTATTATTATGGCTTCATAGTGTTTCTTTGACTCTTTTACAGTGTTTTAATTGGACAAACAGAATTATAAATAATAAGCCAACACATATTGGTAGGTTCGTTCCAAAAACTTTGTGTTAATATCATCAATAAGTTATTATTGATAAAAATGTGAGCGATTTAAGTATAGTTAATTTATTCAGGTGGGTGTGAATATAGAGAATGACAGTGACAAACTGGGAGAAGATTGTTTCTGCAAGATAAAAAGTTGGGTAGACCTGCGGCATGTGGCAATACGCAGTAAATCATGGGCCAAGTGTATTGTTGAGCAGGTGGAGAATCTAGAGTTCACTCTGCAGTATTACGACCAAGTAGACCAGGTAAGAGTAGGTGGGTTTTTAGAACGGATTAAACTTTCACAACTTTTGTCAGCTACATTATTTTTGTTTGTGACGACGTTTCTATAAATTATTCTTGGTTCCCCACTACCGCACATTTCTTAAAATGGTTATATAATTGAAATTCTACACTTTTTGTTTTCAGAACTCTGAGAGTGCAAAGCAAGCGAACGTTAAGCGACTCTGTTGGTGCCCCAAAATGGGTCTTGAGTCCCTGATAGCTGACTGTATGGTCCGAACACTACCCAAAAATACGTCAGCAAGATGGTCAGGTAAATATCAGACCCTCGTTCTGTAAATGATTACGTACATGATTTATTGACCGTCAGAAGATTCATTGTAGTAGGTTCTGCCTGGTATTTAAAGTCTTAGAAAGATTGTTTTAAGAAAAATATTGTTTTTCAGATAACTGGGAAAGTAATGTTCTCCAATCAAACCAAAAGACCTACGCGGCTAATGATGCTACAGCCTCACTAGACATATTTGTAGCTTTAGTTTACTCTTCTGTCAGTGGCAAAGAACTCCCTGTCGACGAGACTTTCGATGTTGCTGTTATTGTTGACAAATACCTCAACGATCTAGAGAATGCCTGTAAAGGGTTACTTGATGCAACATTTATGCAGACAAAGGAAGATATGAATAGGATCTATGGAGCGATTGAAGCAACAGCTCCAGACTTAGATATCAAAGCTTACTACACCAAACCGCAGTCTACCAAATGTTAGCTCTACTTTGGCTACGAGTTTTAATTTTTTTGAGCATTTGAAATCACTCAACAAAGTGTTTTTAAGTTTCATAAAAACAACATCTTTCATTTCAGCGAAAAAGGAGAAGAACGAAAGGAAGGAATTCTATAAGAAAAAAGCCCGAGAATCTGCCACCCAAAAGCCAGCTTCTCCTAAGAATACATTCCCTGCTCAACCAACCCCAGTTAAACCAATCCCAGTCAAGATGCACACAGAATCAGAACACTTACCTACAGCGGAAGAATCTGACTTAAACCCAGATCTAGACTCGTCCAGGGGCTCTCATACTATCCGTGAGATTACACAAGCACTTGCTCACACTAAACTTAATTCTAAAACTCTGACCGAGAACTTTCTTACCATGCAGTCCGACAAAACATCTTCAGACGACATAGAGTCCATAAACTTTCTCCATTTTCCTATTTTGTTCTATTTCAAGCACATTACAGACAAGAAAGCCTCTTTAATCCCTGGCTACAGCTATGGGCGTGGTTCTATCCCACCTGCCAACTATAGGCGACTCAGAACAGTAGACTCTGACACTCAAACTGAGTTCCCATTCAAGGAAACGGATTTCAAAAGAGTGTTTCCTTCTTATGTTAAATCTGGTTTAATCAGTGAATCAGAACGAAACTCCAGTGCAAATACTGATTGCAGCTTAATTTTCCGACCCCAACCCGTAAACAAACCTCTTTATCGAAGAGAGTCCCCCTTACCCAATTCGACTACAGACGACGAACAGTGTTCAGTATCCAGCTGCACCTCCTCAAATTATCAATCTTCAGTCAGTAAGAATAGTAAATCCAAGGGTCGTGGAAGAGGAAGAGGAATGGCAGCTTCTTCGATTGGGAGTTCAAGAAATATGGACAGTGACGGTGATATCAACTTGAAAAAAGGTCGAGGTAGAGGTCGTGGTGCGATAGTGTCTGAGACCAGAGCTCCAAAATCAGATGCTGGAGCAGATTTTGAACCAGAGAAAGTGTAAGTTGAGATATATTTTACTTTCAACACGTGATTAGAATAAAATAAATTAGATATCAATAAAATAAATCAGATTTCAAAAGTTGACAGTCAACCTGCTCGTTGCCATCGGTCACTATTAAAAATTGTAGTTTGCGAAGGGCGCAACGTCTCTTTTATTGATGTTAATCGCGCGAACAACGCGCGTATTATTAATTGAAACTTTCGTGGAATTTATCAGTCCACGTTAAACGTATCTTACTCGATATCAAACTCGTATCGGTCCGCGTTCGCACTCCAGCTTTCATATCAGTGAGAATTTAGCATGTCCATTTACTTTCAGAGCCTTCGACAGCTACGATATCAGATACCAAGATGCAGACGAGGGTGGAAATAGACCAAACGCTTTGAACCTGTTAGTACAATAGATCCTTATCGTCCTTATTATACAGCAGGGTGTCAGAATTATCGTGATTATCGACGAAATTTAACTTCTTTCGGACTCCGTTTTTAGACTGAACTGTAGTATAAGATTATCTCTCGAATGATCAAGACTGCATAGGAAACTGTAATGATCGTTCCTAAAAGCTTGGGTAAGCTAAAATTTCACGCAAAATTGTCTACGCGCCAATAATTATGACACTTAGCTAAGACATATTTAAAAGGTGCGAAATTCCGGTGACCTAAATGATTTGGGACCGAAAATATGGGATTTTTTGCCGAAAACCAATTCATTTCGTACCCCAAATTAAATCATGGTATTTGGGGATTTTTTTCATTTCTTAATATTTTGCTAAAATAAAACCCATCATTTGAGAAAATCAATAAAAAAAATAAAAAAATATATAAATTTGAAAAATTACAAGTCAATTTCCTCTTGATCTTCTTGATCTTCTGGTTCATGGACGTTTCTCTCTCAAGTTTAGTCCCAGGTGTAATACTAGTGTTAATTTGTTAGATGAATCATATTGATAGCTTAGTATAATAATGATAGTAAATCGACTAAGTCATAATTAAAGAAAATATGTGAAAAATAATTTTGGGGAAACATTATGGTGACCTAAATTTTGGTAGTCCGAAAATATGGAAAACCACCGCATTTCGTACCTTTTAAATATATTGTCTCGTAAGGTAATGTTTCCTCGAAACCCCAAATCTTATCGATTTTATTTACTGAAATCTACGATTTTCATAGACGATAAGCTGGTACATTTTCAGGGATGATCGATCTAGAAGACCTACTGAATCCTCAGTATCCTCAGCTGCTACAATACGTACGTTCAAATTACCACGTAAAGTATCAAGTATCAATTATTCTTATCAATTATTCTTATCTGAACTTCGCTTGAAATAGATAATGTCACATTTGTTACACACCGTAGTGCAATTGTTCTACATATTCTATTACTCACGACATTTCAACAGCCAAATGTAGAACTGTATCTTACAAACATCTTCCAATACAACTCGTGTAAACTGTAGAGGTTATACAATTTGGCACCGATCTTCATAACCATTAACCAATGTAGATTGTAGAGCACGTGCAGTAACAAAGCCTGTTTCAGGCTCGGACCACCTGCCTGCATCTGAACCCGCCTCCTTGAAGACTCCATCCACTGAACCCCAAATTACCTTGCTCTCACCTTCACCAGGCACCACCCCGAACCCGAAGGGGGTTTTGTTCTTAACTGACTCAGTGCTGAAGCACATTCCTGAATCCTTTCTCAGTAATGTTTGTGGTTCAGGACTAAGGTGCACTAAAAAAGTTAACTATAGACTGACTCAAGTGTTTGGTTATACTTCAGATTTTCCTCATTTCGACTACGTGATTATAGCCTGCGGAGTAAATGATCTTGCTAGATATGATCACACCCCTCAATCATTAGCTGCTTCTGTCATACCGCGTCTCAGGGTAACATGTTCGAGATACAAAACGACAATATTCCTGTATTCAGCCATTATTGAGACTAAACACGGCTGGCTAAACAGTTGGATAAGTGAATTTAACACAGCTATGTTTGAATTTGCCGCTCAAGTACCGAATTTGTTCTTTTTTGATGCCCAAAACGTGCTTGAGAAGGACCCCATCACACATTCAAATTTTGGTCGGAACGTTTTTCGTGATGACATACACATCACAGATAAGGCCCGCAGGGTCATTGCTAATGAACTTGTTTCCGGTATTAAGCTACTTGTAAACTTAGATCTGGAACGATTTGATCAGGCCCGTATCCAACTTAAGTCATGGGATTGGCCACTTCGTTCAAGCTTTCTTGAACGCCGTCGTTGTTTTCTGCCAGAATTCTTCGGTGCGATTCCAAGTTTTTGATTTAAAAACTTTATTTAAAATGTCTTCTCCAATCTCGCGTCTATGACTTTCACTTACTAATATTTTGATAAATATACAAATATGATCGTTTTCGTGTCTTATTACACATCAGTAAATATAAATTTCCCTATTTCTCACTGACCATGATGTTGAAGTTTCATAGATCATTTCTGTTTCACAGTTAGATAAATTGGCAACTTTTATCTCTTCACCTATGAAATCACGAAGATCTATGAACAGTTTCTCAAGGGGTAAAAAAATAACCAATTATAATTCACCTAACAGCCGATTATTCACCTTACAATGCAAAATGTTTTATCACGCTATTCCATCGAAACCGCTGGTTAACGAAGCATGATACTGACTATGTCTAAATTTTCAGGTCAACCGTCAGTAGTTTCTGAAACAAATCCTCAGCCCGAGCTCACGACACCAACAAACTCCTTTGTAAACGCTCAACAGAAATCTACATTCGAAGACGAATTCTTCGATACACGTTCAACATACAGCACCTTTTCTATTCAGGACTTAATGGCTGATAATGTACTTGATCAGCACCCCGCTCCCGATACTAGAAACTCATTCAACGACAGAGGATACTCTGCAGGCAGTAGAGGCACTTACAGTAATGCTACCGGTAATAGAGGCAGTTACAGTAATGCCGCCGGTAATAGAGGCAGTTACAGTAATGCTGCCGGTAATAGAGGCGTTTACAGTAATGCTGCCGGTAATAGAGGCGGTTATAATAATGCTGCTAGACAGGGCAATATCTCAGGAAACGTGTCCTCATCTGCTCGGCAAAGCAATCCGTATGCCAACAAACCTTCCAGCAGACCAAACCACATTAACCAAAACTATGAGTATAAGACTGATGTGTTTCGTCAAGCGGTTGAGAGAGGAGCAAATAGTCTTCATGTTGGAACAGGAACAGGTGAGAGGCCTCAAAAAGAAGTTGTTGCATTCGACTGGAATAAATTTAGGGAGGAAACAGGCATACCCACTGCATCCGAGTCCAGTCCGAATAACACTGCTCAAATTGTAGACCTAGAGTTTTCTGATGATAGCGATCTCGACTGATTAGATCATGGAGACTTTTCTGTTTTTGACTGCCGTTGTTGTGATGATCACGACAGTTAGTTGTAGTAGGATTATGGAGGTGGGCTTGCCACTCTTCTGAATCCAGCAAATTGGTTTGGGTAGGAATGGGACCACTGCCCCTTCCCCATTGCAGCCAGTTATTTGTTTAAACAGTTAGGGTTTAACCAAGATTAAGAGTTTTTTGGGTTTATCGATCGAGTTAAGAAAAATTGTTGATGTCACTTGATTTTCAATTAAATGATTTTTATTCACATGTTTTTTTCAATATTATTGTTATAATTGCAAGGATACACCTCTATTTCAATGAAGGACGAATGATTTTAATGTTAAAGTGTCACATCGAATATATTTTTGCGATTTGATGGTAAAGAAATACTATTTCTGACCGTTGTACAGATTTAGTGAGGTAGGAAATGTTTTTATTATCAAGTTTATTGTTTCAGTACCAATTGAAAATATTTGACATAATTATTTGTCTATTACTGCTCTGTTTATCATTACTAACTTATCAATGGAAAGTTAATCATGATATGTCAAACGCCTAAATTGAATCATAAGATCAAGAAAACTGCTTTTATCAACATTCAAATTTTCCAAAACGACTGATGTTTTGCTTAAGATCTGGGTAAAATACATACTTCTTGAAGGATCTCACAATCAGAGAGAATCCATCTGCTTTTCTAACTAATTAGATTAAAATTATCGTAGGAGCAGGTATGTTTGTAGAATTGCAACTCAGTGCTAGTCTGGTAAATATTGAGAGTTTTATCGCAGAAGGGGATGACTTCCGATGGTATTTGAAGGTAATAAATTTAAACTATTATTATTAACTAAGTGTGGTACAATGATGATTGGTTAACTATTTTCCTGCAGCAACCTGTTTCAGTATTCCAGATTATATGCGTTCAACCCTATCAAATATACTAAAAATGAATCTCTATTCTCTAAATTTGAAAGATAAACAATGATATCTCCGCAGATAAAGTGTTCTAACTGCGGCGAAGTACCCGATCATTTCGTGTATGTCGCTGAAGACGAAACCTCCGAAGTTAAAGGAGGACGAGGGTCTGCCAATCTGGTTGCTAAGTGCAAGATGTGCAACCGAGAGAACTCTTTAAGTATAGTCGGTGAGCTTTTTAACGGGTGACACTCTTATAATATTTGTTCCAAATCCAAGACCGTCAACGAGTCGAACTCGGTGCGCGTTTTGGTAGATTATAGACCTTCGATGATCATGAGCTTTTAAACCGTTCAAGTGCTGCTGTACCATTCACATCATTCTAATTATAATGATCATTGATGACGTGTTAATTGCTTTTATACGTATGTCTTTGAAATGCTTCCTATCCTCAGAGAGCAGTGTTAAAGGCTATGCTAACGACAGTGTACAGTTTGCTTCCATTGTAAAGTTTGAGTGTCGTGGTATTGAACCTGTAGACTTCTCTCCCAGAACAGGTACAATATTTTGGAATTTGAGCATCTTTCTGTCTCTTGCTTTGAAAACGGACATTTTGATTAGCTCTCACGAAATTAGCGTTATTGGTGTAATAGTTTGGTTACATAACAATTTGGCTCACGGTTACACGAATGCATTAATATATTTGTTATCTTTCTACCATTCCACCGTGCTATATTCCCTTTCAGGATGGATAGCGACTGCAGCTGATAGCGGGGCCTCCTTCCCTGATGTAGATCTTGGAGAGAAGGAGTGGTGTGATTACGATGAAAAAGAGGTGAGTCCTGTGCTTTATATTAGGCCTATGTGCTTTCTATCTTGTAGTGTTTCTAGAGTTTTATCACTAAAAATTCTATTTATAATGATATGTCTTCTGTTTACAAACTTTCATTGATTGATGCATAATTTCAGGATCGAGAAGTTGGAATTTATGAATTGAAATGGCAATTTAAGACAACGAAAAACTGATCACCGTGTGGAACTTCTTCTTGCGAATATTTCTCGAGAAATGGAATCTCTGGTATGGAGTTGCTCTATCAGAACTAAGGGAGTGTATCAGAAAGTTAGAACAGTTATAGTTTATAATAGCCAAATATAGTGTTAATAATTTTGCTCGGTAATCCGAGAATTTGTGTGAAATTTTTATCGCATTGCACTTGCAGGGTTTTTGATGAAGATAATATTATTGTATTAAACCATGCGACTTTTTGGTGACATTGAATTTGTTATATTATTTGAAATTGATAGTTTTGTTTTCTATTGGTATTGATAACAAGCCTAGCGTTTTAGTTTTACCCTCTTCCCTTTCCCATGAACAGTGTTTAGGGGTCGTTCAAATATTACGTAATCAATATTTTAGCAATTTTCACCCCCAACCCCTCCCTTTATTGATTGTTTTCCCCTGGAAAAAACTTTTCTCTACGTTTCATGCTACGCCTACCCTAATCATTATGAGCCGAAATCATTGTTATACTTATGATGTCCGGCCAAGCACCTTCCCAACTACTTACTTTAGCAGCCGGATACCCGATCCATTCCTAAATTTCATCACTATCAAAGTGAAATTGAATATTTGAATTAAAATATTGTCAAAGTGTTATTATTCTAAAGGGTAAAAATAAAATTTTGTTCACGTATTAATCAACAGCCAACCCTACCCCCCCCCCCCCCTGACCCCCTCCCCCATAATCATTTGGGAACCCCCTCCCCCTCGGCTGTTACGTAATATTATATGTGAACGACCCCTTACCCGAAATTCAGACAATTATCTTAAAGAATTTTCGTTAACATTTGGGACATTTTAACGGATCGATTAAATTAAAATTGAATTGTGTTAATGTTCTCTCTCTCTTCAGCGGGCAGACATGGGACTTCCGAGCTAGGTCAACTCCTGGAATTGGTGTTTCTATGTGGTGGGTTTAGGGCGGGTTTTAGATAACATTTCAACAGATCGAGTGAATTGAAATTTAATTGTGTTATAATGTTATGATTGTGTTATAATCCCGGAAGGTAGCTAGTCGGATTATGACATACCTTATCGGACCTTATTTGGACGGACATAACTTGAACACTGGAGGCCCTAGCGTTCATCTTAATGTCCGTTCAAATAAAGTCCGTTCAATTAATGTCCGTCCAAGTTAATGTCCGTTGAAATGTTTTCAAAAATTTTTCCATTTCGAACTTTTTGTCCAGAATATGATGCAACTATAAGAACTTTATTGTGCCGTAAGTTAACGACGGAAAGGTTCTCCTTGGTCTGCCGGAGGCACAGAAAACTCTACTAGAATATGATGTTTTCAAGGGTCACTTGGGCACTTGGCGGAAAAAGTCAACGAAATTATGGCACTCAACAACATAGTTCATGAGCTAGTCGGAGTCCCCGCCAACATGACAAACTTGTTCCAGCCTCTAGATATTACGGTAAATCGTGTTGCCAAGGACATTGTCTGACGTTGTTATAGTTCATATTACTGAGGGGAGGTAATGAAACAGTGCTAGGAAAGCTCCACGTGATGTTAAGGTTAACCTAAAGTTGTCTAAGATAAAACCACTTCACGCCGAATGGCTTGTAAAAGTTAACACTGAAATGCAGGACCGGGGTAGTTTGATAAAAAAAGGTTTCCATAAAGCTAGAAATCACTGATGCTTTTTTAAGCATTGGACTATTTCATGCACGAAAACTCATTTGATGAAGATGATAATATGTGATATTAGACACTGATCATGTACACATGTTTTAACATTTTTACTGCTTAATGACTGCTTTTCTTACTTACTGTATAAAAAATGGATTTAAAAATCATTTGCTGAACTTTAAAAAACGTCAAAAAATTGAAAAAAATTCGGATTTTTGATGGTTTTGAATGCCTTCGAGCGTTCATATTAATGTCCGTTCATAATTATTTCCGTTCATGTAATGTCCGTCCAAATAAGGTCCGATAATGTATTATCACAATGCTGGCAAGCATGACCGTGCCTCTTATATTCACAATACTATTTACCCTCTTTACTATTTACCCCCTTTACTATTTACCCCCTTTACTATTTACCACCTTTACTATTTACCCCCTTTACTATTTAACCCCTTTACTATTTACCCCCTTTACTATTTACCGCCTTGACTTTTATACCCCCTTTACTAGTATACCCCTTTATTGTTTTTCAAGCATAAAGACTCATCGAAAGTAGTTCAGCAGGTATATTTAAGTTCAAAACATTCTAATTTAATTTTAAATATGACAGGAATAAGAAATAGTTATGTGAAGGTTTTTGAGAAATTTGCGCAAAATACGCGCCAGCATGTTATACGAAATTCGGTAAAAATCCCAAAATCGCCATATTCAGGTGCTTTAAAAACCATGTTAAAATTGTGTTAGAGATCTGAAATTTTGCAGGGCGTCTAGACGTTGACCAAATCGACTGTAAAAAAAGTTTCAAGTTTCAGGAGCATCGGGAAATGGGTTTTCTAGAACCCCTGTTTTACAACAGATTGTCGGGACATATACAGATATACATATATATTCAGGGATAGACGCTTTGCCAGTAAATTATAGCCTGTATTTAAGTGTCCATAGATTCAAAAGTATAAAAGATATAGCCATTTCCGACCACAGGTCTTGCGAATAATTATTTACACTTTAGTTTACATTGTATAGATTAGATCTCTTATTGGAATTTAGGGCCAAAACCCCCAATTTAGGAGAAACACTCCTGGTAGGTGATCTGAATGCAAGAACTGCCGGTAAAAACACCACACCAGAAGAGCTCAGTGATGAACATGAACCGGAAGTAAATTACCCTATAAGTTTTCCTGAGTCGGTCGAGAGAATTAGTAAGGACCAAATACACAACTCAAGAGTCAAGGGGAGCGCTTTTTCTAGACTTCTTAGCATGCAACAATCTACAAATCCTAAATGGGTGTACACTTGGAGATATATTCGGAGATTTCACCTCGGTTAACTACAACGGAAGCAGTGTAGTTGATTATTTTGCTGCTACCCCTAATACCCGCGAGAGAGTATCTTCATTCCAAATCCTAGAACTCACCAAGTTCTCTGACCACAAACCGTGTTTCTGCAAACTAAAATGTAAAAGTGTTATCTCCGACGCGGAAGCGCTAACAGAAACCCTGGAAGATGCACCCCAAAAACATAAATGGAACGGGGCTGAAAATGAAGCGAACCGGTATCGCTATATTGCAGTACAAAATACCCCTCAGTTTGCAGACCAAATTGAAAGTATAATAGGAACTGAATGTTATAACAAAGAAGACGTGATACGTCTAAGTCAAGGTATTGTTAAGATTCTAAATGATGTTGCCGACAAAATTACTCCTAATAATAATACTAAACAAAATAGGAAAAAGCGCAAAAAATACCGAGGAAAAAAGGCTCGGATGAAACCCAAAGCACCCTGGTTTGATGCTGCGTGCATCAATAGCAAGCGAGAACTGAATCGTCTCTCCAAGTCATACGGAAAAAACCCGGCAAGCCAATACCTTAGAAACAGCTACTATGAGAAACGTCGTATTCACAGAAAACTCATCAAACTTAAGAAGTCATCCTTCTTTAAAGAACTGTGTAGTGATATTGAATCAGGTGACAATATTAATTGGGCAAGATTCAAGAAACTTAAAGAACTGAAGACAGAAGGTAGCAAACTTGACGTCTTTGACATGCTAAACTTCTGCAAATTCTTTAAAGATCTATATGGCAAACCTTCAATCGATGAAACTAGAATCGAGCAACTGCAGAACGGGATGACTAGGAGTAATTTGCAGTCGGAACTCTCTGAATCTCTCGATCAAAACATAACACACGAAGAACTCCTTAGATGCATCAACTCCCTTAAAAGAGGCAAAGCGGTTTCCGAGGATTGTGTCCTGAACGAATTTCTTAAATCTTCGAACATGAACATGCAGACCGCTATCTTACACTTGTTCAATCAGTGCCTCTCTTTTGGTGTCTACCCCTGGAGCACCTCAGTCGTAACCCCGCTGCACAAAAAAGGTAGTATATACGACCCAAACAACTACAGAGCAATTGCTGTTGCTAGTAATATCGGGAAGCTATTTTCTGGTATACTTCTACAGCGCCTGATCAGTTTCAGAAATCTTCCTTGTCCTGACACCTCGAATCAACTAGGGTTCTGCAAAGGAGCACAAACTGCTGACCATATGCTAACCCTTTCAACATGTGTAGAGAAGTATATATCAAAGAAGAAAGAGCGAGTCTACGCGTGCTTCGTCGACTATAATGCCAAAGCTTTCGACACAGTTTGCAGAGAAGCTCTCTTATACAAGATTTGGCACTTAGGAATACAAGGCCGATTCTTCAGCTGTTTGAAACACATGTATACTAACTCATCAGCGAAAATTAAACTCTTGAACAAACTGTCAGAAAGGATTGATGTTCTTTGTGGCACAGAACAGGGTCACCCAATGTCTCCTGAACTCTTTAAGATATTTATCCATCAGCTCTCTGAAGACCTTAACGAGCTGGAAGAAGTTGAAGTGCCTATCATCAATTCGACACGAGTAACTCACTTACTCTGGGCTAATGATCTAATACTGCTTGCCCTAAATTCGATGAGTCTCCAGAAAATGCTCTCGAATCCTACTGCCTTGAGTGGGGCTTGTCAGTTAACATATCTAAAACAGCTATCATGGTTTTCAACCGTGCTGGGAGGATACTAAAAGAAAGCAAAAACTTCACTTACGGCCAAATATCCATCTCCTCTGTCCGAGAATATACCTACCTCGGCATAACATTTACTCTTACTGGAAGTCTGAAGCTAGCACAAGTGAAATTGAAGCAGAAAGCTATCAGAAGCTACTTCTCACTCAAAAGTATGATTGACCTACAGTCAATTAAGAAAACTGTGATATTTAAGCTTTTCGACGCCTTAGTTCTCCCTATCGCCTCTTACGGTTGTCAGATATGGTTACCCCAGACCAAATTCACGACGGCATTCTCTTCCCGGAACAAGTTCCCTCAACTCAAGGAAATTGCCGAAGATCAGATCGAGAAAGTTCACCTCTCCTTCCTAAAGTGGACTATAAGCGTCGGCAAAAGAACCTCCAATGCAGGAGTGTGGGGCGATACGGGTCGATACCCTCTTGCTATTGAGGCCAGTCCCCAAGTATTTAACTATGTTCGAAGACTAGAAAGCATGGAAACTTCCGGATCGGACGCCCTTGTTCGACATGCTTTCACAGAACAAAAGAAAATGGGCCTATCATGGTACTCCGGCATTACGTCGATGAATCAATTTCTGGCAGAAACGAACGAAAGGCAACTATCACCCATTCAGAAACGAGATGTTCTCCGTTCTTGCTTTAGAACGCAATGGGATGAAGAGAGACAGCTCAACAGAAAACTTGGATTTTACAATTCGATTAAATCAAGTTTTGGTTGTGAAAAATACCTCTCTCTCTATCTTCCATATAACCAGTCAAAAAGACTAGCCCAAATAAGGACTAGCTCTCACCGCCTAAATATTGAAACGGGACGCCATGGACAAGTCAGAAGAAACAACATCCTAAATCGTATCTGTCCTACATGTTCCACTAAGGACAAGAACACTCTGGAGTACATGGCAGAGTTACCCTTCTTTGATCCCATAATTGAAGATGAGGTTCATGTGCTTAGAACCTGCCCCCTCTACCAAGACAACAGGGACCGCCTTAGCCCTGAAGCTAAAACCAACCTCTTCGAGGGAATGGATCTCATATTCACTCAACCAAAGCTTTTAAGAGAGATTGCTAAATTCTTAGTTAATATAGATGTACTACGTTTCCCGAGAGACTTAGCTTAAATTATGATATTTGTTTCTTCACGGTTTTCGTATCTGATTTCTAGGTTATGATTTCATTCTTGTATTGTCAAGCCAGGAGTGTTAGGGCTTCTCTTGACCAATTAACGTTTAATCCGTTTTAATCCGTTTGTATAAAAAAATTATTTGACGTCATAAACACCCCTTGATGACGTCATCAAGTTAACCGTTTTAAAAACTTGATTTTTGACAAAGTAATCACTTTTAAAATCGATTTTACACCATTAAGAATTAATTTTATTCAAGATTTGTGGACATATTGAAGTTAGATAATTGTTTAAGCATTCTGAAAATCTACCGGAAAGTTTTTCTACCTTGCTCCTTCATAAAGATATTCGTCATTGAAGTTTGTGCTTTTTTGAAGAATTATTTTATAAAAACGTCAATTTTGCGATTTAGTATTCTCTGGTGTTGGGCGATGCCTTGGGTTGTGGAGCTCAGTTCTGCTTTCTATAGGTATAAATTGTGCATTAGGCTAGTTTTAAAGTTGAAAATCGAAAAGTTGCACACGTGGGGACACGCCCAAATTGATAGAAAATTGCTAAAATCACTGAAAATTGCTGTTTTCGTCATTTTCTGTCAACTATAGAATGCCGTTGCGATTACAGTTCTATTTGAAATACTTTGAAACTTTGCATGCTTATCAAAATATATATAAAACACCAACATGAAAAAATTTACGGCGATTCAGTATTGGATGAGCACGCAACGACCGCTCAAAGTTTGCACGTGCGAAAGGTGAGAATTTTGCTCATTCGTGATTTCCAACAAATTCTGCTTTGCCACGACAGTTTAATGTCATTATATATGAATTTAATGCCAACTTGAATGAGTATAAAGTGGCATATTCAGTCAGTGATCGACTGATATGCTTACCTAAACACAAGAAAATGTTTTTAAAGGAAAAATTTCGAAATCGTTGAAACTTCTTCCTTATTGTTGAAGATATCAGTTTATATTTTGTATTTCAACTATATAAAATTAAAGTACCCTGACATTATAATCAAAAATAGATGATATTTGACCAAAACCCATAATCATGGGTAGAGTGGACCGCTGCCAGTGTCTCTCTTTCCCAAACAAAAGGAAATGATATTAATTTGATTGACCGTTCTCAAATGCAAAATGATACCGAGAATGAAATCGGTCGCTCGCTTTTCCCATTCATTTACAATTGTAATACATTAAAAAGAACTACCCGAAGGCAGCTGTACTCGGCAATAAAGTTTCAATAAACTTCAGCTAATTCAATAAGTAATAACTACCACCCCTACCCCGAAATACTAGGGATCGACCCGAACGCAACCCAAAAAGATTTTTACAGCATCTGATTGATGTAATCAATCGAAACTTATTACAATTCGTAAGCCGTGAATGAATGGGAAAAGCGAGCGACCGATTTCATTCTCGGTATCATTTTGCATTTGAGAACGGTCAATCAAATTAATATCATTTCCTTTTGTTTGGGAAAGAGAGACACTGGCAGCGGTCCACTCTACCCATGATTATGGGTTTTGGTCAAATTACTAATAGTAATTACTATTAGCAAAATAACATGTTCGTTCACATATTACGTAAGCATTTTTTGTCAATTTTCGGCTGTCTCTGTTACACTTACTGGGCCGCGCTCAGCCTGTCATTCCGCCGAATCTCTATTCGGTTTATGAACATAATAGCCTGAGGTCCCCAGGTAACTGTCTCTGTTGTCTGTAACACTAACAGTAACAGCCACGTCACACTTTGAATATGTCTATTGTGAAGAAACTTTGCTATCGCAAGCTTTGCAAATCCCCTCTTTATATTAATATAATAGTCGGATCCCAACCGTTCTAAAAGGCTATCTCGTTAGCTTTTCGTGTTAAAAGCGATTTCTCAACGGCTATCACCTCTCTAGATGATTTTTAAAACATTTGGACACTATTGCATTTTTGAAAAAAATGCAATAGGGGTGTTTTCGGCCACACCCTTTTTCAGGGTTTCGCGGTAAGTCGAATTTTTGTATTTCAGCCCAGGAAGGTCTTAAAGACTGTTCTGATACACCAAAATGTGCCTAATAGCCGCATTTATGTACAAATTATGAAGCAACATATACCTTTAAATGCTTCGTTTCGGAAATATGGCCGAAAAACGGTTTTTGGCTAGACGCAGTTCATAATTTCCGTGATTTTTGGCATTTCCGCCTAGGAAGATCGTAGAGACTATTCCGATAACCTAAAATGTACACAATGACCACATTAATATACAACTTATGAAGCAACATATACCCTAAAAGGCTTATTTTCGGAAATGTGGCTGAAAAACGGATTTTTGCCGAGGGAAAAATGACAATATTCACAAATGGGCTATTGGACTGTTAACTAGAAAAGTCTTAAAGACTCATGAGCAACATAGCATTTGTAACAAGATGTAAGATGACTCACTTTGTGTCCAGAAACACCTACAAAAATTGGAGAATGATCTACTCTATTGGGCATCTCTCTTAATGGGCCAGGCCAGCAGCATATTTGTCTTACGAAAGGGTAATTTTTCAAAATTACGGTTTCTTAAGGTCAAAGGGTCGGCTGCTAACAGCAAATTGTTTGCAATTGCCGACCCATGCACATCATATAGTTATACTGACAAACGCTCACTTTAGGAGTCATCAGCAAATAAGTTTAACTAGTACTACTGCATGATTTGTGAAAACTCCAACAATTAATTTTCATTGGCACCAATTTAAATAGAATGTGTGCCAGACCAAAATTCAACTTCAAACTTTTTATTTATTCATGCCATGAAACCATGATATATGTACCAAAATAAATCGGCACTGGATCCGGGCCAGACTGTTGCTTGACCGCTGACCAGTACCCCACTTTATAATTATGATTGATTTCGCTGCCTCGACCAATATTGGTCTGTAATCCCTGGATTGAGATCTGTTGGCTGCAGTTTAATTTATCTAATTTCCTATAATACCGCAGTGGTTTGGTTCCCACTTCAGAATGACCCCATATTCTTTTTTTTAGTCGCATAGATTTTCCCATCGTATGATATTGCGTGTCATTCCCTCGTTTTTAATCAAATGGTGACTGGTTTAGTGGTTAGTTCTTCTGTTATTACAGCTGTGAACTGCCTCGAGATCTTTTCTGGGGCATGGGCTATATATATTATATATATATAACAGAAGGTCTCGAGATGCTGATTTAGCTATTTAGGTTACACATGTGAAATTTTTCCAGCTTTGGGCAAAGTGGACTCTTATTTAGAGCGGGGAGGGGATCTTAATGACCAATATCTGAACGATCTCTTACTTACGGGACACTACGGATCTCGGGCTTAATAGCTGGTTTTTAATGAGAGGCTGGAGTCTGGACCTAGATGGTCAACGTGAGGATAGCATGAGGATTCAGGATGCTCTGCTCATGGGGTTTTGTAACCCCGAAAGCTGGTATATCTTATCTCAATTAACCTTGGTTACATCCCGTGCTGTTTCGAATATATAATTAGATTTATACTAGGTCCAATATCAAGCAAAAAGTCTGATCTCCGATAGTGATGTTACACTTACATGATTTCCGACGCGAGGATCTCCGAAGTCCGATCTTAAAGTTGGATCTCAGAGCCAAAAAGAAGAACCTAAGCCTTGGTTCCTCTCTTTGAGAGTCAAACAGGACGGTGTTATCAACTCAAACTCGGATTCGTAGCACAATTGAAAAACCAAAGAATTAAATTCTTAATGAATTTCCCGACATCCTAAAATTAATACCAGGTCGTATTCGATTCAGTTGCCCAGACTCCAGTAGGTTACTTGAAGACTTAAGTTCCTTGACTAGTTGGATTTTTCCCATATCATGCAGTTGTTATCTACTAATCACTCCTAAACTGAGCGTTTTAAAGTCGAATCTCGAACCCTGCCATTCGGCCAAGAAATCTTAATCTGAAGTTCTAGAATTACAGTTCTAATGTTCTATTACTAATGTATTAGCGCCCTAGATAAGATGTCGAGGCAGCTGCAATAACAAAAGAGACAGCCAGTAACCAATTGATAAAAAAACGAGGGAATGACACACATTATCATACGATGGGAAAATCTATGCGAACCAAATCACTGCAGCTGCGGTATTATTATTATGGTAAATGAGCTAAATTAAACTGCAGCCAACAGATCTCAATCCAGGGATTATAGACCAATGGTTGATGGACTAGACAGACTTATATTGGTCGAGGCAGTGAAGTCAATTATAATTATAAAGTGGGGTACTGGTCATGGTGGTCAATCGACAGTCTGGCCCGGATCCAGTGCCGAATTATTTTAGGTCCGGTATTCTTAGTACATATCATGGTTTCATGGAATTAGGAATAAATAAATCAAAAGTTGAACTTTTGTCATAACATTTTGGCTATAACATTGGTGCCAATGAAAATTAATTGTTGTCCAGTTTTCACAAATCTTGAGTCGGTAATTGCAAACAATTTGCTGTTAGCAGCCGACCCTTTGACCTTAAGAAACCGTAATTTTGAAAAATTGCCCTTTCGTAAGACACAATTATATGCTGCTGGCCTGGCCCATTAAGAGATATGCCCAATAAAGTAGATCATTCTCCAATTTTTGCAGGTGTTTCTGGACACAAAGTGAGTCATCTTACATCTTGTTACAAATGCTATGTTGCTCATGAGTCTTTAAGACTTTTCTAGTAAACAGTCCGATAGCCCATTTGTGAATATTGTCATTTTTCCCTCGGCAAAAATCCGTTTTTCAGCCACATTTCCGAAAATAAGCCTTTTAGGGTATATGTTGCTTCATAAGTTGTATATTAATGTGGTCATTGTGTACATTTTAGGTTATCGGAATAGTCTCTACGATCTTCCTAGGCGGAAATGCCAAAAATCACGGAAATTATGAACTGCGTCTAGCCAAAATCCGTTTTTCGGCCATATTTCCGAAACGAAGCATTTTAAGGTATATGTTGCTTCATAATTTGTATATAAATATGACTATTAGGCACATTTTGGTGTATCGGAATAGTCTTTAAGACCTTCCTGGGCTGAAATACAAAAATTCGACTTACCGCGAAACCCTGAAAAAGGGTGTGGCCGAAAACACCCCTATTGCATTTTTTTCAAAAATGGAATAGTGTCCAAATGTTTTAAGAATCATCTAGAGAGGTGATAACCGTTGAGAAATCGCTTTTAACACGAAAAGCTAACGAGATTACGTTTCGTCTCTGACTATAATGTCTAACTGAAACTCTAAGCTAACCTATGTAATCTGAACGATCCCTAATTCTGAATGTGGCCAGAGGCCTTAAGTATATTTATTGCACTAAAATAAACATTTATCTTAGTCACATTTTGGTTCATGCTTGAAGTCTGTATCTCAATCAGGTCGAAAAGGGCGTGATTCCGAGAAATGCCCCACTGGTGAAAATGTTTACCCGAGTAATTAGTATTATTTAGGGTCATATAAATCGCGCGATCGGATTACATCGAAAAACTTCGCGGACGTCCCAATGTGTGTGGGAATTTTGTCAGTTCCACGATTATTATTATTAATACCCTCGATCATGTCTCGTTTTTTAATTAACTCAAACTGACACGCGCGGTATTTGGTTTTGGGTCCCAAAAATGTGACCTCCGTCATTTATGCAGCCAGTGCTGCAGAAACCCATCATATTCATAACGAAGCCGTCAGTTTTGTCCATCCCTGCCGCTGCCATTCTGCCAATATTATAATGGGCTAACAGACCTCGCTGGACGCTGCCAAAACAATTCCCATCGTAAACAGTAAACTGGTATGCGAAACTTGTGCACTGTAAGTTTAACGTTAAAATCTGAATTACATTTTTATTTACTTTTTCTCGATAACGGACTTACTGGGCGGCGCTCAGCCTGTCAATCAGCTGCATCTAGTTCTACAATATGTTTATGAACAGAAAGGGCAAAAGCTTGAGCTGTCCCCAGGACAGCCAGGTAATAACGGACAAGCATTGAGTACACTATCAGTATCAGTATCATAGCCTGTCGTTTGATGTCATATTCACTATTTCAATTTGCAATTGCTGGACGGTACTCAGCCTGTCATTCCGCATAACGCTCATGTAGAAATGAGCATTATGGTATTTATTAGATGTACCAATGCTATTCATTTCACATTTAGGCTGTCCAATGTCCACAATTGTAATTGTATCAAATGTCTTGTTCAACTCTGCGTCTAGTCATGACTACAATAACACTCACCCATATCACATGCGCTTCGTCAAATCATAGATACCCAATACTGTAATGATATTTTACACAATGTTAGACCAATGTACTGTGCAACACCTTTTCTATTTTCAACCTCATTGTCTGATCGATGAATCTAGTAGTGAAATAATTGTAATTCGAACGACATTGAATATTGAATATCCACTTGGTCGATTTTATTTTACTTTTATAACACTTCTCCAACCGTTCTATCAATAATTTTCTATACCATGTGTACTGCCTTCGTCAAATTCCAATGATACCACTAGTCACTACTATTACTAATAGTTGCACTACTATTGAAAGAACTACTACCAATTACAATGATAAATTAGTCGCAGTACTAAACGATATTTTCAAAATTCAAATGTTTTGTCGGTCTTGATTTAAACGTTGGTGTTGTATTTCTTAAACATTTTGGTAATAAGATCGGTTGACCACGATTATTATAACTTTTATGAGTAAGGCATCAAATAAACCTCTGGCTGATCTACATCATAAATATTGTCTCCATTAAATGACAATTGTTGTCTAACGTTTTGTTAACTTGTTAATGAGAAGGAATAATGACATTCTTGGACATTACATGGTTTACGTAAGTACATGGTTTATTTCAGTTTTTATGCTATCCTGTTTTGGAAGATTATGGTCCAGAATATATACATGATACAGTGTAATACAGCTGCATGATTGAAAGTATTTCTAATATTGGATAGGGCCTGCGTTTGTTTTTTTGAAAAGTTCTTGATTAAATACTGCAGAGTGTGTGAATAGTAGTACTTCACAGTCGGTCACATTTGTTTAGGAATTAACTTTTCCTCCCACTGATCCACTAACAATAAGATTTGCATGTTGTGTTAAGTTTTAAATATAGTTGCCCCTGTTCACGAAATAAAATGTAACTTCCAACTAGTCGGAATTTGGCCCCTGTCTTCTCCTATTACTTCACGATCGGTTAATTACATACGTTCACATTTCACATTATAAACGAGTTTAAGTTTCCTTATCTATAAATCTTACTGAATTGATAAAGTTATAACATTCCATAAATTTCGTCCTAAAACTAATACATTACGTGTAGGGCAAATGTTTTGCGAAATCGAGTTTGACATAGTTTCCGTGTAAAAAGTAGATTAAGTACTAGGACTTGTGTGTTGTTTATTGTTTCGTTTTTGACTTTGATGCTAGTTCGTGTAAAAGTTTCATTCTAAGTGGAAACGACCAACCAATTACCTGCTTTAAAGTACAGGGTGGGCCAAAAGTCAGTGGGCATACGTTGGCCTTAATAGCTCCGCAGTGTTTTATATTTGAGAGCTGTTGCTTTGCAGATGGCATACTGTATTTACTGGTTCGAGGATTTCGTCGTCAAAATTTGAAAATTCGAATATTTTAGACCACGCCCATTCAATATTAAAACACCTATATTGTTTTCTCTGAACATGCTGAATGCCTATTTTTTTCAGAGACGGTAGATTATTAAGTGTTGCATATGATCTGAAAACATGAGGCAAAACGGATTAGAAGTGACGAAGTTATCAAGCATTTTCTGTATCTCGTTAACAACATTGACTGGGTGATTATGTGACACCGTGACACGACACCTTAACTGGGCACCCTTAACAATTCCCATAATGTTTAACGAGGTGGTTAACGGGGTCACCTAATCACGTGATTAGCTAAACCAATCACTTGATCACACGTATAAATGAATAAACTCGTTATGCTTCATATCTCTGTCATCTGAGAAGTTACAGTTCTAATTTTTTCAGGACAAACGTAATTCGAATGGCCAAACACAATTCAATAAAATTTAGCTCGATTCGACTATCAAAACTATCAAATAAATGCAAAAATGAACCTTCATTCGAAAAAAATGAACTCTAATATTTATCGATTTGACAAATTCCTCGAACCAGTGGTGGAAGTAAGTCATACCAGAAACAATTATTTCAATTGGGCACTCAGTGACTGAGCTATTAAGGCCAACGTAGGCCCACTGACTTTTGGCCCACCCTGTATATTTATATAGGCGTGTTTATTAATGGCTGTGTTTTCAAGATCCAAAGATGCCTGAAGATAAAGAAGGTAATTTAATGACAATAGCTACCCATTAATATTATATAAGTAACAAAAGCTATTATTAACCTGTCCCCCTTTAATTCGATCCCACAAACACATACCGCTCTTTGTGTCTAACTCTTAACATAATTGTGTATAATAATAAAATGAGAAAGTCTCACGTTTGCGCATCATGTCAAAGATCACTGTCAAATTTTTGTCTGTATGTTAACTGTACGTCAGCCGTACGTAAACCACTCGTCCACTCAACCGTGTACTAACCGTGTACTAACCGTGTACTAACCGTGTACTAACCGTGTATTAACCGTGTGGCGTGTGTTTGTGTATTAATCGTACATGAACTGATTTTTATATATATTTAACTGTGTGTCAATCGTGCGTAAAGTGTCCATCGAAAAATTTGCAAGCCGTTTTTTATGAGTTGCTCGGGGACCTCAGGCTTACTTGTCTTACAAAATTGAAGATTTGGTGGAGCCGGAGGGAGAGGATGGCGCTGTCCAGCAGGGACGTAGCCAGGATTTTTCTTTGAGGGGGGGCTGTCGGCGAGCGAAGCGAGCCGACGCGTCCAATCAAGCTGCGCAGCGAGCGAAGCGAGCAAGCTGTGGCAGGGGTCTGGGGGCGCAGCCCCCAGCGGGGTCCAGGGGCGGAGCCCCTTGGCGGGGGCTAGGGGGGGCGCAGCCCCCCGGAAATTTTTTGCGAAACAGGGTGTTTTAGACGACATTTGGCATTAAAGAAATTTGTAGGACAGCAATAAACTGGGATTGAAAAGAATCAAGTACTCACGTAAATTTGGTAACTTCACAACAGCAATCTGCATTCTCCAATCAGAATTTACGACTTACTCAGGCCTCATCGTCTTAAGATTTTTACATTTCCTACGGTCTAGGGGACACTATTGACTATAATTATAGAAGTCTTCTAGAATGTTTGCTTGGATTTAATGACATATATTTACTAAACCACAGTTCAAATCTTTGACTGACTGCAGTCATAAACACAGCCCAGTTACCAGGCGACCATGGGGACTAGGGGGCTTATCTTTTTTCTGGGGTTCGATTTTTTCCGGGGGGGGGGGGGGGCTCCCGCCCCCCTAGCCCCCCCCCTGGCTACGTGCCTGCTGTCCAGTAATTTATGAGTCACCGATTTCCATTGATCGTCCATACATATATCTCCAATCTGTATTTAATGAGCGATGAATTTATTTTCATTGTTTTATACACATTTTAAGTAATGAGCATCAATGCAAATAAAATCAGTAAAACTACAGTTAAACTGGGGGTGGACAGTTTATGTCTTTCCGTTTAAGGGGAGATACACCAAAAACGTTTTTGCCCCGAACATCAATTTTATTTTATATTATGGTTAAATAGACAAAAAAAATAAGATTGCACACCTTCAAAATTTTTTAAAAATATTCCCTCATCGAGAAAAAAAATATTTTTCTTTTTCGAAAATTTTTAAAATTTGGAGAAGTCTACCACTGTAATACCGATAGTTCGGCCAGTTTAAAAGTTTTTTGGCTGATTTTTTTACTGAACATTCCTTACACTCCGTACAAGACAACCCTTTAGAGGATTATATAATAGAACAATAAATGACCAAGTTACAGACCGAACAAGGTAAAAAAAGAAAAATTGGGATTTTTGCCTACCACCAAAGTTGTACATTTTACCACTCGCCCAGGTCATCAGATATCGCTTCTAAAATTCTTGTGAGTGTAGCTGATGATCATATCAAACTTTTTGGAACAGGATTTCTCTCAGTTTTGAGTTTTAAGGTATGAAATGTGCCCTAAACATGACAGACTTCTCCAAATTTTAAAAATTTTCGAAAAAGAAAAATATCTTTTTTCTCGATGAGGGAATATTTTTAAAAATTTTTGAAGGTGTGCAATCTTATTCTTTTTGTCTATTTAACCATAATATGAAATAAAATCGATGTTCGGAGCAAAAACGTTTTTGGTGTATCTCCCCTTAAGGTCTGATCCAAAATTATTCTACTGCGAACTCATGTCTAGGATATGGTAACTTTTTAATGTCTGTCAAATTTAATTTCTATCATCGGAATAAAGTCAATAAACTATAAGTGTATCATTGAATCAATGAAAAAAGTTATTATAAAATTTAAATATTCTTAGTATCACATTATGGCATTGTCATTTTCTTGATCTTCGGCTTCCTCGTTCACTTCTTCAGAGTTAGTATCTACCTACACATATGTAAAAGCTTACATGAAATGCAGGAACGAGGTGGTCTAATAAAAACAAAATGGTTTTCAAAAAGCGGGCATTTCTGATGGCGATGCTTTATAGTTTAAGCACGGAATATTTGATGCACGAAAACCTATTGGACAGAGATGACCTGTGATATGCTCATCAAATCTGGTCATATTTTGTATCTGTTCTTTTTACACAACTTTCTTAATCATAGACACTGATATATGACAGATATTTTGACACATAACTGCTCAACGACTGCTTTTCTTGCTAACTGTACGACAAATTTATTTACAAATTATCTGCTCAAATTTTAAAAACGCCAAAAAAAGATGAACAAATTTGGATTTTTAATGGTTTTGAATGCCTTCGAGTGTTCATTTTAATGTCCGTTCATAATTATGTCCGTTCATTTAATGTCCGGTAAAATAAGGTCCGATAAGGTAGTCAGTTTGAGTTAGGGACTCTGGAAATGTAAAACAAGAACTAATAGTAATTGTAAACTGACCCACTAAAAAGTCTTAAACCATTTTTAAAATGTAGTGTTGAACGTATCGAAAATTATTTTTAGGAGTTGCTCGAGAATTTTACTAGTAGTAAATTAAACACCGTTTATATCGTTTATGCTTAGTCTGGAGAAGAATATATTAAAGTTTAGTTGCCGAATTATTAATCGGAAAATATAGTCGTAAACATTGCTATATTTGCATTATTTCCAGTAGTGGGCGGACACTATCAGCAAAAGAGTCGGTCATCCTTGTCATAAAATGTATTCATCTATTACGTATCATGCAGACAATACCTGTGCATGAATTGTATCTTCCATTCACACGGTGCACAGCTATATAAGTTATTGATCATCGGTTAGTTTTATCATTGTTCATTAGTATGCTGTGCGTCTATCTTTGTTGTCTCTGAAGAAAAACGAATATTTTTTTCGTTTTACAAAATTCTTATCTCCTTCCAGCCTTACTATTTTTGAAACTACTCTTATATTGACTTGAAAAATTCGACAGAGGTTTGCAATTGCATGTCAGAGTTGGTTTTAGTGCGAGGTGATCATGTCGATATTGGACTGCTTCTCTCACAAAGGCTCCAGGACTATGAGTATGGACAATGGGCCGGACAAGTTCGAACGAGTTCAGAAGAGCCAAATCCAGTTAGTGGACAAGTTTAAGAACAGTGAAAAGATTGAGAAGATTGACAGAAGTCTAGTTTACAAGATGAACTCTGAAAATGAAATAAAGGTAAATATCGCCAAACTTTCAATATTCTTTGTATTGATCTTATAATGTATAATGACGTTATAGGTGCAGTATTTAAACAATCTGCTATTGCTTTATTTTCTATGTCAATGTCATTAAGTTGGTTGATCAGTGTATTGGATTTCTAGACTATTCTACATTTGATTTTAGCATAAAACATAAGTTACTGGTATTTGGTTATCCGTATCTATTAAAGTCCGAGTAGCCGTCGTGTTGTGGTTTATCAGAGCGACTCTTTACCTACAAGGCAACTGTTTTTACTAATTGTAGAGAGAAATCTCAAGCCGCCAAAGAGTTTCTGATTTCTTAGTCTAACTGTCTAAGAGAGAGATTGACTTCCGACAAAGAAAGAGTACAAGAATCAGTGCGGACAGTGATATCGAAAAGGGAAGAAACAGTGATACTGACGACTCAGTCAGAGAGATTGACGTTGATGCAGCGACTTGGAGTTGGAACCAACTGACCAACTCCTACGCAGTACTTCAGACGGGCCCGGATCTCCGAACAACGCGGTAAGGAACGAGATTACCAGATATTTGAAGGACAAGCCCCAGAGACGTAATCCCCTGGAGTTCTGGCGGAAAATCACAAAATTCGGCATTTTAACCGGAACCGGGATTACTGGCCCCGGACAATTTTTACCGGGACCGGGATTAAGCTGGGATCCCGGTCGAACCTTGTATATGGGTTCTGTTGGAAGCTTCTTTTAGAAGCTTCTTTTAGAAGCTTCCTTCCGGAAGGAAGTTTTTTATCTGTGATTGATCAAATTAGAAGAAGAACAAAACATGTCTAGTCAGGTCAATCGTCATACTCATAAAACAATTAAAAACTTGACAGAAGTTTCTCAGACAGGAGTTTCTCAGGTTTATAATGATTAATGAGTTGGTGTGTGAATAAAGCTACGAGTACAATTTGTCTACTGTTTCGAGTCATTGTTACCTTGATTAGTACCACATGAGTACCGGCGAGCACCACCGTCACTGTCAGCCATTATATCCCCTTTACTATTTATTTTATTCACTTTGATCATAGCGCAACTCTAGATTTCAAGTTGGTTTTAGTGCGAGGTGATCATGTCGATATTGGACTGCCTCTCTCACAAAGGCTCCAGGACTAATAACTGTGAGTATGGACAATGGGCCGGAAAAATTCGAACAAGTACACAAGAGTAAACTCCAGTTAGTGAAGTTTAAGGTAAAAAATGCAAAGATACCCACTTTTCATGGCAGTTAAACATTGTTATCTTGACGAGGAGATAATTCAAAGTACAGTTAAACCCCGATTTACTGCGGGTGCTAACAACCCGCGGTAAATCGGGGTTTTGGTTGTTGGGGTTCAAAATTGGCCAAAAAGGTTGGGATTGCACTCAGTAACTTAATAGTATCAACATGTTAGAAATTCAATCAAATTCTTGCTTTCTTTGCAGTTTGTAGTACATCGCAAATCGTATCGAAATCTGTAATTACTAGCTATCAGTATCAAAATCTGTATGTTAAGATCGGAACAGATCACATATTTCCCCTGTAGCACGAACTGACCCTTCTCAAACACAGTGGTGCCCTGTCATAGGAGTACTGTCAAGCATCACAGCAGCAAAGGCATTATACGAGAACATGGTCACGTGATTCAATGAGCAGTGTGGCGCACGAGCTTGCGTATTGCTCATCTATATAAGCACTGCAGCAAGGGATCTCGTATCAAGTCAATCTATCCCAAGTCAATATATCCATATTTAGTCTGTACATCAGCCGTACATCATGAAGCGATCTAATTCCACTATATCTACCGGAGAATCTCCTTCCTCTAATCGAAAACCTCTAACCATCGGACAGAAGAGAGAAGTGATAAAAATGTTGAAGAGCGGTAAATCCTCCTCTTCAGTTGCCCTACACTTTGGAATCGGTGAGACAACTGTTCGAAACATCGGGGTTTTACTGTATAGGTTTAACTTTAACGTTATGTTCGTTATTCATTTTACTTATCTTCACTTAGTTCACTATTAGTATTACATCGTGGACGTCCTCCTTAGTTCTTGGCTGAGCTGAGATCCGTCAAGATTTGATTTCGTCCATCAAATGTTCGTATTTTCTCGTCCCATTACTTTTTGCGTGACGTGATATAAAACCCTTTACATCGAAAGGGTCTTAGGTCAGATGGTGAATACCGAGATATGAGTGAGTGAGTGTGTGTCAGGAGCATGATTGCGTACAACATGTGCATAAGTTCAGACTGCAGCTTTTAAACTTCAAGCAGTATATGATATTATAAATTATAATAATTATATCAAGCACGAATGTACAATATTACATGAATGGCAGATCACTTTTTTAATTGGTCCAATTTATCGCAACAATTCAAGCGGTATACCATGAAAAAACTATCCATAAAACTTTAATTAGATCATAAGCACAGAGGAAAGCTGAAGAGGCGTATCAAATAAAATACAAATAAAGTTATCACTTATTATACACCACATTGCTGCATATCATTCAATAAAAAACAGCGAGAACTCAGATCAAAAGAAGGCTTTTGAGACTGAGAGTGATTGTATCATTTGGGAAATAAACAGATCATCTTATTCATAAAATTATGTGTTCTCTGGCATGGACATTGTCCATTGGACAATGGGAACTGTAATTTATAAATTGCATTACATTAGTTCAGCGTATCTCCCTTTACATAGTTTACAACATCATTTGTGTATCTGGTCATTTTGTCTCCAATACTTATTGCCTATATTTGATTCACCCGTTTCATTGTCCGACGGCTTTTTTTTCTTCATCTATTTAAGTCAAACTTGTGACTCGACGTATTATTAGTACTTCTTGAAATCGTTTAAATACTAACTCTCTTGGTGTAAAACAGACGTTGATCCTTTGCTTATTCCTCCAGCAATGATACTCAATCAGTACCATACAATTTATGCACATATCTTGCTATGTTTTTGTCATGAGTTTGAGTTTTAGATTTGTCATATGCTATGAAAGAAACCCAATCCTAAACAATTTGATTATAAAATATTCTCCCACTGCGACTACCTGAACATTTTCCAACCTATCTGGGAAATAAGGTATTGTGTGACTCAATAATTGAGTTTCGAGTCTCCTATCATTACCTGTTGCAGGGCTGTTTATTACTTCCCCTTCTCTCAACTCTGAGTTTTGTTTTCGATAGCTTCGTTTCTTGAAATATGGGGCACTCTGTCAAATCTGTCAAACGAAGTTGGCGTAAGAAGAAACCGAAAAACTGTCCTCCTTCTGAGAATGCGGTAAGCAGTAAGCACAAATATCCACTGTTCAAATGCTTATCACTCATTATTTATAGTCACATCACATTGCATTGCATTAAATCACATAACATTACATCACATTACATGGAAATGCCTTGAATACAACTCAAAAACAGTCAGTAAAATAGGCTTGTTGCCACTAGAAAGTCTTTTGAGAGCCAACCTAGCTTACTATATCCCTAACCAGTAACTATGCCGCTAACACTAACCCAAAACCGAACAAAGACCCTGTTCAAAATTGAAGGGGGCAAAATACAATGTCGAGTTGGTGGAAATTGTTGGACAATGTAAAGACAATGTTACCTGACACAGATCTCAAGACGAGTTGAAGAAGTCGAATCTTCCTTAGAAGTACAACTTCCCTAGAAGTACTTAAGTTCTGAGTTATTCAAGAGTTGCGTGTGGGTAAAGAAATCTGGAACCTGGGCCACCCAGTACTATTGTTTCCGAAAACAATTTGGCACCCTGATTTTGCTGCTTAATGTACATTTCCATCACTCTCCTCCCACGAGCTTCAGCAAATGCATACTTGCCCATCTGATTTGACTTGTAAATTACATCGAACTGGCCACATTATCTTGCCGCGTTGTACGTGAAACGAACGAAGTAGCATGGTTTCATAGTATAATCTCGGAGTGGACCTTAAAGCATCACACCTACTTAGGGGTTATTCACATATTATTACGTAATCAATATTTTAGCAATTTGTATCTCCCTCCGTAATCAACCGTAATCAACCGTAATCAACCGTAATCAAGACTCACCCCCAGCAAAATTACGTAATCATGGCCTGACTTTTTTCCCTGGAAAAAAACTTTCCTCTACGTTTCATGCTACCGGTTAATCATTATGAGCTGGATACCCGATCCATTCCTAAATTTTATCACTATCAGAGTGAAATTGAGTGGAATTTGAATTAACGGTAATCAACCGTAATCATTTGGGAACCCTCTCCCCCCTCGGCTGATTACGTAATATGTGAACGACCCCGGCCCTTAAAATTACTTACAGTTAGCTATGATGCAGTTCCCACTTACATTGCCATACTCACTGCGAGGAACAAGTCATGGAATTATGAAGCAGTAGTTTTTATCTCACTACGAAAGTTCGTTGCTATGTCTGCGACTGGCCAATCTATTGTGCAGTGCTGAGTGAATCACATGTAGTTTTATGATCATTCGATCAGCGCAGGAACACTTTTTGGCGTTAAAGTTTCCATGTGATCAGTATAGGCACGCTTCCGCGGAATGTGTAGTTATAGTTTAAGTTGTAGTTATGACATCGGTCTTTGTTCACGTGCAGTCTCGTTAACCTGTTAACTACACGTTGCACCATTGTTGCTAAGTAGTGGTTACCTAGACAACGTTAATAAACTATAAACTAAAACATCTAGTATAGGCCAAGTATTATAATTGTAATTTGTAGATGTCAGATGTTTTCTTGTCTTCGATATTCTCGATGCCTGCGGTTCAGCCGGCTTTAAAGAAAATCTCGACAGCGGTTTTGGGAGGAGTTTCCCCTCTGACAGCACTACCGGAGGTTCTGAAAGTGCAACTCGAAGAATTCAACTCCGAGGTACAAGCTGATTCTTAAATAAGGGTCTATGGTCTAGTAGATTTTAGTATGATATCTTATTAATATTATCATTTCACGATTTCTGTTTTTTAAAACTCACATTTCAAGTCGCATATAAAATGTTCTCAAAGTTTGAGCGTACATTTTCATTAATATCAACATACTACTAGTACTAGGTGTGAAACGGCCTGAAAATCATAATCTAGAAATTTAATAACAACCCGGCAATATACTCTATCTCTGTATCTGTAATTACTGGCTGGATAAGCGTGGAGATGTCTGAGGATCCCGGATAAGATCCTGGCACAGCCAACAGACGATTGGAGAACTCTAAAAGAGAAACACAAGTCCAGCAAGTCAAAATCTCGTTCGTGACCGGAGATTGTGCCACACAAAGCTCGCCAAGCAGGATGTGCAGGATTTCCAAGAAATCCTGGGAGTTATTAAATATTCCTCTTATTATGTTATTGAATGAATTACTACTCTCGTCACGAATCGATAGTTTTCTATCACTTGTATAAGTTGTATATATAGTTGTATATAGTTGTTTATATTATATAGACTATAGTTGTAGATGAACGTTTGGCACCTTACAAATCCTTGCTTTCCCTAGGTTATAGTTTATTTAGAAATGCTTCATTCGAATTCATATTATGTAACCGTATACTTCCCTCCCGCTCGTGCGCGCCACCCGACTACCATAAGTCTGATGGTGGTACTAGAGTACTAGTCGGGTGCCACTCAAATCCTACCACAGCTGCACTTACTCCTATAAGAAACGCGATATTGCATATCATATAGAATATTTATCTTACACTACATAGTACACATAACTGCAGTTGATTGAAATTAAGACTTAGCATTTTTTAAACATTTCAGCTCAAGATCTAGAGACTGATTTGAGCTGAAATACGCTGGAAATCAATTCTTTGCCTCAACATTCGAAATTCGGCATTTTAAAGGATGAGGGGACCTTAGAAAAAGTTTTTTTCTCGTGCAAATCCTTTTATTACATTAATCGTATAAACCACTTTAGTGAAATCCGCAAAGTTGTATTTCATTCGCGCGCCGAGATATCCAGCCAAAACAATTTGAACCTGTGACGTCAATTGTGTGAGTTGCTCTGATCCGCGCATATAGAAATACAGGTAAAATGAGCGTGCGGGCCGACTAAATTACTAATTAAGAATAAATTAACAATTTACGATACGAACGAGCCTATAACCAATGGAGAGGAGACTTTTTATGACCGGTTGAAAAAAGAATTATCACCCTACGATAACCATGAGCCGAGATACACCTGGAATAAGATTGGAGTCACACAGAAAGGCATGTAAATTATGTATATTTATAGCTACCAACGTAACACCTAGCAACTCCCTGTTTCGTACCACAGTTGATATATCAACATGTCATATCAACACAACACGGTCCTAATAAAAATGGATCGGGTAGGTATGAAATGCATGTCTTCATTCCAGTTGGACAAGCACCAAGCTTTTAAGTTCTAACTCACTATGTGACACTACTTATAACGTAAGCAAGATTTGCAACTATTACACCATGCAATATTATACCAAGCATAGCAGACGAACACATCCACATTCGTTACGCTTTACACTCAAGTCACAGCAAACTAAAACGGTAAATTATAAATGAGTGTACAACTAAAGGCCGGTACACGCGCAGTGTCAAACCGCACGTGCGTACTCAGATAGAAATGTCTTCTACTACATCATACATTCTTTTTAATTGTGTCCATATCGGGTTTCAAACAAGTCAAAACAAAATAGCAGTTTGTGGTTTAGTTAGCAGATGCTACTTATCTTAGCTATTTATAAATAGAAATACCTACTATACTATACAACTACAAGAAAGCCTTTTCTGAGTTACATTTAACTATTATTATTAAAGAGAATTATTCGTAACTTAGACTAATTCAGTGCAACCAAAGATACCGCTCTCGCAAACGCCAAAGGTAACACGACGTAATTAAAACATAACAGAACAAAATGTTGACACGAGCAAAGGGTGCGCGCGCACGTTGGTCTTAACACATAAGTGACGTCACAGCCCAAAATTGCTATCAGCCAATAGGAGCGCGGCGTGATATTGCACGAATTATCGATTTCACAGTCCGGCGTATTTTTTGATTCTACACACTTTCACAGGACTTAAACGCGAATATTTGGAAGTAAATTCTAAGGTCCCCTCATCCTTTAAGCTTCGTTTCGTAGTCAAAATTATATATAATTATATATAATGGAATTTCGTGTTATGGTAAACTGAAAGCTAAGGACTAAGAAAATTCAAATGTTTAATTGTAACTGAAGACTACTCTGTGTTTGAGTTCTATGATTAAGTTGTATTTCTTAGTGCTCTCATGTGCGGCTTTGGAGGGGCCAGTTTAGGGCATATTATGGGGGTTATTGTGATTAAATTCTTTTAGCAACTGCTCTTTTATAAAATTATTCATTACTAGTGTAACCCGGCCTTCGGCCGGAATTTCACTGCCGCAGTTAAAAAGGGTAGGAGTGATTACCCGCTGAGTCAAAACCCGCATTAGGTGAGCAATTCTATTCGGAGTTCCCTCACGTATCCAATAGTATCTGTACCACGACTATTACACCTCATCACTCCCGTCTTAAACCGCTTTAAATCGTTTTAGAAATTAACCCTTATTAACTCCGCACCACACCCGCCTTATATTTGAAAACATGCATTACATTGTCGTATGAAAGTAAACAAACCGACCGCAATGAGTGCCTCCCCCCCCCCCCCCCCCCTAATAAACTTATAGTATTATATGCATAAACATTGTCGTATGAAAGTATGAACTCTCTCTACAGTTTAAACAGACCACAATCAGTGCCCAAGTACACTCCTAATATCACTTGCGGAGCTAACCTAATTACCATCGCTACAAAGAGAGCGAATAGGAAGAAAAAGTGAGCCATTTTAGTGGCTCACTCCATAATGTTGCATTAATAGTACAAAACCATCAATTAAGCCACTTACCACCGGCCGATTTTTATAAAATTTGCTTATTGGCTTCGTCAGAGTTTTGTCGGCACTATACCGAAAAAACCAGTCCCATAACTCTTACCGTTTATTTTGTATAACCGTTCGGAAATTTCAAACATACACACACACACACACACACACACACGGATTTCTTGGTATTATTAAGGTGATTTTTCAAGAAAGTCACACTTTATGCGGTACAACCTGTATACTTAACGGTTAACTCCCCCTAACACCAGGTTTGCAGTTCCGTTACTTGATATCGCCTAGAATTATGATTCAATAAGCACGGTACGCACTTAGTAAATTAGATATGTCTGTAATAAATAGTATTTAAAATATTTATTGTATTATTCTTTACGTATAGGCGAGAATAGCGGAAGAAGAATATAATATGGTAGTCACGATCCAATAGAATTAAATATACAGATTCTCGAATCATAAAATTAAATTATATATACAAAAATTTTAAAGATTTAGCGCATATAACATATTATGCTTTAGCTCTCTAGAAGCTACTTCTTTTGCGGTGACTCGTTCTTTTCTATCTCTTCTTGATTTTTAGAATCGTCGGGCAGATCTATAGAGAATAGATGCAGATACTACTGGAATTGCAATTCTATGATTCAGGGTCATCATATTTGCGGGGGACAAAGGGGCTTCAATTTTATAAGTTTAGATTCTTTGTTACTTGGGAGAGCAGGGGTGAAGCTACACATTTAAAAGATATCACACAATACTTTTTCTTTGGTCGAGAAAATGCAAAAGCCCAAGTTTTATATACAAGTACTCCCAACTCCCCAGGCCCTGTAAATGTACATAAGCTGGTTTCAGGTCACTTTAATTTTAGGTCTTCATAACTCTTACCGTTTATTTTGTATAACCGTTCGGAAATTTCAAACATACACACACACACACACACACACACACGGATTTCTTGGTATTATTAAGGTGATTTTTCAAGAAAGTCACACTTTATGCGGTACAACCTGTATACTTAACGGTTAACTCCCCCTAACACCAGGTTTGCAGTTCCGTTACTTGATATCGCCTAGAATTATGATTCAATAAGCACGGTACGCACTTAGTAAATTAGATATGTCTGTAATAAATAGTATTTAAAATATTTATTGTATTATTCTTTACGTATAGGCGAGAATAGCGGAAGAAGAATATAATATGGTAGTCACGATCCAATAGAATTAAATATACAGATTCTCGAATCATAAAATTAAATTATATATACAACCATTTTAAAGATTTAGCGCATATAACATATTATGCTTTAGCTCTCTAGAAGCTACTTCTTTTGCGGTGACTCGTTCTTTTCTATCTCTTCTTGATTTTTAGAATCGTCGTGCAGATCTATAGAGAATAGATGCAGATACTACTGGAATTGCAATTCTATGATTCAGGGTCATCATATTTGCGGGGGACAAAGGGGCTTCAATTTCATAAGTTAGATTGTACAACCTGTATACTTAACGGTTAACTCCCCCTAACACCAGGTTTGCAGTTCCGTTACTTGATATCGCCTAGAATTATGATTCAATAAGCACGGTACGCACTTAGTAAATTAGATATGTCTGTAATAAATAGTATTTAAAATATTTATTGTATTATTCTTTACGTATAGGCGAGAATAGCGGAAGAAGAATATAATATGGTAGTCACGATCCAATAGAATTAAATATACAGATTCTCGAATCATAAAATTAAATTATATATACAACCATTTTAAAGATTTAGCGCATATAACATATTATGCTTTAGCTCTCTAGAAGCTACTTCTTTTGCGGTGACTCGTTCTTTTCTATCTCTTCTTGATTTTTAGAATCGTCGTGCAGATCTATAGAGAATAGATGCAGATACTACTGGAATTGCAATTCTATGATTCAGGGTCATCATATTTGCGGGGGACAAAGGGGCTTCAATTTCATAAGTTTAGATTCTTTGCTACTTAGGAGAGCAGGGGTGAAGCTACACATTTAAAAGATATCACACAATACTTTTTCTTTGGTCGAGAAAATGCAAAAGCCCAAGTTTTATTGCATGTTATACAAGTACTCCTAACTCCCCAGGCCCTGTAAATGTACATAAGCTGGTTTCAGGTCACTTTAATTTTAGGTCACTTTAATTTTAGGTCACTTTAATTTTAGGTCACTTTAATTTTTGGTCACTTTAATTTCAGGTCACTTTAATTTTAGTTCACTTTAATTTTAGGTCACTTTAATTTTAGGTCACTTTAATTTTAGGTCACTTTAACTTCAGGTCCGGTCACTTTAATTTCGCAGGTCACTTTAATTTCAGGTCACTTTAATATTTTCAGGTCACTTTAATTTCAGGTCACTTTAATATTTTCAGGTCACTTTAATTTCAGGTCACTTTAATATTTTCAGGTCACTTTAATTTCAGGTCACTTTAATTTCAGGTCACTACGATAATTACCTTATTCCCTAACTGTCAACAAATTAGTACCGACTCACATTATATGTAATTTAAATGTGACCCTTATCTTTATTTCTCTTTCCAATACCTGCAATATTCTGTTGTAAGATCGTTTCGTTATTTTGTAGTCTCTTTTTATAGTCGTGGTCGGTTAGCCCAGTACAACCAGTCGCTGAATGGCAGGTCGAACTAGACTCAAATCCCGGCGAGATAGGACTGGGTCGAATCGAAGTAAAGCGCCACTAATAAGTAGAATGGTGAGTTGTCGTGGGAACGGATTAATATTCAGATTTCAGAGACTCAAGTCATCACTCATCACACACCATCATATAACCACATATTGAACTTGTTCAGCAGACGTTTAGTTGACTTCGATTGACTGATGTTTTAACTTTAACTGAAACAAATTTTCAGTTTCAAAATGAAAAATAGATTTATAGTTTTATAAAATAAACGGAGGGCCTAAGAAGCATTTTAATCTACAGAGAAATAATCGGATCTTGGACAATTGTCTCGTTTCTCCCTCTCTATTTCCCAACTTTCCCCCTCACACATTATATGTGACATACAATGATAAAGTTACTTTTCTATAAGATTAAGAAGGCATGATTGAATTAGAAGGATCCCGCTTGGTAAACCGATAAGTAACAGAAAGAGCTCGCAACTTGTTACTTTTTATGGCAGAGTCTCTAACTTGAAAAAGTCCCCAACATTGTTTGTACTCTAAAACTAATTGGTCTTAACAAACTTTAGGGCCAAACTTTAAACCCCTACCTACAGCCCTGAGTTATAACTCGTAATAAACTGAGGAAGAAACCTGATCTGCCGTGAGGTGCAGCTGGCAACTTTACTCAATTGTTGTCTGCCTCTCAATCTGCCCGGGACCTGGCCACATATTTAAAGTTCTATGCGGTTTTGTAGTTGTACACGGTTCACTCTCATCTTCCATGGTCTCAAATAAGTTCTCCCGTCTGAAATCTGAGAAAGAGAAACCGAAAAACAGGCCTAAGGTGAAATCCAAACAGAAACAGAAAGGGAAGCCACAAGAGAAACCATATGTACACTTGATCGCGGTTAGTTTCCCAGGCGCACCCTCTTTTCTTCCTTTTATAAGAAACAGAACCATTTCAAGGTCTAACTTGATACTTTGATAACAATTATGGCTGTACAATTACACTGCTAGAATTATTAAACGGGATGGGTAAACGAACCATTTCCAAACCTTTCCTCCTCATAACACTGGTCAATATATTAAGTGATAAGTCACACACTCTCCAAAGTAGTAAACTACTTCCTCAGAGAGTCAGAGGTGTAAATAATACGTGGTTGTACGCAGTGGTAGCTACACAAACCGACACACCTGTTGTTTAAATATTGCATTGTTTGTGTTGACATTTGCATATAGTATTAGTAACTGTTGTCTCAATGATTCGTGCAGACAGTAAATCGCCGAGTTCGAGTATCAGTTCAAGTTCTAAGTCGTCCACCTGGTTGAGAATATCTTCAACGAGCTCTTCGACGTCCTCTAATTCCAAGGTTTCAGACAAATCGTCTTCAGTGAAAGTTCCGTGGCCTTTAACTCCGTCTCGAGATGTTCAGATTAAGACTTGGGATTCGTCGAATAATTTAATTGAAGTTAGATTAGTTAAGTCTGAATTTGGAGCTGAGGTCCATGTGATAAAACCTGAGGTAATGCATACCACTTTCAGCTGTTAATGATATCCGTATTTCACGATAATTTCTCTTCTCATACCATGGTTCACTTATAGACTGACCGATAGACCACTCAGATTAAATTTTTGATTGTGACCTTAGACAGTAGAAATCATGACAAGGAAAAACTGAACAACCAAAAGACGGATAAACGGAATGGTAGTGACAAATGACAATCACAGAATAGATTAAGCTAGCTTAGTATTAACAGTAAACAGCAATCATTAGTGAAATATTTTCATTACTTGACGACTGTATTGTTAATTAATGATGAATACGATACAATTGCTAAAATTCGTTGGTATATTAAGGAATTCAAAAACCAATCCTACAAACTCAAGAGAAAAAGTGTTCACTTTCCAGCTCTTCAATCTACGTAAACTATATATAATAGGTAAAAATATAATATTAATCATAAGCTAAAATGTACAAATCTTTGTATTCTAAATGGGGAAAAAGAAGAAACATTGTCAGTCAGTCGAGAAAATTGTCAGTCAGGCTATATGGCAGCTTTGTAGATGTTGTGACTATGCTAGTAGTGGTCCCAGGCTTGCGACTGGAATTGCGGTGTTAAATCGAATTAATGGTATACCAACGATCCACCTCCCACTTGTTGTTTGGTACTTAGCATTAATAGTGTTATTTTGTAAGGAGCAATTTGAAATCTGTGCATATCATTTCTGAGTATTACCAGTGACCAGAAGTTACTTACACTGTAAATGTTTCAAACTATTGACTATTTGATTAATTTTATATAAATTACTACTGGCATCTTCATTATAAAGCAGGAAGAACCAATTTATCTAACTGTCGACAGATTAGTCCGATAAAGCGCTCTCAAAAATCTAATAAGAAAGCTACTTTTTTCAACTAAGCTTAACCGATTTTTGTTTCAGACTGACGCCTCGGCGGACCAAAAAGACGAATGCATACTTGTGGCACCTGCTGGCAATGATGGTGAGATTTTGTAATTCTATAATTATCTTAAATCAGGCTTTAAAGTCATCGAATGTGGTCATTTGTCTTCCTTCTTTCTTTTGAATAACCAACAAATTCAGTTGACATTGAACTTTCTGACATTTTATTTTCAGGAGATATCGCGAATGGTTCAGCTAAAGTTGACCGATCTATGAACGCTTTGTGTGGCAGGAGTGCTAAGTGAGTATAACGCTTTGTGTGGCAGGAGTGCTAAGTGAGTATAACGATTTGTGTGGCAGGAGTGCTAAGTGAGTATAACGCTTTGTGTGGCAGGAGTGCTAAGTGAGTATAACGATTTGTGTGGCAGGAGTGCTAAGTGAGTATAACGCTTTGTGTGGCAGGAGTGCTAAGTGAGTATAAAGCAGGTGCTTCTCTCCAAACACTTGCACTGATGACCTGCCAATAAAAATAAAAACAGATAATTCCGAAATTAATTAAATTGTATAATCGTGGGAAAATGTGAATTGAATTTCAGTACAACATTTTATTCGCCTGTTATAAACATTCCTTATCTAATACTCGTGTACTTCTACCATAATTATTGTTATCAATTGAAAGTATAATTAATAATTCATATTCTATCGTTTTTCAGAGATGTGCCTAAGATAGATTCTGGGGTGAGGATGTTGTGTTTGGACGGAGGCGGTGCAAAAGGCGTCATCGAGGCTACAATTCTTGATAAAATTTTCATAACTGTAGCTACAACTTTAAAGGTACTAATAATTAGCCTCATTATCTCCTAATTTTCTATCATCTTAAACCACCGGTAAACCGTGGCGACCAGTTACAGTGACCAGCTTTTTTCTACAGCGGTATTTTAATTTAATTTTGGCCGAACTGTAATTATCTTAAAATGGTTGCTACTCGTTTATAACTTAACGAGTCTCTTTACAGTACCAGCCCCATGTGCTCAACTGGGTCACATTAGTTCTCGAAACAGACGAAAAAGACAAAAATAAAGATAAAGATAAGGATAAGGATAAGGATAAAGATAAGGAGAAAGATAAGGACAAGGACATGACATTAGAGAAAGCAGAAAAGATTGGAGCGAAAGAAGCCAAGGCTGCTGAGAAAGAAGCCAAAGCTGCAGAGAAATTAAGGATTAAAGAAGATTATATCGAAGCTCTTGTGCTCAGTATTTTGAACAAGGATCATAATTCGAAAACATTCAAGAAGGTAAGTCTACAGATAGCTCTCATACGATAAGATCATGTTACAGCTAAAAACATTTAAAAGAATTCACCGTGTCTTTACAAATGACAGTGAAATGAAAATTTATTTCTGCGATATTATTTTACCCAAAATCCTCATTTAGATACAACGAATAGATCGAACTAAGGATTTGTCAGATCACAGAAAGGTTATAAGTATTATGAGTGGAGCAATAGACCAGAATGACATGTTTATACCGTTCACACATCGCCAAAAGAGGGCCATATTTAAGGACGAGGACTTAAGAAGAGTACCCGGACTAGAAATCAAGGTAAGGTAGATTCTTGAAATGTTGAACGACCGTCCCCCTGTGCTATTTAACATGTTTAAGTTACTCAAACTGATTAGAGCCATGGATATATTTCACTGCTACACAATAAGAGGCACACCTTTGTAGTAAGATGAATTATTTTCTGTAAAAGGTGAACTTTTATCAGTCTGCTGATATGAATAATAACGTTCTTTTTTAAGGTGAATTCTTCAGAATTTATCTTTGTCACTCGATGATCGTTTTTTCCGATACAGGATTTTCTTCACGGGGCATCTAAGTACTGGGCGTTAATTGACTCCGATCAGACAGATGAAACTAGAGAGAAAATCAAGTCAGATGTGTTGCCTTTCTTCGAAATCGACGGGACAAAGGTTGGTACATTTCTTTTAAAATTAAAATGTTTATCTTTAAATTTTTTCGGGATGTTTAAAAATTGTGTATAAACATTTAACATCGTCGTATGATTATAAAGAATATTGAAGTCAACGTTATTAATATTTAATATTTATGTCACATAAAATTTGGCATCTGCCCAAATGTCAATGACCTCCATTACACATTTATTTATAACTTATGTGTAATGGAGGTCATTGACATTTGGGCAGCAGCTATTTTTAGAGTAAAGAGTATGGTCACGTATCATACATATTTTGACATATTCTTAAATATGTTAGAAAATCTGCGTCACCTTTGCACTATTTATTTCATAATATACAACCCAATTTTATCGATTTGATCAATTCTTTAGCAGTTAAGATTTAAATCTTCTCAGATGAAATGCATGAAAATGTTAGTGCCGGCAACATTCCTACTTACCAACTTTAATTCACCAAAAATGGCGAAGTATGAAAACAGAGATCTTCTTATATTTTACTGGGACCAACCGGTGAAAACTAAGAAAGCTAACATCATAAGAGGTTAGTTTTTAACTTTGTGCATTAAATTAGTACATTTAAGGTTATTGGATGTGCTTAAAATGACCTGTATTTTTACCTATAAGTATTAAGAACCTACTTTCTTGTTGCTAGGTGACAGATTAAAAGAACGGTCGTGTAAAAGTTTTAATTTGATTTATATGTAATAGCTTGTTTTATAACTTAACGATTGCTCCTCTGCCCAGATAGGCTGCTAGGAGTGGGGGACCAGCATTACAGGGAGGTCTACAACCCCGAGAAGTTTATAGAAGAACTGCTTGCTACAGACATGTTCGACCTGTTGATCGGGACCAGTACTGGGAGTATACTGTCGTTTGGTATGGGATACAAGGGTCTCTCACCTCAGGCAAGTATATTCTTGTCGAGGACGATTTTAAATCTCGAGAATATTTTTACTGACTGTTAGTTGGATTCTTTGGTCATTTGTGTGCAGTGATCTGTGATCTGTGATCTGTGATCTGTGATATGTAATCTGTGATCTGTGATCGCTCTAATTAACCTTTGCAGGAGTGCAGGGACGTCTACCTGGAATCCATAAAAAACATATTTTCTAAAAAATACGACCAGAGTTCGACTGGAAAAGTTGGGCTTGGAGACACTCTCTTTAGAACAATCGGTGATCTCGTTGGACAAGGTGCGTAGATAAACATGTTCTAAATATTTTCAGTTTATATGTTGAGGATTGTTCTTTCATTTTATCAGTCTGGTTCTTTGGGATTGCCAATTGACGACCTTGGAAAATTGTTGATATTTATGTAACAGCAACGTCATTAACTCCGCAGGTCATTACTCGATTGACGGAGTGAGCGACACACTAGAAGATAACTACAACATCGGTAATCCAACCCGTGCCCTGATGGGAGGTGGCCACCACCGCAGGGAGTGCATCTGTGCGTGTGTGGCTCTCAACTGGCAATCCCAAACCCTGGAGACCTTTGATTCCCACAACCCCAAGTATAAAGATTGGGACCTCATTCAGTTTCTGACCGCCAGTAGTGATGCTCCAGTTTATTTCACTACTCCCTTCACCGTCAAATGTAAGTTTTAACAAGAAGATGACTACATTTTAAACTTAATTTCGTCGTATATAATGGACCGAGTTTTGTCATTCTGTGCCTCATTTTGCTGACTCCTACCTCCCATTTGTCTTCAGCTCCGAAGGGTGACGGAACAGATTACATAGATGGTGGTCTGGGAGCCAACTGTCCTGCTGTGCAGGGGATTGACCTCGCTAAAGAGAGGTTTGTGCGGTTTTATCTTAGTTGCATTGTTTATATTGTCATTTTGCAGTAGCTCACGCCTCACAAGCTCTGCTAAAGACAAGACTAAATTTTGCATTCGTTGCTTATTTTTCTTCTCTTATCACTAAGTCACTACCTTATCTAGCTGTGTTAAGCGATAAGTTTATTTGTGTATCACTGTGTTACACCATGTCCGCTGTCCGGTTATATACGAGAATTTAAACTTAAAGATACGAGAGAAATTGCAGCATCGCTTCTTTTTTTCTTTTGTTTTAAAGAATTCAAATCCAATTTAAATACGCATACATATTACATAATTCATTAATTCAGTATGAAATTTACTTTTAACGGCTAATACTCATCCATACGCACGAAAAGTTAAAATAACCGTGCTACAAATTCAACAGAAAACACCAAATGACTCACACTCTAGCTCCATGATACATAATTATTTATAAAATGAATTTAACAAATACTCCTCCCTGTCAGATGGCGAGGAGCGGATATAGAACTGATATTATCTATGGGCGCTGGGAAGGATATAAACCCTCCGGCAGTGCCCAAAAGTGGCGGTGATTGGTTGAAAACACTTTGCAGTATGGTAACCGATGGTGACAATATTTGGGAACGATTCGTCCTGCCCCTTCTCGACATTGATGAGGTCAGGATCTGAAAGTTCACTACAAGTACAACAATAGTTTCATGGTCACTGATTTCGACATCACATGGAAAACATACCCCTACTGTTTCCTTTTTAACACTTGATTCAATACTTTCATATTACATCTTATCTTAGGCCTGTAAACACGCAGAGCGCTTACGAATCCAGCCGAGGATGGAGCTAGCTAACTTCAAAGCGGACAGCACCCAAGTTATTGAGATGTGTAATCTAGCTGAAGAATGGCTCAATACTCACGAAGGATTTTCTAATGTAAATAAATGTTTGATTAAGATCAGCATTATAATAAATATATTAAATAAATATAAACGTTATCAAAATTGTTGGTCATGAAAACTGTTTGCCGAGCGCTCAATTCCACAAAATAATTGTTCAACTCCTAGAGCTGTAAGAGCCAATCGTTCTATCAGTAACCATCTGGCATCCTTACACAGGTGACAGAAGCAGCAGGTATGATTATCGCTAAGTCAATGAAGCTGGGTGTTGAGACAAGGATTCTAACGGAACAAGATCTGCTCGATTGGTTAGCGCAGAGTTTACCTATCGGAAAGAGTCTGTTCAAATCTCGAGCTAAAACTCAAACTGAACCTGATCAGAAAGAGGGAATTACTAACGATAGTTTGGATATGAGATTCGGAAGAGAACTCCATTCGTAAGTTTCAATAATTTCCTCTGAGAGATTGTGTTCTTCTTACAGTTAGTTATCTAATTATCTAATTATCTAATTGATTATTAGCCTGAACCCAAGAAGTTGTTGTTTTTCAGGCTGTACGTTTGTCCGAACGCAAAGTTGCAGAAGAGGTTCCCGGCTATTGATAAGAACTTTATCTATGTTCCTAAGCCTGTGTCAGTGGGTCAGACTGATGTAAGTATGTTTTGGTATACTATTTCTCAAATATTTACCAATGCACATGCAATAGAATCTCACACGCGCAGTAAAGTACCAGTCATAAGTTATTTGCCTTTTAATTTGAATTCCATCCTACTGATTAAGAACTATTTAACATAAGCTTAGGTCTTATCATGTTCATATTGGCGAGAGTATTGAAACTTAATAACATAGGTGTGTCAAAAGAAGCCGATTGTTTTGGACGAATATAAGTTATTCGAGCTTTTCATTTAGAATTAAAACTTATACAAAGGCTATATTAAAATCTTTTGTTTACTATGAGCGTATTTTTTATTTACTATGTTGCACGTGTTGATAAACATAAAAGACACAAATCATGCAGCTAGTTGCAATCTTATAAACAACGTACGGAATGATAGCTGGTCAAATAGTTTACTGAAAGTAACCCTCCACCCTCTCAGCTACGGTTCACGATAAAGTTAAACCACGATATCCTGGCAATGTATCACAAAGATATCGGACAGCGTATCCTTAAACTCCACTGTCCAGACAACCACGAAGTCAGGATCATCTGTAACCTGGACATCTTCGATACTAAGAACGTGTACAAGGTGGCCAACTTGGTTACGGTTCCGTTGGAGGAGACGGAACAGTTTCACAGACTTGTTCATGAGGCTAGCAAGGAGGTGAGCGGTATTTATATGTGAGGGGGATTGTATGATTGATAATGTGATTTTACATGTAGCTCTTGGTTATGGAAATCATATTTAAAGGTGATCGGTATATAACTTGTAAACTCGGCTAGTATATATGAAACATTTGTCATGGAGTTGTAGAGGGAGTTATGTGCCTCGCCGGGCTGGGGTAGTGGATGACCTTGCTGTACGGCAAGTTAAACAAGGATCTGAAACTACTGGGTTCCGTACAGACTCAACTCTGCACCCGTGTCAATATGTTCATTATATGCAAGCCTCTTGATTTATATATATGTATGTTGGAGTGGCATTCAGTTTGAGAGATAAACCTCAGCAGATTATCTTACCAGTTCTCTCTCCCCTAGATATCTCAGCTGCATAGTGCTGACAGATCGTCAGCCGAGGAGAAGCTATGTAATGCCATGGACATCCTCGGTTTGCCCGAGTTTGGTGAAATAATAGAGAAGTATAGGGAGGAGCACTTTATGAGGATACAAGCTTACTTTTACCTGTGGAAGAACAATGTTCAGGAAGTCAGTCTTAAGGCCTTGAACGAGACTCTCATCAAGGTTAGTTTGTTGTCATGAGCACACACGTTGGTTCAATTCTCTTTGAAATATTATAACAACTTGCTGGTTGCTGGGTGACCTGAAAATTATATTTACTTGTTAAATAAAGTTGTAGGTGTTTTATCTGCAATCCTGGCGATTGGTGTTATTAGTGGTTAAAACTTAATCATAATATTATCTCTAATTCTATGTTATTCATAGCTTATTCAATAGTAAAATACGTTAATCTTACACGATAAGTCAAAACTTTCCAGCCATGACACCTCCTGATACAAATATTTGGCAGGTTGGAATGAAGAAGAGACCCTGGCCGAAGAAGGCAAGAATAGGAGAACCAGATGTCACTGTAAGAACTGTTATTCCAGCTCCTCCTGAAAATATGATGTTCAGCATCGCTGTTGATTACTTCCAAGGTAAGCAGTCACACTTCCAGTTGATATATTAGATTTGATACACCCTCACATTATCACAGTTATTCGCCACGCCTGCAGGTACATACGCCTGATATATACCTGTATATACCTGCCTGATCATTGAACAAAGAAAATGTGACTGATTATTTTACCCTTTTTGATTTGTTCGGATGACTTATGCAGTTTGTGACCATTGTATTACAATAAGACAATTGGCAACCATTGTATTACAATTTATAACCATCCCCTTTTCTCAATAAGAGTGGATGTAAATGTGAATGGAGATAATTTTCTCATACCTATTACGCTGAACAATCTCTCAGACAGGTTAGCAAAAGCACGTGAAAACAATGACAAAGCAGCAGAGAAGAGATACGTTGAGTTTATGAGGCATCTCGGAGCTCACCCAGCTAAAAAGGAGGCTGAAAGTGCCAAATACAAGAAAAAATTCTTCGGAACAGTCTTCAAAAGTAAAAGAAAAGGTAAAACCTGACATTCTTTTCTTGTTTCACGTCAAGTAACAGTCGGCGGTCAGGAATGATTGTTCCTCAATTAAATGCAGGACAAAAATCCTAGTACATACCTAGTACATACTACATACGTAGTACATACGTAGTACATACGTAGTACATACGTAGTACATACCTAGTACAAACCTAGTACATACCTAGTACATACCTATCTTGTCTTGTCCACAATATTTTGAACCTCAGAACGGGCTCCTGATCTTAAAGGTAGAACGGCCTCCGTTCAATTTGCTGCTCGTCTGTTAGCCACTAAAAAAGGAAAGAATGCTAAGAAGAAGGGTAGACGTGGTGAGTGTCAGTGTGACTTCTCTATCTCCTACACTCGATAATAATTACCAAACCCTCAATTGAAACAACATAACACCGGTATCAATTTATCATAGATTGATGATAGGCTAAAACGTGTGAATCAACTCATCATGATATCACGAGATCCATCTAATTGCACAAAATAACTTCCACCTCAGAGCGTGGAAGCGCTGGGTCTTTACAATTTGCTGGTCGCATGGCCGCTAAAATGAAGAAAGCTAAGAAAGCTAAGAAGGGGCTGGGGGGTAAGTATAATCGTGTGTTCCTCTCCATTTCTACAGAATATCCGTCATAATTTACCATCGGATAATGGCCAATCAAAAAGCTCAATCTAAACGAATTATAAAAACTGTCCACAATATCTTGAATCTCAGACGCTAGACTTAGCAGTACCTCCATCACGTTTGCTACTAAAATGAGGGCAGCCGCTAAAAAAAGGAAAGGAAAAAAAAATAAAGAAGTTACGGATGGTAAGTGTGAGCGTGTCCTCTTCTCTGTCAGTATCCTCTACAAAATGTGTGCTTTAATCGGAGCTAGACTTTATAGCACTTTTGCAGGATTGTTCTCTTCTCAAGTTTAGATCCCCAGAACAACATGCTGTTGTCACCATTTTAAATTTACACAAAATTGGAGGGATATGAGAAAGTTTTAAGCGGGTAATATCCTGTCCAAACCCAGGATACATAACATGAAGACTTTGTTGTAACTTTGTATGAAAAGCATTAATAGATTAACTACCGTTGCAACACTTGAAATCTTCAATTCGTTTCTTCTACTGATAAATATTGCAGCAAACATTTTATATTCAGTTGATTATGTTTCGACACACACCCGTTTTGCAAGTCGCATCCGTATGCAATTGGGCTTTAACAAGAAAAAAGAGAAATATGAGGATGTCGAGGACGTCAAAGATGTGGAGGTTGTCGAGGATGTTGAGGCAAGATGTAAGTAGAGTGTGCGTTTCATCCTCTTCTGCACCGCTTTTTTTGTTTGGAGATTCAGGGAAGACCTGAACAGTCAACAAGGAAGTCAGCTTCCACAGTTCTTCATTCCATTATGCAGGATGATTTCATGTGTCAAATTACAAATACACACACCATCTCGAATTGCAGGTTCCATGGTGGAGTCTACAACTACCACAATTACCTTTACCACTCGTGCTTTGAGGGCTGTCAAACGTGCTCGACCAAAAGAGTACTTAGCAAAGAAATTGAAAATCACTAGATTTCGTAAGTCACTGGAGTTTTCTGAAATTTCCAGGGTTTGGATTATGGTTTGGTTTTGCTTCTTCATCTGGTTGTCTGAGTGATATTAGTCTTCCTACGCATTAAATGACTCTTAAATTTAAAGTAATTGGTAAACACTAAATGCCCACTGATAACGTGTCTCTACATCTGATGAGTTCCTATTTCAACAATATTTGATGTCTTGCGGTCTACAATAACCACGTTCATCAACATGAGTTGACTAAACCTTAATGTCAAATTTATCATACTGATGACCTGAACGATGTAACTTTAATACACGGAAATTAATCGATATAATGTGTTTACTAGTGATTGACTTGTATGGAAACACAAATTTAAAAAGTTTTGGTTATTTACATCGTAAGAACCAGTAATTATGAAAAATATGATAAGTATCCAATAAAGTAAAACTGAAAACTCGTAAATCAGAATCAAACGCTATTTAGAATTTTAATCCACTTTTCAGGGATTGGATTACTTTCTCGCTAATATTCAAAGCACCTTGGAATTTCTAATCCGTTAAGATAATGTTTTTATTTTTTTGCTATCCTTACCACGATACAGCTGCCCTTTTTATGTTGCTGGTAACGTATGTAGCCAAAAGTATTTCAGAATCATGATCGCATGACATTAAATAGTATGCACCTATATTCAAATTTGTAATATTATACAATCTACTGTCAGATCCAAAGCTGGCTAGAGTGTCTGACGGCGATTCGAAGCCCACATTCAAGAAGAAGACTAAGGTATGACAGGGCTTTAAAATATTTTGTGTGAGGGGGGGGGGGGGGGGGGGGGCAGTACACATACGTTGGGGGCGCTAATCTCCTTTTTATGTCGGGGCTGGGGGGGGGGGGGGGGGGGGGGCAAAGTCAGTCACTAAGTGCCCGATTGAGATAATTCTTTCTGATATGACTTGCTATCAAGTCAAATTATAACGATGCTCATTTAAATTTTACCGAATGAACGTTAATTTTCGCGGTTTTTAGATATTTTGAGATATGGTATCGCGCCAAATTGTAATGCATCGTGTTTGAGTTTGACTTTTCAGTTTTCAAAATACAATTGTCCGAAAGAATGGGAACTCTAGCTGCTCACTTATATACGTCGTTATTTTCACTTGCAAAGAGTTTTTATAAGTATAACATGTATTGACATTTAGTCATGATGTAATTATTTGATGTAATAGTAATACCATGTTATCGTCTGTCCTGCAGATGTTGTCGGATTCAAATATAAGTTATTCGAGCTTTTCATTAAGAATTACAACTTATACTAAGGCTATACTACAATCTTTTGTTTACTATAAATATAAAGCATGACCTTTGTCAATCGATAATGATCTCATTTTAACCTGGTGGCAGACATTTAGCGAATGGTGAATGTTGAAAGCTCTTGTTCAGGAAATACAAACCATGAGTATGGGAATGCTTCTCTACAAAACGTCTAAGGAGAACTTGAAAACAACCACCAATCAGAAGGAACAAAAGGAAGTAAAGAAAACATCGTCAAAAACGGGAAGAAAAGCCCGATCCTTCTCAGTGACTTTATCACCATCAAAACCGAGCTTCTTTCGCAGAAACAGAACTGCTTCAGACTTTAGGGATCCAATGGCCTCGGCGCCGTTAGGTTCTAAAACTAAAAATAAATCCGCTCCCCGAAAAATACAAGTCGGACCCGCACCTCCTCCGATCACCGTGGTTAAATCTGCTATGGATATTTTGCAAGAAGACCAGGACCTCGAAGCTGACGTGAGAATAGAGCTCCTTACAACTGTGTGCATTCTCGTGTGAAATTGAAATGCTTCCACCAAAGGCTTCAATTCAGCTTCAATTCACAATTGTGCTTTAGCTTTATTGGTGCTTCAGCTTTTTTTGTGATTCAGAATAAGCTCTATTTGTGGTTGGCGTCCATTTAGCAATCTACTAGTCAAACTCAAACAGCTTTCGAACTGCTGTACGAATTAATCAGTTTACCTGCTATCTTAAATGTTAAAATCCTGAACAAGAGCTAGTCACGAATTTTAAACATCCTTTCCGCTAACATGAAGCAGCATTAATCCCACGTAGATCATAGTTAAGATTTTATTTGCAATACAGATTACAGATTGTGCTATATAATATGATATCCCGATTAATCTTGTTTAAATCTCTACATATATCTAATTATACTCTATTTTTGCCACAGGTTACTCGAGAAACTGTAGACGATGGAATCGATGACTCTCACCATCGGGCCGACGGGAAGAGATCATTTATGAAGAATACAAAAAAATTCTTCACTATAAGAAGAAACAAAGGGAGCTTGCCAGCAAAGTGAGTTTAAATTGATCCTTCAATATGGGCTGCTGATCCGGTATGATTTAAATATCATCGTTATATATGCATCAATCACTTAATTTTGGGATTTTGAACTTGCCTGTGAGATTCTGTGCTCTATTTTCTTTGCTTTCTTTTGATCAAGAATACCGCTTTGTATTCAACCGCTTAATTAAGAGTTGTGGTTATTATCACGTGTTTAAAGTTATAACCACGTGTTTTGCACAGTGGCCATGCAAGAGAGGCGGACCCTTATGAAGTGAAAGTTAGTGTTTCGACGTAAGATGGTGACCCTGGATATTTTGGTGTGTTCGCTGCCCATTTTTATATGTTGTCCGCTATCTGGCTGTCATTATTATGTGATCCCTTAATTTCTTAGGACTGTTGTATTTTTGCCTGAAAGCTGAAGCAGCACATGCTAACTCTAGTTGATCAAATATTGTATCTAACCTATTCGACAATGTGACAGATTGGCCGCCCGTTTTAATCCCTCCGCTCGTAAAGTGTAGCCTTCTCAGCAATTTATCAAATGATCATAGTTATATCATATTAAACAATAAACATGGCCATGGGAAAGTTGACTAATAACACTAATTTAAAGATTACAATCATAATAATGACGGAATTACCGACTCCGACAAATCTTAGCTTTCTATTTTTCGACAGTGACCAATTGACTGACGATGACAGTGACAATGAAGAGGTCCCCAACCAATCGGATGAATCTCACGACGGGAATTTTTCTCCAGTAAAGCTTACAGCTCAAAATCGTCGAGGCAGCAATCTGATCATGAGTTTAGATTTTCTAAATCTGAAGTCAGCGAAAAGAAAGCGAAAAGCTACAAGAATAGCCAAACATATGAAGCGGGTCGCCGAGAGTGGGACAAAAGGTAGGCACAAATTCCTCGTGGATATAGCTCTGCAAAGTAAACGTAAAGCGGAGCTGAGAACACCACCTTCGACTTCATCGGACAGCAGAGAACAACGGAATCTTAATACTGGATCATGGTCAGCTTCCCAACGTTCAGAGATAAAACCGCCGTTGAAAAAGGTACGGTCTGCCGAAGTAGCATCCTCGTCTGCAGATAAATCTGGTGTCGTTCACTCAACTTCGCTTCCTCTTAAAGTTGAAGCTAGGACTAGAAGTGGAGATAGAATTCCTGATGCTCGATCAGATAAGAAAATTGTGGTACCATCCAAGATAAGCACGCTGTCTAGGAAGAATGCTGAGAGGAGGAAGCTACTGGCTCTAGAAGATTCGTTAGAATGAGTTCCTGTTCAGGTAAAAAACCCTTCCAGATCTAAAATTTATGCAAAAACTAGAAAACTACTGAAATTTCAGTTCTGTTCGATCTGAAATCTGTTTTGTTACTTTTTAATGAATTAGTATGGCGCTTATAAATATAAGCCTATTTTAAGTGACTAGACCAGGGACACTCTTGACCTCTGTGGTGTTAATAATGATATTTACCACATCACCTGACATTACTTTCTGACTGGTACATTATGTGACATATGCGTACATACTACATCGCAGATCCGTAGTTATTCGTCTGTAATAGTGTAATTAATTTCCCAACGTTGAAGCTTTATTTGTTTTGGCTTTAAAAGTTTGAAGAACTTATAATTATCTCCAAACTTGTTTACAATAAGCTCTTGTGAAGTGCGGAGGGGGTTTGAAGTGAGCAAGTGCTAAATGTATTACTATTACTAATACTATTAGTGATAAGTAGCGTGACATTGTTAATTCACCCATTATATTGTCTAATTCACCCATTCTATTGTCTAATTCACTCATTCTATTGTCTAATTCACTCACTCTATTATGAGTCGCCCATTCCATCTTCCAAAGTTGAAAGTTCTTTAATTTTACACTATAATTGTAGACAAGGCCTCTTCTACTCTTTGTCTCTACTCTCGTCCCGTCTTATCCTGACTTGGAATCACACCAGGTTGAAAAACCCACCACAAGAGGATAAAGAAAAACGTAAGAATTCCGTTGTAGATGAACAGGAGGAACCAATGCTGATGGTTGGGGTGCAAGAAGACATTGAGGTCATCTCTTGATAGCTAGGGGAATCCTTGAAATTTAGCTGTTTTAAAGGGAATAAGTTGTGCAGGACACATCATGAATATTGAATATTATGCAGGAATACAAAGATTTATATTTTAAATTTGAGTCTGGATTTGTCAAAGTTAATTTGGTGTTGTGTCATGATATTCTTTTTGTTTGCAATATTAGCAAACATCATATATTCATACGGAGTCTTATTTTAAATTCGATATATCGTAAAACTATGGTTTGTAATTTTGAGTTTGTATTTTTATGGTACTCACTTTCAATTCTTTTAGACTTAGAGTTCAAGAACTATTAATGTGAAACTTCCTTTGTTATTGAGATGTTACAGGAAATATTGTTGACAGATTTGACGGTTTTTATTTTAGTTTTTGTAATTTAGATTTTAAATTTTTCTTGAATTAGAAATTTCTGTTCTAGTCATTTACATAAATAAATCACTCAACACTTGAAAATCTATTATTTTGTAAATGAAAAAGAACACCCGGAACATGAATGTTACGAGCATGCGCATAAGTTTATTCATTGTACGTGTCACGTCACGGGTTAGAGATCAAATTAGAGGGTAAGGGTTTCGAATAGTCATCCAGGGCGACCTAGAGAACGTGTTAAAAAAAGTCACGTGACAGTCGAGTGTAGAGTGATTAATCATCATCCTATTTTTTGACCTCTGATTATGGTTGAAATTAATTGCGTAGCAAAGTTAATTATGATCAATAACATAAGGCCAGGCCATGCATCATGTTGTCGTTGATGTACAATGTAATGAAGCAATTATAGTTAAACATTAATCCTGAGAATTTCGAATAAAGATATCTATCAGTAGTTGTACAGCTTCGCACCCCCACGTGACGTTTGTCTCGCGTCACGACTCACGAGACCAATATAAGTAAAACAGAACTCTTTTTAAAGAAATTATATTTGAAGCACACACAACATACACATAACATTCAGTACAAAAAGGATCTTAATTTTCTTTTAAGGCTTTTAATCCATAAGAAAACGTACCCTTCCAAATTAACTGGGAAAACTACGTACTAAGGCTGGAGCTGTAAGTGGTAAGATAAACAATATTTCATCAAATAATCTAAAAATTAGTTATTAATTATAAGGCTTTCAACAAAAATTGATCAATGATCATACCGTATACTGATATTAGTGAAAACCATTATTATATATTGCAATAGCACGCTTCACTCACATATCAATTAATATAAATAAGGTCAATCGAAACGCTACAAATTATGTCCCTCCTATCAAATTATGCAAGAATAAATTAACATTCCTGCAAAAGTCCGGACTGAATTAGGCGACACCATACTTCCCTTTCAGCTCCTCCACTTTGGCAATATATTGGCTCTCAGCGTCCTCCTTACTGGTCCCTGGAAATAGTGCTGGGTATAAATATCTTCATTGTAGAAACATTTAAAATTTAAAAACCAAACCATAGACAAAGGAGATTAGAACCGAGCCAGCTAAAGTTTCGTAAGATGGGTATTGGGTAAACAGTACCACTTTCTGTTGGACAGAGGATGCAATAAAAAAGTATCAATAGATGGTAGGCAGCACACACAACGTGACGCTGGCGGGTACCGCCGTTATTAGAAGTTGTTAGTCTTATTGCAAACGTATGCTGCCTACCGACACCTACGCTGCAAAAGTTGTATTTATATAGAATCGGCTAAGAAGATATTTCCTTGTGAGCGGACTAAGCCAGTGCTGAGTGATGACAGCGCTATTTCATGTCACGTGTTATAATAATTGAGAAATTAGCACTCGCGTTGAAATGTGACTTTGCCCTCCTGACTGAAATTAGCGTGAACTGTGCCAACTATGATGTGTAGCTATTTAAACAGTCTGTATTGTGAAAAACTATTCCAATTTTGTTTGTCGCCAGAGTCTTAAACAGTGTTCCCGACCCGGAACACCTCAATTCTAGAGCCGACAATAGGTTTTCTACAATTATCTGATAACAGTTCCAAAATTCCAGTGGAGTTTGTAGGTCTTATTTACTACAAGTACTACTTGTTTACAGTTAATGTAACAAACTTTGCTTTTTTCCGAAATTTAAGCCATTAAACTGATACACAAAATGTTGTGGACAAGAAGTGGGCCTCGCTCCACTTTTACATAATTTTAAGATGTTATCGATAAGTTCGCAACCCTTTAATAACTCTTGTTATCCGTTTCGGAATTGTAAAACAATTTTATGGATTACAGATATGGGCCAAACTTAGATTCACTGAAAGTTTCGTAAAATTTCGTTAATTACAGTGGGTGTGATAAAAATAAGAACACCTCTAGCTAGGAGCTCTAAATTTCAGTATAGTCTGGGATCTAGTATTCTAAAATAGCGATGATTGTTTATAACATTAAATCCTTCTATTGGGCTCGTATCATTAGTTACTCGCTGGAGTATGACTGCAAAGCTGAGAATGATGTGCAAATGCCATAAATTTTGTTCGGTAGAATCCGTCAGATCTTAAGCTAAAACTGCGAACAGATTCTCGGAAAGACAATGAATTCGAAGTCTTATTTATCTTTTCTACCGAAGTTATATTAAAAGCTGTTTAATATCTTTGGAGGAACTATATCTGCATATCTATATGTATATCTGCATATAACTGTATATAACTGTGTATATGAGCTTTCATTTTGATAGGATACTGTACAAAACATTGAACAGGCCTACAACCCGGGAAAATGCCGTGTAAAATTACACCCAATACCCGGACTATCGAATCTTAACTCAGTGCCCTTTATAGTCATTGGTTGGTGTAGTGGTAACACGATCGCCTCCCAAGCAGAAGGCCCGGGTTCTAATCCGGTCGGATGCAAGTCGGCCGGTTACCAAGCTGTGATTTGGTACAGCTTCGGCTGGTGATACACACTCTCTGGCTCGTATGACTAACCCCCTACAGCTAGTATAGTGCCTCGGCACAGAGTGGCTTAGGGTTACTGAAAAGGAGATAAGCACCTCAGGCCATCCCAACTTGTGGGAGAGACTTGCCCTTGTATCTTGTTGTTGTATCTTTATATTATAGGCATTACATTCGTTACATGGCATATTAACTAATGCCTTTCATTGCTTTATATTATACAGTTCGTTACGTACTAAGCTAGCTTAGTTAGCTTAGGCGCGGCGCGCGCGCGCATGCATGCGCGCATATCGATCGCGTGTTGTGCGCCGACGTATCTACAATTTTACGGTTGGGCACATATTATGGAACGCGCGAAATTCGAAACCTTCAACTCTTTCTGTCCCTAAACTAAAGAAAGCAATCAGGACACACTCAAAGATTACTGTTTCTTACCTTTCCTTGAGTTCCATGCATCCCATTTAGCTTTGCCTGCAAAGTCCATCATGCCAGGTCTACCTGTATTGACGTCGCCGACTGTAGCCTGAAAAATAGAGTTAAAAATGTCCTGAAATGTATAGCTACGGAGTCGCAACCAGGAAATGAAGTACTGTTTAAAGCGAGATGGATGGCAAATTATATGTATGTTTTTCAAATCTTAGTGTACATGAAACGTACAAAAATTGCGTCTTTTAAACAAACAACTATAGAATATTTGAAACGTAATTGATTTCTGTACTTTACTCTATTGTTTGGAAAAGGAAAATAAATAACTATTAAAGTTTCACTAACCTGCTTATAAAAAGAGTACAACTCAAGCTTCTCTTGGTCCGTTGCACTGGGAAGGGTCTTGACTTCCTCGGCTGCTTTCTTAAACGCGTCAGACATGGTTTACTGATTGCTTATAGCTATATAAAGGAGATGAAAAATGAAAAACTGTAATTCTGTATGATACAGGGGGGGTCTTATAACGTAACCATGCTTCATATTTGAATCCTGTAAATTTGCAGATGGTATACTGTAACTAGTAACTACTCATTCGAGGATTCCGTCGCCTAAGTTTTTAGATTCGATTTTTAGAGGCCACACCCAGTCAACATTGAATTGCTTATACTCGTGTTTGCGAATATGCTAGAAACTTCATTTTAATATATTACAATAGATCATTGAATGTGGGATATATGACCTAAAAATTGAACCGAAACAGAATTAAAATAACTAATTTATCAAGCGATTTGTTTGTCTCGTTAGCAAAATTGATTGGGTAATTATGTGACAGCGTGCTAGGATATAATACTGTAAGTGGGCTTTCTACACGATTCCCATAGTCAGTGGCGTAAAGAAGAGCCCCGCCGGGGTATAAGAAACAAGGGCGGTAGACGCAAGAGCGGAGGACACGAGGCCGGCGTAGGACACAAGGGCGTTACTTTATTAAAAAGGTGGACACGAGGCCGAATCACATGATTCATTTTAGTATGAACACGAAGGCGGAACAAAAACCGTCCTAAATGATGGTCGTTTTAACTGAGAGGATTGATGGTTTGAAATTGAGTGAACACACCTCAGTGAAATTCGTCTACCCAAAGTAAATACCAGTTTTGGTACGTACTACCCCTGATCTAAACCCAGGTAACCGTAGCGTCAGCGACTGCGATATTTTGAAGGCCAAGTTTGTCACATGAACATCTAGGTAGTGTTTGATTGGTCTTAGCACGTTACCAAACCCCAAAACCTGCTGCTGAGTTCGCTGAGATATTTAAGGCTCGTTTAAATCTGGGTGATTCACCCTCGTGTTCTGCGCTATTGTAGTATTGTGTCTACCGCCCTTGTGTTATCCGCCCTCGTGTCCGGTTCCCCCGCCGACGCGAACCCGCTGTGCGGGGTAGGAGCGCCATCTTAGGGGGGGGGGGGGGGGCGCCAAATCGTCGTTTGAATGTGGGACAATTGTGAAAAACTTAACTAATGTACTAGCAAAGCTGTGCGTTTTGCTCTAAAAACACACCTTTTAGAGCTTTTGCCAGCGTATCCTCTGAAATAACCTAATTTGTTCAACTTTACGTTTCTACTTTAAGAGGGGAGAGGGCGCCAACAGGGGGCGCTTTTTCAGCAGGGGCGCCAACAGGCAACGTTACGCCACTGCCCATAGTGCGGATCTAGCCTCAACCCAATCACCTGATTCCACGTAAATCGTAATGAATAAACTCTTTCTGCTTGATATATCGGTTATCTGAGAAGCTAGAGTTTCCTTTTTTTCAGGACATGTGTACATTTAAAAAACCCGAGAATGACAGTTCATTAGGAAAAATGAACATCGATATTATTTAATTTGATGCATTCTTCAAATAAGTTATAATAGCAAGTCATGATCATACCAGATAGAAATATTTCAATATGGCACTCAGTGGACAGCGACTGAGAAATAAGCCCCAACGCGTATGTGTACTGAATTTTGCCCTCCCCCCGGCCTCCCCGGCCCCCTGTACAATATGGATAGTAATTACACAGATCCTTGCGTTGAGACCCTATCTTTTCAATCGTGGTGCATGTTTCATAGGAAACGGAAATTAATAACCATTAGGGTAGCTCGTTAAGCTCAACTTATAGTTAGAACATAGCAACATTAGCTAGGGCTATAATCTAAATGGTACAATATGGGACTACGGCCTCGGATTGATGTTCAGTAAAGAGATAAGTTGATATTACTGAGACATTCTCAGCTCTGAAATGAGCTTCAGTTTAGTCGTTATTGTTAAGAAGGCAAGTTAGCTAAATACCAGGGAGTTGTACAGATCAGCACATCACCGTTACCCAAATTGTGATCCACCAAATCCATAAAAGTCTGTACCTTTGATATTTACTGATTTCTAATAGCAATGGAAAGTGATTTGATGATCTGAAATAACATTTTATTTATCTAAAAATGTCCAGGGTCTCTAATCTAGCTCAGGCTCCCAATTCAAAATTTTGGAGATAAAGTCCGTTTCTAAAAAACATACCCTATGCTAGAGGTGAATGGCGATCGTAAATTTCTGTTTTTTTGATAGTAAAACAAGTTGTAAGTTAAACCATGAGTAAAATTATAATCCCAGAATAAAATCTTACAAGTATACAAGTTACAATATTTACAAGTTCAGTTCCATAATATATAATAACGACCACATAATTTAAAAACAGTTAAAAGTTTGGAAACAAAAATCGACACGTTACAAATCTGCATAAATTTTCAATCTTAATCACATAACTTCAACGCTGACTTACAGAAATTCATTTAATTTTTGATGTAAAAGCTGGAAATATCCCCAGCCAGAGTGGTTGCAGTGAAGAGCGGCTGGGAGTCCAAATCCTCAAACCGGCCATCAAGCCAGTAGGACCTGTCATTGAGCCAAAGCCCACAACTGGTATTGTTAAACTGAGGAACTTGTATTGTCAGTTCGTGGTGACCTGTTAGGTTGTTTATCAGCGCAATTCCGTCATCGTATGTCGCTGCTATGAAGGCGGAGCCGACACCCACAATCTGCTCCGCACACACATACCCCCCACTCTTGACTATACGCAGCAGGTTGTACGTGGTGGCTTCCCACATGTACACCCCATGAGAAGATCCACACACTACTACAGTACACTTCTCACCTGTCCTACCTAACACTTCAGTCTTCAGTAAACCAGGCTGAAAATACCCTTCTTTGCCCCCATAACTCAGCGGTTTCAGATCACAAAGCATCTTCTTGTCATCTACATTCCAAACCTTGATACAAGCTATATCCAAACTGAATACCCTCTCATCTAACAGTACTATTTTATTGATCATAGTCTCGTGACCTCTGAACACATGTTTACAGTTGCTGGAGTTATCTGTAACAACCCACACCCTAACCGTACAATCTGATGAACCGGACACTATGACACTGCTGTCTGTTGAGCATTTGACATGGTACACTGGTCCCATGTGTCGCGAACAGGTGCTGATAAGACGGGTTATCTCCGTATCGTACACCAACACACAGCCGTTATACGACCCGGCTGCTACGATAGTCTCAGTACAGTCAATACAGCTCGGTGCCATGCCCTCTCGTTCACTTATCATAGAGAATGTGGTTCTATCCCAGCACCGGATGAACCTATCATCTCCTCCGCTGTAGAATCTGTTGGTGTTAGCACTGAGGGCCAGCGTGCGGCTGGTGTGGGCTGGTGTGCTCGATACATCTGACACTGATCTGGTTACACAGCCGTTCTTCTGTTTTAGTTTGTGGAGGTTTCTCTGATAAGATAATATCTTATCTCTGTAATGTGAAGCGGGGAGAGATAAGCTGTATTTTAGGGAGATTCTCAGGAAGAAGCACAATTCCCTCCATAACATGCACTCTGAGTTTATCAACTTGTTCCAGTACTTTGAAACCTGCAACACATTTCATTAGATCATTGTTGTACAACGTCCTCTAGCTCTCTCTCTCTCTCTCTCTCTCTCTCTCTCTCTCTCTCTCTCTCTCTCTCTCTCTCTCTCTCTCTCTCTCTCTCTCTCTCTCTCTCTCTCTCTCTCTCTCTCTCTCTCTCTCTCTCTCTCTCTCTCTCTCTCTCTCTCTCTCTCTCTCTCTCTCTCTCTCTCTCTCTCTCTCTCTCTCTCTCTCTCTCTCTCTCTCTCTCTCTCTCTCTCTCTCTCTCTCTCTCTCTCTCTCTCTCTCTCTCTCTCTCTCTCTCTCTCTCTCTCTCTCTCTCTCTCTCTCTCTCTCTCTCTCTCTCTCTCTCTCTCTCTCTCTCTCTCTCTCTCTCTCTCTCTCTCTCTCTCTCTCTCTCTCTCTCTCTCTCTCTCTCTCTCTCTCTCTCTCTCTCTCTCTCTCTCTCTCTCTCTCTCTCTCTCTCTCTCTCTCTCTCTCTCTCTCTCTCTCTCTCTCTCTCTCTCTCTCTCTCTCTCTCTCTCTCTCTCTCCTCTCTCTCTCTCTCTCTCTCTCTCTCTCTCTCTCTCTCTCTCTCTCTCTCTCTCTCTCTCTCTCTCTCTCTCTCTCTCTCTCTTCGGTGAGTGGAATATCACAAGGTAGATTAGCATGGTGACTAAATTTGATATTTTTGTGAATATTGTTTACCAGACTCGTAGGGTTTCTCATAGCAACTTGGTACACAGAACTCCGTATGTAATATTGTAATATAATCAGAAGATACGGACTAACTCAATGTTAGCTCAAACTCTTGAAGCTTCTAGAACTTGTTGCTCAGACATTCAAATTACACAGACGAACGAGGTCTGAACATACAAAATACATTGAAAATAAGCTGGAACAGTACAGATCTAAATGCAATAAGAACCTGAGTAGCAGCCAGTAGAGAAGTAGGATCTAGAAACCGCAACACGACCAATGACAGCTCGTCAGGGAGCTCTGAGATGTAGTCTACTGTGGCTATCCTCTCAATGTTCCGGACCAGGAACAGCCGATTATTTGCTGGCAACCGACCTAACAACTCCTGAGGGGAGACAAGGTTTTAAAACTTTAACCGGGGCTGCAAAAATACAACAATTTGTGAATTTAAAATCGGCGAAAAGAGGCAAAACTAGGTTTGTGATAAACGTGGCGAGAAGAAGTATTATAGAAAGGATGCTACAGTACAAACATTAAACATACTTGCTTTATTGACATGATGAACAATTACAGCACATCAGTGTGGTAATCAGCAAGACTCAACAACTTCTGTCTTCTACCTTCAACACTTATAAAATAGTGTGTGCTTTATTTACTGTGCTTTATTATGTGCTGTATGCAAAGCCCAGAACTACAGCGGCAGCAACCTTGAGTTGGCGGAGAGCAGCAGGAAAAATATATATAATGACTTGTAAATTCTTAATATGCAATTTTCAACAACAAAAAATGCTGACGAAATGTGTGCAGTTAATGACATTATATGTAGTACAGTCAAAAATGTCAAAATTTAAGTCTTTAAATTGGTTTAAGGAAGCTAAAAACAAGATATTCCACGTTATTTAGTTAGTTATAGTGCCCATCAGGCAGCGAATTCATCAGAACTGGTTAGTCAATTTAGTTTAATGAGGTATTTGAAATGTTATCTTATTTTTTAACGATATAAGCATGCTGCACTACAGTGTTTTTGACGCCTTTTTCTAAATTTAGATTTAAGAACAACCTCAAAGTACAACTTATTAAGGGGCACAATCTAACAAGCACAAAGAATTTCCACAGTCAACAAGATATGTATAGTAGCACGGTATACTGCACTATTCTGGAAACTATGTTTTGTAGTCTTTACATGGCTTCTAGGCAGCTCGACAGTTTAAAAATTTCTCGCATAGCGACAGATAGCGAACGTGTCGATTTGTCGACGGTATACAACTTCAGAGTTCAGGTGTATAGTTTATTTGTTAGTAACGGTATTTGAAATTATCAAAACTCAGCACGACGCTGGACGCTGGAGTCCAATTTAAGTATGCCTGAACTGACTGCCTTGCCCGTTCTATGTTTGAAAGTTAAACTGTACTTGATTTGCTCAGAATTAATTATCATTCAAGAGTAGAAATAATTAACATATATAAAGAAGATGAAACAATTATGGTAATTAATCAACAGATTACAATAAAATAAATTATACTCACATAAATGAAAGCAGATCTTTGTCGTTCAGAGAGTTTATCACAAATAGTGCCCACAGTATCTGTCTTCCAGGACATGAACAGATCCTGAGGGTAGCTGCTTTCTTCAGAACTGGATGGTCCAGGTTCCATGCTTTCAGGTCCTATTTGAGGATCATCCGTTTCTTCAGATGTTGTAGGGGGCCTATCTGCAACTGTAATGTATACAGGTTTATGTCGTTCTAAAGACTTGCCTTCGGCCGTTGGCAACTCCCGTGTCATGATTATCAGCTCGTTTTACCATGGACTTGATCGTAGCAACCATTTTCATGAGCCATAAAATAGCATTCTGTATCGGCAACATTTTAAGATTTGATAATGAGTTATAACTATATAATATGTAACAGCCGACAATCAAAACATCGACAACTGACGACTGAGCAAATCAGATTAGTTATAATAACTTGCATTTTTTACAATATTGCTTATTGCTTAATATGATTAAGCCACACTTTGATACTTTCTACAACAAAAAGAACTAAACATGCAACTACTGTTTATCAATTATCAAAATTTAGTAAATGAAGCAGAAACAGTCGAGAACTATACTGGAAATTAAACGCAGTGCCCAGTGGTGGTGATTCACTTTATTACTCAATAGTAACACACAATGCATCTACGTTAAAGTTCTGATGGTGCTTGCCGAAAGCCTAAAATTGAGGCAAGTAGAATTGGTCGACAAAAGTACTGTGCTTGGGAAGTAACGTGTTTGACCTCTTACAACAACTGTTACAAGCTCCAGCATCGTGCATAAAGTATAAAGCGAGAGAACTTTGTGTCTCAGCTAATTACAGCCAAGTCTTTGTTCCCCTCATTCTTCCGTTAGCAACAGAAACTTGTTCTAGAACGTATAGTGGAACACCAAACTGTGGACCAAAATTGTTGGACTACCAAACCTCTGGAAATTTTCAAAAGGTGTCGAACCTTTCTTGGTTAAAAATACAACATCTTAAAATCTGTTTCCGGATTTTAGATGCATGGTTTTATCGAAGCTGTGCTTAAAAGTTAATCTTTAGCGGGCTTGTGACAACGTGGTATGTAGTTGTTTCTCACGTAAATAAGTTATCAAACCACAAATATATATATTAGCATCTATATCTCAAAAACAGACACATTTTTGACTGAATTTTCGTTCAATGACTGATAAGTCAGTCAAGTAAGAGATAATTAAGGAAAGTCTCAAAGTTGATTCCGGCCCAACAAAACATCTAGAGAAAGCATTACAAAATTGAAAGTCATATTTTCCCTTTCTGTACTTTATCCAAATATGATATTTCCTTAACCGAAATTTCACAGTGACCATTAGTCATTTAACTTTGGATGGCTAAAAACTGTAACTGGAAATTGGATTACCGTAGAAAACATAACGAAATGGAAAAATTATAGTGCCCCTTTTTTGTCAAAAATTGACAATGAAATGTCGTGGACAAATATTTCACAGTTTTGACTGAATTTTTCTCCAATGACCAATTGGTAAAAAACTTTGCTGATGGGTTTAAGAAGGTGTGATGGAGGCTGTCAGACTGTGTTGAACATATGGTCACTAATCAAGCAGCTGCAAAGCTATCTTCAAATGGTGCCCCTGTGATAAGCTCAGGATCAACGATTATTGGGAGCTGACCAGATAACCATCATTTTCTAACAAGACTTGACCAGATCAGCAATAAAAAATTTGGTTAACTGAACATAAGGCAAACTGGACCAACCCAGATCACAAAATCACATCATTAAACAAGCAAGGCAGATTATCATAACCTCGCTAAGACACTAGCTAGATGGCATGTAATGCGTCACGTGATCGATTTCGAGATGCGCTATGTGCCATCTAGCTAGGACCAAAGACTGTGTTGTGTGGCGCAATATGAGATGTAATCCTTGATCCTAGCTAGACAACAAGTAACTATTACGTGATTGAAACATTACTGAACTTGTCAACATAAGTTGAGGTCTTGCACAATGTCATGTCTTAGAATATCTTAGACTCAACAGAAGTTTGGTTGGCAAAGGAATACATCTATTTCTAAATTATCTTGTTCATGTGTTTATTTAATTTTAAATTGTTCAGTGAACTCACAAGGTTAGGATGATTTATTTGAAATAAAATTACAAGACATATCTTTACAAACCCTTAATTCATAATGAAATTCACAACAGCATAACAGGATCATTTACTACGTTACACACAAAATAGGTAGTTAACAGACAGAATCAGGCATCCGAGGGAAAGCTGAGGCAGTGAGGATATGGGAAGTACGATTTCTTCATAGCCCGTCATTGACAAGGCCAGCATTAATGAGATCCAATGATTTCACTATAGCTTTTCAATGAAAGACTGACCTGAATTTTCACTTTTTCGTCCGATCATCTTGGAAAGTTTTTTGTACATCCCCATAGACGTAAATAGTAACCAAAAAAATTATTTTTGAAAAATTCGGAAATTTAGGTGTGCCCCAAGCCGTTTCCATGACAACCGCGCTCGCGAACCTCAGAAATCTGGAAAAATTCGATATCTCAGGACCCATTGCACCTACAGAGCTAAAATTAGGCTTAAAAGATGCGGAATCAGCACATTTATATGAGACTTATTAATAAACATATAGCCTAAAGTGCTCACTTTCGTCAAAAATTGCAAAAAACACATTTTTTGTACATTTCCATGGCAACCGCGCCCTAAAATTTGGATGTGCATCTCTATTTTTCAGTCAAACTATGAACAGCTCAGAACTACAGGGGGATTACTACAGGGGGAGAACTAGAGGGGAGAGAACAGCTCAGTACTACACCTGAGGAAGAACTACAGGAGGGAGAACAGCTTAGAACTACATAATTCTGAGCTGTTCCCCATGTAGTTCTCCCCCTCCTCTGTAGTTCTCCCTCCTGTAGTTCTGAGCTGTTCTCTCCCTGTAGTTCTGAGCTGTTCTCTCCCCTGTAAGTCTCCCCCCATAGTACTTCTGAGCTGCTCCCCCTGTAATTCACCCCCTGTAGTTCTGAGCTGTTCTCTCTCCATGTAGTTCTTTTGAGCTGTTCTCCCCCTGTAGTTCTTTTGAGCTATTCTCCCCCCTCCCTGTAGTTTCTTCTGAGCTGTTCCCCCATGAAGTTCTGAGCTGTTCCCCCTGTAGTTACCCCTCCCCTGTAGTTCTCCCTCCCTGTAGTTCTGAGCTGTTCTCTCCCCTGTAGTGCTCCCCCTGCAGTTCTGAGCTGTTCTCTCCCCTGTAGTTCTCCCTCCTGTAGTTCTGAGCCGTTCTCCCCCTGTAGTTCTCCCCCTGTAGTTCTGAGCTGTTCTCCCCCTGTAGTTCTTCCTCCTGTAGTTCTGAGCTGTTCACTCCCCATGTAGTTCTTTTGAGCTATTCTCCCCCCTCCCTGTAGTTTCTTCTGAGCTGTTCCACCATGTAGTTCCCCCCTCCCCCGTAGATCTCCCTCCTGTACTTCTGAGCTGTTCTCTCCGCTGTAGTGCTCCCCCTGTAGTTCTGAGCAGTTCTCCCCCTGTAGTTCTTCCTCCTGTAGTTCTGAGATGTTCCCCCTGTAGTTCCCCCTCCCCCGTAGATCTCCCTCCTGTACTTCTGAGCTGTTCTCTCCGCTGTAGTGCTCCCCCTGTAGTTCTGAGCTGTTCTCCCCCTGTAGTTCTTCCTCCTGTAGTTCTGAGCTGTTCTTCCCCTGTAGTTCTGAGCTGTTCTTCCCCTGTAGTTCTTCTGAGCTGTTCTCTCCCCTGTTGTTCTCCCCCCTGTAGTTCTGAGCTGTTCTCTCCCCTGTAGTTCTTCTGAGCTATTCTCCCCCTGTAGTTCTCCCACCCTGTAGTTCTGAGCTGTTCTCCCCCTGTAGTTCTTCCTCCTGTAGTTCTGAGCTGTTCTCCCTTGTAGTTCTTCTGAGCTGTTCTCTCCCCCGTAGTTCTTCTGAGCTGTTCTCTCCCCTGTAGTTCCTCTGAGCTGTTCTCCCCCTGTAGTTCTCCCATCCTGTAGTTCTGAGCTGTTCTGCCCCTATAGTTCTCCCTCCTGTAGTTCTGAGCTGTTCTCCCCCTGTAGTGCTTCCTCCTGTAGTTCTGAGTTGTTCTCCCCCCTGTAGTTCTCCCACCCTGTAGTTCTGAGCTGTTCCCTCCGCTGTAGTGCTCCCCCTGTAATCTGTAGTTCTGAGCTGTTCTCTCCCCTGTATTTCTCCCTCCTGTAGTTCTGAACTGTTCTCCCCCTGTAGTTCTCCCACCCTGTAGTTCTGAGCTGTTCTCCCCCTGTAGTTCTCCCTCCTGTAGTTCTGAGCTGTTCTCCCCCTGTAGTTCTGAGCTGTTCTCTACCCTGTAATTCTCCCACCCTGTAGTTCTGAGCTGTTCTCCCCCTGTAGTTCTGAGCTGTTCTCTCCCCTGTAGTTCTCCCTCCTGTAGTTCTGAGCCGTTCTCCCCCTGTAGTTCTCCCTCCTGTAGTTCTGAGCTGTTCTCCCCCTGTAGTTCTCCCTCCTGTAGTTCTGAGCTGTTCTCCCCTTGTAGTTCTTCTGAGATGTTCTCTCCCCTGTAGTTCTCTCCCCCCCCCCCCCCCCCCTGTAGTTCTGAGCTGTTCTCCCTCCTGTAGTTCTTCCTCAGGTGTAGTACTGAGCTGTTCTCTCCCCTCTAGTTCTCCCCCTGTAGTTATCCCCCTGTAGTTCTGAGCTGTTCATAGTTTGACTGAAAAATAGAGATGCACATCCAAATTTTAGGGCGCGGTTGCCATGGAAATGTACAAAAAATGTGTTTTTTGCAATTTTTGACGAAAGTGAGCACTTTAGGCTATATGTTTATTAATAAGTCTCATATAAATGTGCTGATTCCGCATCTTTTAAGCCTAATTTTAGCTCTGTAGGTGCAATGGGTCCTGAGATATCGAATTTTTCCAGATTTCTGAGGTTCGCGAGCGCGGTTGTCATGGAAACGGCTTGGGGCACACCTAAATTTCCGAATTTTTCAAAAATAATTTTTTTGGTTACTATTTACGTCTATGGGGATGTACAAAAAACTTTCCAAGATGATCGGACGAAAAAGTGAAAATTCAGGTCAGTCTACTGAGTTTTCATCGACAGGGCCAGCATTAATGTACATTTTGTTCTTTTGTGTGTGTTTTAACATATCTTAAATATTGAAAGTTATTTTATCCAACATTGATCAGAGTGTTTATGTTGACTGCAAGATGGACGACCCTCCATTACTATCTAAATTCATATTGAACACTTAAATAACACAATTCAAAAATAAATAAGTGCTCCTTTAAAAACCAAACTTATGTAGAGTCTAAAATTGGATAGTTTGCAAGATCTTAGCATGAATTGACAAGTTCAGTATAATGTTTAATATCATCGTTTAGCTACGATCAAAGACCAGACCACGTATTGTGGTACCTGTTGTCTAGCTAGAACAAAAACTCTATCTTGTAATGCATTAGTTGATGTGATACATGCTGTCTGGCTGTTGATTACCCAATCAAAATTTTCGTTTTTATCCTCTAGAATAATACCAATTTAAAAATTTCACTCTGATAGTGATTTAACAAATGGTGGGAGGTAGGGTTAAAATGCCAACAAATTGATTAAAGAACATGTAAATGACCCCTAACTGTCACATATATGTGACATAATATAATGTAAAGATTAGAACCCTATTCTTTAAAAAAAAGAAAAAAAAGGGTGGACTCCCAACCCATGTAGCTGAGACACCTCACAGCAAGTAGACCAAAGTGGCTCTTGCTTGTGATCGGTGCATCAACTACCCGCCGAAGCGGTGGGTTGGGAGTCCCCCCTGGGATCATTTCGTCCGTAAAATTGTATACAATATAAAATAGTACAGTAAAATATCTACAAAATTTACATAAACAAATCTAGGAGACCTCAAAGCTTGTCTTCTGGGGGATGAGGTTGAAGGATACGTCTTGCAGTTCAAGATGCTGGGCTGTTGACCTTCCTCTGATTCCCCTCAGTGCAATGAGTGTACTTCTTAACAGATCGAATCTAAATCGTGTTCTGATATGATTTTTGACTTGGCTCTTGGCTTCTTTTTGTGGTCAGCTATCATCTCAGAGACACGATCTACAAACACTGTGAAGAGCGGTCCCATACCTCCAGAGGTTGTGAAGACTAGAGGGACAAAGGATCCCTTCTCCGACTGAAGTACTCTCTCTTCATACAAATCTTTCTTTTCTTTCTCATGATCTCTACAGATCTTATCTAGTGGCCTAAATGTATTTGTGTCACAGTTAGGATGTGTGACCCTGATGTCATAGAATGTTCTTTCAAAAGGTGCATACAATCCAACAGCTGCTACATCAAGACGGGCTTCATCCTGGGTGTTGGTCTTCCTTGAGAAGGAGCTTGGTTGGACTGTCAGGAGTGCCATGCTGGTTCTATCCTTACATCTTTACACTTTGCTTCTCGGAGGAAGAAAGCAGCAGTGTCTCTTATGGCATTGTGGCGCATGGAAACGTATCCACCTGGTTTACAGTCAAGGGCGTGGTAGATACTGTTTACATTTCCGCAGGCACATTTAGAGGGCACTCCTTAGATCTTCCAACCATAACGTAGGCGTATGCTGTCTTGGAACTCCTGCCTGTTCAGAACATAGTTGAGGTCCTTCAGTGGTAGTGTTGAGAGCCATGTTGAGGCTCCCTTCTCTCTTGCTTGGTCTAGGTGGTTCTTAAGTTGATGATCTGACTCATTATAGAGCACCTTGAACCTTTGGGAGAGAAACTCCTCTTTCTGTTTCCTCAGTTCTTCTTTCTTTTCTTTTATCTTGCCCAGGTCCAGCTTGGTGATATCCTGGTCTTGTTGGTTGATCAAACTCACAAGGTCTTTAGTTACTGCTACTGAGTAAACATATTCGACGGCCCCAACGTTAATGTGGCTCTAGCTATGTGTTGGTTCAGCCGAATTAATTATTATGTAATCAAGTTTATTTTTCTCGTTAGTTGTCATCCGGCCAAACATTATGCAACTTATATTGCAGTACCATTTATCAATTAGTATATCAAAATATGTCATTGTAATTTTGCATGGCTGAAATGTAACGCTTGATTTATATATATAAATCAAATCAAATAAATCAAATCAAAATATAATGACACAAACATCATCAAAAATATATCTACTAAAGTTTAAAAATTATCTTAAATCTATTGGCCTAAACAACCAAGTTAAAATGAATCTAATTTACATACTTTCCACTACTATATAAGTTGATGAAGCGTTTTTTAGCAACATGAGGATTACACACAAGATATTCATTGTGCTTCTCTTTATTAGTAGCATAATTTAATCCCTCGATCTTTCCTAATACTTCGTCCGAAACATACCAAAAATGACTATCATTTACAGATCCGTTTAAAATAGTCTCTTTTTTGAAAGCCTCTAATCTTATTTTGAAACTTAACACAGTCCCACGATTCTTGACATCCGAGGGGAGTTTGTATAATGATTAATTGAATTTTCAAATTAAAAAAATATATTCACGGGATGTTATCCGGACAGGATTGATGATGCCTAGCCCTAACCCTATTCTAAACTAAATGCCCATCCGGATACTTCATTCAAACTTGTCATGTCTAATTTTCAATTAAACTAAGCTCAGTTAATGTAAGAGCCGCTTAAGAAAGCACTGGAGTTTATCTCCAGGATTAAATTATATCGAGTTATATGATTTAGCTATAAGGCGGTTTATAAATGTTGTATTTATTATTATTAAATCAGAACAAATTTCTTTAAACACCAAATTCATAACACTCTGTTTATTATCACTATCTAACCCAAACAATACGAAACTGTAACGGAATATTATAAACCCCAAAAATATAGCCACCCGATTAATTAAACCGTGACAGAAAGGTACACATAAAAGTAATCAATACATAATGGTGAAAGAAAATTACTATTCGGAAAATTTCAAATTTACACAGATAATTTCAGCAATGTTCATAGATGTGGATACTGGCGGGGAGGTGATAATTGTTTGTTTACATTAATAGTGAGCACATGTTAAGCAGGCTGAGGAGGTGATAATTGTTTGTTTACATTTTAGGTCCAGCACATGTTAAGCAGGCTGAGGAGGTGATACATATTTTGAATTATAGAAGGTTTGTAACACTTGTAACGCCTTCTTGTTACCCCCCTTTGAGGACCCCGAATCATTTTCTGAACGAAAGCTCAAAAATAACCGAGAAATCGACCTTCTTATTAACTCATTTTGATGACTGTTTCTGACCTGAAATTGCACGAAAAATCGATTTAGCTAGGTTTTAGAACCTATAAACACTTCCTTATCCCTCAAAATTGATGTTTTATAGTTAATACGACCAACAAGCAACATATATTTTGATCCTTCGGTTCTACTCATGACCTAGACAGTTAACCCATTAGGGACGATAGGGTCGTTTACGACCCACCTTTTCTAGAGGCTATAGAGGACAAACCAAAATACTAAACGCCACGAATCTTTCGCACATATGCTCAAAATTTATTGGGCTACATTATTGACTTTCCAGTCGAGACCCAATTAATCACTAACAATTTAATAATTAGACTAATTAGTCGTCATAATTGGAAAATATTTCACTTAACTTCTTGCCTTGATTGGGACATTAAAACTTTATGTAGGCTTATTTTTTTGAGAACAAAATAGTTGCGGGCAACGATTTCCTTGGCACGAATGAAAAGCCCGTGATAATCAAATGTTCACAAACAGAGCTAGACGCTGTTTACTAACTGCGGTCGCATACGACCCACTCGTCCGGGTCGCAAACGACCCATCACGGTTTTTCGGCTATTACTTCTGAAACAAAGACGTTAGGATAAAATAAAAACTGTAGCATAAGTTAAAAACGTATGGTCAATACTGTGTGACTCTAACTTTTCAAAAATAAAGAATTTGGGTCATTAACGACCCACTCGGCTCACTTGCTTATTACTACATTTGTCCATGTAACTTCTTGAATTCAGCCTAAAACATGACATCATAAGTGCAAAATCGCCTCTCAGCAAGTGATTATCATCATAAACTGCAAAAAATCGGTTAAATGGGTCATTAGCGACCCACTAGGACCACAAAATTGATTAATTAAATATAATGTTGTCAAACTTTTACAAATATTAGTATAAAAACATATTATATCTTGGTCATTACTCCTGTACGTTGATTTAACTTCTTAAATCGATCAACTGGGTCAATAACGACCCACTCGGAAGTTGAACCACTTCATTAATTATCATGCTGTTCCACCATCAAGAAAGACACTCGTAGGTCTTAACTCCACACGGACCACGGTGGCTGACCACTAGCCATTCTGAGATCCAGGGCCAACTGAAGGGCAGTCATCACTCATCAAAGAGCTGCGAGAATAACACGACTGCATATGCCTGGAGTTGCGTCCTGACTATGGTGCGTGGAAATCTGTACCGAAAGGACCGTGGCCGTGTCGCAAAAGAGAAGGAGATCGGCCCTCGTTCCTAACTTGCTAGATAATAGCCATGCTGTTGTTGTTGCTTATTAGATTCTGTTACCTTTTTCGTCAATTTCGTATCTTGGAAAACGACCTGCTACAACTCACCGCTTGAGACCCAGGGTCCCACGGTCACTCAAGAAAAATCCCCTGCACAAAGTTTACGAGATATCCTGTAACCTTGGGTAAATACTGAAAGAAGAGCGGTCAAATTGCATATTCTAATCCAACATGCCAATCTGTTTGACATTCCTAGAAAGTACAAGAATAATTAAACAACTGCTGCATTCAGATGGCTAAATCTACAGCTCTGTGAAGAAGGACAAGGAAAAAGCCCCCCCCCCCCCATCTGGCTGGCGGTGCTGCAACCTGCAATCTCTCAGACAACTACTTTGTTGTGGGTAACAACCCAGCAACAACGAGGCAGCTTTCAAAACGAAACCAAGTATTACGTAATCGGCCGAGAGGGAGGGGGTTTCCAAATGATTACGCTAGTGTAATTTTGACATAATAGCTATGTGGTGGGGTGTGGGGGGGGGGGCGGGGCTAAAAATTGTCCAATAAGTGATAACGTAATTATATTATGTCAATGTTGACGGCCCCTATAAAGAAGTAAAGAAAGGAAGCTGCGAAATGAGTAGATGCAGCCATCTGAAATCTGAATCCAGCAGTTGTATAGTTCTTCTTGGACTTTTTAGGAATCGGGAAAAGATAGGCACGTTGTTTGTTGTCCCACGACATTACGGTCGTGTAGTAACAGCTGATAAACTCACCTACCTATCAATCCAATTCTGCCCATTATTCGTCAGTGATTGGGTGACGTGATCTGCAGATCACCTTGAGACTCCAGACTCAGGAGGGCTAGTGGTCATCCACGCGTGGTTTGCGTGGAATTAAGACCTACGAGTGTCTTTCTTGATGGTGGAACAGCATGATACTGATAATTAATGACGTGGTTCAACTTCCGAGTGGGTCGTTATTGACCCAGTTGATCGATTTTAAAAGTTAAATCAACGTACAGGAGTAATGACCAAGATATAACATGTTTTTATAATAATATTTGTAATAGTTTGACAACATTATATTTAATTAATCAATTTTGTGGTCCTAGTGGGTCGCTAATGACCCATTTAACCGATTTTTTGCAGTTTATGATGATAATCACTTGCTGAGAGGCGATTTTGCACTTATGATGTCATGTTTTAGGCTGAATTCAAGAAGTTACATGGACAAATGTAGTAATAAGCAAGTGAGCCGAGTGGGTCGTTAATGACCCAAATTCTTTATTTTTGAAAAGTTAGAGTCACACAGTATTGACCATACGTTTTTAACTTATGCTGCAGTTTTTATTTTATCCTAACGTCTTTGTTTCAGAAGTAATAGCCGAAAAACCGTGATGGGTCGTTTGCGACCCGGACGAGTGGGTCGTATGCGACCATAGCTGTATCTTTTAAAGTAAACGAGATACAGATTAGCTTTTTGGATATCTCATTTTTGCTGTAATGTGACCTAGTGTGTTAAACGGCATCAAAATCGGCAAACTTTAAAACTCGTCGTCCCTAATGGGTTAAGCTGAACCCGACAGATTGAGGCAATCCGAACACCTTAACTGATCAAACTGGTACTAACACAATTTTCAGATATAAATGTTCTTTGCGATACGTTTATTGCAGCTTTGCAACTTGAGTGAAGACCAGAGTACGAAATCAAACAGCAGGTAAGCAACTCACTTTTGGTGACTGTTCCTCACGAACATTCTGATCCTGTAACATATGAACAGGGAGATCAATGAAACTAATAAATCAATGAAACTAATAAATCAATGTTTTAGCTCATTTTACAAAGTCAAATATTTAAAACAATTAAAATTGCATAGTGCTCAATTTGTAAATGTCTAGTTGATCTTTGCTATTGGAAGTTTGTCAAGGACTGGCAGCTAGCGGGGCAAGGAATGCACGGGCTTAGGGGCTTTTGTGCACACCAGAACACTAGCTCGGTAGATTTTTGGAAACTAAAAGGACTGAAAACTAAAATTGTTTTTGATGGAGGCTGAGGCATGTTTTTGAGAGGGACGGTATAATAGCTTGTGGTAACAACTGGCCTTTACTTTAATAGGATGAAGTTTTAGTTTTAGGACAGGAAGAAGGCATTAAGAAGATTTGCTCTTTGTTTACAAGGCAGAATATAAGCAATGTCGTCTCCTTAACAAATCGAACAGGTACTATCACAATTTCCAGAGCACAGCATGATAACAAAGTCAAAAGAAACACAATGAAGGTAGGTTACCAACACCACAATATAACAATCATACTGACAACTGAATTAAATGTATTCTGACGACGGGCAGCCCTGATGTGCTCCGTGGTCCTCAACGAGCGACCACTTGTAAGAGAGGTGTTATGTCATGTGACACCGATCCGTCCAATCACAAACAGGAAAAGTGAGCAGATCGATATCGTGTGTTTACTTTCCTTATCTTTATTTGACCCTCTGTTCACCTTGTTACCTCTACCACATCTTGACTCGGCAAGGTCCGCGTGCAATATCTGCACCGCGGTAAACACGCCATGATTACGTCATGAACTTGAAATAGTGTGATTGTTGTACACTTAAATAACCATGCCCATCGCCCACGTACATTACAAACTGTTGGGGGGGGGGGGGGGGTGGGGGCGGGGGATGGGGTTTAAGATAAACAACCGCTCTTGATAGTGTGTTGGTCGCTCCTCCAACTGACTGTGATGCTAACCGTCCAGTCATGAACGGAACATTAACATTCTTTAGTTATATCATGTTTCGGTTTCATTGTTCAATTGCGGAGATTAGTATTATTAAAAACATTTACTCTAATATGAGGTCGCGATTATGAACTGAGTGAGATTCCAAATGATGAACTGTGCTTTAAGTTTACACCAACTGGAAGCAAAGGAATAATGCATATATCCATGAGTGCTCCTTTGCTTAACTTAGACCTTTAGACAGTAAGTGTTTGGAAACAGAATCTAGGACACGACTTCACTGACAAGAACTGTATGTTCCAGGAGGAGGCAGTATACAGGAGGACAAGCATGGTTATACCTGACAGAGTTGAAGTACTAGTTCAACATGGTGCAGTTCATTTTTGCCAGGTTAGACACTAAAAATTTCAATTTGTGCTTTGTAATTAGTCATTGCCGTTTTAAATATGTAAACTTGGAGTCCTTCTCACAATTGTAATAAGAGTTTGTGTAACTTTAAAATGCTGCACTTGCCCTCAATTTCAAGTCAATGGAATTCATTTTGTGTGCGGGGTGTTTATTTTAGATGAGATAACACGGAAGTTCAAGTATTGATAAAATCGATAACGGGTAATAGGTGCGCTGTTGAAATGGTTCAGTGAACCCCTCTTTAGTTCGTTTACCAGCTGCATTTTATTTCGGATCATGGGTTAGAACTTTGCTGTACGCTATTAAAATTGCTATTCGAAATATACTTGTACTGAATGTAACTGGTAGATATTTTAGCTGGTACCGTACACATTCGTGTCGTTTTTTCCTGTTCGCGACCACATATTACAGCAAACTGTACATATTACAGCAAACTGTACTTATCTCCGCAGTTCAGCCGAGACATACTATAACTAAAAAATTATGTTATTATTCTGTTCCTGACTGGACGATAAGCATCACAGTCAGTTGGAGGAGCGACCAACACACTATCAAGATCGGTTGTTTATCTTAAACCCCATCCCCTGCCCCCACCCCCCCCCCCCCAACAGTTTGTAATGTACGTGGGCGATGGGCACGGTTATATAAGTGTACAACAATCACACTATTTCAAGTTCATGACGTAATCATGGCGTGTTTACCGCGGTGCAGATATTGCACGTGGAGTAGGGTGAGAATCCCTGCCACGTTTTTGGTCAGTTTCGCCGGGGCTCATGTCTTTCCTCGAGGGAGCATTAGTGTCTACAGAAAAACTGATAAATCCTAGCGAAGTCCAATCCGAACCAGAATAAAACAAATATTTCAGAATAAAGAACCACATCTTCCATTAGAGGTGGTGCTGGGTCAGCTGGTTACAGAACGGATTGGCCTGGAGAATGGCACAGTCCTGTTACTCTCAAGTTAACCATAGAGGGGGACAGGCGCTGTTCGCTCACGGCTGGTTCTTGGAGCCAACACCCTCAGCCCCACAGAAGTGGGAGCACTGTCGGTGGTGGCTCACCCAGATAACGGACAGTGTCTCTCCTTTTTTCTTCTTGGACTTGCATTGTTGCTGGCGAGTCAGCCAGTAGCAATGCAGCATCTCACTCACTCAATCACCTTAGCAGTTCGGTCCCTTTTCTGTTTGATTACTAGTCTCACCTGGTTCTTGACCTGTCGCCCTCAGACCTACAGAGGTGGGTGCACTGTCGGTGGCCTGTCACCCAGGTTGTCGGTGATATCTCTCCCTCTGCCTCCCCTTTGGACATGCATTGTTGCTGGTGAGTCAGCTGGCAGCAGTGTACCATACTACTGCGTGTTTACTAATCCCCTCTTAGCTTCCAGGCTAAACTAAAATTATAAACTAACAGAAGCAGGATAGAAGCAAGAAATCATCAGTAGCCCCTCAACTTAACAAAGACTGATATCAACCGCTCTGGTACAAGCAACTCTGATAAAGTACGACTCTGCTGCTTCTCTGGGAAGTCAGCACCAACAGAAATGGGGAAACTCTCTGATATGAGTGCTGGAATTCTCCGCCGTTTTACTCTACAGGCTAAGTTTCTTGTTATAATTCTATTGTTCTGTTCTTTCATTTGTATTCTGTCTCACTCTACTGCATATTGTAGATCGTCAGCATTCATAGAACCAGGGTCTCAGTTACAGTCCTTCTGTTTGTTGACTAGACACACTTTTTGCATCATCTCTTTTTGACGGCGTTTAGAACACATCTTGTTTTCTCGATCGTTACTTGCCTCCGTATTGGCTGCTAAACTATTATTATAAACTAACTTTCGTTCCACCCCCTTGTGTGTATACTAACAACCCTAGATTCCCAGGAACAGGCTTAAATATCTACGAAAATCAAAGCCAAACAGACAGACAGCTACTCAGCCACAATGCAGGACAACAGATACTGCTCTGAACCAAGGATAAGTCTGATTGATACAGCTCATGTCTCCCTAGACATTCGCACAGATTACAAGAATGCCAACATCAGACATCATGTCTCTTATTAAGACAAAGCTCAACTCTATCCAAGTTCCTGAAATCAGAGTTGTCTAACTGAGATTTGCAGTCAGACATGCATTATACCCCCCTCGACCAACCCATCTACTAATCCGTGTCTACAGGCAAGAAATTGATCTCGTCATTTGTAATATAACATGAAATATTATATACCTATTGAAATTCTCATCCTCCACATCATACAAAAGAGAACGGCCCATGGCCATACACCACATATCAAAGAGAAAGGCCTCCGGCCAGACATATCAGACCTAACATGATCTATTTTCCTTAAAAGCCCATGTTTATATAAAGTTTTAGCGTGTAAAATTGATTCACTTTACTTACTTGTTTATAAATTTTACCTCGAACCATGCTTTCACAGAATTAAAATATTACCACACGACAGGGCGACAGTTTTCCAAAACTGGTTACATTCTTCCCTCAAGGCGCAGCTCCTACACCTGGTAAATTCCACTCTAATAGCACAACCTCTCAAACAGACTCACCGAAGTAATCTTCAGCCATCAAATGCACCGCTGTCAAACCTGATCATGTTACAAGGCATGACTTTTCTGCCACTACTTCATCATTATAGATTAGTGATTACTTAGTGTGTAGATGAAACGATATGAGTGTAGCACACACTGGCTTATCAATGAATGATTGATTCATCCAATCAGCGTTATCTTCAAGGTTCGAATTGAGATTGCTATATTAAATTTTTCCTATATTTTACGTAACGCGCGAACGCCATTTGAGCACAGTATGTGCTAATGATCTCGCTGTCAATCCTTTAATACGTTTTGCGCGCTGCGCTAGCTACTCTGGTAGCGCGCATGGCGTGTAATTTTATTATCTATTGTTTCAACTTTTTATTCAGTTTTATTCATTTAAACGATGTTATTCATTTAAACGATGTTATTCATTTAAACGATGTTAATCATTTGAAACGACTTTACTAGAATTTGTCAACGAAGAAGAACTCTAAATTGTTACCACAGCAACCATTCAATGTTGCCATAGAAACTACACACTCTTAACATAGCAACCACACACGGTTACCGTAGCAACTCCAAATCACTACCTAACAACTAAACACTGCTACCATAGTAACTACGTACTGATACTATAGCAACTACACACTGTTACCATAGCAACTACACACTGTTACCATGGCTACTACACACTATATAGGATATAACAACTTACTCGGGCGTAAGGAGTCGATACGGAGCTATTGCGATGCAATCCAGGCAAGTGTCTGGACTGGCTCCTAAAACTCCAAACGCTCGGGCGAGCGGCATGGCAACTCTGATTCTTTACTCGAAATAATTATCTTGCCAAACCTAGATGTAAGGACGATTTTGTTATAGATGGCCAGAGAGTTACTTGCAGACGAATAATTGCTAACAAATTCTGTGAATATTTTACATCTCTTGCAAGTAATCTCAATAAAAATGTACTGTCAAACAATAGTATTTCTCTGGAACCAGTAGAATCATTTGCTCAGTTTATGTCTAATTCGGTATCTGACTCCATATACCTGGAAGAAACTAATGAAGAAGAAATTATAGAGGTGATCAGAGATTTTCAAAATGGTAAGGCGAGTGACATACCTATAGTTGTTGTAAAAAAACCGGCCAAGCTCATTGCTGGTACCTTGGCTAGGCTTTACAACACATGTATACAAAGTGGTACATTCCCAAGTATTTTTAAAACTGGTAAAGTTATTCCTATTTACAAGAAAGACAATAAGGAATGCATTGAAAATTATCGGCCTGTATCAATATTACCTTTATTTGGAAAGATCTTCGAGAAGGTCATTTATAAACGCCTCTATAATTTCTTCACATCTAAAGGTGTACTAACAGACTCACAGTTTGGATTTAGAAAAGGCCATTCTACCACCCATGCTCTACACAAATCTATAGACTCCGTTACTAAGTCTCTGGCAAGCAATAAACATGTCCTAGGGATATTCATTGACTTGAGCAAAGCCTTCGACACCCTTGATCACGATATTCTTTTATGCAAATTAAATTCCTGCGGTATTAGGGGCACAGCACTTACCTTACTAAAAAGCTATTTGACTAACAGAAAGCAGTATGTTATGTATAACGATGTACCATCAGAAACAATGGACGTGAAATTTGGAGTACCACAAGGGTCAATTCTAGGGCCGTTACTCTTCCTATTGTATATGAACGATATAGTAAACTGCTTTTCAGACAGTGAGGTGAAATTTGTACTTTATGCTGATGACACTAATATCTTCATATCAGGACCATCTAGAGAAGCAACATACAAAAAAGCCAACTTAGTACTTAAACATGTCTCGATTTACATGAAATGTAATCTACTTCATATCAACATGTCCAAATGCTGCTACATACATTTTAAACCTGCCTCTGAATATGATGACACCTGTGCACGGACCAGACCATTTGCTATCCTGCTAGATGAATCTAGATCAATATTCATCAATGGTAAGGTTATTACTAAAGTCAAGGATACCAAATTCTTAGGTGTTGTTATAGATAGTAAGCTAAACTGGATTGCCCACATGCACTACATCCGTAAAAAACTGCGATCTATGACTGGTGCAATCTGCAGAATTCGGCACTCGATACCTTCTGAACTATATTTGAAAATATATAATGCTCTTTTTGAATCACATCTCAGTTATGGTATAAGCGTTTGGGGTGTTGTCCTCAAAGAACGGTCCAATGATAGTCTTTTCATCACACAGAAGCACTGTATAAGGATCCTTTTTGGCGACCTTGACTCATATTTAGATAAACAATCAACATGTGCACGTACTAGACCATACGGTATGCAAAAACTAGACCATAAACACTTTGAAAAGGAGCATACAAAACCCATTTTTAATAGATTAAAAATTCTTACAGCTCAAAACTTGTACAAATATCACTGTATTTTAGAATTCTCTAAGATTATCAAGTACCACTGCCCATACTCCCTTTATGAGGCTATCAACATTTCAAACCGTGCAACGAGTCTAATGGTTATTCTCCTAAATAAATCAAATACCTTTTTGTTTAATGCAGCCAAGCTTTGGAACGCTGTTCATAAAAAAATTTTAACTTCAAGCAATTGCTTAGAAACGTCCATTAGCTTGATAAAACTGAGAACCAAAGCACTATTAATACAAGCACAGGCAGCTGACTTAAAAGATACATGGACTCCAAACAATTTTAAATTGCAGTAATCAAATCTAATTGCAGCGGCACACACTTACTATTACTATCATGATTGTACTATAGACAGAAAATCTTTCAAATCGATTTTGGGCGCTTTTTAAACATTTGTTGTAATGTTTTTAGATAAGTTAAATATCTAAATTTATAACATTTTTTATCGGAATGAATTAATTGATATTTAATAATTTATTCGGTAGGTTTATCTGGTATTGATATTGATTATATTGATATTGTTATTATTGAACGAAGCTAACTCTAGACATAGTTAATACTACTTCTTTTAAGAAAGGGACTTGGAGTATAAACGACCAAGTTTGCATAAATTTCTACCCAACCAAGAACTCAGGAGGCAAAGGTGGGTGCGTAAACTTTTGGTCTGCACTCTCCGATCCTGTATCACCCTGGATTCTTCTCGACGTATCTTTGTAAAAGTTATATACCTTTTAGTCAATCTCTTGCTACTCCAAGTCCCCTAAGATATCTGATCTAAAGTTCGTGCTAGTTATATATTATGAAATATATTTTTATATGAAATATATTTTTGTCTGCTTTAATTGATACTAAATAAAATTGTTGTTTTCTTGAAATTGTTGTTTTCTTGAAAACGAACGCAGATTTCAATTCTTATATAGCGAAATAGCTGAAGTGCGCGGAGGCCGGGGAGAGGGGCTAGCTCCGGCGCGCGGGCCGGGATAGCACCCCAACACGGCAACGCGCAGCAGAGTAGTGGGGTCGGCCACACTACCGAATACACGAAAAGCCAACCCGGGATTTATTACCCGCACGGCTATATTATTATGCGCAGTTGAAACCTGGGGGCTCGCCGACCAGGTTCACCGGGTGGAAACTGAAGGCATATATGACCCCCATATCTGAAAGCAGGTTGGGGGCACTACGGAAAGCTTAGAAGCTCCCGTCACCTACTAACTACTAACTACTATTGCACGTGGACCTTGCCGAGTCAAGATGTGGTAGAGATAACAATGTGAACAGAGGGTCAAATAAAGATAAGGAAAGTAAACACACGATATCGATCTGCTCACTTTTCCTGTTTGTGATTGGACGGATCGGTGTCACATGACATAACACCTCTATTACAAGTGGTCGCTCGTTGAGGACCACGGAGCACATCAGGGCTGCCCGTCGTCAGAATACATTTAATTCAGTTGTCAGTATGATTGTTATATTGTGGTGTTGGTAACCTACCTTCATTGTGTTTCTTTTGACTTTGTTATCATGCTGTGCTCTGGAAATTGTGATAGTACCTGTTCGATTTGTTAAGGAGACGATCTCCCTGTTCACATGTTACAGGATCAGAATGTTCGTGAGGAACAGTCACCAAAAGTGAGTTGCTTACCTGCTGTGTGTTTTCGTACTCTGGTCTTCACTCAAGTTGCAAAGCTGCAATAAACGTATCGCAAAGAACATTTATATCTGAAAATTGTGTTAGTACCAGTTTGATCAGTTAAGGTGAGGATTGCCTCAATCTGTCCGGTTCAGCTTAACTGTCTAGGTCATGAGTAGAACCGAAGGATCAAAATATATGTTGCTTGTTGGTCGTATTAACTATAAAACATCAATTTTGAGGGATAAGGAAGTGTTTATAGGTTCTAAAACCTAGCTAAATCGATTTTTCGTGCAATTTTAGGTCAGAAACAGTCATCAAAATGAGTTAATAAGAAGGTCGATTTCTCGGTTATTTTTGAGCTTTCGTTCAGAAAATAATTCGGGGTCCTCAAAGGGGGGTAACAAGAAGGCGTTACAAGTGTTACAAACCTTCTATAATACAAAATATGTATCACCTCCTCAGCCTGCTTAACATGTGCTCGACCTAAAATGTAAACAAACAATTATCACCTCCTCAGCCTGCTTAACATGTGCTCACTATTAATGTAAACAAACAATTATCACCTCCTCGCCAGTATCCACATCTATTGTCCAGCTGGTAAGAAACCCACAATAACATAGAAACCAATTTTTTAAAAATCAAAAACCGTACATTCGTTTGAGTGACTTTAAAAACAAATTAAACCACATTTATATAATAGATATAATAAATAGTCAAATAATGGTCACACATTCCAGCAATGGTACTTTCCAGCCACAAGGCTAGAGTAGACACCACTATACTAACACCTAACAACTAATCTAACAAAACAGAAAAAATCAGGGTACAATTTGCAAAAAACCCTCTTTGTAATATTTAATGTAGCATAATATTGGAAATTAAAATCCCTCAACTTGACAATTTGAATGCTCACATTACTGAAACAAGCAATTTAAGAATCCACCCATGACCCAACAAACACTCATCAAGCATTTATGATAAAGGGGTATCTTTTAATAAATAATTGTGTCAAACAGTATATATACATTCAATTAAATCAAGTGATGCAATTGGCAGAGCACAATAAAATTTTAAGTGTTGCAATTGGCAGAGCACAATTCATTGCTACCAATAAATTTTTCAAAAACATTTTAACAAAACACATGATCTACTCCATTATAGGGGCAGGGATGAGGTTGTATGAAACTTCTGATAGCTGAATCTCACGTTTGGTGTCCACCTTCTTTCCTCGGTACCCTCGTAGAGCAATAAGAGTTGTTCTCAACATTGCAAATCTTATCCTATTCTCACGTGTCTTACTACATCGCAGTATCTTTCCTTCCTTTTTCTTGCAATGAGGTCTGCTACTCTGTTGACGAACTGCTTACACTCTTTAGACATTCCTCCAGATGTGAGGAATACAGCCGGGGTGAAGGTAGCCTTCTCCACATTCAACACTCTCTCCAAGTACTCGTCCTTCTTCTCCTTCTCGTTCTCTTCGTATACTTCTTGAAGAGTTTTTGTCCTGTTTGATAAGCAATTGGGGTGTGAAACCCTTATGTCAAGAAAGGTCTTATCAAATGGAGTCCAAACTCCTCTAGCAGATACATCAAGCCGAGCTTGGTCACCTGTTATAGTCTTGGGGTTGAGGCAGTCACCCTCATTTACCTTCTGTAGCTGGGGTTCAACTTTTACATCATGACATACCTCACGAAGGAGATTTGCCATTGTGTCTCTGATGTTGTTGTGGGTCATTATCACGTAGCCCCCTAGCTTACAGGTGAGAAGGTGGTCAAGATCACTTGTTTTCCCACATCCACAGGTGATGGGAGTGTTTGGTATCCACCAACTGTAGCGTAAGCAGACACTGTCTCGAAACTCCTCTTTGTTCAGAGTGTAGCCATACTGCTGAAGTGGCAATGTGTTAAGCCAACTGGACGCTCCCTTTTCTCTTGCTGCTAGTAATGCTCTCTTAGAGGAGGTGCCACATCTTTCAGCTATAGCAATAAACTTGGCTTGGAGCTCGGAATTCTTCAATGTTTTGATCATTTCTTTCCCCGATTTGGTGAGGTTACTGGATGCAGTGTAAACTTCCTGTAGCTGTTGGTCCACTATTGCTTTTGTTAGCTCAGTGGTGAGTAGCTTTGAGGCTGTATACTCAGAGTGGCATTCTTCGTGGGGTTTACCAATGCCCAATCCTCCCAATCTTATTAGTAGACTTAACACGTCTCTTTCTAAGTCTGAGATCTCCCTGCCCAGCATCTTTGGCAGGAGCTTTTGTCTTATCTCATGTTCTAGCGGCTCCATGGCTTCAGAGATGTGGGGCACAGTCCTTTGAACAAACTTCCATCTGTGTAAATAATTTATTGGAAAGTATGTAAATTATATTCATTTTAACTTGGTTGTCTAGGCCAATAGATTTAAGATAATTTTTAAACTTTAGTAGATATATTTTTGATGATGTGTGATGATGTTTGTGTCATTATATTTTGATTTGATTTGATTTGGAGATTCCGAGAATACAGTGATAGCACTCGATTCTAAAATGATTCTGTTGTGTGCGGCGTGGCAATCATTTTCCTTCATTGTCAATTTATGTTTTTGATAATGATAACATTTATTAATATGTTCAACGCATTTTAAAATTGTCGCTACTTAATTTTTTATTTAAAATTATGCCACATGTTTGATGTTGCAATTTTATTTTTCACGAAATAAAAACGACTTCAGACTTGTATCAAATTAAATTGCAAATAATAAATTATTTGGGGATCGCAATTGTCATGTACAATGCCGCGCACTCAATTATGCTTCTCGCAACCATCGGCGAGATGAGCTACTGGGCCTATGGCCTCGCCAAGCTGCGATGAATTGACATCGTCCATTAATATTAATAATTATTATAGAAAGAAATGGGGCAATCATAAGATTAGATTTGAACGGTTCTGTGTACATTTTTAATGACAAATATTTAAAGTTAAAGTTGATGATAATTTAAAGATTTGAAGTACAAATTTGTGCAACTTAACTTAAAAGACTTACCATTGAAACCAAAAACAGCATTTACAAATGTACAGTACATACACAGAACGGTCAAAATTTGTATGTTGTAGCGCGAAGCACTACTGAGCCGCGCCGCGCATCTTCTCGCACTACTAGCTGGGCCGCGCCGCGCATACCCAGGAAACCTTACCGCCTGCTGGGCTCGCTAGAGGTTATCGATTTTCAACAGCACGTTTGTCGTCGCGCGTCACGTCAAGTTTACCTTTCGCACGCGCTGCATTTAGCCAGTAGTCATGACAACGACATTACTTTGCAAAGTTTAAAAGCTGTGATCTTTTATTTAGCCCAAATAAAACTTTTCGGTTTAATTTTGACGGATGTTACTCGTCTAAATTTCTTCGAAGTAGCGCGCGCCGCTTTCTTCTCGAAATTGCAAGTGCTACGAAGTAGCGCGCGCCGGGTCAGACCGTTAACAATGGTCAAGTTTAATTCAGAATCTAAGTTGTCTCAAATTTGGCTCCTGGGGAGCGTACTTTAAATTTACGAGCCGGAAATTTTGTTGAAAAGGCCGGATGGTTCTATTTATTTTACTTTTGGAGATATACCCCAGCCGGTAGGGTTTCATCTTCTCTTCCGTAGATCGGCAAAATGCACCATTTAATTGGGCTTCGCCGAGCTGCTAAAACATCGGGCTAAACATTTCGAAAAGAAATGCGTTGATTGACGATGTCAATCCGTCGAGATCGTTGCTCTGCGAAGCAGAGCAACGATCGTCGACGATGCTTCGATGCGAAGCAAGAATGCTAGTTTGCGCGGCGCGTCGAAGCGGCGAAGTCCTCCAAGAAATGCGGAGCTTGTAGCGCGATGCGTTACTGTGCCGCGCCGCGCACTTAATTAGGCTTCTCACAGCGACAGCTAGATCGGCGAGATGCGCTACGGTGCCGCGCCGAGCTGCCATGAATTGACATCGTCAATTAAATGCGGAGCGCGCTACTTCGACAAAATTTAGACGAGTAACATCCGTCAAGTCATTGCGTCATTTTTCATGAACACAAAAGCTCTCCAGGTTAGCCGTTAGCTATTACCTGGGGACCTCAGGCTATTATTGATTATGTTTATAAACATATGAATAGAGATTAGGCGGAATGACAGGCTGAGCGCCGCCCGTAATAAATTTACGAGACGGAAATTTCGTTGAAAACCGGAAGGTTCTATTTATTTTACTTTTGGAGATTTACCCCAGCCTAGCCGGTAGGGTTTGATTGACGGTGTCAACCCTTCCACATTCCAGATCGTTGCTCTGCGAAGCAGGGCAACGATCTTGTCAGATTGTTGCAAGAATGCTAGTTTGCGCGGCGCGTCGAAGCGCTCCAAGGTAGGGTTTGCTGGGAAGCTTTCTAGCTACATGACACATGTAAGTGTATTTTTGGACGCTGATTCCGAATCACCCCCCATGACGTAGCATCATGTAAAACCGTTTTGTACGGCTGCAAAACCATAAAAACCAAAGTCACGTGAAATTTTTGGGCGAGCGAATTAGTAAGAGCCCACGACGTGATACAGAGGGTGTGGTGGCTGGCGAGCTAGGTAAATCAGGCCATAAACTACATATTTAGCGTTGCGCAAAATTAATTATGGAGGCCGGCCAAACGACTAAACTAACAACTTTTAACTTGGGGACCGGACCCCAAGGTTTAATGTTCGTAAACACTCGACTATTGCGTGACTTGTATTACTTTAATTCGTTATATAGGTGGCCCTAGATAACTATGAACTAGTTAAGTGTGACTATTCAAAATCCTATTAACTAGCTGAAACTCAAAAGTCAAATTAGGCCAACTTCCTTATTGCAATTATAGTTATACCTTATAGAATTGGCAAAGCAGGTGATGGGTGCACCTGTTACAGAATTGTCTGCAACGCAAATGATAGGTACTATACGTATTACGCGTGTCATTCACATTGTCAATTGTTTGGCATTTAATTTGATTCTATATAATACTGCAAAATGAAATGCAGCACATGTCAAGTTAGTTACCGCAAACTGGACGGTATAGCTGTAAACGAGAGGTATGAACATGACTATGATGTAGTTAGACAACCCTGAATCCGTTTTGTTCCACCCTTCTTGGACTATCACTATATATCTGCGAGACTTGTGTACTGATAGCCGCACGCGTCATGTAGGAATACATGTAAATGATATAAGGCAAGGAATTATATCCTGGATAGATAATTTGTGTCGTGAACGGAATTTAAACAAATGTGATCTCTTGTCACTTAACGGGTCGAACTACCGCAGTGAATACCGAACTATAGTACGAGCTAAGTGTGGGTAAATCACTCAGTCGAAGTCAAACTTCAAAATTCTCGATTTTAAAAACCTCACCCGCGAATCGCGATACCGTCCAGTTACAGTAGTGTGATTTGAGCCCTTTGAGTATGTTTTCAAGTTATATTTACGATTAAGATTTGCAGGTAATTGAATTTGGTAAGGAGACAATTGAAAATCATCGTAAGTATTGAAATCTGTCATTGAACTTTAAAGAATTAACAAAAATTTATTATACGTCTAATGGCAGGTATAGTACTGCACTGCATGACTAGAGGGACAAAGAAAATCAAGATTCTGCGTATCAAATATAATACTAATTCTAATCCTAATGCTAGCATTACTACCCTTAAACTCACACCACACTTTACAACGGAAACATCTCTCTGAACAATAAGACTCATATTACGTAAGTTTGCATCCAGTTTCTTAAAACGGGCCTGGTGGTTGACAAAAATTGGCAATGGTTCACAGGATAGCACGTTAAGTTGATGGATAATGTGAAGTCAAAAGCATGGTGCATCATCAGTAGAAGTTGGGGAAGTTTCTCTTGATGCATGATCATTGATCAACCGTGAAGAGAATTGGGTAAGTGCAAAGCGTTTCCATGAAGATGAAATGAAATGAAATTGACCAGACTAAGCTATGAATTGTATATCGGGGGCAGAGAAGTTAAATAGTGAATAAAATTGAGTGAGCCCGAGAACTGAAACTATGTTATCGATGTAGAAGCCAGTCCTAGTCATTCGATATCACAACAAGAGCCCCATACTCCTCTCCTTTTAAACTTATATCGCATCAGGAATGCAATCATTAGGCATCTTGCGAGCATTGGCATTAACAGCACAAGTCAATCAAAAAGTGTCACATTAAAATCGTATTATGTGTTAAATTTGTGATGATCTCGAGTAGCCAGGTCATTTAATAATTAAATAGTCTACATAAAATCTTTAAACTAAAAATAAAACATAAAAACAATTAGCGTACCATCCCTTATGAAAGAACTAGTGTTTGAAGGCAAGAAGTGTTTCCCTTAATAAGGATCATCTACGAACAACGACACGATGTAATGTACGGTTGAAGATTTGCAAAAGTTTCGCGTTTTCATAACCGGGGTCAATTTGGGTAGATGATCCTGTTGAAATCCAAAACATGCCCATATATGGTGTTGTATGTGTCAGGTGAAAACCATTTATATTAGCTATTAATTGAAAACTAGGACCATCAAAATACACCTAGCAACCAAAATTCCGTCCAAATTCTCCTGTGATATGAAATCGAGGAAAATTTTCAACAATCATTACAAATTCTGGTCCAGGCAGTTAAGTTAAAATAAAATCCCTTAAAATTATAACAACGAAATTAGGCACTGGGTGTCTGACGGTTAGGTTTTAATTATACTTAATTACTTAATTAATGTAAGAAAACAAATTAAGAAAGATGTTAATAGTAAACATTTAAACTGTATACGTATGTTACCAACATAAACTGATAACAATCTACAATTGTGTACATATTATACTAAGAAACATTGTACATTTAACAGTGTACAACATTAGTCTGTTGCCAGGCAACGCTGTTCTCTCCTAGAAAGTGTGGTGACGTCACAGCTCAACGTATTACGTCACACAGACCCCCGACACGACAGACAAGCTCACTCGCCTCACAGCTACTGCTGCCGGGTGTTTGGTTCTAATGGCTGCTATATCATTTCCACTGAAATCTTTGTTTGCTGTCGGCAATCCCACATGATATGCGAACTACCGTTACTTTATACACTATGTTACAAGTTACTGGTACCGGCCGGGTGAGTGTAGCCCGGCCTCACAGTAGTTCGTATTGTCGCAGGTGTATTCGCTGAATAATGTCCCGACAATCCGCAAATACCCGTTCTATGTTCTTAGTGTCCACAGCCGTGGTAAAGTGAGGATAACAATAATGTCTGCCCTCTCCGGAAGCCGTGCTGATATGCTGTGGGAGGGCGCAAGGTCAGTTAATTGGGTAAAAAGCAGAGAAAAAGTTAGTAATATGGAGAGGGAACGAGAATACAGAATACAGTGCTAAAGACCGATATTAAGGGAATTATTGGAAGTGGAAGTATACTCACAAGAAACTCGTCTCTTAAGAAATGTTTTGCTCGAATGAACATTTCATCCTCATGGTCAGCGCCTTTAACTGAAAATATGTACAATAAAAAATAAATTTAGACCTTCTTTAGTTGCAGAGTAAATTATGATAATTTTCTGTCAAAAGGATATAGGAAAATTGCAGCAAATTTTAAATTCACAAGAAATAAGCGGGTAACTTACTTCTGGAGGCATTTTCAGATGGCATGGGGTAGCTGGCAAAGTTAGAAAAATAGTCTTCTAGCCTAGATTTACCACTCATTATCTTCTCATATAGCAAGTCTTGTTTGTTGAGGAACAATATTACAGATATCTGGCGCAACCACCTGGTAATATATTGAGATTACTAAAGCTTAGCAAGTTTTGTAGCAAATTAAAACAACAAAGAAACTATCATGAATGGGATCTGGATTCTCAACGTTCCCTATTGTTGTTTCTTTCCCTCCCGATTAGGATCATTGTCCATCATATCATGATCATTTCGATTCTGGCCGATTTCGATTGACAAGAATCCAATCAAGCAATATATTCACACGTGCGCGCGAAAGTTATGCATAAGCTTAGTATAGGTTACTATGTGCTGCGTTTGACGTCTAATACATCTCTATTTTCGAATATTCGGACCGTCTCTACTGCTCAGCGAACTAAAATAAAAGATAAAGAAACATTGCCAAGTGCGCAGCAAACGGAAGTGCTATGATAAGCATTTGTTAATAATACCTGTTGTTCCAAATATTTTCGAATAGAGAGAGCGCTTCTCGTAAACGGTTCTGAAATGAAACCGGGTTATTTTTTGAAACGATATCTCTCAGTCCTTGAACGCATCCAAATTGTGACGACTATGAAATGGAAATACAATGCTACATATAATCATAATCATCTCCAAAAAAAGTTTTGGCAACATTCCAAGGCATCAGCAGACAGTTCATGCATTAGGCTGATGGTTTGAAAATCACAGGTACCGGATTATAATCCAATTCATTGATTTTAAACTCAACCGTGTTATGAAAATAACGAAAAATAAGAGTTACAGTTATGTTTTCACGCCTAAATTAAACCGGTTAGAATAAATGTTTTAGGCCAGTTTCAATCCATTATTTAGCTTTGATCTAGACACTTGTCTGAGGATCTACAAGATTGGCTGCTGAACTCGACCATGATTGAAATGGCGAGATCAATAAAATTCATGATTCTGACTCGAAATTTGTCGTTGTATTAAAAGATTTAGCGCTTTGTAGTTCCTTCAATTATAAGATATTTTCATATTTTGAATGGTATTAATCCCATAATATCACATCTATTCAGCATGGTACAATTTCTTCGGTTCAGATAAAACTCTATAATTTACTAATAAGAAAAAGGAAAAGAAGCCCAGACCACTTTTACCGCATCATATAGGGCATACTAGGATAAGTGTCACCAGTAACAACTGACTCATCAGATTGTGATGGATAGACAATTAAAAATTTGGTCCCCCAATTTTCAAATTTGTTATTATAACTGGGTTGATAACGCTGCTTATGTATTAACAGCAACACATTTTCCGGATTACATGACCGATAAGAAGTTTGTTAAGTAGATAAATATAACGGTTTTAATATTATTACATGGCACATTATAGGATTGAATTAATATTGTTATTAAAATGCTCATTGTAGAATGTAGCCATATATTTTAGATTTTCATCATCATTTGTTTTTTTCCCCACTTTCTTCATCATTTGTTAGTGTAGTTTTGTTACGCGTTGATTATTGAGCTCTCTTATCCCATCTCTTATCGCTACAATTTAACGACGACTTAGCTGCTAGTTTGTGTCTGGTGCTATACAATTCTGAGTACATTATGGGAAATGTGGACTCTACAATGTGGTCATGTAAATATATGGACATGTTGCTGATTCTGCTAATGATCTTGGTTGTTGGGCTGAGAAAGTGATGAAGACAATAAACTGTGATGAAGATAGTCATATTACATTAGACAAGTTCAAGAAACCAAACAAGGACGTTTTAGTAAAGCACCTTTTTGATGCCTTTAAGGGAATTGTTGGATATAAGGAATGCTTTCGAAAAGCGACAATAAAACTGGAGGAAATGAGAAGTGACATGATTAATGCTCAGAAATCAGTTATTCAGTTGCAAGCTGAACTCTTGGACATAAAGACTAAAGAGCTAGATTCAGTCCAGAGAACTGTTAAAACCGCTGTAGAAAATACTGTTCAAGCTGAGATTAAGTCTTGACAGTGCTGCTGTGTCAAAACATTCCCACAGCTCTGCCTCCACTTTCACGGCAGAGAACTTTAAGAAAGTAGTTCAGAATGTGGTAGCTGAAGAGGATCGCAGCAGAAATGTGTTGATTTTTGGTCTCAAGGAGGATGCAGGTGAGAAACTTGCTGATAAAATTTGCGACGTGTTTGAACAAATGGCAGAGAAGCCACGTTTTGAAGCTGCTCGAATTGGGAATAAAGCTGCTGACAAATATAGAGCTGTTAAAGTATCATTTGGAAGCTCCAGCACCGTTGACCGTTCATCAGATACTGATCAAAGCTAAAGAACTTAGACTGTCTCAGTGTTTCAAAACTGTCTTTATTTCACCGGATCGGTCACCGGAGGAGCGTGCAGTACATAAACAGCTGGTTCTAGATTTGAAGAAGAAGGTCACGGAAAATCCTACAAAAAAAATTTGTGAGATAGATGAGTGAGATATAATAGTTTATTTCTTATTCAATAATATAGATATTACATATTTCTTTGGCCATTTTACACTTTACATTTAATGCCCAATATACATGCATTCTGGAGTTTAAATTATCACTTTTGTCACCACGCCAGCCGCTTTGAAGTCGGCAATTTTTGTTTTTAATAATATTGGTTGTTGATATAAGCGGGATATAAATGCTTTATTTCATTTCATTTCATTTCATCATATAATTAACTGTTCGTGACATTTCTGAATTTTAAAAATATCATCGAAATTTTCGCCATTAACTTCTAGTTTCGCAATGTATTCATTACCTAGTGAACAAAATAAGTAATTCACGAAATAGCGACACATACCCCACCCCTTCACAACTCTATTTAGTTTTGATCGTATAACGCAGATATTCTACCCTATTTAGTATGTATTTCACATGCCAAGAAACCACGCGTCTCATTATCATTTCTAATTCCGCCCACTATGAAATTTGGCAATGTTGAAACTTACCAATACGGGGTAAGTGAACTTGTACCTCACTACCACACCCTGCTACGTATAAACGATCTAAACGGATAACCTACCCCGCACTTCCATATTAAGTCTATAAACGGATCCTCAATATACTTGATGATATATTGTTCTATATTTAAAGCGTCACAAATTTCAGTCCAATTTGCACGTCGTGGGGTTACAGAAATTGCACAATTTTTCAGATGCCCATCAGAGGTATATGAAGACGGTAAATAACCTGGTGATGGTGAAATAGTTTAGAAGAGAAATTAAAACACTCTTACCTGGGACGGATCCTCTCTGAGGACCATGTTATAGCTAGAACAAGCCACCACGAATATTATAGCGGTGACGTCGTTAAATACTTGGATCCACTTTCTCCTCTCGTCCCGCTGGCCTCCCACATCGAACATACTGAAATGAATCCATGTTGAAGAAACAAACATCGTGTTTTCATTAAGTTTTTCACTTAATAATCCACTACAAGCAATCTATTCAGAATTCAATGGATAATGATATATCATTTACTTTTCGTACACACTACCCAGTCCCCAATTCATTTTAGGGCCCATCCATAGCAATAATATATTGGTCTATGGCCGTATTAATGAAATGTGGCTGATGTAGCAGCTCGCTACGGATAAATAAAAACATAAAACTGGTATGTGAGTTGTGACTCTGTTAAACACATCTCCTGTTGAGCCAAATCAACGTCATCCTCACTGAGCTCACAGTCCTAATTGTTTAGTTCTCTATTTAACATATTTTAAATAGTGCCCTATATAAACCAAATTTGATATCCCAATATGAATTTGGTTTTTATAATAGTGTACTAATCACTATGAGCTATAGTAAATTTTAATTCTTAAGAATAAGGTTCTAACCATGAACCCCAATTTGTGTTGCATTCGCGAATTATGGTAAAAAGCGATTAGTTTCTATCGTCATTTGACAGACATTCATTTCTAGTGAAACAACCAAAGGATCGATTATGTGAGGGATCATAACCAAAAATGGTTCCAGAGAAAAACGTTATAATTTTAAAGCTGTTTAATGTCCATCATGCTCAGGTTATATGACCATATTTGGTGAGGATCGTACGGGTATTAGTGATAAAAATAGACAGAACTTTCTTTGAATAGAATTGACAATGCAATTTCAAAATAGGCGAACAATTTGTTCCAATCTGATCACGGTATCTTCTTATCGTCACTGCTCGCTCCACAAGTCCGTTGTGATATAACGCTTCTCAATTGTCACCATCAATAAATTTCAAGATAAATTTGACTCGGAAAAAGCTGCTCTCAGGGCTTGTGTCTGAAGAACGGCGTTGCTACGGCAACAAGTCCTGAACAACACTCATCACCATGGCACTACATAATGATGTCACGTGGCTGCTAACATGTGATTGATCAAGATGGGACCCCCAGGAGATGCGCCCACACGAGGATCTATATAAACCATCTACAGTGAAACTTCGAACCCCTGACCAAATTAATACCGGCACAATCGAAAATTGGCGGAAATAAGATGGTCCAAAATTTTAAGCTCAGTGTAATTGTATTGCCGCAAAGCATGAAAATCCGAACTTTATGTGCAACGGTTATTAATCGATGTTTTACTGTATCTGTGTGTCACACACAGTTCACATCCATTGTGCGTCATTCCTTCCACCACTATACACTGCAATACCGTATTATGATATATAATACACCTTGTACACTATACACACACGTTCAGTACACACAATATTAAACATGATGGTTTACAATACAGTGGTGGTGGTGGTGTAATGAGAAATGTAGGACCAACTTAATACAATCCTGGCAAATAGCCATATCAATATCTAGTACCAGATAAAATGAACCCTCTATAATAAATACTAGACATTAGATCATCTCATGTACTAGATACGGACCAGGCTAACTTTTGTATTATTTCCCTCTTATTTGTCACGCCTTGTACCCACTCCCTGGATCACCTCACTATAAGCTTCCATGATGAGACTCTTAGAACGCAGCGCGTTATTATATGCAACACTATTAAGAGTGTAATTACGCTGATTTTTCTGCCGTAAAATAGAAAGTAAAATGTAGTCAGACCCGGGGGATAGTTTCACGTGTACATGGCCTGGACTCCATGCGGAGGGATCTGTTATCTAACATTACATGAGGCTATAAATAGCCCGCCCGGTAGTAACTACATGTATATATAGCAGAGAGAGAGAGAGAGAGAGAGAGAGAGAGAGAGAGAGAGAGAGAGAGAGAGAGAGAGAGAGAGAGAGAGAGAGAGAGAGAGAGAGAGAGAGAGGGTATATATAGTATACACATTCTCTCAAGTAAGCTATAAATACATCACTACTCCTTAGTTGATTACAGAGCCTTATATATAATATTATCATGTATTATGCTATAACAATGCATCTAGATTATGAGATGTAGTGCCCGGAGAGAGAAGAAGGAGGAGAGGCTACTAGCGCTCTCTCAGGGGGCTAATGAGGGGGCTGCCGTGCACGCTAATTAACCAGCCACTTCTCGACTACTTAAATATAATGGGCGATTATTCTAGAACAATAGAGTGAAATATTTCGATGCATAACACTAATTGTTAACGCATTAAAACGCATTAGGAGAAGGCGAGATTTGGGCAGGCCTTGCTGAGAAAGGATTTGATCCAGAGCCCTGAGCGCAGTTATTTAAACCGCAGTTGTGGTGTAAACTGTAAATACTCGCGCCTGGTATCTGGCAACCATTTCTTGGATCACGGAACTGAGTACAACTACTACAGTGTACAAGACCACTACTACAAGACCCCACACAGTTATTCTCCAGAAACTAAGCTAACAAAGTTTGCTGGATATTGGATAATGGAACTAAGAATAGACTGATAGAGTCAGCAGAATAGATATATATCCGCGCTAATTAACTACTCAAGATGCGATTCCGGATAAGACATGCCAGTATAATTATACAAATATGGTATAATGATTACAAGGGCAATGAAACTGCCCCGGTAAAATTCATTTAACCTATCATAATCAATCATGCAAACCCAATTTCTAAAGGCTCAAAAGAACTCAGCCTCAATGGCAAAGGACTATTTACGGAGCGTAACTCTGGGTACGACCCCGGTACGACTTAGTATAGAGTTTAAATGTTCCTCACAAGTGGTCGACAGAACCGTTTTTTCGCAGGATGGTATGGTTTTCCCAAACCCAGAAGATTTTCAAGACGCTGCAAGGTTTGACATGGTTCTGTTAATTTAGAGGTGAATTGGAAAATGCCGCACAAATTTAGCTCACGTACAACAAAATTGCTTCATCTGCTGTTTGCTTCGTTTAGGTATTTCAAACGGCACTGGATTTAATGCTTCCCGCACTCATACTTCATCATCCTATCACTTAATGCTCCTCTTTCCTACACTTATATTCCATGATGCTATCACCTGGTGATTTAATGACTTGTCTATCCAAGAAAAATTTAATATTTACATTTCAATTCACAGCCCAGCGCAAACCCTGCAGCACGTTTCGGGTTACTTCTGGGCTGTGAACTTTATGACCTGGGTCCATAAATTAAAGTCATTCGTTTCTTCGTTAAATCATTGCAGTGAGAAATATCAACAGTAATGGAAACTAGGTTTACTGTGCCTTTTTACACAGGTTTCCTCGAGCCTAATATTATCACAATTGTATTACATCACGTTAGACCTTGCTACAGATTCATTCTTTATCGCATTCCACAGCTACAGTGAATTGGGACACAATACCATGCATTAGACCTGCTATTTTTAGTTCGTCTAATGTCTGCACGTATTGTTGTAGCGGAGGTGGTTTTTAAGATGGCATGTGCTCCCGATGTCTTGGTAAGCAGGATGAGTCACGTCATGACAGAGGAGATATCATGTCATAGCGGCGAGGAAATATGTAGAGAATTACGCAAGCGACAAGCATGACAGGAATTACAGTGGATTGCGTTGTTGTGTGTATGAGTATGATACACCGTGTAGAGCAGTGTACAACATCCTTATCTGCTAGACACCAGTACATTACTAGTACACAGCACACTCTTTAAATTTTAGACACAATTAATACGCACTACTTCGAGTTATAGTCTGTCGTTGTATTCAGAGAGAAAACAAATTTAGAGCTAGTAGAAACAATCCGCTAAACTGGCTCAATCGCCAAAATGTCCTGCAAACAGATATTTCTCTCTCTCTCTCTCTCTCTCTCTCTCTCTCTCTCTCTCTCTCTCTCTCTCTCTCTCTCTCTCTCTCTCTCTCTCTCTCTCTCTCTCTCTCTCTCTCTCTCTCTCTCTCTCTCTCTCTCTCTCTCTCTCTCTCTCTCTCTCTCTCTCTCTCTCTCTCTCTCTCTCTCTCTCTCTCTCTCTCTCTCTCTCTCTCTCTCTCTCCCCCCACCACCACACTTGATAATATTGCAGTCTCTCTTAGAGGCAGTACAAACAGCACAGTTGGTCCGATAGCGCGTGTGTCGAGTGTAGATGTGTATATACTTAAGCAGCAGCTGCTGGCCATATTATGTGTCGAGGCGAAGGCTATTAATAGTGCTGGACTTATTAGCCCTGGGCTATAAATAGCGCGCATTGTCTTTGAGCCACGTTGGGATAGTATCTGTAATGCTGTCAGCTGATTGGACAACACACCACAATGCAGCCCTGTGATTGGTGGGAAATAACACACGCGTCGTGGGCTGGGGGTAACTACATACAATATGATTATAATAATGATATTACTTGCCGTGTATAGTGAGTTTCACGAGATGATGATGGTGATGATGATGATGATGATGATGATGATGATGATGATGATGCGCTAATGGTCACCTCAATCAAACATCCTCACAACATTTTAGTTAGTGTTCAGACCAAGTTCCAATTTTCCAGGCAACTATTTCCCATACAAACCAGTGCAAGTCGAGAGTAAATGCGTTATTTTTGTTACTTGGCACAGATAACGAACGTTTACATCACACCTGTTATCTAGCTGTCAGTACATTAATATTTAATAGTGCTGGGGTGATCTAGCAGTGAAGCAACGTACTCCAGAGGTCTTCCCTCTGGACCAAATTAGAAACACACAAATTAAGCTAAATTGGACTGGAGTTGCATGCCTGGCAAAAATCTATTGTCACGTTGAGCATTTAATTTAGAATCAACTTATAACCGGCAAATACCTCTTTTTGTTTGCAGGTTTGTGAGTGATCTAGAGTTTGGAACTTCATTATACACAAGAGGCTGTTTTGGGCTGCCATCGCTTTTAATGCGTCCCCTTCATCTTTAATTCAGGTTCTACACGTTTGTCAATCACTGACAATTACAAGGTTCGCCAACAAGCCAGATCGGCATTATGAAGGAGCGTTGACTGTTGAGATGCTATTTGCAAGGGAGCACGGAGTGCTATCTGTGAAGAAGCATTGAGTCGCTATCTTGTAGGAGCGTTGCAGAATGTTGAATCGGTCTGAACAATGTGAGGTGCTGAACTTGCAGACGAACTTTGTAAGCCAAACATGAGAGTACTCCACGCCTCCCCTCTTTTATCAATAACTACTATCAGCATGTGCTTGCTTGGCAGGATTTTGGATTTAGGTCGATGGTCATGACCTAAAGTTGAATTGTACAGAGAAATGACATTTTCTTGGTACGTACATTTACTGTATCGATTAGGCTATGAATATGATATATCATGGTTTTGGTAAGGGTCTTCATGACAATCATCAAAATCGAATGAAAGTTTTTAAAAGGCCTATCTCAAAATTCTGTCAATAAACTGTAGGGGGAGATTTTTAGAATCGATTTTTAGGACGTGTGATTGAAATTCGCTTGCGCAATACAATTACACATAAGTGCTGACTTTTAACAGGCGATAATTTTGGTTAGGAACAACATTATGTTTCCATGGTACCAAACGTAGCTGTTCAAAGATAGCACTTCCCTCTGTCAGAAATAATTATTATAAGGTCGATAATCGATAGCACGTATTATATTAAAACGACTTTTGACTTCCCCTTAGCATAATCTTAAAAATAAAGCCATCAAACAGCAGTATGCAGATTCGTACGTGCGTGTGGTTTTAAAAATCAAAAGCAAAAACCTCACTGTAAGAATTGCATTCGTTTGCAGTGAAGTTGGTAGTGGTCGGTAGATTTGTGTCTATTTCTGTAGAAGAGATGAGAGCTACATATTTTTACCACGGTAAAGAGTTTGAGATTACTGGAACCGAGAGTCCGTGATATTTGATAACTTAATAATAGACGATATAATGACCATTTGTTAAAACGTTGTGGCATTCCTTAGTCTGTAACCCATGACGTGATGCCAATTTGTTACAAGTTGACCCGATGATGCCTGATCAGCTCTCATTGCACATGATGTACTACAGAAATCAGGTGATATTTGACGTAGAAAGTTAAGTTTGGGATGCCCGCAAGGCAACTAATGAGGTGTATATTCGGTGATGGTATTAAAAAGCTTGGTACCCAGAACTTAATTGTAGAATAATACGGGGTTGCCAGAATTTATGTAATGTAAAGTGTATCTAGACACATGGTATGGTTTATAATTTACATTATATTTTACAATGTTGAAACTTAACTATTCCCTACCACATCTTAAGTCTTAACAGTCATTTCCGGTTAAATATTCGACCTTTTGATGAAACATTTTCGAAGAACAAAAGACTTACTATGATCCATCATAGTAACATAGTTTTAGACAATGTATGCATACAAGCACTGGAGTATACATGTGTACATTTACAGATCACATTAAAAAGAAAAGTAGAATAAAATGTGGAGTGGTTCACGTGTCACTCACAATAGCACTTCTGACTACTAAAATATGTAATTGGCATCAAAATTAAAATCATGAGGTCAAGTAACACAAAATTAATTGACACAATATTCTGTTTATAATGAACATGCTTGAGTTCATGGACGGCGAACGTACGTGATTTAAGCGATATTCCTACACTTTCCAACGTCTTATCTAGATTTAAATCTTGATATTGTAAACTTTAGGTATTCGAGTTATGTGAGTTATGTCATCGCTGCTAACCAAACCCTTTCTCCCTTACATCGCTACTTTAATCAAATTCAGCGAAACACAGTAAAGATAATAAGATATTTTCTAATAATTAACGGTAAAAGAGACTCACTGGAAATTAACTTTATCTACTTCAAATTTAGTTTCTAGAATCCCTGACGTCAACACACGACAGCGTAACACGTCCTGAAATATTAATTGTTAAAACCTCGTAAAATAACCGTAAAATATGGTAAAATATGGTAAAATGTGTCACAATAACCGTAAAATATACAGTCACTATGTTTTAATCGATGCGATCATCCGTGATTTCGCTTTTGATTACGTAATGATCTGTTGAAGTTTAGATGCATGTTGGTAATTAATCTTGAAATGTGAATATGACAACAAACAAGTATCGCTGTATGTCGTATTATGCGGTTATCAGAATTCCATAGAAGGCAGCCAAATGTTTGACGAAACCAGGCCATAATGTTGCGTATATAAAGCTGACTGGGCGGGGATAAGTTTTACGATTAGAGTTAGGAGCCTAGCCCTAGGGAGGTGCCCTGAAACTGGGTAATCTAGAGCGCACCTGACTGCTCACCTACGCAATCAGGGTCGTACTACCACCACACACCTATATATTACTAATAATGTGTCGTCAACTTATCACAAACTCAGTTTCCATGGTAACGCAACAAAAACAAGGACACGGGTGTTATTTTAAGCCGGCAGCTGGGCTGCCGGACATTTGCCAGAGAAAGATGTTGGCGTGGAGGAGGAGGGGGACGGGAGTGAGGGAGCTGCCAATAGAAAGCGTGAACTAGCGTGATAGTGTGACGTCATGTGTACCAACACGGTCTACTCGGCCCTGACGTCACGCTGACTTGGAAAAGTGTGCGGATTGATAATTGCATCGAGGAGAGGGAGGGACAATTTATGTTATTGAAACTCAACACCGTTAGGAAAGTGTGGGTAGCCCTAGAGGGCAGGCAATACCCGAGAGCTGGTGTCTTAAAACACGGACCAGCCCGAGTAAGTAAGTCTGCTTTCTTGCAAACAAGAGCTGGGCTTATTTTACTTGCGATCTATAAACGTGTGGGTTTGGAGAAGATAATTACAATTTGCAGGTGCTTAGCACAGAGATGAGGACAAGTTAATAATAATATTGAAAAGCAGGTTGGGTTATTACTAACGGACCATTTCACTAGCAGCAGCAGCTGTGCTCTGTGTTGAGTCAGTCCAGGCCACGTACCGGTTTATTTGTTAACCACATTAATAACACCTAACACTCTTATCTAGTGCACCCAGCTCCATTCAATATAATATATGCGCTTTTATTTCCTGACACCATCCCGTCATTAGTATTTTATAAGTGATATATTTCGGTCAAATATTTGAGGTTTATTTATAGAAATAATTAGGGTGTTCGGACTTCGGAGGGCCGGGGCCGCTAAATTCAGAATACCACACTACACAAAAGGACGCAGCACACCGACACACTCACGCCGCACATGCACATTGCACTCGTTCAAACGCACTTTTCTACACATACAACTCATTTGACACAAATTCAAAAACACCCGCATGCACGCACACACCCCCTTTTCTACGGCCTACGCATACACGCCATACGGCTCATTTGCCACAAATCCGAAAATGCACGCCCCCCCCCCCCCCCCCCCCCCACACACACACACACACACACACACACACACACACACACACACACACACACACACACACACACACACACACACACACACACACACACACACACACACACACACACACACACACACACACACACACACACACACACACACACACCCGGCCTGGGTGTGCTCGTGAGTAACACTAGACAGTGATTTACTGTAAAACAATTAAAGGAGAGTAATCCAATAGTAATGTTAGGCCGGCTATAAATAGGTCAGCTCACACACGGTTGGTGGGGAGAGACGCGCTAAAAATAGATCTGTGATACTAATTATACCCCGGGTAGGGAGGGAGGGAGGGGATATTCCAATGTACTCAACCAAAGATTATAATACCTACACAGTCCACAGGCTGGCCATTATTACAATCCTCAGCCCTCAACATATTATATTTGTATTGCATTAATATGTATAACATATTATCAAACTCACGTGCCCTATTCCTGCACTGTTTGGTCGGCTTGTTTAAAAAACAACAGTCTCAACAAAACACATGTTATTGTACAGCTGCAGAGAAAGAGACCGTGTGAGTTTTATTACACGTCTCACTTACAGTATTATATCTCAGTTTCTCTAACTTCTACAGAATATGTGTTACACGGCTTTAAAACGATCATAAAACGGCTACCACCACATACCAGCGACATACATAATACCAGCACATACCAGTAACATACCAGTGTATGTATGTATACCAGTAACATACCAGTGTATGTATGTATACCAGTAACATACCAGTGTATGTATATTGTATGTATACCAGTAACATACCAGTGTATGTATGTATACCAGTAACATACCAGTGTATGTTTACCAGTAACATACGGTCAGTGTATGTATGTATACCAGTAACATACCAGTGTATGTTTACCAGTAACATACCAGTGTATGTATGTATACCAGTAACATACCAGTGTATGTTTACCAGTAACATACCAGTGTATGTATGTATACCAGTAACATACCAGTGTATGTTTACCAGTAACATACCAGTGTATGTATGTATACCAGTAACATACCAGTGTATGTTTACCAGTAACATACCAGTGTATGTATACCAGTAACATACATAATACAAGGAGACTGATAACGTAACTATCATGATCTTAATAATATAGTAGAAATATAGTTATTTTTATTTAGGCGCATCATTTCAATAATAGATGGTCTTTAATACAAGATGAACCTAAATATAGAGGAACGGAGTATATGACCATGAAAGCAAAACCGTTACTGAAACCTTCATAACTTTGAAACAAGATTCTCTGAAAGCTAATTACTAAATAAGTAATTGTAGAGGGGGGGGGGGGGGGGGGGGCGAGGGGGAACAATTCGTTCTGGTATGATTTGCTATTATCACTCATTTCAGGAATATATCAAATCAAATAATGGCGATGTTCAATGTTCATTTTTTCTTAATAAACGTTCATTTTCGCGGCCCAATAAGCAATTCCATGTTCATTGAGTCATTGGGTGTGGCATCTAAAAATAGAATTGTTAAATTTTTGTGACGGAATCATCGAATGAGTAGTTACAGTATACCAGCTGCAAATATTGTGGGAGATTAATGTGAATATTCTGTTTTTTTGAAGGATACAATTAAATATATAAATACCTGATCACTAGGTTCATATGTATCTTTTCTGATAACATTAACTTTATCCAGGAAACTGAAACGAAAGAACGTTACAATGTCTGTTTGGCTATAACTCTATAATATAGGGGGAGGGAGTCCAGCGACCAACACTAAAGGAACATCGTCGAACAGAGTCGTTTTTAGATAGAATTTGTAGTATTTGATTGTAAATGGCCTTTAGTAAATGGTCGTTTAGAAAAGTTGATATTTAAAATTATATCGGTACTCTTATAAATGTCCATTTAACTATTCTTTGGGTTCTCATATTTCGAAAATCATCCTTTAACTTAAGTGTTAGTTGAAATGTCCCGAAGTTAGCTAATATTGAGTGACACCATCAATGATCAAGGACAAATTACTATTGTTATGCAATATGCATAGCAAAATTTTTCGAATTCTTCAACTGAAAGTAAATCATGTGGTTATACAGAATGTTGCAGCTTAAAATAGCTCACCATTTTACTATATTCAATAACGGCTAAACTATTTCACTAAAAATAGATGCTGACAGTTTAAGTTACTCTGGAACAAACAACTTACTATTTAGCGCTGTCTATAAGTTGATATTCATTTGACCTATCGTAACATTCCTGTATCAGTGGGTCGTTCCATAACAAGATTACATTGTCATAAAACACCTGCAATGACGCATGTTAGCTGCCCACCCAAAAAACGGGGGAAAAAAGTAAAAATAGCACGTGTTTTACGTAAAATAAAGTAAAAATAGCACGTGTCTTACGTAAAATTAAGTAAGAATAGCACACGTGTTTTGGATGCCAGGCATTCCCAAAGACGTCTGACACCGAATGTATAGGGCCGGGAGGAGGAGGAGGTTGTTTTTATGTCACACTAACGTACAGTGCACGTGTGAGACACAAACACATCCTCTCTTGCTCTTTTAATTAATACAATCTTACTTTTCCAGATCAATCAAATTTGTAAAGCTCTCTGAAAAGCTGCAGTGCAGCGATGGTATTCATTAGCACCTGCAGTCAGTTGCACCTTACAACTCTAAAACAAGAGGAATACTGGCATCACAACCAACAAGTCACGTGGGGTCATTTATACAGTTGATAATTCTTATCTTAAAAAACTAACCTGGGGAAAATCAAACTCTGAGGGGATGTTAATCATATACTCGTAAGCTGAAAGACTTTGTTCGTTCATTCTCTCGGACGGCTCTAATCCGATGCTACCCATTGCCATGCATATACTCTGAAAAGGTAGAGCTCTTTGTAATTAATCAATACGTTAGCAAGTTGAACTTTAGACCGTTGTGTCCTGCTATAAATAGCTCACATATATATCATAATGTGGCAGATGCAGGTTGTAATACCTACACGTACAGAAATAGGGACCAATATTGAGAGTTCTCAGTGAACGGCTACACTGGATGGTATCATTATAATATGAGCTGTTAGCCGTGAGTCGGTCCTCTCAGGCTGCATGCAGATCATCATATTATACTCAATTATATATATTATATATATCAACTTTTGAACACTTGCGAGATCATCATGTATCGATGTATGAGGCTTACAGTAATATTATAACTTTAAATACACGAAACTTACCGTGATAGCGTCACGCACGTTCTGTCGTATTACGTTAACTTTTTCCCGCTTCTCTCTGTAAAAGTTAAGATGTTTACGTTTGCGGTACTACATATTTCATTTCTGCAACAAATTCAAATCTTAAGACGTCATTAATGTGTGTCTAGTACGTATAATACAGACACTCAACAATGCTTGTGTATAATTAAATAGCCCTCCACAAATCATTAGGGAGTGCTCGACTGCCTGTATGATGCAGATGAGTTTTGCAATCGAGATGACCTCATACTATAATTACTGTCGAGGTTGAATACACGGAGGATTGGTGGTGCATTTCACAAACAGAGTCCACTGCAGAGACATCTCACCTCAACTACCACCTGCTCATATTATATACTACACAGCCCACTAGCTAAGTTAGGAGAAAATGTCTAGGTATTTCCTCTCGCCAATCTTTAATCCCAAAACTAATTCATTTTAAACAGACACAGCAGATGAATGTAGAACTGTTTCTCTATCGCTCAAGAACTGCGAACATTCCCAACTTTTTAATCTGCTGCTACTAACACTGCTAACATTCCCAACTTTCTAATCTGCTGCTACTAACATTCCCAACTTTCTAATCTGCTGCTACTAACACTGCTAACATTTCTTACTTTCTAATCTGCTGCTACTAACACTACTAACATTCCCAACTTTCTAATCTGCTGCTAGTAACACTGCTAACATTCCCAACTTTCTAATCTGCTGCTACTAACACTGCTAACATTCCCAACTTTCTAATCTGCTGCTACTAACATTGCTAACATTCTAATCTGCTGCTACTAACACTGCTAGCATTCCCAACTTTCTAATCTGCTACTAACACTGCTAACATTACCAACTGTCTAATCTGCTGCTACTAACACTGCTAACATTCCCAACTTTCTAATCTGCTACTAACACTGCTAACATTCCCAACTTTCTAATCTGCTGCTACTAACACTGCTAACATTCCCAACTTTCTAATCTGCTGCTACTAACACTGCTAACATTCCCAACTTTCTAATCTGCTGCTACTAACATTGCTAACATTCCCAACTTTCTAATCTGCTGCTACTAACACTGCTAACATTCCCAACTTTCTAATCTGCTGCTACTAACACTGCTAACATTCCCAACTTTCTAATCTGCTGCTACTAACACTGCTAACATTCCCAACTTTCTAATCTGCTGCTACTAACACTGCTAACATTCCCAACTTTCTAATCTGCTGCTACTAACACTGCTAACATTCCCAACTTTCTAATCTGCTGCTACTAACACTGCTAACATTCCCAACTTTCTAATCTCTAATTATAGCCATGTTGCTACCAGGTGCTCCATCCAGGTAGGTATTATTTTACTTAGTACACTGTGCACTTAGCTTATTACACGACCGAGTGTGTCTTACATTCAATCTGTTCAGTTTTAAAATTCAACATCGTGGCGTTGAATAACAGAGGTTAACTTTTCTACTCAGACCAAACAAATTCTACCATTACAGCTGCATTCAACAGTTACCTTGTCATATTCGATGTGATATACGTATACGAAACGTTTGGTGGATGGGAAGTTCATTTTTCAGTAGATCAGTACCTATATATCTGAATGTAATGAACTTTTAACCATCTTGAGGGAGAGGTGTACCGACATTATTGCGCAAGATTACAACGGATAGTGTACAAGCGAATCGTTATCAACAGTTATCAAAAGTTGCGGTTTTATCATTTAAGTTAGTTTTTGTACCTGCTGATTCGTGATTTTCACCAAATTGGCACTTTTGGTTCATTAACAATGTCATTATTTATATTTTATTCTATATATAATATAATATGATGACTATCCACAGTTCATATTAAGCTCACAAGGAACTAATTACGATACTATTGTATAATAGTTACTATTGTATAATGTGCAATGAGTCAAGTATTTACCCGTACGTGTCTTATGAACAGAAACAGGAAGGGCACTTATTATAGACGATAAAATGGAAATTCATTAATAATTATAGTAGTAATTGTGTACAATTATGAAATACCAAGTTACTTAGGTGTATATCACACACGGATGGTAACACACGCTGTGGAAGTTGAAATACATCAATATGTACTATCGATGAGCACATGGCAAATTGTATCTATTTTTGGACTGACTGCACAGTTTTTATACACAGTTTGGCATGTGTTTAGCACCACTCCTGCGACCATACGCGGACACTTTTTAGCTTAATAAAAAAGGTTAGCACAGAACACATGCACATTGTGCACTGTGGCGTGTACTGACATTATACGGTGCGCATTATTTAAGTGCACTGCATAAAAACAATGCACGTGTCTCGGAGGGAGCTGGGTGTATAACTAACACTCTAATAAAGTGCTAATGTTTTAGAGTTTTGTAAATTACAGTAAATCACACCCTCAAGACACACGAGAGAGAGAGAGAGAGAGAGAGAGAGAGAGGGATGTAATTGTATACACATTACACAACATCTTCACCATTTATTCTGAATCCAACTTTAACAATCCATATTATTATACTGTACATACTCAGCTCAGGCTCAAGCTTATAACTGGAATGAAGTTATGTTGTTTGACTTAAAACTACAAGAACAGCATGGAATGTTAGATAAAAGTAACAGCAGATCATGAGGTTCACGTTTTGGCACTATTAACCTCCGTCTACACAGGACGAGCACTATCTTAAGTAATGCTATTACTACCATGTTGTGTCTCTTGTTCCATATGCAAGACGTTAAAAACATTAATTACAATCTTCGGATCGTCGTCATACGAAACTCAAAATATCGTGCATTAAGTTAAAATCTACGTATGAGATCTAATAATAGATAGGTAATATTTTCGGTAATAACATGCAGGATAAGATAATCGCTCTCAGCTCGTTGAGCTATAAATACAATCTTGATAATAAGTTGATGGTGGGATTACTTCTGGAGGAATGCACGAAACCAACGGGACATGAGATAATAGTAGGGGGAGTTGTATGTTAACTTACTCTTCAGTAAAACCATTGATGTGAAGGATTTTCATCTGCTTGACGATCGTACTTTTCCCTGACTCTCCGCCCCCTGAAATAATCCAACTTATTTTCAAGATCTAGCTTTATTCAAGATCAAGCTTTTCAATTTCAAGAACATCATGCAATTCTGCGAGCCACGATTCTGATTAAATTCGAGATTATTTTGTACATTGATGTCCAATATAAAATATAAAATAATAATTTCGTTATCAAATGCTGAAACAGTCATTGTAGCTGAAAATCATAGATTATGCAGGGCAGCGAAATAGATCATGTTTTAAAAAGTCAAACGAAACATCAATTTAGTGATTGAGCAAAAGCTCTAATAGCAGATTTTAGCTGAAAAGATTGGCTGGATAATTATATTATCCAAATATGGCAGATTATTTTGAAAATTATTATAATATTATAGTGCTTCAAACTCATCGAATTTCAAATTTGTATTTAAATCATGATTACATTCATTGTATCAAACATTGAATAATATCCACACTATCGATTAGACCAAGTAAACCACTTGAATCATGAGAAGATTTGGGTTTGAAATCTGTGCGGGGATAAACATGATGAAGAACGAGTGTCGATATTCGTTTCATGAAACTAGGTTAACACGTTGTTTTATGAACATATAAATGTATACAGATGAACTTAGTTCTGCTGTCCAGTCTGACAGAAAGAACATTTGTAATTTTGTCTTAGCGCTGTTGTAATGATTTTGCTACATTATATTCGATTCTAATAATCAATTTCTGAAAGAGAGAGCAGTCTAGATATTTTGGTTACGTCAAAATTTGACACAATTCTATCCCATACAGCTTGAGGCTTTAACTTGCTTTATGATTTAATGCCACATAAACATGTGCAAAAGTTACAATCATGATTTAACATAATTACATGTCGTGCAGGGGAAGCTATGTCATTGACACCGAAAGATGCAACAGATGCTTTTTTGGTTGATCACGTATAATTTGAACAGCTATATACAGCAAGCTGATGGAATCTGGGAGTTTTTGCTGAGCATGACAAGAATTGCAGCTGCTGAGAACAAACCTAAGAGAAGCAACCTATGGGTTGACTTAAAGTTCATTTTGTCTTCTTTCAACCGTTTTTCAATGTCTCTATTGCGCATGTCTGCCTCGCTTTGTTTCTTACAGAAGCAGCACATGATAACCATATGTTCATGCACGCACTACCAACTAGAGTTTAGTGTTTTAATGATGCACATATGAGAAATTTAATCGTGTTGTGATACTGAGTATGTTGTAGATGAAAAGTATTCTTGTTGTGGGTGTTATCAATCAAAATGGTAATTTACAAAGAATTCTTCAAGTTTTACCATTTAACAACACGCTTTAAAAATGCAGTATGAAAAATTGCAGCAGTCAAACATAATGGAAAGTTCAAAAACTATGTAAATCAAAGAGTTCACTCAAAGAATTGAATTGGTGAAAAGAATTAAATGAAATAAATCTTCAAATATTGTAATCAGAAGCAACCGGTAAGACCGTAATCTGAATTAATGGTATAGGTTGAACACACTGGATGGCGGCTAACAAACCTAGCAAGAGCAATCTATGGGTTGCTTTAAACAATGGCTTGAACAAAGCAAGCCGTTCATCTATCTCTTTATTTTTTAGGGCTGCTGAGTCAGAGGCAGTGTCTGATTTGAAACAGCTCATAACGAAGCTGTCATAAAATATAAGCCTAGATGATGGAAAGTTGTTATATTTGACAATGGATAATGATAATATTATGACAAAAAATAACTATTACTAAGTTTTAAGCTATATATTAAGAGCAGGGATATAACTTATTCGGTCTTTCAGAAAGTCTGGTTTACCTCATAAATTATCAAATATATAGTCAGGTAGATTTGTTTTAGATATTCAAATATCTTTCCTGACACATACTATTATTGCTGCATATCTGCCGTTTTCTGACAAAAGTGATTCGAGACCAATTTTGAAATTATAAATTCTTTGACCCATATTTCTTAATTGGGTCAAGAACTATCCCTGAAAACCATCAGAAACCATTGCATTAGAACCAATGACTGTCCCTCAGAAACCCTCTTTTGAAACCGCTTAAAATGCCACAAGTTTTCATGAATGTGTCAAAAGTGCTTTTAAAAACCTCGGATTTTTTAGCAATTTTGTCAGAAAACGATAGATATCATGATTCGATTTATTCATATATTATATTCTAGCACCTAGTTACGGTTTGTTGGCAGTTAAAAAGCTGTACATTGTAAGGATATTCAAATGAGGCTGGGACTATATAAAGAGAAAACCTCTCAAATCAGAAGCAGCAAAAAAGTTCTTTAAAACCGAGATGTTACTGAGAGTCAAGAACAAAGAATAGATTTCTCAAACTGTTGGGCTGAACAAACCTAATAATAGTAATCTATGGGTGGACTTAAACAGTGGTTTGTAGTCAGCAAGCCTTTTGTTTATCTTCTCATTTTTTGCCTTTTCTCTATCGCTTTCACTATTCGAGAAAAGGCAACTCATGGCTGAGTTGTCATTCAGTTTAAAGCTAGGATCAGTAATAACGTTTAAACGAATTTAAACTAGTTAAACTTTGATAAACAAAATACAGTCAAAATTGAGCCTATTCTTTACTATTTCTTATAAATTTGAACTTTAAGGGGCAGGCGGTCTATATGAACCTATTATCAACTTGAGTATCTGAAAAGTTTCTTTGTTTTCAGATGGAAGGACTCCAAGACAAATTTGTTGTATCTTCAAGTCCTCCTGCCCCTTGATACCTCAAATGCTTGATACAATAATCAATTTAACAATTCAATAGCACGATTAAATCGAGTAATTTCCTAAATCACAATAAATTGTGAATAGTGAATAAAACATTGAGACCATAAGGTGCCATTATAGCTTGACAATAGTTTACTGTTAACCTTTTTCAAAAGTCACTAACAGTAGTAGACAATAATCTACAGAAAGTACTGAGCAATATTATAGGCAACATGAAGATTTGTGTTGAATATGACATAGATCGAGAGTGCAAGTGTATGTAATTCATTGATGCATACATTTAAAGAGATTACGATCGATTCTAACCAAATTTGACAAACCTAAAAGCAAAAGTCTGTGAGTTGATTTGAAGGTTTGCTTTGACTTCTTTATTTCTTGATTAATTTTGGAGTTTCTCTTGTTTTGTTCACGATCTTCATCAGAACTCGGGCCCCAGAAACAACCCATTTTCTATCAAAATATCAATAGAAAGCTCTGGTGCCAATTTTCTGTTGATCAGGAACTAACAAGCGTACATCACATGTGACATTGCCTAGGAAAGAGAGCTGTGATGAAATTGTTAAATCCGGATCATAAGTAGGTCATCTGCGTTAAACGAAAAAAGTACAAAAACAAGTGTAACAGTGAAATTAGATACCACATCATATAGATACCACAGTCCACACTATTATATAGATAAGATACCCGTGAATTAAAGAAAGTTCCCTCAAATGCTAACTAATGCTTGTATTTCACAAGCAGACGTTTCTTGTCTGACACTGCACCTACTTCAGTAAATTGTTCTAGCTTCAAAATCATTTGAGTTGATAAATTGCATATTAGCTTTGTTTGTTATATTCATCATTGTATCTCTAGCAGTTATGATTTGTGCCTCACAGTTATATAGGTCCCATTTTTCACAAGGGAACTTAATGATAACTGTTGTGCTGACCCAGAACGAGGTGCACAAAACATTAATTCCCAATAAGGTTAGCTTTAGCCTGGAGGGGGGATAATTAAAAACATATATAATAAGTGATACGAAAAGTTTGAAAGTCCTAGAAGGAGCTTTCAAAGTACATGTGTAAAATGTAAATACTAAATCGTCTTCAGTTAGGTTTAGAGTTTAAATGGTAAGTGAAAGGATTTGAGTTATATTTGGAGTTAGGGAAAGAGTTAGAATCTAGGGTGAAAAGGAACGAAGAATGTTGGGAACCAAACTGAACGATGGTATTCTTTTCTGATTAACCACAGAATTTTAATAATATTAATGATAATAATAATTTAAATTTCTATATTATTATTTCTAGAAGAACCAAGAAACAATTCTGACCTTACAATATCTGAACCCCACTGCCAACACTTTCTTGACATGGTTATCAATAACCAACTCAAAATTCTTAACAGTCGTACCCTTGGGGACACCACTGGAAAAATGACCTGTCACAAATACAATGAAAGCAGTGTGGTTGACTATTTTGTAATCACCTCATGGGCAGCGCAAGAGATCATGTAAACTCTCTCCAAGTAAGAGAGTTCACATCATACTCTGATCATTGTTCATTAGTCTTGAAACTCACTACATTTGAACCATTTGTCGATAACTTCCAGCTCCCAGATTTTTCTAACTTTCCTTGTGGCTATAGGTGGGACAGCAACACCTCCCATTCACTATTTAAAAAAGCCCTTACCTCGCCCGAAATTTTCAACAATCTGGAAAGCGTTGTGACAAATGAATTTAGCAGTATCCTGGAGGGCAATCACGAACTGAACGATGCAGTCATAAAATGTCTCCACAGTGCTGCTGATATAGCCTTAAAAGTGAAAAAGCCTCCCAAAAATTCTGCCCGTAAGAAATGGTTCGACCCACAAGCAGTAATCGACTGAGATTGGCAATTTTGAGCTATCCCGGTCCCGGTCAAATGCTGATTTATGGTCCCGGTCCCGGTTAATTTAGGATTCTTGGTCCCGGTCCCGGTCCTGGTCAATCACTCAAATTTTTCCGGGATTTTGACCGGGATCTTTTACATAATTTCATTCACTGTGATTTTAAGTTTTTACTTTCATTCATTGTGAATTTCATCTTTAAACATCCTCTGAGCCAAATAAAACAATGTTTTAAATTGCTAAACAAGTTTGAGTAATAAATTATGATCATGAATTAACCAGTAATCGTCCGGGATTCCCGGTACCGGAAATCCTGGTACCGGGATTGGCAATTTTGAGCTATCCTGGTCCCGGTCAAGTCACATTTTTCATCCCGGTCCCGGTAAAATGCTGATTTATGATCCCGGTCCCGGTAAATTCAGGATTCTTGGTCCCGGTCCCGTCAGGCCTAAAATCATGTCCCGGTCGGTTACTGCCCACAAGTCAACTCCTCGCGGCGGAACCTTAATAGGCTAGCAAACCGACTTGGTAGTAAGCACTGTAACAGTATCCTCAGACGAGAATACTTTAAGCAACGCAACAAGCATAGCAATTTTGTAAACAGTAAAAAAGTAGCTTTCCTTAAGAAGTTAAATGAAGCTATAGAAGAAGGTCACATACTCGACTGGAAAAAATTTAAACAGCTTAAACAAGAACATGACACTAGCCCCTTACTTGACAAATTTGATTTAGCTAGCTTCCACGACTTCTTTGCATCCCTTTATAAAAAACCAGACCAGGAGCCAGATCTCACTCACCACAATCACAAACATTACCCTGAACCACCAGATCTGGATATCCTAAATAAGCTCATGTCAGAATCTGAAGTGACCTCTGCCATCAGAACCCTTGCATTGTAACACCTTTTCTTCTCATTTTCATGGGACTGGTACATTGCTGGGATCGATTTGCTTGCATTGGAGGGGGCTGGGGCATGGAATACCCTTACATCAAAATATGCCCTCTCTGAAGCATTCCAAATCGATCTTGCAGAAATGTCCAGCCTAACTTGGTCTCCTAGGACTGTTCCCTTTGGTAACTCTAGGCCATCAACTTGAAGAAGAACTGGCTCAGTCTGCACATCCTTGCATTTCACAGTTCTCATTAGTTCTGCAAAGGTGTCTCTCAACGAGTTGTGCCGCAGTGACACATACCCACCGAGTTTGCAGATGAGCTCATGGTTTGCCGAGTATTTCTGGCCACACATACATGTCTTAGGGCTATCCTTTAAGTTTAGGTTATATCTGAGTGCTATTGCGTCTGAGAACTGTTGTTTATTCATCAGATATCCATACTCTTTTAAAGGTAGTGCTGTTAATAACCAAGCACTTGCCCCTTTCTCCGCAGCTAGTTGGAACATCAACTTTGCCAGTGGTGTTGAATCAAGCTCCTGGCGTATTACTGCTTGTTTTTGTAGATAGTTCAAGAGATTCCGTTCGGTCGTTATTTCGGTTTTCACTCCTTTGCTGTGTTTCCAGTCTTCTGTGTAGTTGTCTACCTGCTTGAGAATTGCTTCTTTTAGATGTTTTGGGGGGGGGGCCAACCATATTAAAGTATATTAAAATGTAGGATTTTTCCCGATTTTGACCCGGGGATATACTTTAATATACTTTAATATACCTACAATATACTTTAATATATCCCTATCTAGCCTTGGAGGCCTACATCAAAAATTGTTGCCAAAAATAAGCTTGAAATGCAATTCTTAATCGATTCCAAAAAGTTCTTGAAAAAATATTGAAAACTGATGGAGTTATTTCAATTTTAGTGAAGTCATTTTGGCTACTATTCCGAACCGAGATATTATGTGCAATTTTCCCAATTTTGTCCATGGAGGTCTTTTTACTTAGTATCCACTATATTCAACAAACACTGAGTTATATCTTTCACATAGAGTTAGTCTCATTAAAAAATATTGAAATTTTATCGAATTTGGACAAAAGCGAATTTGGGCAAAAGCGTTTGCCCAAATATGGGCATAGTTTTTAAAGCTCATAGCTCAGCCAATTTTTGACCAATCTGGATGGAAATTCATGTACTAGTCCTAAAACAGGCTTATATTGCGAATCTGAGTGAAATATATAGTTCATCATGTAAATCTTAACGAAGAATATAAATCTTCTAATTGTAGGTATAATAAAGTATATTAAAATGTAGGATTTTTTCCGATTTTGACCCGGGGATATACTTTAATATACTTTATTAATATGGTTGGCCCCCCCCCCCCAAATTGTTGCCCAAAATAAGCTTGAAATGCAATTCTTAATCGATTCCAAAAAGTTCTTGAAAAAATATTGAAAACTGATGGAGTTATTTCAATTTTAATGAAGTCATTTTGGCTAGTATTCCGAACCGAGATATTATGTGCAATTTTCCCAATTTTGTTCATGGAGGTCTTTTTACTTAGTATCCACTATATTCAACAAACACTGAGTTATATCTTTCACATAGAGTTAGTCTCATTAAAAAATATTGAAATTTCATCGAATTTGGGCAAAAGCGAATTTGGGCAAAAGCGTATGCCCAAATATGGGCATATTTTTGTAAGCTCATAGCTCAGCCAATTTTTGACCAATCTGGATGGAAATTCATGTACTAGTCCTAAAACAGGCTTATCTTGCGAATCTGAGTGAAAAATATAGTTCATCATGTAAATCTTAACGAAGAATATAAATCTTTTAATTGTAGGTATATTAAAGTATATTAAAATGTAGGATTTTTTCCGATTTTGACCCGGGGATATACTTTAATATACTTTAATATGGTTGGCCCCCCCCCCCCCTGTTTTGTAGCCTTACAGGAGAATTTATACTCTCGATCTGCCACGTCCATCATAACTGGAATACCTAATCCTCCATATCTAATCTTGTAATTTAGTGTTTAAAGTCTTTCCCATGGTTTGGAACCTAAATGTGGATTGCTTTTCAGGTTTTCTTGTATCCTGACTTGTTTTGGTGGCACACCTGTGCATTTTAAGTTGTTGTGCCACTAGGATATAAGGATACAAGGATACAAAAGTGATAATTATTTTATTGAATTCACAATAGTTATAATTCTGAAATAATTTAAGGTTACACAATTCTTCTGAGCGGAACCCGCTAGAATTCTAATTTAGGTGAGGATGCCCAGGAGGTGACCGGGACATTAGAATTAGAATTAGAATCAAATTTACACAGCAATACAATAAGAATAAAAAATAATTTAAGAAGCTTCAATCTGCTGTGCAGGACATTCAAGTCAGTCGAAAACTGTTAGCAGAACACCCTTCTAGGGACATAAGGATATAGTATGTAAAACATAATGAGTAATAAATTAATGAGTGATAAAATAAGATATGATTTAACAGTGAACTGTGGGCATGAAGGTAACAATTAAGATTACATAGATGCCCACTTTGAGATTACGTTAGTAATGTTATTTAAAGTTATATACAGAGAAGTATAGAACAATAATAGATTGGCAATGATAACAAACATGATTTCAGGCCTGACCGGGACCGGGATACAAAATGTGACTTGACCGGGACCGGGACTGAGATTATCAATTTACCGGGACCAATAATTTCTCCCCAGAAAGGAAGCTTCACGCCGTTAGTTTTCTCAACATCTGGTGGAATGGGTGGTGAAGCTGAAAGACTAGTAAAGAAGCTTGCTAGCAAGATGGAATACCACACAGGGCAAAGGTATTCAGATGCTGTTGGATACATAAGAAAGCGCATTCGTTTCGAATTCCTAGAAACAACAGTGATTTCTCTACAGGGGGACAGAGGTGCGAGAAAGAACTTTGTTGATTTAAACAGTTTAGATTTGAATTTGGAGCCACAAGGCAAAGGTTGATATTCAAATTTTTCTCCCAATATTTGAGATAGGGAATATTATATTGATTTTTTGAAGGGTTGTTTTTATATAGGGTCATTGTGACAATTATAATAATAATAATAATAATTTAAACTTATAGATTATAGTGGCACAACAACTTAAAATGCACAGGTGTGCCACGAAAACAAGTCAGGATACAAGAAAACCTGAAAAGCAATCCACATTTAGGTTCCAAACCATAGAAAATTGTAAAGACTTGATACACTAAATTACAAGGTTAAGGGTATGCACTTAACAGTAGAAACGTTGAAAAAGTAGTAAATTAATTAATATCAAAAGCACGTTTAAAAAGAAGCGTTTTCAGATACACTTTAAAAGATTCCAGTGACATGCAATTCTTAATTTCAAGAGGCAGCTCATTCCATAATTTAGGGCCAACCTTCTGAAACGATCTTTCTCCATACTGTGAATATACTCTTGGTTCAGTCAAATAGATAAGATGATTATAATTGGCATATTTAAACATATCACTTAAATAATCTGGTCCCATACCATTAAGACATTTATAGACAAGAAGCAATAACTTATATTGAATTCTGTAACTAATAGGCACTAGGCAGCCAATGAAGGTCTTTCAGAGTGTCTCCTAGATGATCATATTTATATAGTCCTACTATAGCTTTAGCAGCTGCATTCTTCAAACGAGTTGGAGTTGGTGGATGAGGTTGTCACTAATTCCATAATAAAGAGCATTGCAGTAGTCCAATTTGCAGACAATGATGCTGTTAATTATAAGCTTGAGCTGAGCTTTACTAAAGAGATATTTTCTCCTTATTACATTCCTAAGGAGTCTGAAACAATGCTTTTTGAGGGACATGATTTGAGGCTCAAAAGTAAGATGATGGTCAATTTGAACACCAAGGTTCTTTGTTGTGCTGACAAATCTGATACAGGTACCATTTGATAGCTTAACTCCCCCTATACTGACCTGGTTTAGAACTTGAGGTGAGGCGATGATAAGTATTTGTGTTTTTCCAGGATTAAGTTGAAGGCAATATTCAACCATCCAGCGCTGTATGGTCCTAGCGCAATTCACAATTTGGATGCCCAGAACATTTACCTGATCACAAGGTTTGAAAGTTTTATATACCTGGTGGTCATCTGCATATCCTTGCACATTGAATCCAGATTTCTCGATGGTCCTATACAGAGATCTGATGTATATGTTGAATAGCACCGGTCCTAACACAGAACCTTGAGGTACACCAAATTCTAGAATGATCGTATCACTAGTAGAAGAGCCTATTCTGGTTCTTTGAGTGCGGCCTACCAGGAAACTCTTGAACCATTTAAGAGCAGTACCTCCGATATGGATCTCTTCAGAAAGAATTTTGAGTAATTTTCTGTGTTCCACTGTGTCAAAGGCTGCAGATAAATCGAGCATCATGAGAACAGTGGAGGATTTGCTATCACATGCCAGCAGTAGGTCATTTGTTACTTTTAACAAGATGGTCTCAGTAGAATGGAACTTCTTATAGGCAGATTGCTGTGGAACATTGAGATCATTTTTAGCCAGATGTTCATTTAACCTTTTCAGCACAACTCTCTCGATGAGTTTACCCAGAAAAGAGAGGTTAGATATAGGTCGATAGCTCTTGAAGTCATTTGGATCAAGTTTGTGGTCCTTGATGGTAGGAATAATGTCAGCAGTCTTCAAACCGTCGAATGTGCCCTTAGCTAGAGACTGGTTCACCAGTTTGCACAAGACAGGAATGAAACTTGTGATATTGTCTTTGAGGACAGTTGTTGGAAGAAAATCAGATGGTGCACACTTGATTCCACTTTCTTTGATTATTTCAGACAGCTCATCCTCTGTGCATGGTTCAAATTCATATAACCGACCTTCACAGTTGGAATTGTTCTGTTGATTCATAATGTGTTTATCAACATCAAAATCTTCTATGCTGGGGAAATCTTTCCTAATGTTCTTGATCTTTTCATTGAAATAGTGATTAAAATCACTGCAAAGTTTTGAAACATCTTCTGATTCTGGGAGAGGAGTATTCTGATGTCTGTCAAGCTCACGATTGACAATGCTATATATAGATTTAACATCATGTTGATTTTTGTCAAGTAAACCTTTATAATACTGTTGTTTTTTAAGATTAGCCATGTTTGTTGTTTCATCTCGGATCTCTTCAAAGAGTATCCTGTTCTCCTCACTTTTATGCTTAGTTCTCTCGGCTTTCCTTCTAAGTTTCTTTTGATCTTTGTACTCAGAATCAAACCAGGGAGCATGGGGAACAAAGCTTATAGTCTTTTGGACCAAAGGTGCATGTTCATCGAGGACACTACCAATGCATTGGAAAAATTGTTCACAAGATTCAACAAAGCAGTCTGCCAATTCATAGTCAGAGGAACACATCAGTAAATCAATCGCCAACTGATCACAATCCACGGTTTTAAGCTGTCTAGTATTGATTGTTTTAGGAGCTTTGAGGTTAGTTTGAAACTTCTTGGTGGCAAATATGATGGGGAAGTGATCACTCAGGGTACAGTTTTTCAGGATTTCAATTGTAGACGTTTCAATCAAGTTACTCTGGTCAAAGAGCAGGTCAATAGTTCCTCCACTCATGTGGGTCGGATTTTCAATAAGTTGCTTGAAACCATAAGATGAGGTGGTCTGCAGCAGTTCAGTTGAGTTTACAGTAATTGACTCTGTGTGAATATTGAAATCTCCTCCAATTATTATATAGTCACTTTTCAGACTTGCAGAACCCAATAAGTCATCAAGTTCCTCAAAGAACTTCTTTGAGACAGGGCCAGTTCGATAGATGCATAGGACAAGGATCTTCATGTCAGGAGTGCACTTTATAGATCCAGCGATGAATTCAAAGGTTGTCAGGTTCGGAACTTTCAAATTAACAACAGAGAAATGTAATGCCATGTTGTAAATCAGAGCAGTGCCACCACCTCTGTTGTTTGCTCTGAAATCATGAACAATACTGTAGCCATATGATTTTATAACTGCTGTTGTAGTATTGGCTTGGTCAGATAACCATGTTTCAGTTACAATAGCAACGTCTACATCATGATCTTGAAGTAAGCACATAATGTCGTCACACTTATTATTAAGACTTCTAGCATTCCAGATCATATATCGAAGTTGATGCAATTTCTTTGGTTTGGAGGAAACTAGTTTTTTGAATAATAAGATAGGGAGGCTTTAAGTTTCTCTTGCTGAACCCGGTAAGAAGGACACTCAGTAGAAAATGCAGCATGTTTACATAAATCATCAGGTGAGCCAGACTTTTTGCAGTTGATACAACAGTATGTGGGCATTAGATCATTTTTCTCCTCTGAATTGTTGTCCTTATTATCACATTGTTGAGTTTCATGTCCAGGGGCGGCGCAGAAACCACAATACACTTCGTTTTTACAAGTCTTAGAATAGTGACCAAAGCCTTGACACTTATTACATCTCTTTATGTAAAGTTGGTCATACACTTGGCAAGACAGTAAACCGAAGAACAACCTGTTATTATTATCTCGTATAGCAATTCTAATATTATCACTCAACCTTATGATGGCTTGTTTGATATTTTGGTTTGCACGGAGAGGTTTCACAGACAGAACATCAAACAGTGAAGGGTCTGCTTTGAGGCAGTGAGAAATGTAAGGATTTTGCTTCAGGATGGTGTTCCTTATCTCTTCTTTGTGATCTCTACTAAAATCCTTAGGTAGACCAACAACTGAGATAGTGGGATATCTTTGCTTTGGTTCTTTCAGTTGATTAGCAGCTATACCTGATGATATCAGCTCTGTCTTCAGATTATCTCGTGAAGCTTGGGTTGGTAATATGAGTACTTGATCACCATTACTATCAACATATTGCTTATGAACCTGGATTCCATTATCAACCACTGTCTTTTCTAGATCTTTACATGGAACATTAGCACCTTTTGTAACAACCAGCAAGGATTTTGTTCTTATTTCATCGAGCCACACGTTCTCACCCTGATCAGTAGCTGGTTTCAAGGTACACTGTGCTTTGGCTGTCGAGATGAGATTATCAACAGGGGAATGATTAATAGATTTCCCAGCAATTACATTCTCCAATAATTTCTTAATCTCTGTGACATCACTAGCTAAGTGTGTTACTCTGTTGTCAAGTACCTGAACATGATCATTAGTTGTGCTAGTCTGCTTCACTTGATGATGTGTAAAGCAAGGATCACACATAAAGAGAAAGTTTCCCATATGTTGTTCTTTACTTTTGTTCGAACTGTTTTGTACAAAAGCTGTGTAGAAAGACTTGGTACAGGGATTATTGGGCATTGACTTAGACTTGGGCCTAGCACTGTTTGAGTCATTTGAAACAGGAGCCACACAGAGGGCATGAAACAACTTTTTACAATTGATACAACATACCGTTTCATCTTTAACTTGGGCTTTTTCAACTGCACAGTTTGAACAAGTGCCATTTTCCTCAAGCTGTCGAGGATCTTTTAATACATTGTCATTATCCTGTAATGGTACATAATTCGAAGACACCGACCCGGCCACTTTAATTTCCATATGATCTATCTTTGGGGGCATCACAAGAAGATCCTGTTGGGGAGCAGGTCTTAACTGTAGTCACGGGGGGTAGTGACAAAATTTGAGTAATTGGCAGTTTAGGGGTCCTCAAATTAATTGTTATATAGTAGTGTTGAAAGTATTAAATTATGTGTATATTGTTTGAATAATTTAACAATTTTAATTACAAGATTATAAAGGGTATGCGCTTAACAGTAGAAACATTGAAAAAAGTTTAGATTTATTAATATCATAACCATGTTTAAAAAGAAACGTTCTCAGATACACTTTAAAAGAGTCCAATGACATGCAATTCTTAATTTCAAGAGGCAGCTCATTCCATAATATAGGCCAACTTTCTAAATTGATATTTCTCCATACTGTGTATCTACTCTAGGTTCAGTCAAATAGACAAGACGGACGATTACAACCAGCATACTCAAACATATTACTTAAATAATCTGGTCCCATACCATTAAGACATTTTAAGACAAGAAGCAATAACTTGTATTGAATTATGTAACTAATATGCCTTTCAGAGTGTCTTTCAGAGTGTCTCCTAGATGATCATATTTACATAGTCCTACTATAGCTTTAGCAGCAGCATTCGGAACGAGTTGAAGTTTTTGATATAATACATATCATGGACCAAGTGTTGCAAATTTCAGTTTACCAAAAAAACCAGCAGTAGGTTCAGTGGTGTAACTTTGAATGTTGGAATGCCTCAGCCCCCCCCCCCTCTCACATCAGCCCCCCCCCCTCTCACATGGTAGAGGTACAATTAAACAAATTAGATGGTTTAAGAGAATCTGACGGTGAAATTCTGATAGTTTTGTGTTTCTTTCGCAAAGCAAGCAATTTTGCCAGTACTATTTTGCACTGCATTTGTAAAGTGTATTATCATTATTGAAAACAAAAAAGGCTCATACTGCCACACTCTAGGGGAATCTTGCTTCATCATCTGAACTGATATTAGTTAGGCCTGTTGTACAACCTTCCTTGGGTATGAGCCCAAAAAATGCAAATGGATGTACACCGCTGTTATCAGACGAATCTTAATTGACTAGCATTTACGTGATCGTTCAGAACCAATTACAGCCGCGCAAAAGATCACGTGCACGCCAACTACCAATAAAAAAGAAGTGACATATGCGCTAGAAGAGCTGCGCGCTGAGTTAGATTGTAAAATCTGATTGTTTGATTGTACAATCGCATAAGCGCGCCTATATGCGCGTTTTAGAGGGTTCAATTGCGCCAGGCTATGTTTATGAACATAAAAGCCTAGCCTGGGGTCCCAAGGTAATAATGGGCTCTTACTAAATCGCTCGCCCAAAAATTTCACGTGACTTTGGTTTTTTTGGTTTTGCAGCCGTACAAAACGGTTTTACATAAACCCTAATCCCAACCCTAACCCTAACCATAACCCCGAAGCTATCCATAATTATTTTAACCACAACCCTAACCCTAACCCGAGCCCTATATAATCGAATTAACGTTTTACAAGCCTGTCACGTGTTGTTTGTTGTTTTCTTGTTATGGCCCAAAATTAGTCAATTTAAAAAACAAAAATGGCAAAGGAGGACTTCCGGCCGTATAAAAAAATTAGGGTGTGCACAATAAAAATAAATTTGCTTGGATTTTAACATTTTTGTACCATTGTTTTCTAGAAACTGTGAGAATTTTCACAGTACCAAATTTGTATTACCTCTTTGGAATGATTAGTGAGATTCACCTAGGTGCTAAATTTAATGGTGCGCGGCTTTTGGAGCAAAATTAAATGTAATAGTCGCGTAATTTGACATTTGAGGAAATTCATTAATTTTTGTCGTAGTATTCTGTCATATCTTCGGTTTATTGAATGAGATCATTCTAAAGATTTGTGAAGATATTCCAATAGGGCTTTCACAACTGTCCGAAAAATTTGGTGAATTTTGAAATAGTGATGAAAATGAAAAAAAATACGCTGCTTTTAGCTGTAACATAATGTCTGATGGTTGAATATGCTTAAATTTTTCGGACAGTTTCTTAGCTTGGTAAGTCTATGAGTAAGCTAACCAATTTTTGTTAAAATTGGATCAAGGGAAGGTTACTCAATAGTAGAGGCTCTTACGGGCATTGTCTGCTCGATACGTTAGGGACCCCAGATACACCTTACTAGACGTATTTTTGACCGTAGAATCGATTGAAAGTGGTTTCAAGATGATTGGACTGATTGTTCTGGGGTAAAATCGCAAAAAACCGATTTTTGGGCCAAAAATAGGCCAAAAAACCATGTTTTTTGATATTTTGAGCAAGTTAATTTTGTTGGCATGTCGGCAAAACTTGCATAAAGATAGCTAAAAGACAGCCGCACAAGATTGTATAAAAATAAAACAAATCCCTCTATTTGTTCTGAGGTAAAAATCCAAAAAAGTGGTAAAAATTTTGACTTTTTTGCTTGAAGTTTGAATAATTCTTTGCAGTTGTATTAAATCAACCCAAAAATAGTCACATCGTGTTTGCCTAAATTTTTCCTTTCCGAGAAGTACCCACTTCATATACTTTATCGAAGTTTGAATATTGTCACTCCGCAAGCGTTTTTGCCAAATTTTCGACGCGCACTACGCGCAAAAGCATTTAGTTGTTATCAATTGGCACCCGCGCGTTCATCATAAATTTCAAACAGCTATAACTCAGCGAGATTATGTCCGTTCTAGCTCATATTTTCACACTAAATAGAAAATAATGTGATCTTATTGCTGACAAAATATGAATATAATTACTCTATTTGCCTTAGAGTAATAGACTGTCAAAGTTTAAAACGCGCATTGGTATAGCACGTGACTAATAAGTCCAAATTTATACTTCTTAACATATTATCGATCCTTAGACATCATACTATTGTGTCCAATTAGCGGTTAGGTCTCTAAACTCGTAGCAGAAAACACGTCTTTTTGCCCGTAAGAGCCTCTGCTACAATACGCGTTTGTTTCAAGAATTTTGTGCTGTCCGAAATTAGCGCTAAAAAACCATCGAGAATTCCTGACACTTCTTCCTCCAGTAACCACTTTTCAGGTCTTCTCAGCTAGACAGCTAAGGGCTCTTTTGAGGCGATCACATTTAACCTAGGATTAGGGGACCGGGTTAGCTTTGCCGCACTCTTCATTGCAGTTTTTAAAAAGAACAAAAAAAAACAATCATGCTACTAGACAATCATCTAGTAGCAGCAGAGTTTGACTGACGGAAGATCTTAATTTCTTAATTGTATGACTATTTCTATTGTTGAGACGTTTTTAATATTTAATTTAAGAGGGTTTTTTATAGGACTGGTTCACAGTGTGAACAGATTCCAGATTTATATATTTTTAAACTGATATTTAATAAATGATTAAAAGAACCAATTTTAAAGTTGCCATACTAAAGCCTTTAGGTCCAAAAATATACCCATTATGTTCACAAAACAACTGTAAATAAGTAGGCTGTCACTCTATTAGTCAACAGGCAACGTTATGTCACTGCTAGAAACGTTAATTTTTTACTCCTTGTTCTCCTCTGGTCCCTAGGGTCAGTTGACCCTAGTTGACTGCTAAGGTTTGATGCCTAGGCAGTCGGGACCTCCTATTGAGACTGTATATAATAATAAATCTACACCGTTAAATAATTAAAACAGTACTGAAACTAAACTATTCTATACTACACAATTTGAATTATAAATTGGAGTTAACTTCGAACTTAGTACACATGCACAGTGTTATGTGTACTCTGTACTTTTGACTATATTATTTCATAATTTACAATTCAGACACGATGCACGACTGATGATTATGGACTTTAAGAATGTTCAGATCAACCGAACTTTTTTATACATTGCCTTGTTCTTCTTTACTGGGTTTCTGATCGTTTATTTCGGAGGAAGCTTCTCGGAGGAAAGGTAGGATATTATTATATCTAAAATATCTACTGAATTATAAATTATACAAAAAATGAAGTGTAGGATTTTAGTATTGTGTCCATGTTATAATATGTTTGAAAATCGCTGTTTCCAGAGAGCATAGAGTATAGATTCAACAGGTCTGACCTTTTACAAGTCAACAATTCACAGGAAACATGATATTCATTTGCAGAATCCACTATTGATGAAGCTTCAGTAGGGAGTGAATGAATAAGATAAGCTTGTTTTAGATTTATCAAGATGCTCAATTTGTAGATGATAATGGCTTATTAGCAGAAGGCAAGTTATTCGATTTTAACTAATGCAATAAATAAGGTGGCTATCATGGGCACACCATTTGTATTAAATGTACACAAGTGTATGTGTTATACGATATGGTGTTGCTGAACATTTCACAGTACAACGATGGTTGCTTCTGTTCAGTAAAGGATTCTTCAATAATTCAGCCATCATATTTATAAAGGCACCCTTGTTATTCTATTGTATAGTATAAATAACAAGATAACACTAAGACCCATGATCAAAGATGTAGGTATGATCTTAGGAAACATTTTAATTCTTATAATTTTACCTCCTTTAGCTAAATCTCCCCGTTTTCAGGGCATTTGATACACCAGACATGCCAATAACTCCGAATCAAGGTCCTTTACACATAGATGTCAGTGGAAGCAAGGTAAGATCTAACCATGCTAACATTTAACAGCCTTTAACATATTGTTGAACTTATTACTTTCATCTATATTATAATTTAAACTTGACGAAATTTCCCCGGCAACGGGACATAGAAGAAAAAACACCGAAAATCGACCTCAAAATGACCCTCTGGTGAAATCAAACCCAGCTCGCAAATGGAGTTGAAACCTCGCCATTTTTAGCAGGGTTGTAGAAAAAGGATAGGAATAGGCTATAGCATTCTTAGAATTTTGATTTAGGCTTTAGATTTTTTATAATTAACGTCGGAAGTGAGGTAAAATAACCGTTAGAATAATGTCGTTATTTTAGCAAAGGTTTACTGCGCTGTTGCGTAGCAACGTTAAAATGCACGTGCGCGAGCAAAAACATCTTAACTACGCGCGTTGTTATGCTGTATGCTACGTCATAATTTCAAAACTAGCTCACATTTACGCTCACGCTATGACTTATATTCATAACTTTGGTTGTGATTGGTATTTTTTGATGCAGTAAAAAGTATCGTTTTGGGAATCCGAATACTAACAACGCTGTCGCCATTGTTAGATAAATTCCATTATGTCTACAGTATAACAGAGCTATATGATGAAGAGAAATTAAAACATAACTGATTTTTAAAATTTCCTCGAACAAAGCTTTGTCAAGAACACACGATCCTAAGGATATCTTGGTGCTGTCAAGTCGGGGCAATATTGCAAAGAATCCCGTGTTCAAGGATTGTCTTCATAACTAGCTATTACTTATTTTCATAGCAATAAATTTTCATATAATAATTTCATATAATGATAATAATTTTGAATTAACGTTTTGTCAACCTACGTAAATATCCATTTATTAACCTATTTGATTTAGGATCTAAAGTCATTTGATAGATTATGTCATTTTACCGGAGTTGAGACACAGTTAATAAACTGCGGAGTGACTAAAATGCTATACAGCAAAAACAGAAATCTCCAACCAAACACTCCACCTACTGATCCTAACCACCCTAACAACTCTCAAGCTATCTCTCTTCAACCCTCATTCCCTCACTCCTCTTGGTGCACAAAACCATTCTAACCTATGTATGTCCCCCTTACGGGTTCCACAAGCCCAACGGTACATAGTTAGACGAAAAACAGAGAAGCCTTGATTGCCAGATCAAGGACTGCATCAGTAGCAGCGAAATACGGATATACCTTCTCCCTTACAGTCAGCGAGCTGACAACTATCTGACTGTGTCTTTTAGGCCTTGCCACACCACCTTCGCTATTGCATCCGCTCGCCCGTATTCACTGACACATGCCACACCTGGGTTTAGTATGAAGATGTACGCATATTCACCCAAGATGCGGAGATGCCTCAGTTTAGCAAGTTGAGATACAACAGCAAACTCACAGGAGCCTGGATCAGAATCATCAGTTACCAACCTGACACCGTTTCGGGGCTTTAATCGCAATACGGTTTCCTGTCAGGCGCCCCAGCAGTCCACCCTTGAACCACCATCTGATCCGAGAGTCACTTGAGGAGACCCGTTAGAGCTCGCAATTGGCGACGAGATAACGTTTATGGTACCTCTAGATGTTATAGTGAACTCTCAAGCTCCAACCTTCCTGAACTCCCACTCCCTCTTTCTCGATAACAAGTAAATCCATCTGGAACAGTGGGCTGCCTCTTTCCCACTGTCCTGTACCAGCTTCTTCAGCTCTCTTCCCCTAAAACCAATCCTCCTCGCAGCTCTCTCCAAACTCTGCGCAACCACTCCCCTAGCTCCAACTTCGACTGCGGCATTATAACAGCACCAACCTTTCGCCTGAATCTCAGCCTGCAGACCACTGTATCGGTCGAGTTTGTACTCGTGCGATTCAGCGATCCGCTCTTCAGATGGTACTGTTAGCTCCCACCAAATAACTGTCTTTGCCGACCTTGAGAATATCACAAGGTCCGGCCTCAGCCGTGTTTCCACAATCTCACTGGGAAACTTAAGCTGCCCCTCAAGGTCTGACAGCACTATCCAATCCCGATACCCACTCAGGATCCCAAAACCACGACTCTCCTTCCGGTCGTCTGTACCTGCTTTTCTCCTCCCAGCAGGAACAAAATCAACGAACTGTCTTCCATTGCCGGCCTTGTTCTTATAAGTGTTCACTCGGCGATCACAATGGAAGACAACCTGTTCAGAGATCTGCTTCAGAACCTTGTCGTGCCGCCATCTATACCTTCCTTGACTAAGGGCCACCTTACACCCAGCCAAAATGTGCTGAATGGTGCCCATCCTCTCCTCACATAACTTGCACTTCCCATCCTCATCTTCACTCCACTTGGAAACCATAGAGGGGGTTAAGAGGGTGCCGTACACAGCACTTAGCATGAACCCAATAAGTGAGTCACCATACTTAAAAAGTGTATGCCAGCTCAAATCCGTCTTCATTACGAGCTCTCTCCACTCACCCCACCTGCTCTGCATCTCCAGAGAACCTACTTGCACCTCCCTCTCTCTTTCAATGTTCTCCTTCACTCTCAGCATAACCTCCCTCTCTCTTTCCCGCTCATCCATCCTCTCCCAAGGTTTTTTCCAGTCACCAAACCCGATGCCAACTCTTTTTTGAGGTTGCACCATCCCTCGCACCGATTCACAGACCAAATCTCTTCTGGCCTCTTCCAGTTCTGTCTCAGGCCTCCAAACTCTACCAGAACGAACTTGGGGCTGGACTGCTTTAATCAGGTCATCCTTAGATGTCTGATAAGATTGCAACAGTCGACATTTCTCTATCTTCCATGTATCTGTCAAGCTGCTCACCGGTAAGGCCACACTGGATGATTGACTGAACAGACAAAGACCACTCAGAGTGTGCCCCACCCCTAACCACTTTCTGAGGAAACTATTGGTATTCTGTTCCCATCTGGTAACTGTTGTGATCGGAATATCATAGATGGCAAGAGGCCACTTCAGTTTTGGAAGGACCATGTACTGATATCCCCAGCACTTCTGGAGTCCAGTAAGGGAACTTTCATCGAGTCTCCGAAGAAAAGTGTTAAGGTCGACCTTGGTTGAATCGATGACTGATTTGTCATTTCCTTCCACTCTTATCCATCTCCCAAGGAATTTTATCGGCTTCTCTGACACATTCGGAATCACCTCACCACCCAACTGCAAACACAACTCTTCTCTCTCCACCTCCTCCTCTCCTACCACTACCTCCTCAACCCACCTCACAGCCACTCCCTTCTTCAACACCAGTGCTCTGGACTTGGACGACTTTAACTTAAATCTGGACCAGTCCACGTACTTCTGAAACACATTGAGTAACGTTTGCATATCTTCTGCACGTGCGGTGGTCAGACAGCTATCGTCCATAAACAGCTTCAGAGTTGGTATTGGTGTGTCATCCTTGATGTACTCAATGCTTCTCGGAACCTTAGACTTTAGGTGTTCATGCCCAAGGTTCATGCACAAGACAAACAAGATGACTGATATCACACACCCCATGAAGATTCCTATCTCAAACTGCTGCCAGTCTGATGTCACCGTTCTTGAGGAGAACCTTCCAAATACCCCGGAGAAGTACCGTAGGATAATGTTGATAACCTTCTCAGGGACGTTGTAGAAACGGAGGGCCCTGGCAATCAGAACATGGGGTACCGCTCCGTAAGCGTTAGCCAGGTCAAGCCAAACTACACTCAGATTAATCCTGTATCTGGTCAAAACCTGGCACAACTTAGCGAGTTTAGAAGGTTTGAGATGTTATTTGTGCTCCCTAGGGTCTCTACTTCAAAAAAAATTTGGGTGGATAATTTTTTATGTTTGTTTAAACCCGTGACCACGCCCTTTTTAAAGCGTGGGAAAATTTTCCCAAAATTATTGAAATTTGCCTATAATATTTGATGGGGGTCTCTAAATGGCTTGATATGATGCCATCAGTATTACTAGAACATAATAAAATAAAATTTGGGTAAATAAAAGTGTAGTGGCACCCTGACCACGCCCATTTACACAATTTTTGGCGGAAAATTCGAAGTTGTTTACTCTAGCAGCAGGGAGGTGTTTAGTTTGTATTTAAACTGCTGAATCGAGTTAAATAGGTTATATAAGTAACTTAATTCAATTAATTGGGCATGTTGAGCCATTAGTTCAGCCTTGGGGAACCACGCCCATATTTCATATTGGGCGCGTATGTGAGAAATTTTTATCTCAGCTTCTGAAGGCCGTAGAAACTTAACTTTGGGCTTAAAATTACCGCAATATGTAAGTTTATATTGACACCATTAAGGTGCTGAAGCTCTCCAGGACTTACTTTTGGATAAAAATGAGAAAAACTGATATAATTTACTGAAGCGCATTAACAAAAAAAACTTCCCTAGCAGCTAGGTTAAGTCAAGTAGGCACATCAATGTATAAAGTTTTACTCGACACAGTGTCCTTCGTAAGGTCTAAAGGTCATTCTGGGCTAGAATAATTCGATTTTGGGTGCCCACTTTTATTAGTAGTCCAACCCTGTCCTAGCTGTGGTAAAATTTCTAAACTGCCCTCAGGCGTAAATATATGATTTTTCTATCCATCTCAGCTCCTGAATATTGTATGACATTCAAGATAACCACAACAGCAGAATAGCCATATTTATATACATTATGCAAGCTATGAAGCAGTATGGGGTGCATAGTTTTTGAGATATTTATTTTTAAAACATGATTTTTAAATGTATCTTGGGCTACCGCATTTATCTTGGGCTACCGAATTTATGTACCAGCACCATCAGCTCGTCTTAGAAATCACAAACAACCCGCCGGGCAGCTATCTCTAGTTAAGCTCATTTCAGTACCCGTTGACTATAATATACCCGTTGACTATAATATACATAAAACATTATCGATTTTTACAATCTTCACACTATTTTCAACCTACCCTGTATGCCCGCTTTTATGTCAGTACATTCTCATCTAGCAAAGTCCAGCTGAAGCTACTAACAGTTACCTCCAGCCCTATCCTATTATTACTTGTCCCTCCAATCCTAGCTCTTTCCACCGCGACCGACCTCAATCTCATTTAGGAAACTCCAGCACTAGCTAACTGCAGCTCTAGCTATCTTCTGCTATTATCCTTTCCCTCCAATATTAGCTCTTTCCACTGACCTCAATCTCATCAAGTAAATTCCGGTTTTAGCAACTAACCTTCAGTTATCTCTAGGCTCCAACTCTACCCTGTTGCTGCCCTCTTCAACTAATTGTAGCTTTTAGCCTGCTAGCTATCACCAGTATCCTACAAATCTAAATTTTATAGCAACCTTTTGGAGGTCTTTCACATTATATTAAGTAATCATTTTTGGAACATTTTAAAAGAGCTTTAATTGTAGGATGTTGATGCTATTACATGGATAGAGTAAATTGCAACAGTCGTTGCTGGAAAATGATAAAGTTACTTGAAGAACACAAATGGATGGAGCAGGAAGTTATTGGCAGAAGAACTGGAATAGTAGGCTTCCAGTGGCAGCTGGATAGAGCAGAGGGTAAGAAACTGACCGGTCAAAGGTTTTGGCCACCGGACCGGAAAAGACAGGATATTTTGGTTTGCCGCATTTTGCCGGACCGGAACCGGGTAATGTCGGCCAATCACTAAGATTCACACTCCCTGGCTCGTAGGACTAACCCCCTACAACTAGTATACCAGTGAAAGCAGGATTAATGAACGAATAGTGTGACATTGGGTTCTCAACCATGGAAATTTAGAAGTCCCTACATGCTGTTCTTTCTGGCTCCATGTGCTAGTTAGGGGTCTGAGGTATCCGAAAAATCATGTTTTGAGTACCCAAAGTGTTCTGGGTGCCAGGAATGAGGTTATTAAAGCGGCGAAAATGACCGATTTTGGACTATTTAATGAGCTTTTTTGCCCATTTTCATGAGATAAAGAATCAGGAAAGCTGCTCTAGATGATTGAAATGGTTGATACCAATGAGGATACACCCAACACACATGAATATTCGTGATATATGTGATTTTAATGAGAAAAATATGATCTCAGGGCCCGTTTTATACCAAAATTTGCAAAAACCACTCGCACTTGTCAAAGCTTCCTCATTTTAGACACATTTAATGATTATTATGGTATCTAACTTATGGTGGATCTGATAGGAGTATGTCTTAGCTTCATTTTAAGCCATCAATGAGGATGCTGGTGTGTATGAAAGTACTTTTATCCTCCCGTGGCCGTCCATTGATATAGTCTGGGCCATGCGCGCAAGTGGGTTAGGGTTACTGAAAAGGATATAAGCATCTCAGGCCATCCCAATACCGGAAGAGAACTGGGGGTCACAATGGTGAACAATTGTGAAAATGGTGAAATTTTACAATGGAAACAAAATCATTCACTTGAAAAAATTAGAATGGAGTTGAAGTCACTGGAAAGAGCTAGAATTGGAGGGAAAAGTAATATTAGGATAGGGCTGGAGGTAACTGTTAGTAGCTTCAGCGGCTGCACGACTTCCAGGCCCCCTATTATTATGGGTCAGATCATATGACGTATAATTAGTGATGTGACGCATAATTAGTGATTATGCTCTTTAATAATTCCTAAGGGATATGCAGGGAGCAGCCTCACCTCACTGTCCACAATGACTGACCCAAGGTAAGTCTTCTCGAAATAATCAACTATAGACATTAGCTTAGGCAAGTTTGTCTGTATATAGTACGTTATTTCAGAGAATACTTGCTCGACATCAGATCGGCTCACTCCTGTTGCATGCCTTTGGCACGTACGTCTGACATCCCTAGATACGAGACCCCCCCCCCCCCCCCCCCCCTTAGCTTTAGCAAGAGCTCCAGTCCCTTATGTGATATACGAGTCGAGCGGTCAAATCTTAAAGATCATCAGATCATGTTTACTTCTTAATGCACAGCTATAATACATACAGAGTTAACATGTGAACTCTACCCTGTATCTCGCCCATTTCTAGGTCAATTAAATTCTACCGATGGATCACATCACTAATTATACGTCACTGATTAGTGACATGATCTGATCTCCATGGGACCCCTAATAATGGGGGGACCTGGAAGTCGGCCTCCTGCTTCAGCTGGACTTTGCTAGATGAGGTTGTACTGACATAAAAGTGGGCATATATTATAGTCAACGGGTACTGAAATAAGCTTAACTAGAGATAGCTGCCCGGCGGGTTGTTTGTGATTTCTAAGATGAGCTGATGGTGCTGGTACATAAATGCGGTAGTGTTGAACCTTTGTTGTATTTTTAAGCGCAAGATATATTTAAAAATCATGTTTTAAAAATAAATATCTCAAAAACTATGCACTATAGACCCCATACTGCTTCATAGCTTGTATATAAATATCAATATGGCCATTCTGCTGTTGTGGTTATCTTGAAAGTCCTACAATATTCAGGAGCTGAGATGGATAGAAAAATCTTATATTTGCGCCTGAGGGCAATGTAGAAATTTTACTACCTAGGCCAGGGTTGGACTACTGATAAACGTGGGCACCCAAAATCAAATTATTCTAGCCCAGAATGACCTTAAGACCTTACGAATTTTACTCGACCGTGTCGAGTAAAACTTTATACATTGATTTGCCTACTTGACTTAACCTAGCTGCTAGGGAAGTTTTTTGTTTGTTAATGCGCTTCAGTAAATTATATCAGTTTTTCTCATTTTTATCCAAAAGTAAGTCCTGGAGAGCTTCAGCACCTTAATAGTGTCAATATAAACTTACATATTGCGGTAATTTTAAGCCCAAAGTTAAGTTTCTACGGCCTTCAGAAGCTGAGATAAAAATTTCTCACATACGCGCCTAATATGAAATATGGGCGTGGTTCCCCAAAGGCTAAACTAATGGCTCAACATGCCCAATTAATTGAATTAAGTTACTTATATAACCCATTTAACTCGATTCAGCAGTTTAAATACAAACTAAACACCTCCCTGCTGCTAGAGTGAACAACTTCGAATTTTCCGAATTTTCCGCCAAAAATTGTGTAAATGGGCGTGGTCAGGGTGCCACTACACTTTTATTTACCCAAATTTTATTTTATTATGTTCTAGTAATACTGATGGCATCATATCAAGCCATTTAGAGACCCCCATCAAATATTATAGGCAAATTTCAATAATTTTGGGAAAATTTTCCCACGCTTTAAAAAGGGCGTGGTCACGGGTTTAAACAAACATAAAAAATTATCCACCCAAATTTTTTTTGAAGTAGAGACCCTAGGGAGCACAAATAACATCTCAAACCTTCTAAACTCGCTAAGTTGTGCCAGGTTTTGACCAGATACTTTATTAGATCCTTCTTCTTGACCTTTGCCTCCTTCAGTACCTCCCACATGGCACCAAAATGCTCCGTGCACCCACGGACGCCTGGCACACCACCCTTCTGTATAGAGAGGTCTACATATCCATTCGAGACAACAAAGCTGGTCAACCTCTTCGCCAGGATCGCCAAATAGATCTTCCCTTGAATGTTACCCAGGGAAATAGGCCGTCCTGAACTTGGTGAAAAGTCACCATCCGCCTTTGGGATGTAGACACCCTCGAAATACCTACAATTGTCAGGATATTCTTCTAACTTATATCCAGTTCTTAGCAGGTCCCAGAGATTCTTGGCAATACCAGGACATCTCTTGTACACTGTGTACGGGATCCCGTTATTACCCGGGGCACTCTTGCTCCTTGCCTTCTTTACAACCTCCTCAAACTCCTTCTTGGATACCGTTGTGAGGTCAAAGGCAACAGAGGGTTCAGGAGCACACTCAGGCAGACCCTCAAGTATACCAAGGGGCTGCTGCCGGGCTGGATCTCCGTACGTTCTGGCCAAGTGATCATCTAGCTCCTCCTTTGAACACTTAAGCTCACCCACTGGACTTGGATTTAGCACTCCCTTGACTGTCTTGAAAGGGTCGCGTCCAAAATCCCCTCTAACTCTCCTTATCTCTCTCTGCTTCTGTCTCCTTTTCTCAGAATCCCGTGTTCAAGGATTGTCTTCATAACTAGCTATTACTTATTTTCATAGCAATAAATTTTCATATAATAATTTCATATAATGATAATAATTTTGAATTAACGTTTTGTCAACCTACGTAAATATCCATTTATTAACCTATTTGATTTAGGATCTAAAGTCATTTGATAGATTATGTCATTTTACCAATTTCATTCAGCACAAATTTCCTTTTTTATTTATCACAATTCTTTCATACGTAAAAACTTCAATTTGAACAGATCTATCAAATGAGACGATGAGGGACCTGACATTTACCGAAATGATTCAAATGTGTAATTCATATATTTTCAGTGAAGCAGGGTTCGGGAACTAAAGCATATTTGTTGGATTGTTTGACCATTGACTAGCGATGACCGATAAATTCGAACGATAAATTCGCTCCCTTATAGTGTCCTTTAATAAAATTTTCGACTACAGCGGATTTCAACGCGCGGTGTTATGCTGTATGCTACGTCAGAATTTCACAACTAGCTCACATTTACCCTCATGACGCTATATACCTATATATATTTATAACTTTGGTTGTGATTGAAATTTTTTGATGCGGTAAAAAGTATTGTTTTGGGGCTATATGATGAAGAGAAATTAAAACATAACTGATGCTTAAAATTTCCTCGAACAAAGCTTTCGACTAGCGGCGGGTTTCTAGTACTGGATAAATCAATTTGAGATGAGAAGCTCCAATCTCGCAATTGACTGACATTGGATACAATCGATCAAAATAAAACTGAGTTGTAGATTCAATTTTAAAATTTTGCATCACAAATTGAATTGTTTATAATTTAGATAAAGTTATTTTGTAAAACAACGATCCCTCCATTGATCAATAACCCAGAAAAAAGTTAAATGACTTGGTGCAGACATACTAAAACAATCTTTCAAACAGGTTGCTTACTATGACTACTCTCCAGCTTCTTCGCATCTAACTGTGCTACTGCTTCATGGAATGAGGTGTGACATCTGATCTATGAGTAGGAATGAATAAAGTTGTTTCAGGAATTACAAGACATTTTTTGCAGCAAACTGTACTGTATCAGTTTGAAAATTACAAGATAATTAAGTTCTTATATATACAACTAGAAAGCCTGTGGTAACAGGGATGAAACTAGTGATCAGTAATGTTCTTTGAATGTTCATCTTAACCGAACATACAGCCGATTTAAATGTAAAACACTTTAAACACAACGTAATTACCACTAAACTGATAAAAATGCCTTTCCAACAATCTATGCATGTGTACGTGTGCATTACAACACCGTTGCTATGCAACCTTTTGGTTTTGACCTAACTTCTTATTTCTCATCTGATTTGCACGTGGGCGGTCGTACAGACAGACAGGCAAAGAGAATCTTTCGAATTATAATTACGATGGTGTTCAGTGAGCCAACTTAACCACTTTTCTTGAATACTGTTTCAAGTCAATTTGTTTTCTTTTATGGCAGGCAATAACCATAAGTGAAACGAATTCATTTGCCCCAGATTCAGCAAAGAAAACTGGAAAACTTTGGGAACGCTAGACACTCTACTTCAAAATGGTAATTTGATAAAGAAATAGAAATTTAAACTACGAGAATTTACTTAGATATTATGTAGTATACGGACACGTTCATTTGAGTTTGAGGATATTGGTAAATATAAGTGACCCTATTAAAAGGCACAGTGTAGTTGAATTTGTCACACTATGAAATTACACAAATCCTTGATGGTTAGGGTAATCGTCTCATTCTCTATGCTAACTTTGTCACTCAACGATATCTTAATCAGGTGATAAGATATCGCTTAAATACGGCAGGCACGGAAATGGTTACATTGTCACACTATAAACATGTGACGGAGTAAATATAGACCCCTTGCTGCCGTTTTTGACCAAATTTTTGAGTGTCCAGTTGATTAGATGGGTACATATGACCATTACCTACATATTTGACGACTTTTTTCGTTAGATGGTGCACTCAGGTTTACTCTGTCACACATTTAAGAAAACATGTGAAGAATGTTTAGGGCACAATGATAAGCAATGCTGAGTAGTGTAGGTATATTTGATGGCCCGGAAGTGCTAGGAATTGTTATTATATCATATAGTCGTAAGGAATTAAAACACAGAAGGCACAAACAAGTTTACTTTGTCACATAATCTTGATGATATCTGAACATGTGTGAAATTGAACAAATAATGATATACCAGCTTAAACCCCTTATATTATGTACTATGGATCAAACAACACTGCTAGTACCACGCACCAGTCACATAAATCATTATCGGGTGGTAATATGTTAACGGTGTCACAATTAAACTACCGCAACATGGTCAAAAATAGGGTAATTTCGTCACAAAAAAATTATTATAACTCTGTTAGCTCCTTGCTGGCAAAATAACTAGTTCATTGATGATAAAGTTACATAGTATTCTAATAGAGGTATAGCTCTTCAAAATAGGGGCAAGACATGTTTACTTTGTCACATCAGTTATTATAAGAGTTAGGTAATCGTCATCAGAGTAACAGATCTTTTTCTTAGTTTGGATCGATTAATATAGGCAATAAAGCATCCTATGCCAATTTTAACACACTATCTTGATATTGTTGGGGCAGGGAAAGTTAATTTTGTCACATTTTCAGCGTCTTTGACAAATTAATCTAAAATTGTTAAACTTGAGCTCTGATGTTCTGGACAATATTCTACCAATCGTTTCTGAAAGAATGTTGAATTCTAATAGAGTTATAGATCTTCAAAATTGAGGCAAGACATGTTTACTTTGTCACATCAGTTATTATTAGAGTTAGGTAATCGTCATCAGATTAACAGATCTTTTTCGTAGTTTGGATTGATTTATATAGGTTATAAAGCAGCCTATGCTAATTTTTACACACTATCTTGAAATTGTTGGGGCAGGAAAAGTTAATTTTGTCACATTTTTAGTGACTTTGACAAATTTAACCTAAAATTGTTAAACTTGAGCTGTGTTCTGGACAATATTCTACCAATTTTTTTCTGAAAGAATGTTGAATTCTAATCAGAGTCATAGAATATATATAGATCTTCAAAATAGGGGCAAGACATGTTTACTTTGTCACATCAGTCATTATAAGAGTTATTATAAGAGACTATTTTATTCTATAATCATTGTTTTTTACCTATTTACGATTTCGTATCATTTTTTGTGACAATGTAAACATCAACTGATCTTAACTTGCATCAACTACATTGTCATCATGTAAAGTTTTCCCGCCTTTTAAACCAAAATCAGATATAAATAATTCGCCCAAAATTTAAAATTCCATATATTGTGACAGAATTAACCTCATTTCTCAATAACCAAGTGCCTGTATTAGCTAACTATTCGAAACAACGTATTTTAGGACTATGATTGGTAGATCAACCATCAAATAATGAGTTAAAAGGTTTTTGAGGACACCTCACAGTAGAATAGAGGTATGGTATTCTGAGTGTGACAAAGTTACCCAAATATTGCCTTGTAACCGTTCGATCCGTGCCCTTTAACCAATGTTGTATCATAATCGTTAGATTGACCTAATCTACTATATTTCAGACTAAGAAATGATAATTAGACAACTGCAGTTAACTAAGTCACACAAAATGTGACATTTGAACCATTATAGTGCCTAACAACAACAGATTTTCTTTCTGAGCAGTGCATATGGGAGTATGGATTACGTGGCTAATGTTCAGAACTTCTGAACGTGCTAGGTTAATAGATGTCAAAATTAAGCCACTATCGTCGAAAACGCTATTATTTTTGTTTACCAATATCCTCAAACTCAAATGAACGTGTCCATACACTATACATTGTTACATATAAAAAACGCTTTACTTGACTTTCATCGAGAGATACACTTGTTTTTGTGGCAACTTCTTCCCAACTTAACGAGGAAAAATTTACCAACAATCATTAAAATTATTTACGACAAATATAACGTCCACTCTTATTTTAGAACCTTTATCTGATATCCATACTGTATTGTTCAGTATCTCTCTACTTTTGAACAATTTCAGGTTATAGAGCTATTGCTGTAGACCTGCCAGGATATGGTGACTCAGAACCAATGTTGGGCTTATCACACGAACAGTTTATCAGACAGTTTATTGCTAAAGTTGATTCAGGTAGGTTTACATTCTCACTATGTCTATTACTACAATGTAATTAAACAATAAACAATCATATTTATTATGAATTAAACATTCATATTCATAATTATGAAGGTGTCTTAGTTAACAGATAAATCGGGGTTATTTTGATTTATAAAAGGAGTAGAAAGTCCGCCGTCACAAGTAGTAAGCTAATAGTATTATTTGAGTTAATTTGATCCCATCAAAAAAACATCACCCCAACCAAAGATACAGCTGATTATAATACAAAACACTCCTAACACAAACGTGATAAGCAAAATACTAATCACAATTTATCTCAAATATAATAGTTACTATAAAAACAAATGGGCAGAGATTGGTATTACCTTTACAACTTGTATTCCGCTTTTTGGTGAGAGAGCTGGGAGGTTGATGAAAATCAAGGATTTTCAATATTTACATTTTTCATTCCCATCTGCTCATTTTGTCGTCAACATTTGATCATATTGGCATGGGCATCGTGTGGGTTACTCCCCCCCCCCCAGATATGGGTGTCACATGAAATATGATCATAGAAAACCGCAGCCAGGGCAAAATTCATTGATCCACATAAATATCAATATTTAGTGGCCTCATTCAACGTAAATCATAAATTCATAATCTTTCCTTTATAAATATTTATAATATAAATATTTGATATGAATATCAAATATGATCGTAATGGTAATAAATAAATAATAATAAGTAAAGAAATAATAATAAATATAAATAATGATAATAAATATAAATAATGATAATAAATATAAATAATGATAATAAATATAAATAATAATAAATATAATAAATAAATAATAATAATAAAATTTGGTAGCTTAAACACAAACTCTAAGCCCAGTGGATAAACCACAAAACTTATGCTCTATTGTGTGAAACAAAGATACTAGATCAAGATAACTATCAAGGAGTGTATGCATAGGACATAAAAAGTTTTGGAACGAAGATGACATGCTTGTGAAGCGAGCTAACAGTCTAATTGCTAATAAGTTCAAAAAGATCATGACATTAGGTTGCATCCTAAACAGTTTAAGCAAATAACATAAAGTTATTATATTGTCGATTAATCGCTCATGCCATAACTTTTCTTAAACAGGTGAGTTTTCAATAATGTTTTGAACAGATCAACATTGGAACAAGTCTTAATTTCAATTGGTAGTTGGTTCCAGATTTTCGGAGCAACAGTCTGAAACGCTCTTGGGTGTGATCTTGTAGATCCGACGGGTAGGTGTAAGGAGGAAGTTCTTCTGCTACTCGAACTAACAAATGTTACTAGATCACACAGATATGCAGGAGCAACACCATTGACTGCTTTGAAAATCAGTAAGCATAACTTAAACTCAATCCTCTCCTTCACCTTGAGCCAATGAAGGGATTTGAGCTTCTCCTCGACTGAGTCTCTCTTCTTTAATCCAAAAACCAGACGGCATGCTCGGTTCTGAATGTTCTGCAGCTGCGTAATTGAGGCTTGACTACAACCATAGTAAAGTGCATTGCAGTAGTCAAGCGATGAGATTACAATTGCTTGAGTCAGTGTTCCCATCTGTTTGGTTGTGAGGAATGTTTTCATCTTAGCAAGGTCTCTTAGTTTCAGAAAACACGATGTTTTAAGTTGCTTGATTTGCTCACCAAAGTTTAGTTGAGAGTCGAGACGAAATCCGAGGTTCTTTGCAACAGGTGACAGCCTGACACACGTCTCAGAGTTAACAAACACGCCCCCTATAGACAGCTGCTGGAGAACAAGCGGTGTCCCAAAGACAAGAATCTCGGTTTTTCCTGCATTGAGCTGTAGATAATGTTTTTTCATCCAGTCATTAATTTCTTGGAAACATTTGGGAACATCGTTGATAAGGACGGTGGGCTCCTCGTTTGGCTTGAAACTTTTATACAGCTGATGATCGTCGGCGTAACCCTGGATGGAGAAGTTCAAATCATGTGCTGCTGAGTACAAAGAGCGAATGTAGATGTTGAACAGGACCGGACCCAGCACAGAGCCCTGTGGGACTCCAAACTTAATCACTATCTCATAAGATTCCTCATTTCCAACTTTAATCGTTTGACATCTACCTGTGAGGAAGCTGCTGAACCATTTCCAAGCTGTCCCTGTTATTCCCAACTCATTTCTGAGGATGTTCAGTAGGTAGTTTGCAGTGGTCAACTGTATCAAAAGCTGCGCTGAGATCTAGGAGAAGAACAACAGTTGCCTTGCTTTCTGTAGATGCAATGAGTAGATCGTTAACAACTCTCACAAGCAGAGTCTCGGTGCTGTGTTTTGATTTGTATCCAGACTGCTGTGGGATGTTCAGGTTGTTGTTTTCTAGATGTTCATTTAGACGCCTGAGCACTACTCTTTCTATCAACTTGCCCACAAAACTAAGGTTAGATATTGGTCTGTAATTCTTGAGATTATCACTATCTAATCCCTGGCCCTTGATCAGGGGTGTGATATGAGCTAGTTTAGCGCCATCAATACTGCCAGAAGATAATGAAGCATTTACTATGTCAACTAAGACGGGTAGTAGAACCTCAAGGTTTTCTTTAAAGATGTTTGCAGGTAGAGGGTCAATTGAAGAAGACTTGATCTCAGATGCCTTGATTATCTCCTCTAGTTCTTCTAGAGTAGTTGGAGAGAACTCAGCTAGTTTTTCTCCGCAGTAAGAGGGCGTTTGATCGTCAGACTCCACATGATCAAAGTTATTTCGTATTGCCTTTATTTTCTCCTGAAAATATACGTTAAAGTTTTCGACTGTGTCCTTGAGAGACTCCGACGAAGGCAACACAATGCTTTTATCCCGATCAAGAAAGGTGTCCACAAATCTAAAAAGACTCTTAGAAGAATAGGAATGCTTTATGAATTCGACTTTGAAAAACTCATGTTTCTTCCTGTCTGAGAGTTCTGTGCACTGCTCTCTGACTGATTCATAGTGTTTCTTGTCAGTTAAAGATCCGGAGATTTTCCACTTTGTCTCGGCTTTTCTTCTTTGGCTTCTAAGTGCTTTATATTCACCATCGAACCAAGGGGCAGACTTACGTTCTTTGATTTCCTTTGTGAGGAGAGGAGCATGGTTATTCAGCACAGTTAGGCACTTAGAGTTGTATAGGCTGATGCGGCTTTCAAATGACGGCATTTCAGCTTGTGATAGACCCTCAGGATCCATTACAGTAACCAATTCCTCAGCAAGATTATCCGCAAAACAATTTTTGTCAATTTCTTTGACATTTCTGAATGTGATAACTTTTTTCTTGTTGAGATTGCTTGCAACTGTTTTTGTGAGGCTAAAAGTAACCGGGAAATGGTCACAGTTTGGGAACATTTCCGAGGTGTGCGAGTCTACTGTGACACTCTTTGGATTGACTATCTGATGGGAGGAGATTACAACATCCAGAATATGTCCTTTGTTGTGAGTTGGATCTCTCACGTATTGATGCAGTCCATAGCTGGCCAATACTTCAGTCAGTTTGGCCGTGTTTCTTGATTTATGATCATCCAAATGAATATTAAGATCACCACAGATTAAAAACTTCTTGTATTTCATGAATATGTTCCCAATAAACTCATCCAAATCTTCAAAAAATACATCAGTCAATGACCCTGGTCGGTAAACACAAGCACAGAGGACAGTATCACCCGATGAGTCTCGAAATTTGCCTAAAACTGCTTCAAACGTATCTCCACACTTATCAAACACAGGAGTAAGGTTCAAATCACTTGAATTGTAAATAATTCCAACTCCTCCGCCTCTGCATTTAGCGGAGTCTTTCCTGATGTAGTGAATCAAGTTATAGCAGTAACATCATTCTTCATGCTGGTGAGCCAAGTCTCAGTGACAAAAAGGACAGAGATTCCTTGGTCGATTATAGATTCCATGATTGGTTGAATCTTATTATTGAGAGATCTCACATTCCAGCAACAGCCAAGAATCTCCGCCGGAGAGGATTTCAGACCACTGCTTACAAGTTTTTTGAACTGTAGTAATTGATAGTTTTGCGGAGATGCTGCTGTTCAGCAACATAAGCTGGACATGTCCTATCAAATGCTGTGTGTGTGTTTCTTTCATCCCGATACTTGCCCTTAGAGCAGTTAATGCAGCATGAAATATGACTATTAGTTTTCTTTTCTGGACAATCTTCTGACGTATGATTCTTGGAACAATAACCACAAATAGCTTTTTCTGATTCACACTCCGACCTGTAGTGTCCAAAACCTTGGCAGTTGTTGCATCGTTTTACATGAAATTGATCATAAACTTTGCAACTAAACGAACTGATGTATAGCCGATCTCCCTGTTGTTCTATGATTTTCCTGATATTGTTACTAACTCGTATAGTAGCTTGATGCTTGCTGCTGTTTTTGATCTGAGGTTTAACTTTTAGTACAGAAAATGTTTCACCCTGGGATTTTAATGCCTTAATGTTGGGGTGAGCTTGAAGGAGCAGGTCTTCTAGATCTTCTTCAGAATAATTATCAGCAAGGTTAGCAACAGAGATTGTGGGCAAACGTTCTGGTGGCTGGTGCGTTATCATTTCTGGAAGTTGCTGGGATACTTTCTTGACAAGATTTTCCCTGTCAGCTGTTGTCGGACACACAACCACAATGTCTCCTTTCTTGTTGACATACCGTTTGTCAGCATGAATGGCGTTGTCTTTGATGATTTTGTCAACTTCTTCTTGGCGATCTTTTGCTTGATTTTCTGGTGTTTTGCTGGACATGATTAATACAGAGCGATATGAAGGGGCAACTGGTGCTGGAGATGGAGGAGAAGAAATTTCAGTTTTGTCCGGAGATGTTTTCATATTCACAACTTTCATAAGTAAACCCTTCATGTCCTCCATAGATTGGGTCAGATTATCTACTCGCCTGTCAATCAGGTCGACTTTACTTTCGGCACTGACTGCGGAGTTCTGTTCAGAGTGTGTCTTGCAGACATTACACACAAACGTGAAAGTCCCAAATCTGGAACTGTTAACACCCTTGGTTGCGTTTCTGTCGGAGTATGCTTTGAAGAAAGTGCGAGGACAGATTACAGCATTATTGATCCTATCTTTATCAGCATCTCGACAAACAGCATGAAATGACGATTTACACAAAAAGCAGGTAAGAGCAGTGTCATTAGCTTGAACATCATTACAGGTGTTACAAGTGCCGTCTTTGATGTAGGCAAACTGGTATTGAAGAGTGTTACCTTGTCGCTGTTGAGTACTTTCAGAGGATGTGGATGAGTTCAGGATAGGTGTGAAACGTTGCGGGGATAACATATCTTCGCTAACATTCCTGTCATTCTTTGGCGTATCATCCTGTAACGAGATTGAGGACCTGTTACCCTCATCATCAAAACCACCTTCTCCGATCATTGCGCACTTCTTTTACAAAGTGAAACAGTGCAGATCAGCAGAGTCAGTAGAGAATCAAAATTGAGTTCGGGGTCCTCAATAAATGTAATAGATTTGTAGTGTTGTAATTAGTTTATATAATATTATATATAAATAATAATATTATATATAAATAATATTATATATATAAATATTATATATATAAATATTATATATATATAAATATTATATATATAAATTATATATAATATTATATACAGGGTGGCCCAAAAGTAACTGCCCACACACGCAACCCTTTAATACTTTAATAACTCACGTAATTCTTCTTAGAATTGCACAGAAATTTCAGATTATAGATGGGTCAAACTTAGATTTCCTGAAAGTTTCGTCAAATTTAACTAATTACAGTGGGTGTGTCACGCCACTCCCTCTTTTTCACTATTGTCGCCATAAAGTGAGAGCTTTTAGCTAGGAACTTCAAATTTTCTAGACACATTTGGCTTGATAATTAAAGTGCTATCCCAAAATTTCAAGTTGGTTGTTCACAATTTAACCGAGTGATGACCCTTTTATGATCTTGCAAATACGTGATCCAGCACTTAATCAGTGATATCTTCACTCAATCAATTAAATCAATGGTTCACGTACTGTAGTGCGACACGTACTCTAGTGCGACATGTACCCTAGTGCAAAACCTCCAAGATCGACACTGTCGCAGTAGAGTACGCTACCTGGATCGTAGTGCGACACGTACCCTAGTGCGACAGAGAATTTTCAAGGCTGACACTGTCGCACTACAGTGCGCTACCTGGACTGTAGTGCGACACGAACTAAAGTGCGACAACACTTTTCGCCACTGTTCGTTCTGATGTAGTCAGGAGTTAGGACAAGGTCAGCCAAAGAGCGGGGAACAACAGAATGCCTCATGGCCTTCCTGTCGTCGTCGTCCGCGTCCGAGCTGTGCGTGCCATCTTAGCTAGGGATTCCTGCTGGCAGTTGAGTTTTGACATGGCTTCGAAGGAGACGGGTCCAACAGCGTCAGCAATTAGGTGTTTCGTAGTCACAGTAGTTTCGTCTGGTCACAGTAGTGTCGTTCATCAGACTGAGACGTCCGGAGCAGTAGCGGTATCCGTCGTGGATAACGTTTCTTGAACCAGTGCAGTAGTGCGTCCAGGAATGAAGGTGATTGAAGAAGACATGTTGATGTTGTTCGATGCTTTGGTAGAATCATCGTGACCTTATATATGGCCCAAGCATATGAACTTGTTATCCCAATCGGAGATATACCTTCATACGATGCGTGTGATAGGAATGAGGATCATATGCTGCTTACGAGTTACCCGGTGGATCACACACAGCATACGTGGCTGACCCGAAGGAATTGTGATCAGTGGATCACTTCGAAACACGTGATGTGAACCGACGTCCGACGAATCGTATTCGCAAGATCACTTCGAAATAAGTGACGTGAACCGACCCGACGAATCACTTAATGGTCCATAAGAAGGATAGGATGTGACCTGAACTTGGAAATAAGTCAGGATATTTTGTCGCAGTAGAGTACGCTACCTGGATCGTAGTGCGACACGTACCCTAGTGCGACAGAGGGTGTTTTTGTCGGACTTCGCACTAGAGTACGTTTCGCACTAGAGTACGTGTCGCACTACAGTACGATTACCTAAATCAATGCCCTGATGGGTTGGAGATTGCTTATAAGACAGCAATTGAAGCGCTATAACGCAAATTTCTTCGGTTTTAACTTTTTAAGGAACGACACTATCAGTATTCACTCAAACTCTCAAAGTCTCAAAGTGATCAGATCGTCATCCACCAACATGCTCGTTATAGCCTAATGAGTCTTATTGTTGCTTGCTAGCGAATAGCTCCCGATAAGATTACTGATTGGGTGACGAAATCACTGATTAAGTGCCAAGATCACGTATCTGCAATATTTTGAAAGGGTCATAACTCGGTTAAATTGTGAACAACCAACTTGAAGTTTTGGGAAAGCACTTCAATTATCAAACCAAACATGTCTAGAAACTTTGAAGTTTCTAACTGAAAGCGTTCTCACTTTATGGCGACAATAGCGAAAAAGAGGGATCGGCGTGCCACACCCACTGTAATTAATGCTTACAAAATATTCCCTTCTCGATGGAGAAAATGCCAAAGATGGCGATATCACCCTTTGAAGTATTTTGTATAGTTCATCCTTTTGTGAGACTCACTTTTTAACACCCTTTGTTGACTGGAAGCACTGCTGTTTCTCCTTCTTCATTTGACCACATACCCTTATTTTTAGTGCTTATAAGTTAGTGGATATTTTCGTTTGGCTTAAAATTTGATAATAAATTTATGATCATCAGAATTTCCAGAGCGAGTTGCAAAACATTGTTTGAGTTGGTAAATTAATGTCTGGTACTGTAAATCAGTAAAGTTGTTAGCATCTAGTCAAATTCTCAACTTTATACGATGGTAACTGTGAAATTTGAACAAAATATTAATCTGTACACAGAATAATTTAACCTCGACAGTTTAACACTTATTAAAACTGCAGCTAAGTTGACCAAGGAGAAGATGTTTGTTTTTGTTGTGATGATTCCTATCATGTCCGGCCAATCAATAGAACCCCGCAGAGATTTCAACTCGTCATCGGACTCAGCTACAAACTTAGATTCCTGTTACACTTTTTGTACTGCTGTCGAATCTTGTAAAATTGAGTTTGATGAAGCTATCGCCAATTTCTCTGCTCCAAAGATGGATGCTTGCAAGTTGTACTGTTGGTACCACAAAAGCTGCCACTCATTTACGTTCAATGTTCAATCATCCGCTTGCAGCCTTTACGACGCTTATCCATTGTATTATGATTGGTCATCGCATGGAAATAACTCCGCTTCCCTTGTGATCGGAGATATTGATTGCTTCAAAAATTTGGAGAGAAGTCCTTTGGTGCCGTGTAGATCAATTGAAAACACCATTAAATCGAGTAATGAATCAGGGGGCGTTATAATTAAGAACGCAGACAATATGCAGTGTTTAGGATTCAAGAAGTCGTCGGAGCTGTCCTGGATAGATTGCACATTGGCTATCCCGTGGCTATTTGAGAAAATAGCCGATGAAATCAGAAATGAGATTAAAATCTTTAAAGCAGATAATCTGAGCATGTGCTTGAGCGTAAGCATAGATGTCTTTTTCAGCAGACCATCGGCTTATGTTGCTCCTTGTAAAAATGATACTCAAAACCAGATCTTTGAAATAACCAGTGGAACGAAATTCACATTATCAAGCACGAAAGATCCTAAAGGTAACGGAAACGACTGTTTTTTCTCAATAACGAATGACGAAAGGTTCGTCTTCATTATCCCTTCAGATGTTCCCCTTAACGCTCTAAGAGTTCTGCTTCCGTTGGAGCACGGTGCCTTGTGTCAGAGAAACAAGTTCAAGGATCCTCACCGACAGGTTGCAGGTAAATTACCTTTCTACTTACCAGGCAGCAACATCTCAGTCAGATGTAATCCAGGATATGGCTTCAAGAAGTTCAACTTCCAATCTACTTTGAATATCACATGTCAAAACGAAAAGACACGTGGTCTAAAGTGTGCAAAGCACAAGCCAAAAGAGAAGAAGTCTCCATTGATCAGGATATTAGTTTGTGGTAATGTCGTACAATCCATTCTCATAATTTTCTTGGTTGTTTTAGTTATGACCTCGTGGATAAAGATACGTGCATTGAAGGCTAAACACAGCACTGAATGAATGGGGCGACCCTAGCAAGCAAGTGGAAGGAGTGCCGATCTCCTTTTCCATTGCAGTACAGCCAAGGTCCTTTCGGTACTGATTTGACAGATTGACGGCTGCCCTTCAGCCCTCAGGGCCAGTTGACAGGTCCGATGGATTAGCCAACTGAGCTACTATATGAAAATAATATAATTATATGAGATGTGGCCGCGGAATGAAAATCCTGCTGTTAATAAAAGCTATATTCTAGAAAAATTAAAATCCTATTACTTCAATCTGGAACTGCTAACCTCACTTAAAACTTTTTAAAAAATTTAAAAAACAAAAAATAAAATAAAAACAAGAGCATCCCTCGATGTAAAACGTTTGAGACGGCTCCGTTTTAATTTTACTATGGAGTTTGTTTAAATTGCTGTATTATCGAGCTTGCAAATTCAATAAAAATCATTAAAATTTCGCTTAATCGCATTTTTTATTTCTGTCATTTTGTCCCGTCCAAAAAGTACTGATAAATGATAATGTAGCTAAAATTAATCTCATTAATCCACAATTATAAAACGAATATAATCAATTAATTAAATTATGAAAATTAACCTCTCATTAGCACCAAATCTTCAGAGTCTACGGTAATAGTATCCCCATCAATGAGCGGAGAGTTTGCAATACCAGTGGTTTTCTCAGAACCAGCCATACTGGCAGGGTGGGTACCAGTTGCTCCTGTCTCCATTACATCACACAAACTGAGCGAGTACCAGGCATTACAGCTACCTGTTCTGGCGGTCTATGGTGAGAATGATAACCAGTTCAGAAAACAGGTGAGTTACACAAAATTGGGTAATCATTTATGGTTATTAGTTATTGAAGTATTAAGTGCCACATGCCTAGCAGGACATATTTACCTACTTACTTGCACAGTGTAGGTCTGTAGAAGCATTAGTATCGGGCGTTGCCTGCTACAGGCTATCCCGAAACTAGAAGCTTGATTTAATAATAATAATAGTTATTGCGTTTATGTTTTCAAAATGAGAATCCTTTATTCATATTAGGTACGGTAAGATAAACCTTTAGAATTCAAACTTAAAATTTCTGAATTTTCTATAAGTCAAAATAATCTATAATCCATGGAACCGTATTACATGCTGCCCATAAGTAGTACAGTAAACTTTCGGTCGACTGGTAGAGCCAGTAGTATCATGGAACTATGTAGGTGTTGAGGCATTTACCCTAAAATGTTATATTTTTCATTGAGGGATGGGGGTAAAGTAGATGAAACTCTGAAATTGATATCTAGGAGGTATATACTTTCGATATTTTTATGGCCAGGTTTCATTTGATGGTATCCATTTCACGACTTCTAATTTCAACTGAACAACCCAAGGTTGAAGAGTACCTAGGAGCTATCCCACAAGTTACCCTGAAAATGATACCAGAAGGATCTCACCCCTGCTACCTTGATAATCCTGACTTGTGGCATGAGAATCTTATCAAATTTCTTAGTGGTATCAAATGAGTTCTCATCGAGAGTTAAAGTTTAGTGCGATGTTAGTGCGATGTTACTATGTTAGTTTGATGTTAGTGCGATGTTTTACTTACTTTTTTATTTCCAGTTACACAAATTTCGGGGCTGGAGTGAGATGGATAAATTATCTAATCACTTATTAGTATTTCAATGAACAAGGTAAAAGGATATTTTGACACATTTTGTACGGTTGACAGTTTGCATGTAAATATGCTTGTAAGTTTAATTTTATGTTGCATGGAATGTTTATGTTTTGCAGAATTTGTGCATATTTACTTTTATTTAACTATTAAAATCTGTACCTTGTCATTGCTTACACACAAAACATTCAATATAATACCAAATAATCAAATATTAGCAGTCACGAATATTGAAATTTAGATGCAGCTTCGAAGAAAACTCTGCTCTAACATGTTTGCTTATAAATAGCCTTTTTAATATGGCCTAAAACTAAAGCTGAATATCGATAAAAATCAAAGAAATCTTTGCTTTATAACAATTTTAAACTCCGCTTCAGCAAATAAGCTTCAATCGCCCTCTTTAATATGCCTCAAACTGTACTAGAAATATGGAAGTGGTGATAGTAGCGCTGCAAGATGGCTCTCTAGAGTCCAAGAACGCTGCCCTTAAAAAGTTCAACCAAACTTACGAGAACTACAATGCAGACGGAGACTCAATTCTTGTTATTGAAAGTAAGTTTCAGTGATTTATGTGTTGATTTGTTTGATTCATAACGTTATAATATTACAAAGCTATAAGATAAACTACAACATAACATTTTTCTTATTCTTGGGACAATTTCTTGGAGCTCTATCAACAACGTGTTCAAAACAATGCCACATTTCAGCGTGTCTGGATCTGATATTCGACAATATAGACGAAGTGTCCCTGCAACCTGAACTACTGCTCTTTTGTAAGACGATGGTGAAGCTGAAGAAGGTGGCCGCATGTATGACTCCCCAGTTGTTTGTTCGGATGTTGGAGTTGGGCCAACTCACCAATATTCATGAGGTAATTGTATAGTGTCCAACTCGTCCCTTATTCTTGGGGTGTAACTATTGTTGAGTGTGTTCAGGAGACTAATAGTTATTGCTATCCTTATGGTCTCAGTCTTGCACTATCTTGACAAACGATATTATCCTTAAACGGTGCACTTACTAATTTTAAGATATCATAAAATTTCAGCACACCCAGAAGCAGTAAAACATGAAAGCATATTTCTATCAACGTAAAATTCAGCCCTCTTAGCTAACTTTCAGCTCATTATCTTTAAAATGAATTGCAAGACTTCACTTCAGGACAGTGAATTTAACGCAGTTAGTCTACAAGCAAGAAGAGCCGTTTTTAATACGACATACCACAACAGTTTGTGTCAGGCTGCCTGTTACGAAGCTCAAGCTGATCTCAACCTTTTTGACGAGCTACAGACTTACAGCCTCTTCCAGGTTTTTTACATTTATTTTCTCAGCGTTTTGAAACTCGGGGGTGATGCAACGTCAATTAATGTCAGTATTCCATAAAAACCCCAAACTGACATTGACATTAATTGACATTAATTGACATTAATTGACATTAATTGACATTAATTGACATTAATTTGTCTTGAAATTTGAGATTATCATTATTCGATAAATATTCAAGATATTCACGTCTATGTAAGTTAGACCGGTTCAAAAAAACAAAATGTCCTTGAATAATTATGAGTATGTTCTTATCTGTTGATCCTTAGGTTCAAAGACCACCAAAAAAATTTCAGCTTCCAACTTTTCCATCTTCGGTCCCCACCGGCCACGCCCATATTTTATTGGTTTCTTATACAGGTAAAATATCTAGAGTCGGCTTTTTTAGTATGAAGGAGTTATGTTAGCTGTTTAAGATTCGTTATTCAAATATAAATGTCATGAAGGCATTTCGTTTAAATAATTTAATGTGGGTTTTAAGTTCTGATGATGTTGAGAACCACGCCCTTGGATGGCCACGCCCATTTAAGAAAATTAAATTTCGGAAAACCGTATTATTTTAGTTTTATTGTTTAATGATCTGAATTTTTTTCACATTTCACATTTCCATATGTGATAGTAGTGAATAAATTGATGATATAAACGTTCTAAAGTGCTAAAAATATGGTAGAACTACATAATCTCTGGTCGAAAAATATCGTGTCAATTAATGTCAGTATTCCAAAATTTTGCAAAACTGACATTGACATTAATTGACATTAATTGACATTAATTGACATTAATTGACATTAATTGACATTAATTGACATTAATTGACATTAATTGACGTTGCATCACCCCCGGCGATACTCATCTTGTAATGTACAAGAATACAAGAGTTGTATTCTTTTATCACTTAGATAAAAGGATGGCGCCCAGATTTTTAGTGGATATGTTGGCCGGTTCAGTAATCATGTTATTGCACTCGTTTAATGATTCTTCATGATATCTGTTGATTTAAGTGTTTAAACTGTTAAGACTTAAGCTGGTTGATTGAGAATAGACTTTATTCCACAGAAGCGGTGCATAGCTCACAAAGCACAGTAAGACCCCGATTTACTGCGGAATTTAAGGGAAAGCCAACAGTAGATGTAAATCAGGGTTCGCAGTAAATCAGAGTCTTTTTTGTTCACATTATGGCTGTTAAGCCCTATATGGGAGAAAGAAATAGCCGCAGTAAACCAGTAAATCGGGGCGCGGTTAATCAGGATTTAACTGTACACACGGAGCGAAATATACACAGGTCGTAAATACAGTGTAATTAATTTAGTTGCTACATCTTCTAGCAGAGGTCATTGATCATGTTCATGTCGGGGTGAGCACGTGCCGGTGCTACCAGAACTACTTAGCTGAGTAATCGAAAAGCTGGGAAATACTTGTGTCGGCGTGATTCTGTATCTTTTGGAACGCGCGCACTTAAATTTACTTAATCGGAGCTAGCGCACGCGAGTATATTATTTACTCTTGTAGTATAGAATTATATTAAGCAAATATGCTCTCTTTCAGGACAACGAAAGGCGGCTGATAAGCTGCAAGATGGCCTTCTTGTTCACGGCAGTTTCACAGCCAATGAGAACCAGAGTTATCGAACACAATGCTATTTCCATACTTTACAATGTAATGGCTCTGACGATCTATGACGACATGGACCCGCATTCTGCCAAGATATGTCTCGGCAAAAAGAGGTCTGTGAAGCCGAACTCTCTCACTCTCTCAGAAGATGACTTAGTGATATGTGCAGGTATACAGTGACACCATTATATTCTGTACGTGTTATTCAGTACTCAGCAGGTATGTTACTCGCTCTAACTGGGTCATGATACATGATATAGTAATAGCCAGCAATAACCAGAGCATGTCTTGGTCAATTAGATGAAATATAATACTAGGAGGACACAATAAAACAAGAATTAGTCCGTTAAATGTGACCCTCTGAATGTTTGTAATTATAACAGTGGTTGCTATACTTTAATGGCTAAACGGTCAACTATAGTACAAAGAAATTGTACTAATTTTAACCATTAAATCAACTATAACATAAAGTATATTATGTACAATCTGTACTTCCAGATGTGTTCATGGCAGTGTTCAATGTGACACTACATTGGGACAAAAACACAACCACACTGGACTGTACTAGTGACGTCAGACGGTTCATCCACCTGATCAAGTGTGTGTACGATGGGCTAAACTTCTCGGAGAAGAATGAGAAGTATCAGACTATGATTACAAAGTTCCTGCCTATAATGATTAACGTGTCTGCTCAGTTCCCCGAACTGTTTATCCCTGAGGTGGATACAAGGTTAGGTTTTTTTTCCTGAATGATTTGTAAAGTTGTATTTTGAGTATTCAGGTTGTAATTAAACGATGAAAATACTTACTTTATAGAAATGTTTAGAGTAGGGCCCCCCCCAGAGTAATAAGAAAAAGCTTTGGGGACAGTAATTGGCAGTCAGCAAAAGTTTGTCGTTAGTAAAGCACATAATCACAAGTCAAAACAATATTTTGTCTTTGGTTACCTGAATTTGCAAACATTCATTGACTATATCTGAGAGACCGATCAGAGGAATATGGTTTAATTTTGTTAGTATAAATGAGTCCGCGAGTTGAAACCCTCCCAATTTATTTGTGTATCTAAATTCATCATCTGAGCTAAAAAGAAAGTGACAGTGACAAGTGAAAGTAACAACACTATCATTACTAACAACACATATACATAGTTAAACTTAAGCATAAATTCTAGTGGCCGCGTGAGAGTTTTTTAGAAATGTTTTCGCCATTTTCGCCATTAGTTTTCGCTATCGATGGCGAAAATGTCGAATAAATTTCCAACGATTCCCAAAATTCGAATGCGTAAATGTCGAAAAATGCGGTGGCCTCTCCTGTGATAATCATCTTGAAGTGCGAAATTACTAAGGAATTAAATCAATAATTTTAGTCTACGAATTTACTATATTATATTGTTCCAAAGCACTTGCTGCTAAACTGAGTTTTGGAACAATAATTATAGCACTGGATTACTTATCATGAGACGGTAGATCACTGTATTATATAATCTACCTATTTGTTGTATCTCTGTCCGCAGTGTCACTGCTCCGTTGTAAGAAAGACTCCAGATGTTTGACCACTGCAGAATCAGATGAGCTTCCAATGACTCCGGTATCCTCATACCGACTCCTCTTTTGAAAACCTCTGCCACTTCATTATCTGTCAGTTTCTTTTTGAGCCAGTTTATCTCATTCAGGTTTCCAGAAAATGATTGGTGCGACTGAAAACCGCCCCCTAAGTCGTCTTGGTCCTGATTTAATAGTTTGATCATTTTAGTACACTATTTATATTTAAAATTCCCTAAAACCATTTCAATACGATATTTATTAATTTTGCTTTTCAAAAAGGTTCCAAAATAGTTCCACTTTCAAACCTGTCCGATGATGAGGATTCCTCCTGATTGTATAGCAGAGACGTTACTGTAGGACTGATCGAAGTGCACCAGATTGCCGTCTTTGTACATTGATAGGCCTCCGGTTTGGTCCCAGCAAACAACCAAGTGGTACCATGTGGACTTTTCAATCTTCTCATCTGATGAAATTCGTTTCAGTTATAAAATCTTAAATCTGAGTTTCACCATATTAGTAGGAACGTCCTCGTTGAATTTTATTGACAAATAAAGTTAAGATATTACTGGAGAGCTTACCCAGTGGTATGTTAGAGCCTCTGCTAAGCGTGTAAACAGCTAGAATGCTTTTGTCAGTATCACGTCCTACAAGAATATCATTTTTGCCATTTGTACTGTAACTGAAGATAAACTTCACGCCATTGTGGTCAGAGTTTGGATAGTCGTATATCCAAAGAGAAACAGAGAACGCTGTCATTTCTCCTGAGTTTGGTACATCATACCTCACGTAGTTCTGAACTGTGGCTGGAATAGGAAATTCCACCCGTTTAAACGCTCCTGAAAACAAGTCACTTTAACCCATGGTATGGTAACTTTTGATTGGCCAATGGCCACGTCATTCGAAAAAACGTCATTATTGCCATAGGTGTTTCTAAGGATCATGAAATTCTGTAGTTACTATATAGTAAGAAACAAGGAAACTGTATATTTCGCTGAGTATTGATTACTCAAACACTTACCAGAAGTCAACTGAGCAGTTGTCCGGCTGATCAGCCAGAAAACAAATATCATCTGATATTTCATAATCTAGCGAGAAACTACTTGTTAAAGGTGGAGCCAGCAAGAAATGATAGTGATAAAGTTAAGGACCTGAAGTTAAGGACCTAAACGTTACGAATCTTAAGGTAATGACCTAAGAGTTAAGAACTTGGCAACTAAGGATCTAACAATGTAGGTCGCTACGTCGCATTTCCTCACAGCTCTCGACTACAAAACAACACGATAAGCAGGTACTTGAGGCTCACCGCAAACAAAGGACGTGCCCGTTAGTGACTAATGGTACCGTCTAAGTGTGAACTGTGTAATATACTATATAATGTCAATGATAAAGAGCTTGGAGGTAACAGAGCTTCTAATTCTTCTTGGTGTGTAAATACTAAATTTAGAATACTGCAAGGCTCTCCAAGGCCTAGGTCACGTCCTTGTGATCTGAATTCACTTATCAAAAGATAACCTAGGTAAGTACGGTAGGTGAGGACAGAGGGTATTGATGCTTGATGCTCCCAGTACACTGCCGTTCTCTGTACTGAGAAAAGGCAGTAAGTAAATATTTTGAAATTTTGAGATATTGGTACCCAAATTTTCAGCAGAAGATTCTCTACAACTTAAGCTATGAAACAGGCTATAAAAATGATGTTTTAGCTGTCACAAAAGTCAGTAAGTCATCTAAAACATGAGAATTTGACACCTTATTCCAAAACTTCTCTGGGTTAAGGTAGAAATTTCATAAATGTACACCCTTCTCTGAGAGAATTTATTCTGTTCTCTGATAAAACGCATTAAGTCATCAATTTTCTTAGAAAAGGATGCGTTTTGGAAAATAGCTAGGGAAAATAGTTCAGTTATTTTAGAGAAAAAGGGTTTTTATAGATCATTTTTGGCGAATTTATGTTTTTAGGCAGATTTAAGACACAGGATAATAATTTCTTTACCCATAGATTTCAAAATAAACCACGTTTATGTGAATGAAATCGCCACAAAAATGACGAATACGTTTGTCTCATTCTCTCAAGATGACATCGACATGACTTACTGCCTTTTCTCTGAGAACGGCAGTACAATAATCGCGTATTTTTGCAAAATGGATCAAAAACATGGATGTAAAATGTATGGAATATTGTCTAGGTCAGTACGGCCATGTTGCACAATAACAACAACAATCTATATCCACAAGGCTTAAAATAAGATTGTTGAACTTGAATAGTGACCTTGAGATAGGAAACTTTATGTATTGTCTACTTGAAGAAAAATATTGTAAATACTAAAATTTGATCTCCACGCAATTTTTTCTGTTATGTGTGGTTACTGACATGTGAACTATTAAATATTCTGTAATTGTTCTTATAACAATCAATGATCATTAATTTACGTTTAATTTTACGATTATTTCTGGCAGTTTCAAAGGAACGCAGTTCATGGGACGAGATTTGTCATTGCCGAAAGGACTGTTAAAGCAACTTGAAGTAGAAGGAGGTCGTAAATCAGGTGAAGCAATGTTTGAAGCTTCCCAATAGTCTGAAGATAAAAAAGCTTCCTACATCAGAATTTCATATTTGTGATGTTGCCAGAAATCAAAATTCGGTCGATCATATTTATCAATATTTTCCATTTTATTGAATACTTTCAGGTAACAAGATGATAATGATGTCGATCCTGGCCGTCCTAAACAGACTATCCTGTATAAGATCCTGTAGGAAGTACCTTAGGAAAGAGATCTTACCTCCTCTTGGCAAGGTGACAAAAAGACCTGAGGAGGAGACCCATCTTGTCAAAAGCAAGGTATTGATAGATTTTGTATTGTTTCTCCCACTTCATTGTCTGTGTATTCTACCTCAGCTTTTTAAAGGGATCGTCATTGATAAACTGACCACGAAAAATGTTGGAGTCTGAGTTTATGTTGGTTTTGAAGTTACAATCCCCTTGGGGTTCCTCAAGGGTTCACTTCAATTTGGACGTGGTAGTTTATAACAAATTGTTTTAGGTTGTGAAGCTGATGACTCACATTGACAACTCAATAGCAGTACTGACATCAGAGCTTCTCTTCAACTTGTGCAAACACAACGTTAATAGAATGATTAAGTACACAGGTATGTGCCCCAGACCACCTCGCCAGTCATAGCTAATGTTATGAAGAATTTGTATCCTCACTGTTATAGAGGCTGGTAAAGTGGTAATGTATTGAATTAAAAAATACCATTTCAGCCTGGTCTAGTTTAACAACTCTCGTTCTGTAAACCAAGCTATTCCCCAACAACCCACCCCAGGTTACGGTAACTCAGCGGGGCTGTTCAACAGACATGGACTCCTAGGAATGGGAGGAGGAAGCAGGAGGGAGCAGGAGGATATGTCTCCTGATGAGGACAGTGATACGGAGGAGTACCGGGCATCTGTAGACGTAGACCTCGTTACCGCTGGTATGTTCTGTTGTGTTGTAGTTCGTGTAGGGTTTAGATTTAGTCTACAGTTCTGTTAGGTTCGTTTTTAGTGCCATTTTTTCTTATTACAACTCAGACAACTTCCTAGATTATATGCCACCTCCAACAGAGTGCAAACTCTCTGTTTTTTGAAGAGGTAACTGTTGAACAGGTCAAAGAATATGTACTCAGTATACCATCAGATAAATCAATAAATGATATTATGCCCATCAAAGTATATAAGTATATCATCCCCGAAATTATTGAGCCAGTAGCTCATGCCTCATATTGTAAATCTAAGCATGAAAAAAGGGATTATGCTGATGGCATGTATGATTGCATCAGTAACTCCCATTCTCAAGAACGAGGACCCTAATGATCCAAATAATTATCGACCAATAATCAATATCCATACTCTCCTTACTTGGGAAATGTATCAAATGTTTTGTTAACCAACAGCTTACCGAGTACGTTGAAACAAATAAACTGCTCACCAACCATCAGTATACTGTATGGATTCAGGAAAGACCATTCAACCACTTTCCTTATGCTAAATTTGACAAAATATTTATGTCTAAAGAATCATTAAAGAAACCTGCAATTGTATTTTTAGACATAAAAAAGCCTTTGACACCGTTAGCCATAAGGTTCTGTTGAAAAAACTTAAGTTTTATGGCGTAGATGGCTTTGTCATCAAGTGGTTCGAAAGCTACCTGGGTGGCAGAAACCAGTGCGCCAAAATACGTGGTAATGTAAGCCCACTGCTTCCGGTCAACACAGGTGTGCCACAGGGTAGTATATTAGGCCCAATTCTCTTTAGCTTATTCATTATTGATCTTAGTAGTAATTGCAAACAGTCTACTGCTTATTTATTTGCAGATGACAGTGCACTATATTTTTTTTGATAATATCACTAGAGGCTCGTATTGTATATGAATGGCTTAGAATTAATAAACTGAGACTAAATGTTTCAAAATCCTCATTTATAGTATTCGACAAATGAGGAATTTGTTTCCCTTTGAATCGATCAAACTAGATGAATTGTTGTAAATACTGATAATGAAAAAACGGTTTTTTTTTCTTCAGAAAGCTGTATTCACTAAAAGTACATAATACTATTAGCAATTAATAACACAACTAAAAATTAATTATGGGAACAATTTAAGCGATATATCCTATAATTCTATGTCCATTTGCATTGTTTCAAGAACCCCTCCAGTAATGTTAAGCAAATGTCTCTAATGGGATGAGAATGTTTTAGCCAGTCCAATCTCTGAGAATAATGAGCACGAATAAATGTCCTCTCTTTACTGAACAAAAAAGAAGATGACAGATTGCAAGAGAGCCAACATAAGGAGATGGTTCGTCCCCAATCCGAATCCCATGGCAGAGTTGCAGAGTTCAGTGCTGCATTCTTTACAGCCTGTCAGTCCCTCACAACCGGTCGCGGTCCCACAAGAATATGTTTTAAATCCAAATACTTCAACCCTGTGCAGATAATGTGTTTTATCCAATAAAATTGTATATATATTATATAAATTGTCATTGAAACTATTTCTAATGATTAATTAATGTTCTAAATTAAATAAGATACTGTACTATAATAACTGTTGTTATTAATGTTTATGGGGTTAATTTAAATTTGCTTACGTCAAGCATTATTTCGACATCACTGGTACAATCTACGTCAGCGGCAGCGGAGTTTAAACCGACTTTGCACTTGATAGCGACCGAGACTCCAACCAAGGCGGCCATTAACAGGAGAACTTTCATTGAATTCATTTTATTTCGGTTCCTTGGTTAGAAAATTATCATGGTTATGGGCAATGGGGGGAATGCAACGTCAATTAATGTCAGTATTCCATGAAAACCCCAAACTGACATTGACATTAATTGACATTAATTGACATTAATTGACATTAATTGACATTAATTGACATTAATTGACATTAATTGACATTAATTGACATTAATTTGTCTTGAAATTTGAGACTATCATTATTCGATAAATATTCAAGATATTCACGTCTACGTATATGTAAGTTCAAAAAAACAAAATGTCCTTGAATAATTATGAGTATGTTCTTATCTGTTGATCCTTAGGTTCAAAGACCACCAAAAAAAATTCAGCTTCCAATGAAACGAAAAGTTTTCAATGAAACGAAAAGTTTTCAATGAAACGAAAAGTTTTATTTTACATTCCTTTAATCATAAATAAAATAAGAGCTTAAACCACGAATTGGTTAGCTAGACGTAAACTTGAGGAAATATTCTTTATTTAAAAAACTTTATTTGGTTGTTAGTATTTTTATTATGGTAAGTGGTTGAATTTAGGAGAATTTAGTGAGACAGGGTCAGTTTCTCTATTGTCTTAGAAAAATTTCTACTTTACAGTAGGCAATGCTGAGTGGCAGGAATGAGGGACCAAAATGCTTGGGGCTAACAATGGCCCATTTACAAACCACTTCAGACATGGCAATGATGTCATTTATGCTTAATTCGTCTGAAACTGACCCTACTGCACTTCAATATTCTATAAAAATCTCTTCTAAAATAGGTATAAAGATGCATAGCACAGAACACACAAACAAAAATGTTTATAATCCATATATAAATAAATTTCTATAAAACTTTCAAATTTCTATAAAACTGATAAACCTATAATCTATTATATAATATATATCTATTCATTTTGCACCCAGAGAAAGATGTGATCACAGAGGTAGTATCGATATTATGTTCATGACAAGGTATGGGGCTGCTGCAAGTTATATTTTGCTAAGATATTACAGCTTTTGTAAGCTTAAGTAATCTAGGCAAGGTCAATTTTAAAGTTTTTGAATTTTGTCGAACACTGTTTAAGGCTAAGTTCCAGTCATTTGGTTCTCCTTCCTTTTGAGTGTGAGCGATGGTTATTTTTATGGATGATTTGAGGTGATTGGGCTTACAGGTGAATGTAGTTAGCATGAGATTTTGTCGTACTGTGTTCCAGATTGTCCCTGCTCTATATATGTAGCTGTCTGATGGTTTAGGTGTGAGAATGAGTGTCTCTTTGCCAAGTCTGCCAGATGTTTCAAAGAGGGAGTAAAGTGATATAGGGGTTCTATATTTCAAGACCTTGAAGATGTCATTAATACAGTGGTAGAAGTACAGATTATGCACATTCATGATTTCATGAGTGTTGAAGAGGGGTTTAGTATGCTCTTTTCTGTAGAATTCGTTGCCCAGGATTTGCTCCCCATAGGGTGTGCATCGCGGCACTAGTTTTGAACTTATCCAAGTATGCTTCTTTATCACCAAACATTATGCGGGCACACATTTTCTGTGCTTTGAACAGAGGTTCGAGTTTTTTGTTAGATGCTCCTCCCCAGACTGTTATACCATAAGCAAGATAGCTTTCAAACAGAGTGTGATACAGATCTTTGTGGAGTGATGTGGGAATGTTATCTTTGATTCTATTTAGCATGCCACAGCAGCTGGCTAGTTTTTTTGCTAATTTACCTCTATGTGCATTCCAGTTTAGGTCTTCATCGATTGTTACGCCTAAGAATTTAGTTTCATGTACTCTCTCCAAAGGTATGCCATTGATATTTATTTCTTGATCAGAGGGAGTATCTTCATCTTTGTTGGATCGAGAGTTTGAGAATTCAAGGTAACAGCTCTTGCCAGTGTTTATGTGAAGTTTATTGGCAAGCATGTAGCGGTGTACGGAACTTAGGACTTCATTGGCTTTTTTGTATGCTAGGTTTTTACTTTTTGCAGCGACGAAGATATTTGTGTCATCAGCAAATAGAACAAATTTAGAGTTTTTTTCAGAGTTTGTAAGAGTTTTTCAGAGTTTGTAAGAGTTTTTCAGAGTTTGTAAGATCTCTTCCATCTTCGGTCCCCACCGGCCACGCCCATATTTTATTGGTTTCTTATACAGGTAAAATATCTAGAATCGGCTTTTTTAGTATGAAGGAGTAATGTTAGCTGTTTAAGATTCGTTATTCAAATATAAATGACATGAAGGCATTTCGTTTAATGTGGGTTTTAAGTTCTGATGATGTTGAGAACCACGCCCTTGGATGGCCACGCCCATTTAAGAAAATTTAATTTCGGAAAACCGTATTATTTTAGTTTTATTGTTTAATGATCTGAATTTTTTCACATTTCACATTTCCATATGTGATAGTAGTGAATAAATTGATGATATAAACGTTCTAAAGTGCTAAAAATATGGTAGAACTACATAATCTCTGGTCGAAAAATATCGTGTCAATTAATGTCAGTATTCCAAAATTTTGCAAAACTGACATTGACATTAATTGACATTAATTGACATTAATTGACATTAATTGACATTAATTGACATTAATTGACGTTGCATTCCCCCCTGGGCAATACAACAATATTATCCATTCATAGGTTCAATGATTTTAAATTAAGGGTATACAATTTTACTCAAACCTAAAAATTGGGTATATTTGACGGGGGTTAGTGTCTCTTCATCAAATTAAAGAAATCATAAAAAATTGACTTAAATGACCGCTCCCTAAATACCCGCAACCTTTTTCCGTAAAAATTCACGGCCGTCAAAAAGAACTGAACTCAGGTTAAAGAGAGTAGGGTATGGAATGGGAGAGCCATATTCACGGAATGTGTTTAATTGTTGGGCTATTTTTAAATGCCGTCTCCTTGTAGCGCAGTAATAGTACTGTTCGACCCGTTGTTTTATGAAGTATTATTTGATTAAAATCCGCGAATTTTTTAGTGTGGCTCGAAAACGTTTATATATTACTTGTTAATGTGTAAGACATCGCAGCTAGGTACCTAGCAGTAGCTACTACTACTAGCCACTAGGTGAGTTGGAAATGAACTAATTTTCGGGCTCAAATTTTGTTTACTCATACAGTAGCTGATAGTGATATTATTTGCTCCAACTACTGCTTGCAAGCGCTTGATTATCTTTAAAATGAAGAAAGCAAAGAAACGGAAATCACTTATAATAATAAGTAGAACTTTAAAATCAAGGTAAAAAGTTGCAAACATGGAAGCGCAAAACTAGACCACTGAACTGCACACTGCTCTGAACCAGAGCGCAGCTTAATCTATGTGGCATACCACTTTTCGCACGCAAAGCCACCAGCTGACCAGAGCGCGTTACTCCTTCATCAAGTTTGGCGTACATTTTTTGATTGTCCGTCAAATTCCACATGCAAAAATGCGCGTTAATATAACATATGCAATATGTTATATGCGCGGCGTTTGAACATTTTTTAAAATGTTTATATATAATTTTATAATATATTTATAAATATAATTATATATATAATGATATGTTTATATATTAAGCTTTTGCATCAATTTGCATTCAAATTTTGTATTCTACTTTAGCTTTCGATTAAGTTATGACCGTTTTAATTTTCAAAAAATTTCCAATTATTTTGGGCATCTTTAAAAAGTTTTTTCCAAAATGTTGACGGATGAATGATCCGTAAATTGTCATTTGTTACAAATACTAAATATTCTATGAGTCACGAGTATCACCCGTAAATTGTTGTATCATGTATTTACCATTTATACTAAATAAAAATCTTGCGTGCTAAATAGGCACTTTACATTCGAATTTCGAAAATTTTCTGAAAGTGCCCCGACACTGACAGTTTATAATTATTCATATTAAATCTTACTGAATCGTTGGTATTTTTAAACGCTGATTCCGAATAACAAAACTCCACGCGACATACGGTAAAATTGACGGATGTTACTCGCCGGGCCAGACCATTAACAATAGTCAAACGGTAAAATACTCCCTTGGTGAGATCAGATATTTGATATTGCCCAAAATCTGTCTCGATCACGTTGCACGTGATATGACATATGAGTATGACCATATAATATAATAATAATACCATATAATATACGGAAGTTAGTTTAATTTCTCATTAGAGTTATAATTATAAAGGGTTTCAGCATATGCTTTAGTTAGGAGTTGAATTAGGGTTAGGGTTGGCGGAGACTATAAGTATAATTGATAGTAAGTGGTAAGGAGCCCAATCGGTCACGAATCGCGCGACCGCATTTCTTCCGTTCAATTCCGAGCGTGTTAAACACTTGACGGATGTTACTCGTCTAAATTTCCTCGAAGTAGCGCGCGCCGCTTTCTTCTCGAAATGTTGGCAAGTGCTACGAAGTAGCGCACGCCGGGCCACACCATTAACAATGGTCAAGTTAAACACTAAATCACTTAACAGTCAATCTTCAAAATTTTTTCTGAAAGGATTTCAGTGATCAGGCATTGGCGCCCTAGCCAACTTGAATTCATTTTAAACATGATCTTCGTTAAAAAATAGAAATGATGAAAATCAGTTTTTTAACTTTGGTACAAAGTACAGCTTTTAGTTTTACTAATTCGCTCGCGCAAAAATTATCACGTGACGTTGGTTTTTACGGTTTTGCAGACGAACAAAATAGTTTTACTCAAACTTTAAATTAGTGTTTATGTAAAATTGTTTTGTTATAGAGTCTACTCCCTTAACCCGTAACCCTAACTATAGCCCCGAAGCTATCCATAACCCTAACCCTAGGCCTAACCGGAACCCTAACCCGAGCCGCTACCAGTACCACTAAATCGCTCGGCCAAATTTTTAAAAATTCTTGTGAATAGGCCTTGAGGGTGTAAAAGTAATTTGATTCAATTCGGTGTATTTTGGACGCTGATCCCGAATCAATCCCCATGGGCACGACGTAGGGTAAAAATGCTTCCCTAGAGAGATATGGGAAAAACTATTTTGGCTAGTAAAACACGAATTCGATTGTTTAGGGCTCGGGTTGGCTTTTCACTTAAATTACTTATTCGCTTGCGTCGTTACCCTCGCTCGGCCTCATCGTTAATTCATTCATAATTTAGCGTAATGCGTAAGCCACGATACAGCCGCGCAGTCTTGCGCGGCTGGCCTACAACGTAAGCAAATGGGAGCGACAATCACAAAGTACAAGTTTGAAGTTGTGTATATTATTCCCCTACCAAGATTCCTGAGAAAGTGCGATGAGACTGGATTTTGGGCATTTGAAAGTGCGATTGTCACGTGCAGTGGCGAAACGTACTTGTTTGCTACTTCCTCCGCTACTTTTTTTGCATATTAAATATATAAATATTACATTGCAGTATGTGATCTCGTGATCCTGCGAGCGAGCGAGCGAGCGTAGATGCCCTCGCCCACAGTTAGCGCCCACGTTCCTACCTGCGCAAAGTTATTTTGCGCGATAATCTGTACCTATTAAACAATTGTTGGCGGGCGGTGCTGAACTGACCAAGTACATTGTTCATTTCACCATGTATGTATCCCACTAGGCACTAATTTATAGCAATCATATTATTATATTATTTTGAGTTAGTATTACTATTTTGCACAGATCCGTGTCAGGTTGCATAAACAATAAACATATGGTTACATAGAAATATACACAATTTAAAAATTCAATATGGAATTATATTAACTGGGCGGCGCTCGGCCTGTCACTCCGCCATATCTGCTTGCTTATGAACAGTAAAGACTGGGGTCCCCAGGTTGTATGGAATATGATAAAATACGCCATCACGGATCGGGAAATTGAGCGGCCATCCACAAAAGAAAAGCGGACTCATTTCTTGTTAATATCAATGATGTATATCAATTATGACTATGTATATCTCTTAATTGAACAATTTTGGAGTAAAGAAAAAACGGTTTTTCTTTCTTCAGAAAGCTGTATTCACTAAAAGTAAGAATATTAACATATTACTATTAGCAATTAATAATACAACTAAAAATTAAATCCCTTACGAAATTATGGATGCAATATTAAGCGATATATATCCTATAATTATATGTTCATTGTTTCAAGAACCCCTCCAGTAATGTTAAGTGAATGTCTCTAATGGGATGATAATCTTTTAGCCAGTCCAATCCCTGAGAATAATGAACTCGAATAAATGTCCTCTCTTTACTGAACAAAAAAGAAGATGACAGATTGCAAGAGAGCCAACATAAGGAGATGGTTCGTCCCCAATCCGAATCCCATGGCAGAGTTGCAGAGTTCAGTGCTGCATTCCTTACAGCTTGTCACTTCCCCACAACCGGTTCCACAAGAATATGTTTTTATTCCCAGTGCTTCAATCCTGTGCAGATAATGTGTTTTATCCAATAAAATTGGATACATTATATAAATTGTCATTGAAAATATTTCTAATGATTAATTAATGTACTAAATTAAATAAGATACTGTACTATAACTGTTGTTATTAATGTTTATGGGGTTAATTTAAATTTGCTTACGTCAAGCATTTCCCGAGACCACTGGTACAATCTACGTCAACGGCAGCGGAGGCTATACCGACTTTGCACTTGATAGCGACCGAGACTCCAACCAAGGCGGCCAACAACAGGAGAACTTTCATTGAATTCATTTTATTTCGGTTCCTTGATCAGAAAATTATCATGGTTGTGGGCAATACAAGTACAACAGTGATTTTAAATTAAGGGTATACAATTTGACTCAGACCTAAAAATTGAGTAGATTTGACGGGGGTTAGTGTCTCTTCATCAAATTAAAGAAATTATAAAAAATTGACTTAAATGACCGCTCCCTAAATACCCGCAACCCTTTTTCCGTAAAAATTCACGGCCGTCAAAAAGAACTGAACTGAGGTTAAAGAGAGTAGGGTATGGAATAGGAGAGCCATATTCACGAAATGTATTTAATTGTTGGGCTATTTTTAAATGCCGTTTCCTTGTAGCGCAGTAATAGTACTGTTCGACCCATTGTTTTATGAAGTATTATGTGATTAAACGCAGTAGCCGAGAATTTTTGAGTGTGGCTCGAAATTATATGCTATGTGTAAGACATCGCAGCTAGGTACCTAGCAGTAGCTACTAGCCACTAGGTGAGTTGGAAATGAACTAATTTTCGGGCTCATAGCTGTGAAAGGTTAAGATCTGCAGGGTATAAAGATAGCCATTAGCCATCTGCCGGATGTATCTTATAGGAGAGACTCAAAAGGAGTGAAGTTTAATGATAAGCCACTACTTAAGAGTCATGAAGACTCACTGACTGCCTGTTTATAAATTCCAAAAGTGGATTTATTAACCGTTTTTGTGTGCCTTATAAAAGAGATTTGTTAAGTCGGTTTTAAATATATAACAGCAGTGTATAAACAATACCTAATTTAAGTCAAACATAACAGTGATTAACACGAATGACTGGAATTAACTATGAATTCTAAGTCTTAAATACTTGTCATGCTTGCATCTATTACTTCACTATGCTGTCACGAGTTAAATAAGGTTTACACTTTACATTTGTTAACTTATTTCGATTTATGTATATGAAGTGATCCACTAATGGGAGCCAAGTAAGTTGTGGAAATAAATCAAATGAGGAAATGACTCAAAGCTAACCATCTGTGGTCACACATCCAAATTGATGTCACGGAGAGCTAGTGCTGCTAATACCTTAGTCGGTAATATTTTGGTCCGAAAAGAACCAAATTTGACCCCCCACAATTTTAACTGCATCTTTCCTTTCGTGAAAAAATATCGAAACAAAAATATTGATAAAAAATTTTTCCGTAATTATAACGGCATTGCCGCTTTCACACCAAATTTAATGCAACGAAACAGCTGCTGCTGAACTTGTATTATTATTATTCGTCTGAAGTTGCTGATCTGAAATTTAAATTTAAATTGTTCCTAGTTAACCCCTCATATTGAAGGGATGTGGGGAATAGCAGACAGATCGGACTTTTTGAACCAGAACTAGCTTCAATTCAGCAAACAATAACGTAAGCATACTTCTGGACATGAATGAAAGAAACGTTAAGCATAATATGACTGATATACCAAAAGGAACACCAAAATTTGACTCGGGGGGTTAAATTATGGGGGATAAAAATATGGACTGTTATAAATAGAGTTCTTTGGCCCGAAAAGGACCAAATTAGACCCCCCATAATATTACCGACTAAGGTAGTCTCCTAATACTATGTGTAGTCTCTCAATTAACAGATGTTGACTAACCTTATTGTCCCTAATTTATCCGACCCTATAAGTATAATTGACTAACCAATACGACTTTTCTTTGCGTTGGCACTAGAAGTAGATCCGTTCTATGGGATCGTGCAGGAAGCCCTATCACTAATTAGGGTGTCGCATAGCATGATGACATTATCAAATGATCAACCAACTAATTTGTTTAACGAGATTAACAAAATGCTTAGTAACTTCCTCGTTTCAACGGCTGCCAGATCTTGGGTCAGGAGTGATATGACCACCATATACGTCATTAAGTAATTAACATACAAGCTTGAAGCTTGTGCCGTATAATTAGTGATGTGATCCATTGAATATAATTGACCTAGAAATGGGCTAGATCTGGGGTAGAGTTCATATGAGGGGGACATATCATAGTCTTTTTTGAAAAGATAGGGTGCGGAGACGTGTCCTGGAGACATTGGAGGCATTATAGACACAGCTTTTGTTGGAGACATTGGGGACATTGGAGACATTGGGGACATTGGAGACACAGCTTTTGGAGACATCCTCAAGGAATCAAGAACTAAAAGATTCTTGTCTGTCTGTGTGATCCCTACTAGTTACTGTGAGTATAGAGCAATTTGTCTCCATTGTTCTAAATTTCTACAAAACTTGGTGAAAATGAATAGAAGGAATACGTTGATTACTAGAGACACAAACTTCAAAATATCCCAGTGCCCCTACTATCCATTTTATGTCCCCAATGTTCCCAATGTCTCCAAAAGCTGTGTCTCCAATGTCTCCAATGCCCCTAATATCCATTTTATGTCCCCAATGTCCCCAATGTCTCCAATGTCTCCAAAAGCTGTGTTTCCAATGTCCCCAATGTCCCCAATGTCTCCAAAAGCTGTGTCTCCAATGTCTCAAATGTCTCCAGGACACGTCTCCGCACCCTATCTTTTCAAAAAAGACAAGAGACATTGGAGACATTGGAGACGTGTCATGCCCCCCTATAAGTATATGGAATCAATCACATGACACATCCACAGCCTTCCGAATGTAGGTATGGACTTGAGAAGACCGAAAAAATATTTTCGGCTCATAATGATCAGTAGTAGTAGTAGTAGTAGGGTGAGTAACTGTAAGGGTAACTGTAAGGGTAACATGAAACATGGACAAAAGTAGTTTCCAGAAAAACTTTGAAACAAATTTCGACTTATAAAATTTTCGGTTTGAGTCATTCTCGATAGGTACTTCAATGGCAGAGCTCCTTCTTCCGAGCTCGTATTGCAAAGGGGAGGAAAGAGGGCGAATCTTGGCAAATCAATATTAACTTGTCAAGCTGGATCGCAATCAGTTAGTAGTGACGAGCTTCCTTTTTATGTTTCCTATTTAGCTGGCCTAGTTAATCTCAAAAAACGTATTACAAATATATTGTATAATATAAGGTAAAAATTAACAAAAGAGGCGCCAGTACCAAGAGATAAACCCTTTCCGCAATCCAGGTCCTGGGCAAACCAGAAAAATTAAACTAGTCATTACATTCCTTTTCGAGAAAAACCTTACTTTAACAGAGACCAAATTGTTGTGGATAGACTCTATCAGATAGAGGTGAGTCTCAGGTGGCTGGTGGTCAACCCAAAATCCAAATTTCAACAGTTAAGAACGTGAATAGTTCGCTAACTTTCGACGCATTAATATTTTGGGAAAAGTGCAGTGTGCCATGGACCTTACAACAGCGAATACTTTGAATAAGTCGTTATAATTGTCGACAACATTGCAACATTTGGTGACCTCCTAGCATATCTGAACACAAATACTTATTCTCTACTTTTTGCCTTCAGGGAAACAACTCGGTCGACAAAGTTTACGGAAAATTGTTTTTTTTTCTCAGTGACACAGGTTGTTAAAGTCTCAGTGACGGGGAATAAAGATCATTATTTTATTTTATGATTCACTCTGAAGTACTTAAACGACACACATAGTTTACAGTTTACATTAGAGAAGATGTTTGTTGGAATACAAAACTTTGTTTGCTAAAGAATACAACTTTATTGAGATACGAGGACAACACAATAAAAGAGTAAGAAAATATTTCTTAACATTTTGACTTGAATATCTGGCGATCTTAGTTTATCGGCAGATATGCAAGTCAAAACGTTCCAAGCATGCTTTTTCAGTAGATATGTTCATAATAATCAACATATTCGTTGAGTATGAAGCCCCGGCTCAGCTGATTAGAAGAACGCAGTGAGCGTCTGCAGGAAACAGCTGGTGTTGAATGTTGATCTTTATCTTACAACGCCGTCTACCGTCTTCAAACCCGCTTCTCGATTGATAAGAGAGTTGCACTTTTATAATTGAAACATAATAACTTACTGGTCATAATTACACTTTATAGATATTTAATGAGTTATTTTGTGATGAAGGCTGGATGAAACTTCAAACTAAAATAGCCGTAACTTACCTTAACTTAGTTGCCATACCATGCTCTTCCCTTCGGGTTCGAAGGTATGCCAAGTTTGGTCCACTTGAAGCCTCTGCTGCCGCCCACTAGCTGAACTGAAATTGTGCACCGATTAGTTTTTCACCAGAACTGAATACAGTTGGGGGAGGCATATTTGTTTTTACACGTAACAGCCGTTGAACTATCAGTTTCAAAACACGTGACAGCCATTCGCCAATCGGCTGTCACGATTCAGAAGTAATGAAAAATGTAGCTCGCCCGCCAATATCAAAGCTTCATAATCATTGGATTTCGTGCGGGACGCTAACCCTCAACTATGTTCGGGCATTATCACTCGCAGCACTCAATAGCCATTAAGCCACGGTATTATGGTATTCATGTATTAAATAATCGATAGAATGATCAGTTCTAGTTTGTTTCAATGCTTAATTGTAAATAGTATCATAGTCATACCAGCGTTAGCTAGGTTTAATTTTCGCACTGGGTATCTCCCAATTTCTACATCGTTGAGGTAGACTTGATATTCATCAGCTGAGACTTTAATCGTAACTTTGAACTCTTTGCCTGCTTTAAATCTTTTGTTGCTGTAATTCACCCTGAAAATAAAGATATTTTATTATTTTATTCGAAAAGTTGCTACCTACGATATGGCAGTAGTAGTAAAGTCATTCCCGATCTCATTTTTAAATCCCGGGATTCGGGAATCCCGACCGAAATAAATCCCGGGATTCCCGAAAATCGGGAAAAATTTCCCGGATTCCCGAAAATCGGGAATTTCCCGGGATTTCCCGGAAATCGGGATTCTCGAACAATAAAAGTTTGTTAAAACAAATGGTACCAATCCTGGAGTTCGACTACGAGTTTAATAAATGTGTACTTGAAGCAGTATATAGAGTGTCAATTGCAATTTTGATTAGAATTTTTTGGACTTAATTTCAATGAAGAGGATTCTATCAAAGACGTTAGCTCGTGAAAAGATAAATCCACTGATATTTCATGATCCGCCTCAGGTTGTTCATTGTTCATCGCTCTTTTGTCTTTGATTCTGAGTCATTATCTATATCTTGAATCTTCATCGTCGAGCAGTCAAAGCAGTCAACTCTGCCGAGTCAGGGTCTTCAGTGGTATTTTATTTGTCTTTGCGATGAGTGTTATATCATGATCATTTATTACCCAGCGTGAGCATCGAAGATTCGAGCATTATCAAGCTAATCTAGGCGCTAAAATTATTAAAATTACATTGCATAAAATTTCCCGAAATTCGGGAAATAAAAAAATTTCCCGGTCGGGAATTTCAGGTCAAAAATGGTCGGGGAATCCCGGGATCGGGAATTCCCGACATCGGGATTGACTTCACTAGGCAGTAGTGTTAATAATATTTTATATTATTGATTTACACAAATTGTCAACAGCTGAATGGTAAATAATGATAATAATATTGGCTTATAACTTATAACAATATATTATAACTAATCGCAATGACTGCATCATATACCTCTTCTCCGATCCCCAATTTCCAAATTTGTTGTTCAGCACAAGTACGTTAAATCTAAAGTCCACATGAAGCAGGATGGTATTCTGATTTGCTGCAATGTTCACACTGAAACCATTATAGTGGAAATCAGTAGCGGATAAAAGTGTGACTACATGTATTGATATCGTGAATTAGATTATGGAGTTCATTACAATTTTGTTTCATTCCCGGATGGTATAAAAAGTAAAACATTGATTCATGGACAACATGTTAAAATTCTCTATAACGTGTATAACACGTATAATATGAGCAAAATATACCTAAATTTTGAAGTACCATCCTGGTATACTCCCCAAGCGGTAATCTGGTTTCCTGGTCGAAGTGACGCCATATCGTATATCCCGCCCGATCTTGCGGCAATAAGACCTGATTTATCTGAAGTGTAAGGAAAAGTTATATGGACAGTTAGTCACTAACTGTATATTTTTAAAGGGTACATTTTTTTTGTTGGTGTAATAATTACGTACGCAATTTTTGGCCGTTTCAGAACATGTAATTAATAATTATTATTTTACTAACATAGCTATTATTTTGAGTAGCTTATTAATCTTTAGTCATCATGGCTTGGTGTGCAATGTGTATTCATGACGTGTGATTTAATAGTCCCAATTCTAGTTTAAGCAACGTGGTGATTATTTAATGAATGCAATCAACACGATTCAAGAATTTCTGGACAGTCTATGTGCGAAGACTGAAAAGTCTGCCGAAAATATGATGTTTTAAACCTAGTTCTTTAATTTTAGAGTTGTTATTTTGAGCTTATAGCAATAGTTTCAATTTACTCAATTTCTTCCACAAGCAGAAAAACCTTTACAGAATTAACAGAAATTGTTTTTAAAACTGACCGATAAAAATAAACAAGAAATGCGGCCGCTTTTATTTTGTGGATGACCGCTCAATTTCCCAGTCCGTGAGCCATCACGGACTATTACAGGGTTGATACCGTTTATAACCCTAAAGTGGTGTCAAGACTCAAGAGATTAAAATATAGAATATTACCTATTTAATTCGCGTTTTTAACACTACTTGGGGTCCACATTTTGGTCACTAAAATTCTTATTCCTTGGCTAATCTTTTATATTTTTATGCTGATTTGAAGGCCATTAAAGCATTTGAACCATTTAAAAAAAGTTTAAGTTGTATATCTTTTACGGTTTTTGCGGAAAGTCGTGTTAAAGTTGATACCGTGGTGTAGGAAATATGGATTCAGTAATCTTACTATATATATTTTAACGAGCCGATATTTGAAAACACGCATAACATTGTCGTATGAAAGTATGGGTAACACGACATCTGTCCGACAGCGACATCTGTCCGACAGCACTATTTTCTTGTGTTTGAAGTGATATCTCTAATTTGGCAGATAGAAATTGACCCAAACTTGCACAAATTATTTGTCTTAAAGCTATCTCACTACCTAGAAACTTTCAAGAAAATCGTATCGTTGGATCTTCAGATATATGCCTTGGAACCACTGCAAACCATCGAATTGGAGATATTTTTTGTGTTTAAGATGATATCTTAAATTTTGCACATAGAAACTCGCTCAAACTTACACAGATTATTCGACATTCGTCCTATAACCACCATACTTTTTCATTATGGAAAGTTTCAAGAAAATCGTACGGTAGGATCCGACATTTATGTTTATAAACTATTGTCCGAATAACCTATTTTCTGTCGGACAGATGTCGCCCAATAAAAAACCTTTATCATTTGGCTTCGTCAGAGTTTTCTCGGCACTATACCGAAAATAACCAGTCCCGCAACTCTTACCGTTTTCTTGATTAACAGACAGACATACAGACAGACAGACAGACATACAGACAGACAGACAGACAGACAGACAGACAGACAGACAGACAGACAGACAGACAGACAGACAGACAGACAGACAGACAGACAGACAGACAGGCAGGCAGGCAGGCAGGCAGGCAGGCAGGTAGGCAGGCAGACACACAGACACACAGACACACATTCTGAGATTATTATTTAAGATATGTCATCTCGCTTTATAAATAGTAAGAGCGAGAAAGATTTGAGAAATATTAGACAGCGGGGATATGATATTGTAAAGGGAAAATTGAGCTATTTTCCGCCATTATTGAAAAAGAGCCTAAAAAGTTTGGAGATTGTTTCTTTCACTAACATTGACGGAAAGAAAATGGTCACTTACCACCCAAGATGAGTCCGATCAATCCCAGACCAAGGACAAGGTGGAGGCTTCTCATCTCAATAAGTTATTACAAAATATTTCACAGTGGGGAAACAAAACAATCAATTCGCTATAAATAAGTGCCTCTGGGCAATATATTAATTACTCAATCTGTTTGTCCCTCATCAAAGGTAGTCACTCTTGCAGTTACCAATAATCAGTTTTTCGCATGTAGCAGTTTGTTAGTCTCGGTGACACAAATATTTTACGGGAAACAGTAACACAGATCATTATTTTATTCCACGATGTACTCCGAAACATTTATACGACTCACATAGTTTACATTATAGAAAATTTTTGTCGAAAAGTAAAACTTTGTTTGCTAAATAGTACAACTTTATAAGATAAAAGGACAACATAATAAAAGAGTAAGAAAATATTTTTCTAAAATCACCAGATATTCAAGTCAAAATGTGAAGTTCCAGCATGCTTTATTCAGTAGATGTGTTCATAATAATCAACATATTCGTTGAGTATGAAGCCCCGGCTCAGCTGATTAGAAGAACGCAGTGAGCGTCTGCAGGAAACAGCTGGTGTTGAACTTTATCTTACAACGCCGTCCACCCTCTTTTCAACACGCTTCTGAACTGATAAGAGAGTTTCACTTTGATAATTGAAACATAATAACTTACTGGTCATAATTACACTTTATAGATACCTATATAATGTGTTTAATACAGGGTGATTCAAAAGACCTGTTCTAGCTACAGCATAGTCTATATATTCATTTGTAAATTGTGTCCATCTCCTTTCTGCTATGTTGGACGTACCATTAGGACTTTGCATGAAAGAGTAACCGAACATAGAGCTAACTATTATAAATTATTGAAAGACCCTTCCTTAAAACTTAGTGATGATTTTTATCTGATGATAGTGACACTTATAGTTTAGCAGCTCGCCTTATAGACTCACATAACCTTTCTAATAGGCCTGATTTTGATGCTTTTTATAATGTTTTTATCCTAATTTTTATCCCTATATAAAGAATTCTAGTAATTTAGAAGTTAACGAACACCTACTTATACAAAAACTCAGAACTTTGAAACCTTATTGTATTAATTCATGTGATCCTTTTGGTATGCCACTTTTATTTGAAAATAAAACCTTTGATAATGGTCCTTAAATTATTCCACCCTTAATGCAGGGACTCGTATTTTTTCTACTAGTTGGGGCCCCACAACATACCCGAGTGCTTCCCATTCTATTTTTGAGAGTTTGACTTCTTTTTACCTAACATCCTTTAGTTTTAATTATTATTTTCTGATATAATTGGAGTATTAACCCTTATCTTTATTAGGTATTGAAGATGTCCGAAAATGTTTTACCAATGATGTTATAAAGATTTTTTTGGAATTTTTTAACTCATTCGTTGTCTGACTGTGGGAACTATTGATTCTTGTGTTTCAAAAGTCTGGCGAGGATGTTCTTTTTGGATCCATTTGTCTAAACTTTATTCTGTAAAAAGTTATTGGTAGTTCTAAGGTTTAATGGTGACTTCTCAAGTTTTTACATTACCATGAATACAATAGCAACTGCAATCAGTTCTATACAATAGATTTATAATCTGTTATTTTCTGCTGAAGACTGGAAACTTCAAACTAAAATTAGACGTGGAGGATGACCTTAACTTAGTTGCCATACGCGAATTCTTCTGTAATGTCAATAATGGTCCACTGGAAGCCTTTGCTGCCACCTACTAGCTGAACTATTTTGTCAACCCGCAAACCTGGATAGAGTTGGCCGATATCAAAGCTTCATAAAAATTGGAGGTGGAATGTTATAAAATTATATTACCCTGATTTTCCTGTGCAGCACTCATGTCTCATAATAGCCAAAGTAATAGCCAAGGTAATAGCCAAGGTCTCCTCTGATCCCCAACACCCATTAATTTTACTGTTTAACACAATTACGTTACTACTATATAGTCCACATGAAGCAGGTATGTCTTTGATCTTTCAGTCGTCTCCCAATTTGATCTCCGATCTGTCATAAGAATGTTTAAACTGAAATCGATAGTGACAATCAATAGCGGATATAAGTGTGAGTACTGATATATCGTGGATGAGATTCTGGAGTTCGTTACAATTTAGGTGAGATTTTGCAGTATTACAAACAAACTTTTGTTTTATGTCCACATGACATAAAAACATTGTTTCATAGACAAAATGTTAATTCTCTTTAACATGCGTAACATGTGTACATTATATAACATGTTACATGTATAACATTTATAAAATGTACTTAAATTTGGAATTGCCATCCTGGTATACTCCCCAAGCGGTAATCTGGGGGGGGGGGGGGGGGGGGGGGGCCAAGTGGATATTTGTAGATATTTGTAGAATGTCATCCACTTTTTTCGTGAATTATCCATTGACAATAATCTACAAATATCTACATTTATCTACAAAAAATGTATAGAAATTTGTGTGATTTCTTATCCATTACATGTTTTATCTATTGGATTCCAGAAAGCTTCCAGTAATCATACATGTCATTAAATACCTGAATTAGGTTCCATATTTGATGTAACCACTCATCTATAATTTCATCAAGGACAACCCCTATATAATGCTTGCCTATACTTCTCTCAGTGCTTTGAATCTGACTGACCGTCAAGATCCTTCACTTGTTCTGGATCTGTCCTGCTTATACTAGTATTTTTTGAGAGAAGGATATTCAGCCACAGGACTTTTTCTGAAGAGTATCCATTTTCTAGCTGAGGCTTTCTTAGACAAGGATTTTAGTCCAGAGCAGAGAGTAGAAAAGGCTTGGTACTGCAAGTCTTTTTTGTTCTCTGGAAATCTAATATAACTGATAGTTGTCAGTTTATAACTTGGCAGACGTTTAAAGATCTGAAATGTACTTGCGATGGACTCATTCTCTATCTCCTTTTTCTGCAAAAGTAACAACATACCTACTAGGATCTGATGCTAATGAACAACTCTTTGCTTGGATTCGAACTGGTATCTTTGCTGGTCGCCGCACAAATCTCGATGCCATAACTTTAGCATACGGCTGCGAGAAAAGAAATCTTCGCTCAGAGCTCGCTCTTGCAGATGACATGACAGCCTATGCCCATTCCCGTGGACGCAGTATTTTCAGGGAAGAAGTTCCACTACCACACGAGACATGGAAGAATGATACGAAGGAGGTCCACGATTTGAGTTCAAGTGACATCAAAATAGATAGCTTGAAGAAAGCCATGGAACGAGGTACCAAGGCTGTCGTGGACGATGGTAAGAAGTTCAAGTTACCTTTCCTGCAAATATTTGAAGATGAAAACATCATCCGATTGAATGAGAGGAGGATATAAATGACCCTGCAGAGTTGACTGAGTGTGAGAATGATGAAGTGGACTGTCCCACTTGCACTGATGATACTTATAATATGTTAGAATCGGAGGAAGCAGATTCGGAGGCAGCAACTGAGGTCAGCACAACCCTCTTCGGAACGATCGACATAAGATCGGCAGAAACTCTGTTGCTGAACGGGGGAAAAACTAATTTCGGGGATTTTAGCATCAGCATTCGATCAAGAAAGCGGAGCTGAGAGAGTTCAAATGTTCATGATTTGTTCGGAGCGAACAAAAACTGTTACAGAAATAACATTTAGATGGTTCATCCTCCTTCTCATCCTTCTCAGTGTTCCTACTCATCCTCTTCCTCATCCTGACATCCTCCTCCTTATCATCCTCCTCAGACCTCCTCTTCTTCAGGAGGGGGGGGGGGGGATTTTAGCATCAGCTTTCGATCAAGAAAGCGAAGCTGAGGGAGTTCAAATGTCATGATTTCCAAGGGTCGGGTTAAGTTTGTTTCGCAAAACTATACTCCAGCAAAGTTTGCATGTCCTGCAGGACGGCTCAAGATAAATTCATACTAATTTCACAAAGCAATGATCTCTTGCCCATGAGGTGATTACGAAATAGTCAACCACACTGCTCCTTCTCCTCTTTGGTCCTCTTCCTCCTCCCAAGTCTTCCACCTCCTTATCCTCCTCCTCCTCCTCCTCCTCCTCCTCCTCCTCCTCCTCCTCCTCCTCCTCCTCCTCAGTCCTCCTACACCTCCTCCTCCTCCTCAGTCCTTCTCCTCCTCAGTCCCTCTCCTCCTCAGTCCTTCTCCTTCTCAGTCCTCCTCAACCTCCTCCTCCTCCTCTTCAATCATCCTCCTCCGCAGTCCGGAGTGAACAAAAACTGTTACGGAAATGACATTTAGATGGTTCATCCTCCTTCTCATCCTTCTCAGTGTTCCTACTCATCCTCTTCCTCATCCTGACATCCTCCTCCTTATCATCCTCCTCAGACCTCCTCTTCCTCAGTCCTCCTCTTCCTCCGTCCTCCTCACCCTCTTCCACCTTATCCTCAGTCCTCCTCTTCCTCAGTCCTCTTCCTCAGTCATCCTTCCCTCCTCAGTCCTCCTCAGTCATCGCATGTACATTGTACAGTTCCTTCTCAGTCCTCCGTCTCCCCATCCGCATCCTCCTCCTCAGAAAGCGGACATTTTTACAGGCCTCCTCCTCCTAAGTCTTCCTCCTCAGTCCCCCTCCTCCTAACTCTTCCTCTTCAGTCTCCCTCCTCCTAACTCTTCCTCCTCAGTCCTCCTCCTAACTCTTCCTCCTCAGTCCTTCTCTTCACAGTCCTCCTCAACCTCCTTCCCTCCTCCTCAGTCCTCCTCAAACTCCTCCTCAGTCCTCCTCAGTCATCGCATGTACAGTTCCTTCTCAGTCCTCCGTCTCCCCATCCGCATCCTCTTCCTCAGAAAGCGGACAAAAACGGACATAAACGGATACAAACGGACAAAAACTCTCACGGAAATAACATTTAGATGCTTCCTCCTCCTCCTTCTCCACTCCTCCTCCTTCCCCCATCATCCTCCTCAGTCCTCCACCTCCTCCTAAGTCCTCCTCCTCAGTCCCCTCCTCAGTCCTCCTTCTTCCCAGTCATTCTCCTTCTCCTCAGTCCTCCTCCTCCTCAGTCCTCTCCTTCTCAGTCCTACTGATCATCCTGAGTATTTTTCCTCCTCCTCCTCCTCAGTCCTTCTCCTCCTCAGTCCCTCTCCTCCTCAGTCCTTCTCCTTCTCAGTCCTCCTCAACCTCCTCCTCCTCCTCTTCAATCATCCTCCTCCGCAGTCCGGAGTGAACAAAAACTGTTACGGAAATGACATTTAGATGGTTCATCCTCCTTCTCATCCTTCTCAGTGTTCCTACTCATCCTCTTCCTCATCCTGACATCCTCCTCCTTATCATCCTCCTCAGACCTCCTCTTCCTCAGTCCTCCTCTTCCTCCGTCCTCCTCACCCTCTTCCACCTTATCCTCAGTCCTCCTCTTCCTCAGTCCTCTTCCTCAGTCATCCTTCCCTCCTCAGTCCTCCTCAGTCATCGCATGTACATTGTACAGTTCCTTCTCAGTCCTCCGTCTCCCCATCCGCATCCTCCTCCTCAGAAAGCGGACATTTTTACAGGCCTCCTCCTCCTAAGTCTTCCTCCTCAGTCCCCCTCCTCCTAACTCTTCCTCTTCAGTCTCCCTCCTCCTAACTCTTCCTCCTCAGTCCTCCTCCTAACTCTTCCTCCTCAGTCCTTCTCTTCACAGTCCTCCTCAACCTCCTTCCCTCCTCCTCAGTCCTCCTCAAACTCCTCCTCCTCAGTCCTCCTCAGTCATCGCATGTACAGTTCCTTCTCAGTCCTCCGTCTCCCCATCCGCATCCTCTTCCTCAGAAAGCGGACAAAAACGGACATAAACGGATACAAACGGACAAAAACTCTCACGGAAATAACATTTAGATGCTTCCTCCTCCTCCTTCTCCACTCCTCCTCCTTCCCCCATCATCCTCCTCAGTCCTCCACCTCCTCCTAAGTCCTCCTCCTCAGTCCCCTCCTCAGTCCTCCTTCTTCCCAGTCATTCTCCTTCTCCTCAGTCCTCCTCCTCCTCAGTCCTCTCCTTCTCAGTCCTACTGATCATCCTGAGTATTTTTCCTCCTCCTCTTCCTCAGTCCTCCTCAACCTCCTCCCCCTCCACCTCACCTTCAGTCCTCTTCTTCCTCAGTCCTCCTCCTCAGTTATCCTTTTCCTCCTCAGTTCTCCTCAGTCCTCGCTTGTACAGTTTCTTCTCAGTCCTCCGTCTCCCCATCCGCAAGCGGACAAAAATGGACAAAAACGGACAAAAACTGTTACGGAAATAAAATTTAGATGCTTCCTTCTCCCCTACTCTTCCTTCTCTTCCTCCTTCCCCTCATCCTCCTCCTCAGTCCTCCTTCTCCTAAGTCCTTCTCCTCAGTCCCCCTCCTGATCCTCCTAACTCTTCCTCCTCAGTCCTCCTCTTCCTAACTTCCTCCTCAGTCCACCTCCTCCTTAATCTTCCTCCTCAGTCCCCCTCCTCCTAACACTTCCTCCTCAGTCCCCCTCCTTCTGATTCTTCCTCCTCAGTCCCCCTCCTAACTCTTCCTCCCCAGTCATTCTCCTCCTCTTTTCCTCCTCAGTTCTCTCCTTTTCAGTCCTACTGATCCTCTTGAGTGTTTTTCCTCCTCAGTCCTCTTCCGTCCTCCTCTTCCTCAGTCCTCCTCAACCTCCTCCACCTCTTTCTCAGTCCTCTTTTTCCTCAGTCCTCCTCCTCCTCAGTCATCCTCTTCCTCCTCAGTCCTTATATGTACGACACATTCTCATTTCTCATTTCTGAAAACAGTATTCCTAATTTTTTTCCTAATTACATGATGGCGTTTATTCAAAGGGCATATACTAGGATAGACCTCTGCCTCGGTCAAAAAAGCACCCCACGGCTTCCCTCGGCCTCGGTCTTAACTAAGATGGCACTCCTCGGCCTCGGCTATTAAGCTAAAAAAGTACCCCTCGGCCTCGCCCTAAGCCGATCAGTGATCCTCATCCTCCTCAATATTCCTCCTTAGTCCTCCTCCTCCTCCCCAGTCCTCATCCTCCTCCTCCTCTTCCTTCTCAGTCCTCATCCTCTTCCTCCTTCTCCTCAGTCCTCCTCCTCAGTTCTCCTCTTCCTTCTCCTCAGTCCCCTCCTTCTCCACAGTCCTCCTAGCCTCCTCTTCCACCTCCTCCTCCTCATTCCACCTTGTGACAATTTTATTTTGCCATATTTAACAGTACCTCTTTTATCTCTCCCTAGTCAGGCGGATGGCATGGTTGGAAGTTCAGACTGACAGCACCCCGGTAGAGATCCCCCCCCCCCCCCCCCCCCCCATAATATGCAACATTAAATTAGATAGTTCCACCCTTTTAGATCATTGCTTTTCTGTATATGATAGTGTTTATGGACCATAATCTCCATGTAAATACACTCAAATAAACATAGAAGAACTGTGCAAGTAGTCAGATAATATCATTAAATCACTTAGCATATATAAAACGTGATGAAATTGAAGTTAATGCCCAGAAATTCTACTGAATTTTTGGAGATTAATGTAGATATTTGTAGAATGTCATCCACTTTTTTCGTGGATTATCCATTCTACATTAATCTACAAATATCTACAAATATCCACTTGGCCCCCCCCCCCCCCCCCCCCTAATCTTGTGAAGTCCTTGTAGAGGTACGATTAACTCGTACATCCCGGTCTTTTGTTCAACAATAGGCTTAGGGGCTGAATTATAACTATAAGTGAACGTTATATGGAAAGTTGGTGAGTTGGTCACTGGATGCCTTAACTGTGTATTTTGTCGATCGTATTCTGTTTGGAATGGTTTATTTGTTACGTAAGCAATTTTTACGCACTTTTCCAGAATGAGCAGCTCTTGAATTGTTTCTCCTCTTTCTGGTGAGTGCTGATCCTTTTTCAAATCGGAATACGTATAATAATGAATACTAAATATGTTACTAACAGCTATTATTGTGAGTAGCTAATTAATCTTTAGCCATCATGGATTGGTGTGCAATGTGCATTCATTACGTGTGATTTATTATTTCTGATTCTAGTTTAACTAACTTGACCATTATTAAATGAGTGCAGTTAACACGATTCAAGATGAGATTACATTTACTGATTGGTTGACGAAATCACTGATTAAGTGCCGAGATCACGTATCTGCAATATCTTAAAAGGGTCATAACTCGGTTAAAATGTGAACAACCAAATTGAAATTTTTGGAAAGCACTTCAATTACTAAACCAAATGTGTGTAGAAACTTTGAAGTTCCTAGCTAAAAGCGTTCTCAATTTATGGTGACAATAGTGAAAAAGAGGGATTGGCGAGCCACACCTACTGTAATTAATTAAATTTGATGAAACTTTCAGGAAATCTAAGTTTGGCCCATATCTATAATTTCTGAAATTTCTGTGCAATTCTAAGATGAATTACATGAGTTATTGAAGGGTTGCGTGTGGGCAGTTACTTAAACACTAAATTCTGCAAATATTCAATGTCAAACTAGAGTATGCTACGTGGACTATAATTCGGCACGTATGGTAGTTACTAGTTCGGCAGGGGTGAAATAGAGTATGTGAATCGTTTCTTTTACTATCATTGGTGGGAATAAAATGTTTGCTTACCACCCAAGATAAGTCCGATAAATCCCAGACCAAGAACAACGTGGAGGTTTCTCATCTTAATAATTTATTACAAAATCTTGTAAAGTGGGGAAACAAAATACAATAAGTTCACAGTTAATCAGTGCCTATGTGTAATATACTGAATCTGATTGACAATTGTCCCTCATCAAAGTTAGTCAATCTATTCCTTATTAAAGTTTGTTAGCCCCCATTCCGATTTCCGATACATTCCTTCTTGTGAGGCACAAATGCTCGAATTTACCAGCCTGATACAACTATTTGACCACACAGATCATTGTTTCATTCCATCAATACACTCCGAAATATTTATACAACTAGTTAGAGAAGATCTTTGTCAAAAATTGAATGTTCAAATTTTCTTTTCTTTTAGGCGATTAGCTTCATATTATTATTATTCTATAGCTGATCAGAACATTTCTTCTCGATCTAAAGTGTAAATGGTACTGGTTATGCCCAGTACTGAAAACGTTACCTCAGTACTGGTGCGAAGAAGGAAATGTAAAATTAATAATTATAGATTAATAAATAATATGTCTTCAGGTCCTGCCAGAGAAAACACCGTTCTCAAGAACATGACTGAGGCGGAAAAGGAAGTTGAAGCGAACAAGCTTATCAACCTCATCGACGACATGCACAGAAAAGGTAAGTTTTAATTGTCACTTTAAAACATTTTAAACATGTACTTTTCTCATTGCAGTCTCACACTCTGTATTACTATTATGCAAGAATACACAGTTAAAATTTCGAATCAAACTTTCCTAATCCTAATAAAGAACTCTAACGAACTTTCCTGCAGGAGTGATCAAACCAGGATCTGTCGGCGAAGACGGGAAAATAAAGGAAATGGACATTGCTGAACAGATAGCAAAGGTTCAACTCCCTGACATTAAGGGAAGCTCTGACGACGAGGACGATGAGGAGGAGGAAAATCTGAAATTAGACAGCAATCACTTTTACCCGAGGAAGAAAGCGACGTGATTTTTAACCACAGACGTGTTTAACTAGGTGATTTCTTGTTTTATTTCGCTGTATATTTCCTGATAGCCACGTGAGTGCCTAAAGAACCTTGCGAAATTCATCGCATGTTTTAGTGAAAAATCGAGTAAATTGATATCTGAATCAGACATATGATTATTCATTGGCGAATAAAATGTTCCCAAAAATAATAATTATATGACGTAATTTTAAAATTGTCAAATTAGATGACACCACCGGAAATAAGAGGAAATTTTGATGTACCTAAAGTCGTGCAGCTAGCTCAGACTTAAACTGCCTAGATTCAGGGCATTTTTGTTGATAAATCTCGCAAGGATTGCTACAAATTATATATGTATATATATTAGATAACAATATGTTCATGGGACTATGTTTGAAATATTTTGAATGCTGGTTAAAAATTAGATTAACTTAAAATTGTGAACCTCCCGGAGTTTATTTGTTGTTGTTTACGTTTATTTGTGCATATATTATTTTTGTTATATCATTAGCACTTTATCACACCATAACTGAGGATTTGATATTCTTTTAACTTTGTCTGGTTCTGTCAGTAAGAATCATTTCTTATATATAAGGACTGATGTTTAATCTTAGATACGTAAACGCTGGTGGAATCCTATTGCAATGCTAGTATATACAATGTAGTAACATTTTTGAAAGAAGATTTTTATTGTTAATGCACTGCGTGTTAGGAAACCACAGAAATTTCAGTTTGTTACAATCCGGTTTTTAGCAGTTTTTTCGGTTCGGGTACGGCAAGCATTTTTCCCAACCAGTGCAGAAACATTACTAAGAAATAATAGTAAGAATATTGCCCAAATTTCTCCTTTCCGGCAACCCTATTTTGAGCGTGGAGTTTGTTCCCACTGTTATTTTAACACATTCTAAATAATTCCCAAACTGTGTAATTTAATGCCTTCCAAGAAGTTCGGTTGGGGTTGGAAAAACGTTCGATTGTTTCCTAACTCGCGTATAGTTTGATGTATAATAGCAAGATCGTGATATAACACAGCTTTGGTGTGGTATTATATGTGACTATCTGTAATATATATGAATATCTGATCGCGAATCTGAATCATTTGATTAGAAGCAACGATCTTTTGCTTTTTTGACTTTAGTTGTCTAAAGATATTTCTTTTTCATCTTATTTATCTTATGATTATTATTTTGGATTAATCTGGAATTATAGTTTATTATTGAGGATGTAGTACGAGATTAACATTTAAAAATAAATTTGAATCATCGCCAATTATTCTGAATTCACGACCGAATATTATTTCACAAAATCTACACATACGACGTTTCCCCTGCCACCGTTTATCCACTACATACGAAGTTTAATATTTGAATTAACTGAATAATTAATTGGTAGTTCTTGTGCTATACAGCTATAAATTAACTTCCAAAATTTGATTTATGAATATTGAAGTCTATCTAAAACAAAAAGTTGTAATTGATGAACAGAAAATCGTCTCATTGTATTATATATTAAAGTCACTATTGTGACGGTACATTAGAACTAGACAGAAACAAAGTGTGAAGGGCATGAACGGAACCCCTCGGTTTCAGTTCCTTGTTTAACACTGCCGTACAGCAAGGACATCCACCGGGTTCTCCAAGGATGGGCACATAGCTCACTCCACACTATGCTCTCATGTCAAATGTTGCTTATATACCAAGGATATACAGGAAATATTTCCTTGTAAGTTTAGAGGGCGATCTGTGAACAACTAAAGGAACTAGAATTCCTATACTTTCCCAACGAGCTACACCAAGCATAGTTTTAGATGAGAACAGCCGCGATAAATCAGCAGGCTATTTTTTTAAATAGTACTCTTGATTATATATGAGACAGACAAAGGGAAAATATGATTTTGCAATGTTCTTCGGGATGTTGATTCCCAGTACCTCAATTTGGTTTCATAACATCATCAATTAACTGACTACTTGGTCTGATCTGGGCAAAACATTCATCAAATCTGTCAAATTTGTGTTCAGAATATTTCATATTTGAAAATGGGACAGAATTTTGAAAATACAACGTTTTGTTTTGTTAAGCTTTCTGTTGTGGGCTTCCTCCGTCTGGAATCAAACTTCCAGCACCTCAATCGTGTCAAATGGCATCTATAGTTATATATAGCATCTAATTGGTTGCGGTTGAAAAAATCAGTAAAAACTGTAAAATTTCGGTCCTGGAAATGTCATCTTCAAAAACTGAAAATGGGACAGAGATTGGGACAATATGATTTTGCAATTTTATTCAGGATTTTGACTCCCAGTAACCCAATTTGGTTTCAAACCATCATTAATTAACTGACTAATTGGTTTCTGGGCAGAAATTTCATCCAATCTGTCAAATTTGTGTTCAGAAAATTTCATATTTGAAAATGGGACAGAATTTAAAAAATACAACTTTTCGTTTTGTTAAGCTTCCTCCGACCGGGCTTCCTCCGACCGGAATCAAACTTCCGGCACCTTAATCGTGTCCTATAGCATCTATAGTTGACTTAATAATTGGTTGCAGGTGAAAAAATCAGTCAGAACTGTAAAATTTCGGTCCTGAAAATGTCATCTTCAAAAACGGAAAATGGGACAGAGATTGGGACAAATACGATATGATTTTGCAATTTTATTCGGGATTTTGACTCCCAGTACCCCAATTTGGTTTCATACCATCATCAATTAACTGACTAATTGTTTTCATACTATAGCAATTAAACTAAAGCGATCGTCAGGAACATGTTTGTTTGTTTATAGAACCCGTCCCAATCTCGTATCGGAAAATGACGAAACTTAATTCTGAGTGTGAATACTGATGGTACATGCAACGGTTGCAAGAGTGTTCATTTGGGAGGGGCACCAAAAGGGGAGGGGGCGCCAGCAGCTAGGGGGGCGCATTTCTAGCTGGGGCGCTAACAGGCAACGTTACGCCACTGGCTGGCAAGCACGACCGTTGCTGTTATACACTTTATAGTGTATACTATTATTAGAAAGACCGTGGTCACAGGGAGGAAGCTAATAGTTTTCTTTGGTAGTCAGTTTTTATCGCATCAAAAAATATCCGTCACAACCGAAGATACAGTCGATTAAAATGTAGATTGCACTGAACACAACGTAATTACCACAAAATCGATCAAAATCAAAAATGTCGCTCACAAATCTCGCTCGCGATTTTCTCAGATCCTCGTGACAAATCGCTATTTTTTCAGTTCTCCGTGACAAATTGCGCATTTCAATCCAAGGGCCAAATATTACGTTCTTTATAATAAGTATATGGATGTAGGTACGGACTTGAGAAGACCAAAAAAATTTTCGGCTCACAATGGTCAGGGTAGCATGAACCATGAACAAAAGTAGTTTCAATAAAAACTTTGGTCAGGGTCCCTAAATTTCGCGACAATTGACCCCAGTGTAATTACATAGGGGGTCAATTTTCGGGGGGTCAATTGTCGGGGGGGGGGGGGGGGGTCAATTTTTGCGGCCGGTACCCATTTGGGCACTGGTTTATCGTTCTCTCCTTCGTTGCAACGACATCAAATTTAAGGCCTTGAGTCTCTGCTATTAGTTTAGATGCTGTAGGGCGTAGGCCATCTATTCTCGTTGTAAACGTGCGCTGAACCCCTTCCAGTTGTTGGACGTCCGTATTATTGGAAATATTCCATAAGGGGCAACAGTACTCGAGATGGCTTCTGATGAGAGGTTTCTAAATGGTCAGCATGGTGACTTTGTTTCTTGTTTTAAACGCACTCAGTACCCAAGCAGCAACTTTACGAGCACGTTCGGCTATAAGGGTAAGGTGGGGGCTCAGCTGAAACCATCATTATTCATTACATTCTTTTTCGAGAAAAACCTTAACAGTATAACTTTAACACTAATTAACAGAGACCACATTGTTGAAGTAAGTCTCGGGCATGGCTGGTGGTCAACCCAAAATCCAAATTTCAACAGTTAAGAACCTGAATAATTCGCTAACTTTCGACGCATTAATATTTTGGGAAAGTGCAGTGTGCCGTGCACCTTACAGTTACAACATCGAATATTTTGAAGAAGTCGTTATAATTGTTGACAACATTGCAACATTTGGTGACCTCCTAGCAGTATAGTAGCATATCTGAACACAAATACTTATTCTCTGCTTTTTGCCTTCAGGATAGGTAGGGAAACAATTACTCAGTCGACAAAGTTTACGGAAAATTGTTTTCTTTCTCAGTGACACAGCTTGTTAAAGTCTTGGTGACGGGCATGAATAAAGATCATTATTTTATTTTATGATGCACTCTGAAGTACTTATACGACACACATAGTTTACATTAGATCAGAAGATGTTTGTTGGAATACTAAACTTTGTTTGCTAAATAATACAACTTTATTGAAATACGAGGACAACACAGTAAAAGAGTAAGAAAATATTTTTTAACATTTTGACTTGAATATCTGCGCGGCGGGTCATACAACGTATGACAAAAATATCTTAGAAGATTGCCAGATAATCAAGTCGAAACGTTCCAAGCAAGTTTTTTCAGTAGATGTGTTCTAGTCCGGTCAGTTATGGCAATTTACCTGCATTTCATAGCAGAGGGCTGAAAATTTGTTTGGGGGCTCTCAAAGGTCTTGAGAACCGAAAAAACTCAGATTGGGAAAATCGCCCATTTGGCCACGCCCATTTTTGGTACCAAAATAACTAGGCACAATTTGAGAGAAATATATATAATGTCATTCCTAACATGTTAGGGGTCTAAATCTATGTTTTTTGCACGACGAATCGATTGGTATGGTTCTTAAAACTCTAAAACACTTATTTTTTGAGATTCATTATTACTTCTAACTTCAAGTTCAATCATTTCGCTTCTGTTCAACTGTAGGCGTAATGAGGGACTTCAGTCCAGCAATAAAGTCAAAATCTGTAGATTTAGCAATATGTGGTTTCGCTACTTTTAAGGTAATTGTGTTCAGCAAGCAAGTTTGTAAGTTTTCAGCCCTACTGCCCCAAAGTATTGGCCCCCAGAGCACTGGTAATGCTGGAGCACTGGTAATGAACATGGTAGTGCTGATTTTTTGCTTAACATAGCTCTTATTTAAGTTCCTTTCAGTCTTCCTATCATACTGGCATAAAAACAGATTCACCCAATTTATCTCTAAATATTATCTTTTACCTGGGCCCTACAGGTTATCGAATGTCCACCTACCTCTTGCCCCAATTATTGTCAGCCCCAGGACCTCTGGCACCTGCAACTTTGGACTTGGTGCCATTATATTTAGAGATAAATGAGGTGAATCTGTTTTTATGCCAGTATGATAGGGAAGACTGCTGAAAAAGGAACTTAAACATGAGCTATATTAAGCAAAAAATCAGCATTACCTTGTGCACTACCAGTGCTCCAGTATGACCAGTGCTCTGGGGGCCAATACTTTGGGGCAGTGGGCTGAAAACTTACAAACTTGCTTACTGAACACAATTACCTTAAAATTAGCGAAACCACATATTACTAAATCTACAGATATTGACTTTAATGCTGGACTGAAGTCTCTCATTACGCCTACAGTTGAACTTGAACAGAAACGAAATGATTGAACTTGAAGTAATGATGAATCTCAAAGAGACGGATGGGCACTGGAAAGGCAGATGATATAGAAGTTAGAAACCTGATTGATGATACTAGCAAAGAGCCAATTTAAGCCAAGAGTACAAATGCCCTTGTCTCTGAGGCCCAAAGCCATTGTGATTTGCGGCTCATGATCGATAAGGCCCACTGTCACTCAGACGTGAGGTTCTGGGGCACATCTTCTGAGTCCAAGTAATTATCAATATTTATCTCGGCCACTGCCCAGTTCCTGACATTATAGTGTTTGTGACCCCTATTACCTATGTCAGGTGTTGAAAGATTGTATCAAAACCATACAATAGCATATAAAGCTCTATCGACAGCCATAAACTGCATCTTGAAAATTGCAAAAAAATAAGTGTTTTAGAGCTTTAAAGCACCTTGTTAATCGATTCGTCGTGCAAAAAACATAAATATAGACCCCTAATATGTAAGGAATGACATTATATATTTCTCTCAAATTGTGCCTGGACATTTTGGTACCAAAAATGGGCGTGGCCAAATGGGCGATTTTCCCAGTCTGAATTTTAGGGCTCCAACGTTTTTTCGGTTTTAAAGACATTTGAGAGCCCCCAAAAAATGTTTCAGTCCTCTTCTATGAAATGCAGGTTTTGACCTGATTTTAACCATAACTGACCATAATAAACAACAAATAAATTGTTGAGTATGAAGCCCCGGCTGATAAGAAGAACGCGGTGAGCGTCTGCAGGAAACAGCTGTTGTTTAACTTTATCTTACAACGCCGTCTACCGTCTTCAAACACGCTTCTCGACTGATAAGAGGGTTGCACTTTTATAATTGAAACATAATAAATTATTGGTCATAATTACACTTTATAGAATTATAGATATATAATGAGTTATTTTGTGTTAGAAGCTGGATGAAACTTCAAACTAAAATAACCGTAACTTACCTTAACTTAGTTCGAAGGTATGCCAAGTAAGGTCCACTCGAAGCCTTTGCTGCCGCCCTTTAGCTGAACTGAAATTGTGCACCGATTAGTATTTCAAAACACCAGAACTAAATACGGTTGGGGGAGGCATATTTGTTTTTACAGGTAACAGCCGTTTCTAAACACGTGACAGCCATTCGCCAGTCGGCTATCACGATTCAGAAGTAATGCCAAATGTAGCTCGCCCGCCAATATCAAAGCTTCATAATCATTGGATTTCGTGCGGGACGCTAACCCTCAACTACGTTTGGGCATTATCACTCGCAGCACTCAATAGCCATTAAGCCACGGTATTATGGTATTCATGCATTAAATAATCGATAGAATGATCAGTCCTAGTTTTTTTCAATGCTTAATTGTAAATAGTATCATAGTCATACCAGCGTTAGCTAGGTTTAATTCTCGCACAGGGTATCTTCCAATTTCTGCATCGTTGAGGTAGACTTGATATTCATCAGCTGAGACTTTAATCGTAACTGTGAACTCTTCGCCTGCTTCAAATCTTTTGTTGCTGTAATTCACCCTGAAAATAAAGATATTTTATTATTTTATTCGAAAAGTTGCTACCTACGATATGGCAGTAGTGTTAATAATATTTCATATTATTGATTTACACAAATTTTCAACAGCTGAATGGCAACTTTTCCAATATATTGCACCAAGTAAATAATGATAATATTATTGGCTTATAACTTATACATTATAACAATATATTATAACTTATCGCAATGTCTGCATCATATACCTCTTTTCCGATCCCCAACGTCCAAATTTGCTGTTCAGCACAAGTACGTTAAATCTAAAGTCCACATGAAGCAGGATGGTGTTCCGATCCGGTACCGCGACAATATTCACACTGAAGCCATTAGTGGAAATCAGTAGCGGATAAAAGTGTGACTACATGTATTGATATCGTGAATTAGATTCTGGAGTTCATTACAATTTCGTTTCATACCCGCATGGTATAAAAAGTAAAACATTGATTCATGGACAACATGTTAAAATTCTCTATAACGTGTATAAAATGTATAACACGTATAATATGAGAAAAATATACCTAAATTTTGAAGTACCATCCTGGTATACTCCCCTAGCGGTAATCTGGTTTCCTGGTCGAAGTGACGCCATATCGAAATCGCGAAATTTCCCATTCTCCGCGACAAATTTTATGTATAGTTTAATGTATAGCCTGTTAAATTTCGCGGTATCGCGAAATTTGGCCAAAATAATCGCGAAATCCTTTTGTCCCTGATCCCGCCCGATCTTGGGGCAATTTTAAGAACAAATCTATCTGAAGTATAAGGAAAAGTTAAATGGACAGTTACTAGAGTAGTATACATAATGGTACTTATACCCCACCTATAAAATGGCGCACCTGATTTTGTGTATAATTACTTATGTTAACCCTAATTAGTGGTGATTTTTGCTAATGCTAATTGTTAATTGTATCCAATAACCCTAATTGAGTGTGTTTACTACTCATTAACATCTTACTATATATCCAGGAGATTTCACTGGAGGAACTGTCCTTGAGGTCGATTCCTGTTCGCAGAGTGAACTTTCTGGATGAAGTCTCGTATGTGATACCTCCACAGTCTAGTAGGAGAAGGTGGCATTTAAATTTTAAGGTGAATTGATATTTTACCAGAGATTCTGTGACTGTATATCTTTAGTGTATCAAATTTCAAGATAACCAATTAACTGCAAGTTTGAACTGACCGGATCGTTTGAGACATTCGCTCTGAGCCTTCAGAAGACTGTCGTATTTGGCGGTTCCTGCGCTGTAGCCGCTCAGATATTTACCAGCGTTCTTGCTCCAATAGTCTGGGACGAAACGAAATCTCGTTAGCTTTTCGTGTTAAAAGCGATTTCTCAACAGTTATCACCTCTCTAGATGATTCTTAAAACATTTGGACTTCATTGCATTTTTGAAATAAATGTAATGAGGGCGTTTTCGGCCACACTCTTTTTCATGGATTCGCGGTCACTCAAATTTTTGTATTTCAGCCCAGGAAGGTCTTAAAGACTATTCCGATACACCAAAATGTGTCTAATAGCCACATTTACATACAATTTATGAAGCAATATATACCTTAAAATACTTCGTTTCGGAAATATGGCCGATAAAGGGTTTTTGGCTTGACGCAGTTCATAATTTCCGTGATTTTTGGCATTTCCGCCTAGGAAGGTCGTAGAGACTATTCTGAGACACTGAAGTGTACATAATGGCCACATTTATATACAACGTATGAAGCAACATATACCATAAAAGGCTTATTTTCGGAAATGTGGCTGAAAAACAGATTTTTGTCTAGCGAACAATGAAAGTATTCACAAATGGGCTATTGGACTGTTAACTAGAAAGGTCTTAAAGACTCATGAGCATCATAGCATTTGTCACAAGATGTAAGATGACTCACTTTGTGTCCAGAAACACCTACAAAAATTGGAGAATGATCTACTTTATTGGGCATCTCTCTTAATGGGCCAGACAGCAGCATACTTGTGTCTTACGAAAGGGCAATTTTTCAAATTTACGGTTACTTTAGTAAAGGTCAAAGTAAAGGTCAAAGGGTCAGTTGCTAACAGCAAATTGTTTGCCCTTGCCGACTCATGCACATCATATACTCAAAAACGTTCACTTTAGGAGTGATTAGTAAATAAGTTTAACTTCTGCATGATTTGTGAAAACTCCAACAATTTTTCATTGGCACCAATTTAGCCAAAATGTAATGACAAAAATTCAACTTTTAATTTATTCATTCCATAAAACCATAATATGTACAAAGACTATAAGAATACCGGACCTAAAATAATTCGGCACTGGATCCGGGCCAGATTGTTGCTTGACCGCTGACCAGTACCCCACTTTATATTTATAATTGACTTCACTGCCTCGACCAATATTGGTCTGTAATCGCTGGATTGAGATCTGTTGGCGGCAGTTTAATTTAGCTCATTTACCATAATAGTAATACCGCAGTGGTTTGATTCGCATAGATTTTCCCATCGTATGATAATGTGTGTCATTCCCTCGTTTTTTAATCAAGTGGTTACTAGCTAGCTCTTTTGTTATTACAGCTGCCTCGAGATCTTATCTAGGGCACTAATACACTAGTACTAGAACATTAGAACTTTAATTCTAGAACTTCAGATTAAGATTACTTGGCTGAATGGCAGGGTTCGAGATTCGACTCTAAAACGCTCAGTTTAGGAGTAATTAGTAGATAACTACTGCATGATATGCGAAAACTCCAACTAGACAAGGATCATGCTTAATCAAAGTGCTTCTCGACTTGAACTCAAGTCTTGTAACCTACTGGAGTTTGGGCCACTGAATCGAATACGACCTGACATTAATTTTAGGATGTCGGGAAATGCATTAAAATTTATATTCTTTGGTTTTTCAATTGTGCTACGAATCCGAGTTTGAGTTGATAACACCGAATTTCCTGTTTGACTCTCAAAGAGAGGAACCAAGGCTTAGGTTCCTCATTTTGGCTCTGAGATCCAACTTTAAGATCGGACTTCGGAGATCCTTGCGTCGGATATCATGTAAGTGTAACATCAGTACAGGAGATCAGACTTTTTCGCTTGATATTGGACCTATAAATCTAATTATATATTCGAAACAGCACGGGATGTAACCAAGGTTAATTTAGATAAGAAATACCAGCTTTTAGGGTTACAAGACCCCATGAAAGGCAGGCAGAGCATCCTAAATCCTCATGCTATCCTCACGTTGACCATTTAGGTCCATACCCCAGCCTCTCATTAAAAACAGCTATTAGGCCCGATATCCGTCCCTTGTCCCGTAGTGCCCCGTAAGTAAGAGATCGTTTAGATTTTGGTCATTTATACCCCCTCCCCGCTCTAAATCCACTTTACCCAAAGCTGGAAAAATTTCACATGTGAAACCTAAATAGCTAAATTAGCATCTGATCGAGACCTATTATATAAACCCCGTGATCCTACAATAAGCTTATAACTTATAAGGCATTGCATGCCGAAATTAAGATTCATTTCAACTGGTGATATGAACCTGGTAGTGGTATGTTACCTGAATGCCCTCAGTCAAATCTCGAACCCTGCTAATGCTAGGGAATTTTTGTCAACACATTTAATTTAAATTGGTGCCAAGGAAAAATTGTTGGAGTTGTCACAAATCATGTTGATGTAGTAGTCATTTACTAATGACTCCTAAAGTGAGCGTTTTTGAGTATATGATGTGCATGAGTCGGCAATTGCGAAAGTTTTGCTGTTAGCAGCCGATCCTTTGACCTTAAGAAACCGTAATTTAAAAAAATTGAGAGGTGATAACCGTTGAGAAATTGCTTTTAACACGAAAAGCTAACGAGATACCCTTTTAGAACGGTTGGGATCCGACTACAAGTCCCTGGAAAAAAATATTTCCATTACCTCGGGCATTATAGCAGTATAACCTTAAAATGGTGTCAAGACTCAAGAGACTAAAATAATCATTACCTATTTAATTCGCGTTTTTGACACCACTTGGGGGTCCAAATTTTGGGCTCTAAAACTCCTATTTCTTGGCCAATTTTTATTGTTTCATGCTGATTTGGAGGCCATTAAAGCATTTGACCCGGTGAAAAAAGTTTCAGTTGTATATCTTTTACGGTTTTTGCGGAAAGTCCCGTTAAAGTTGATGCCTTGGTGTCAGTAAAATGGTACGGATCCATCCATCAATCATATCCATCCATCCATATATATATATATATATCGTCTCGCTTTATATATAGTAAGATGTGTGGGGAAAATACTATCACACAGGGGCTAACCCTAGATAACATTTACGTAGTGTGTACTGTATCGGTAACTTGAGGCACTTAATTACGTACCTAGGTTCCATGAGAAACTACGTAATTAAGTGGAACTTTCTCATACTGAGTATCCATCCGGATGCAATCATGACTCGGGTCAGTTTTCAACTTTACCCTGATCCAGAAGATCGAACTTTACTACTAAGGTTTAACAGTTGCACCTCTTATACTTTCCTCGGAGTGCCAGTACTAGGCCCAGGTTGTTCTATTAACTTTTCTCTTAGTTCACGGTCTGACAACTTAGAAATATCCCCAGAGGTCAACATCAGTCCTTATTATAAGGCTAAAAGGTAATAAGAAAATTACCACACAGAAAAAACTCTCTTTGGTTTGGAGTATTTGTCATCTCGAGATCTCTTTTGACAGTATCCCGACATATCAATATGTGTGTCACAACATATCACCAACAGGATACTCCCGTGTTACAAATAACGACTTTTCCATTAGTAAGCATATAAGGGTTGTAATTAGATGTGCTCAATGCTGCCCCAGCACTTCCTCCTTTATATAATATGAACAGATGTGCCTGCTTTTTCTGTAGCCTACATTTAAGTGTCCGTAGATTCGAAAGTAGAAAAGATACAGTCATCTCGAACCAAAGGTTTTAGAGATAATTGTTTATGCTTTAGTTTACATTATGTCGAAAAATAATTTAACGTCATCATCATCATTTCATCAGATTAAATGTTTTTAAAACTTGGTTTTTTGACAAAATAACAACTTTTCAAATCGATTTTACACCATTATAAGGAGTAATTTTATTCAAAATCTGAGGACATTTTCAACTTAGATAATTGTTCAAGCATTCTGAAAATCTACTTGAAAGTTTTCCTACCTTGCTCCTTCATAAAGATATTCGCTATTCATTGAAGTTAGTGCTTTTTTTAAAACAATTGTAATAGATTAAGAAGAACTACCCGAATTATTCGTAAGCCGTGAATGAATGGGAAAAGCGAGCGACCGATTTCATTCTCGAATTCATTTTGCATTTGAGAACGGTCAATCAAATTAATATCATATCCTTTTGTTTGGGAAAGAGAGACACTGGCAGCGTTCCACTCTACCCATGATTATGGGTTTTGGACTTTGGTCAAATACAGATATACATAAATATATATATTGTAAATGTAATAAGTTTCGATTAATTACATCAATCACATGCTGTAAAAATCTCTTTGGGTTGTGTTGGGTCGATACCTAGTATTTCGGGATAAGGGTGGTAGTTATAACTATAGCGACTTAGCTGAAATTTATTGAATCTTTATTGCCGAGTACAGCTGCCTTCGGGTAGGTCTTCTTAATCTATTACAATTGTAAATGAATGGGAAAAGCGAGCGACCGATTTCAATTTCGGTATCATTTTGCATTTGACTATTTGAGAACTGCAGTCAATCAAATTGATATCATATCCTTTTGTTTGGGAAAGAGAGACACTGGCAGCGGTCCACTCTACCCATGATTATGGGTTTTGGTCAAATATTATCTCTTTTTGATTATAACGTCAGGGTACTTTTTAAAGTCGAAATTCACAACTTTATTAATAAGACAAAGGAGGTAATTTCAACGCGATTTTGAAATTTTACCTTTGAAAACATTTCCTTGTGTTTAGGTAAACATATCGGTCGATCACTGACTGAATATGCCACATTATACTCATTCAAGTTGGAATTAAATTCATATATAATGAAATTGAACTGTCGTGGCAAAGCAGAATTTGTTCGAAATCACGAAAGAGCAAAATTATCACCTTTCGCACGTGCAAACTTTGAGCGGACGTTGCGTGCGCATCCAATGTTGTTGAATGACCTTAAATTTTTGCATATTCGTAATTTATGTATAGATTGATAAGCATGCAAAGTTTCAAAGTATTTTAAGAAGAACTGTAATCACAACGGCACTCCAAAGTTGACAGAAAATGGTGAAAACAGCAATTTTTAGTGATTTTAGCAATTTTCTATAAATTTGGGCGTGTCCCCACGTGTGCAAATTTTCGATTTTCAACTTTAAAACTAGCCTTATGCACAATTTATACCTATAGGAAGCAGAACTGAGCTCCACAACCCAAGGCATGGCCCAACACCAGAGAATACTAAATCGCAAAATATGGATATGAATTAGTAACAGATAATCTTGTAACGCATTGAGGCACTGAGGCCCTTGAGGCACCACTTTGAGGCCCTTGAGGCACTACTTTGAGGCACCACTTTGAGGCCTACGGAAAACCATGCACGATAAAAACTCTAGAGCTTAAAAAGGAAAAAGGTGTTTTGTAATTTACCCAGGCCACAATTAGTTAGAGAACTCGATTCCCATCCACTCCTTGCTGTTATGTGCGTAGTGGCCACCAGATAGCACTCTCGGACAGCCCAATCCACGGGACTCAGGACTACTCCTTTACATCGGGGAGTCTCATCACACCATTCCTGACAATTCCCTAAACTCAACAGTCTCTGGTCTAATCTCTCGGAGTCCGTAAACATACCAGTATCATATTTGTAGTCTGTATAACAGCGGCCTGAAATAGAATATAGATAAGTTTGCGTACCGTGTCTATATCTATTATATTTATCGCAGTTTATAATTTAAAACTCAAGCAAGGAAACGTAAAAGAAAAAGTCAAAGAATCAGAATAGCATTAGTCCGATTTAGGGTTGCCATTATCGGTACAACATTTTTTATCGCGATCATATAATAATAATAATAATAGGATTATGGCCACATGGCCATCTCGACAAAACTTGAAACCCAACTGCACTCTACGCTATTGCAGTTCGCACAATATTATCAAAAAGAAAAATGTTCCTATCCGGAACATTTAATGATTAATTATTTTTAGGACGTTAACATGTAGTTCTGAATTTAACAATCAAGAAACATTGATTCCTCGGTATTTAGCAATCAATGGGTTATTAGACATGAAATGTGCATATGAATCATGCTCACATGTATTTATTTTTGACATCAAGGTTTCGCTGAGATCCCAGAAGTGACCCTTTGACGATGCTCCACTCGCTATCAGTTCATTTTTATAACATTGAAGTCGAGCTTTGAATGCGTCTACTGAACTGGCTTCTTTAACCGAACTTGGTACTTTGTTCCAGTAATTGGCAACACGGTTACTGAGGACCTGATTTCCTCTTTTATCTTTTAGGATCTTGGTACCGCTACGTGATATCCTGAAAAGATCTTGTCCATAGTCCACTTTACCCGTCGTTATTTTAAAGGTTTCAATAAGATCACCCCTCAGGGTCATAATCAATAATTTTTCAAAATTATCGCGATAATATCGGTTATAAATTTGTCAAGTAATATTTGTATACACACTGCATATTTGAATTATGCTCCTATGCTAAGATGTAACATTGTAACCTTTGTACTTAATTTCTTGCTAATATATTTCATGATCTGTTGTTTAAATTGTATAAATGTTCCAACGGAGAACACACTTTAACGCACTTTAAGGCACGAAAAATGAACATCTCACGCACTTTTCCCGAAAAAATGACGCACGAACCAACTATGGTCTTGAACGGTGCGAGAGTCTTGGTAATTTCTTTAGCTAACTCAGTGTCTCCTGCATCCAGCCTAGCTCCAAGTCATCTAAAATTCCATGCACTGCATCTGTTATCTGGTCATATCTCTCCAATATACTGCACATTGAGATCCATTCTCCAACGGGTTTTGTAGTCTCGTTTGCAGTCTGAGTTCCTTTCCGTGCTTCAATAAACAACAATAACTACGTCTGACCATACAACCTCCAAGTTACTTACTAGATGTAGTCAGTGTAATAAGCGCCAAGCGCGAGCACAGAATTTTTTTGTCCAAATATCGTTTATATGCTTTTTAAAGTGTGCGGGGGATACGGAAACATCGAAATCCACCGTATAGCAATTTTCACTCGCTTAATTTGACACTGATATTATTTTTTTTGTTTTTGACTGTCAATGTGTAAAAACGTTTTCTTGCCATCATCCGATGAGTTTTTTGGTAAAATTTTGATACCAATATTTATCTCATCAATGTGTTATGAGTCCTACACCTTCATATTATAAATTCCTGCATTGGTATGCGAGATATTTCAAAATGAAAATTCCAGTGATCCGCGCTACGAAGAGTTCACGTTCAGATCAAAGTGTTAACGCATCAACTTTTTACATACACATAATAAATTTGGCGCGCGCGCCAGCGCTAATTCTTGCTAAAAGCATATGGTTCTTATTCTCAGCAAACAACAAAATGGCGAACCTTTTCTTTTTGCAGGTTTCATGCTTATTTTTTAGCTACTAACTTTATCATCTACTTAAATCATGCTAAACTATAGTGAGGCCGGTGAGTACAAGTTCAGAGCCATAAGTTTAAGTTTAAGATTTTATCCAGCATGTATAATTATTGTATATATACATACTGGATAAAATCTTAGATATACTACATCCGTAAAATAAGCTATTGTTTATAGCTTGTACGTAAAATAAAAAGAATGCCTTCCTAGCAGTAACAGCAGTACAGAGGTCAAACTGAAGTTTAAGTTACATGTCTAATGGAAGAGAGCATTTCTCTGCTATTTTTGTGTTTTCAAAAATAAACGGCGCATTTGATTGCATTTGATTGAACTTAATTTCAATTAAAACATATGTACAGTCATTAACAGTCATATATGAAGCTCAAATCGAATATGAAGCTATAAAATCAGACCCTTAATCGAATCGAATCGAGAGATGCTTATACAGTTTAAAATTTTGAAGTTAAAATGTCTATTTTACTAGCAGTCAATATAATATTAACTGCGGCTGCTTATTAATCATTCCATAGATGTAAGTTTTAATCAACGGTGAAAAATGTACAGTCTTTAAGTCCTCTTCATTTGTACCCCTCAAAACTGGTTAGCATTTATGTAACATTTGTTTCTCGTAAACAATTTTATTACATCATCAGATAAGAAATATTTTTAAAACCATTACTCATAATATGTACTATGATTCGAATAAATTTATAACAAAAATACAGCAGATTTCCTTCTCAGTTAGATATCAGTAATAAAGTTTAAGTTAAAATACGTTCCCTGATCCTTTCACAAGACCTTGCGAGTTATGATATTAAGAATAATTCAAGTTGATGCCGGACTTATTAATATTCAAATAACTTATTAATATTAAAATAAAATGGGTAGGCATTTTTTGTCCTGTGAAATGTGACCTCGAAGGACGTATTTAAGATTTTTAACCCGTTGAGTATATTAAATTACGGTAGTTCGGGAGGTATCCACTTTAACTACATAAATTACCTCGGTATGTGCAAGCTTTTAAAATGTTAAGGAAAAGTGACCTTTATTCCCTTTATCAAGTGCAGTTATCCTGGATTATCATAACTGGCAACATGACGTACAATTATTATCCGTTTAATCGCTTATGTAATGGAACAAATCTAATAAATCAAAAACGATGTTTAAGATGTATAATCATGTAAGATGTATGATCCGTTGAAATGGAGTTGGTCCTCCCCAAATTGGTGCCATGTCGTCTGCTTTTTATTATACTGTCGTGTGCTCACTCTTAAATGAGTGAGGCAAATACAGAATAGAGCTGCGAGACCGATTAAAACTTTGAACTAATTACAACACTACAAATTTATTATATTTATTGAGAATTATGTAATGTAACGTGATGGAAATATTTTAAATGGGCATATCCTGTCCAAACCCAGGATGTACTACATGAAGAATTCGTTGTAACTTTGTTTGAAAAGCATTAATATAATATAACGGCTCGTTGCCGATAAGCGCAGATAACTGATATATAGCAAGTGATTGCAGTAAGATAAATTCGGATTTCCGACAGATTTATTAAGTGTGGAAATGGCCGTTATATCTCAAAATGCGAATAAATATAAAACCTAACCTTACACGTCCTAGATACTGATTTTAAAGATATTGATATGTATGGTTATCGTTTCGGTTTAGAGCAATGAGTCAAAAAATTCCTTGTGAACAACTTCAGCATATGCAAAACTGTCTGTGCTGGCTGTACTTTTTGTGGGAGAGCTGTCTAAGAGCTCTTGCAGTCTTGCAGTTCTTTCATTGTTTCTTCCTCGTCAATAAGATCAATGATATCTCGTTTGGATTTTGAGTACGGTGTGGTACTTCTTTCTCCAGTTCTAACAAGTTGAAGTTGAAGTTGAAGTTGAAGTTGAACTTGTGCTTCTTAATCTTCTTATCCTGATTGAATTGAAATAATCATCGTTAGTTTATGAGATATAAGCCAATTCTTTCCAAGAACGAAATGCTTGTTAACATACTATTTTAATACTTTCAACACTACCATATAACAAATAATTTGAGATCATGAATACGATGTTGCTACATTGAAACGTTGAGTAAATTCATTTCCTGATAAGAGCATTTTTCCTTGTCGCATCAAACAGGATCAATACAATTTTACACAAGAATACATTAACATACAGAGTTAAAGTGAGGTTGGGAGGGTAATAAATTTAAATTTCTCTAAAGGATGGCGTCCACTTTAATTCAATGTTTTTAGAACTTTAGAACTTACTAACCTTTATTACACAGCATATTTCCAAAACAATTAACTTCTAGGTAAATGCAACAAAACATTATGATCTGAGTATTAAATTACCTTTTCATCTTGAGCTTTGTCAACTCAATCCGACCCTGGCATCTATTCACCTTCGTAAATCTTCTTTTTCTCCAATAATAAATTGACATCAAGTCTTGAAAATTATTCGAGAAGAATCTCGAATAATTTAGTTGCAGCGTGCCACATGGCTATCTAAACTGCAAACCCTACCCATTGCTGAGCAAGGCCTTTATCTTCTCCGACGAGCGGGATCATCAATCTGTATTAATCCCGATAACACTCGACCTCTGCCTGATCCAGAGGATATCACCATTTTACCTTTACACAGACATCGAACGCTGTAAGAAGATGACGATCAGACCTCGTTATATAGAATCAGTACCTGAAAATATTTCATATGAGATTTAAACCGATTGCCTTCGTTTTACGTTCGGTCAGATTGATCCAAGAGAGGACAGTTGATATTAACATTGTCAAAAAATGATGTAAGGAAGTCAACCTTTCTTGTCCTTATTTTGAAGAACTATACCTCTATTAGATTTCAATATTCTTTTAGAAATAAGTGGTAGATTATTGTCCACTGTCCAGCACATCAAACCTCAAGTTTAACAATGCTACCTTAAAGTCACAAAAAAAGTGACAGAATTACCATTTTGTGCCTCAACAATATAAATTTAATGCAGAAAACTGGTATGGGCTACTATATTTCTTGTATTAATCAATTCCAACAATAATAAGGATGTGGATGTGAACGAAAAATTATCAAACTTTCACAACAAATTATGTGGCGAAATTAACAATGCATGCCCTATTTTGAAGTTCACCATACCTCTATTAGAATTCAATATAACTTTTTCATCATACAAATTTCGACAAACTGGTTATCTTCCAGCAAGGAGCAAACAGAGTTATAATATTTTTTGTGACAAAATTAACCTATTTTTACCATGTAATAAGATGTTTCAATTATGACACTGTAAACGTATTACTACCACATAATAATTTATGTGACTGGTGCGTGGTTGTATTAGTGTTAATTGATTAAGCAGGGGGACTGTAAACTAAATATTTATTTTCAAAATCTTTCTTTTTCTTTTTAGTAAATTATATTAATATTATAAATCAAAACCTTATGATATTGTTATTATCTTAAGGTCAGTTACTGTTGCAACTTAAGATTTTAAATTTACATTCCTCGTATTCCTTGTATTCCTTGTATTCCAGTACGTAATATATAGGGTGTTTAAGCTGGTATTTCAATATTTGTTCAATTTTATTTTAAAATCTTCAGACTTTATGCTGTTGCATTTAAGAAAATATATGAGGAATGTTTAGGGCACCCTGACAAGGAATGCTGAGTAGTGCAGTAGGATTACTTGATGATCTGGAAGTACTGGGAATTACGATAATATCATACAGTCGCACAAATAAGTTTACTTTGTCACAATACTCTTGATGATATCTGTAAAAATTGAGCAAATATTGAGCAAATATTGAAATACCAGCTTAAACACCCTATATTACGTACTGGAATACAAGGAATACAAGGAATACAAGGAATACAAGGAATACAATGAATACAAGGAATACAAGGAATACAAAGAATACAAGGAATGCAAGGAATACAAATTTAAAATTGTAAGTTACAGCAGTAACTGTTAAGATAATAACAATATCATAAGATTTTGATTTATAATATTAATATAATTTACTAAAACATTATTTGCCTTATGATGAGTTATAATTTTGTTCACTTTTACACATTTGCTCACATCACTCACAGTCAGCCGCTCTGACATGGTTAACCACCTTCCTTGTGTTCATGTTTTTTTTGGTTAATCATATGAGCGGGATATAAATACCTCATTTCATTTCATATATTTTCTTAAATACAACAGCATAAAGTCTGAAGATTTTACCATGTTCTACGACACTCAATGTGATGATCCGTAAAATAAGATATGGACTAATAACTCAACAATCTAAAGCATGTTGACTTTAAAACCATGCTCTACCCCACTTAATGTGATGATTTTGAACACTTTCATGTCCAAGATGAAAATTTAGTATGAAATGTGTCAATTGCTACTCGCAAGAGCGTAAGAAGTTTTTGGGGTATTATAACTCAATAACCTGATGTCTGAGGATTTTTAAATAACTCTCTACCCACTCAATGTGATAATTTAGAACACTTCAATGCCTAAGTTTAGCTCCTTACTCCTTACTCCTTACTCTAATCAGAAACTGAGTTATTTTGATTGTAAGTGCTGTTATTGTTACTCGCGAGAGCTCAAAAGGGTGTGGTCATATGACAGTAGTAACTCATTAACCTGAAGTCTGAGGAGTTAATTACGCTCTACTAAATATGATGATTTAATGCCCAAATTCAGCTCTTTTATACTCCAATCAGAAACAGAGTTAATTTGATTTTAGCTACTCGCGAGAGCGTAAAAATAGGTTTTGGGCTAAAAACTCAACAGCCTGATGCCCAAAATTAGTTCCTTACTCCAAACAGAAACCGAGTTATATCAACACTGAGTTGAGAATCTCAACTCATTGTTTTAAAAACACTGAGTGGAGATTCTCACTTCGTCAACAATATCATTAAAATAAATGATTGTCCCACTCATAAGAGCGAAGAAAGATTATCAAAACAACAAACACATTGGAAATAATGTGCTTACTTGACAGAGTCAAAGGAAGCAGTTCTCCCGATTCATTTGCTCATTCTAATGTGCCAAAAACATTCATTATGAAAAGTAACGAAGTGAGAATTAATTAAAGTGAGAATTAGAAATAAATTAGAATTAGAATTAAATTTACACAGCAATACAATAAGAATAAAAATAATTTAAAGAAGCTTCAAACTGGTGTGCAGGACATTCAAGTCAGTCTAAAACTGTTAGAAGAATACCCTTCTAGTATAGGCCGGACATAAAATCAAAACATATAATATGTAATAATTAACTTATAGCTTACAGTAAGCTATAAGTTAATGAATATGGTACACTGGTACAGTGAGATATAACATTAAACTTTGGGTATGAAGGTAACCATCAAATTTAAAATGATACGAAAATTACATAGATACCCACTTGGCACTTTTATATTTGTTGTCAGAATTATGTACAAAGAAGTATATAACCATAGAGTGAAAAATGGCAACCGGTCAGACGTAAACGGATAAAGTAGAGAGACATTATATTTTGTCATACAGTTCTATATACTTCTTAAATGAAATTAAAATGAGGTAGGCAGTCATAGACTTGCGGCTTAATTTTGTCAGTAAAACACAGGGGACCCTGCTACTTAACAAAAACTCCGAAACACAGAATAAAATCAAAGATCAAGTAAATAACAATACTGCTAGGATATGCTATGTGCTGTACTTACTTACTTTACTTACTTTAATATGTCTTTGAATGAATTCTTTGCAAAAATGATATTTGTGCCCAGCTTTAATTTAACCAAGCAGCTGAACTTTAAGATAGGCCATAACCTGAGCGATAGATTTGAAAACTTAAGTGATTTGTAATTGCCAATTTACATTAGCATTTAGCAAGGCCCTATCATGTAATGACAGTGTATAATCAAGCACAGAAAATATTCCACTTTAAACAGTTTGATAACATAAAAAGAAACTTCAAGTAGATAATTGCAATAAAATAGTGGACAACTCTTGGTTTCAAGAGTTTCAAACAAAACGTTTATGAAATCAACCAGAAATTAACAGTGGAGAAGCGAATAATGTGCGCATAGCGCTCGATTTCTATCGTCGATTCGATTTTTTCATGCGTATGACGAGTGCGCGGCGTAAAAATCGCAATCTTGATGAACGCTGAGCTAACATTGCTACACGGTGGATAAAAATTATTTACATCTTGACTAAAAGATTGGTATAAAATTTTGTACAATCGGAGAAAAAAAATTCTGTGCTCGCGCTTGGCGCTTATTACACTGACTAATGCGATAACGCAAAATTTCAATTTTCACTGCCACAAATTCATACGCACATACCATCACACTGCAAATTATGCTAGCACATAGCAGTAGCACTGGGTTTAACTTTACAAACAGACAAATAGATACGAAAAATGTGTTAAATGTTGGCCATTTTACCATAATAAAAATTGGTTGATTATCGCGGATTAAGCTGAGCGACTTGTACTCACTCTCAAATGTAGAAAAAGCAGAAAAGTGGGGCCCAAGATCATCACCGATGTGGACTTTGCAGATGATATAGCACTTATATCTGAGGACATGGACAAGGCTAACGAGTTCCTGCTCAGAGTAGAATCGGCGGCAGCAAGCGTGGGGCTACACATAAACGAAGGCAAGACCATGGTCATTACACTGAATATGGAGGATCGATCTAGCGACCTGCAAAGTCGATCCGGGGAAGCCATAGAAAATGTGGATGATTTCATCTACTTAGGCTCCTGGATTGAGAGCACAGATAGGGAGATAAGGGTTAAAAAGGGAAAAGCGTGGTGTGCCCTACATAGACTGAAGGATATCTGGAAATCCAAACTCGCAAAGAGCCTCAAGATTAGATTGTTCATAGCGGCTTGTGAATCAGTACTGCTCTACGGATCAGAAACCTGGACACTGACAAAGGCTCAAGAGAAAAGTTTGGACGGGACATACACAAAGATGTTGCGTATGGTGCTGGGTATCTCATGGAAGGACAAGGTCAGCAATGTAACTTTGTATGGTAGCCTACCAAGGCTGTCAAACAAGTTACGAAGCAGGAGATTAAAAATGGCGGGACACTGCATCCGACATCCTGAGCTACTTGCCAGTCACTTAGTCTTATGGGAACCTACGTCCTACGCATGGTATAGAGCACAGCAAGGCTGACCAAGACAAAGCTACTTGTCTTATGTCTATGACTATGTAACTGAAGGAAGTTGGGACAAACTCTAAAGAGGAACTGCGAACCCTCTGCGGGACAGGGATATATAGAGGGGGTTATCTGGCGTAGATCGGACTTAGTTCCGACATAGTTGTAGTAGTGATTATCGCGATAATCCTCGAAAATTGTCGTGGTAATCGATAACGATTTTTGGGAAATTGTTCTCGATAATATCGGTTAGTAACCCTAATCTTAATATAGCTTTGAGCAACTTAAGTTCGTGACTTTCAAGTGTCACCATACTATAATTACACTGGCGAATTTTGTAAATTCATAAAGTAAAACCTACAGGAGGACGTTTTTTTTTTTTTGGTCGAGGGCGCTCACTCTACCTCCCCGGATTAGCAAGGAGGCTACGTCCGCCTTGTGGCTAACGTCTGATGGAGCTCCTGGAGGACATGAAAATTAGGGTTAAGTTTGACCCAATTTCCCGTGCTAACCAGGTTCTACCATGTGCCAGGAGCTGTCGGGACGCTTAATGTAAATCTTTCACCCCGGGTTTGACCAGGTGATATTTAGATCCACTGCTATAGTATCGGTTGTTATCTATCATACGTTCAATAATCACTGTTCTAAAAGTGACCTGTTACTCTGGTCAACACCTCTGCTGCAAGTGCATCTGCATGAGATCAAATAAGAAACTGAGAGGGTGCACGTGGACGCTAACAGGGAGCAACTGCATAGGTCTATACTGCTATTATAACGGTAATGATTATTCAACTACCGAATGAGTTGGAAATAATTGTGTTGTTATTGATATACCACAACGTAATCTTGAATTTTCGGAGCGTGACTTTTGTACTTGTAGTGCTCTTTTATTAATATATAATATTATTTTAGCTCTATGGTTGAATTGATGTGACTCATCGATGGGAGTATCTACAACACTCTTTTCGAATGATGGGGATCCAGGCAAATAAGTTTACGTTACCCGTACCGAGCATCAGCGACTGATCTCCTTGTCATACGTTGTATGACCCGCCGCGCACGAGTGCGCGGCTCCCCCTGTATCGTAGAAACTCTACAGGGGTTCCACTATAGTGAAACGACGATGGGGGTCACGACGTGATACATTGATCTCCATGGTCAAGAAATACATGACTATGAGCAATAAATTTCTTGATTCTGTACTTCTGGCATCTCCAGGTAGATCTAGTTGGGGTACCTCGAGGCTTACTGGGCCGCGCTCAGCCTGTCATTCCGCCTATTATGAACATGATCGCCTGAGGGCCCCAGGTAACCTCTGCCTCAATCCTTTCTACGTGTATAAAGAAAACCGTCTGTGTTCAGAAGTATAGTTGAGCTCTTTTTTGTCCGTTGATGTACTTGCTGATTGCTGAAGACACCTATGATTCGATACTGTGACCACTATCTTTCTTTTGTAGTTGTGCATTGATCGTGGCATCCGAGCTGTATAACAAGCGTACTAATTATAGGTGACAGGTGAGATCTGATCTAACAATTAGCGTAAGTGTTCACGAAGTGTGCCAAAAAGGATGCGATCCAATGCTCATAAACCATCAAGATCCGACCGTATGCACGAGATCCTAACCTTTGCAGGCCCTCCTAATGCATTAGATTTCATGAGATCGGAGCCAAGGCTGGCCATCAAACTAACCTGAAAATCTGATCTACAAAGATTTGGGTTCAGTTGTCGTATTTCGGAGCAATGGTAATATGACCTGGGTTCAGTTGTTTATCAGCATTTATCCACTGATAACTCTTGTAAACCTATGGAAACACATTGGAATTCTTACGCATGATTCATTTACATTCTGGCTTTCCACTTTCAGGGAAGAAAATTATAATGATAGAAAATTCATTTACTTATTCAGGGCTTTTAATTAAGTAAGCTTCAATAAAAACTCGACTGGAGATTTGGCTTACTTAAGTGTCCGGCCGAATTTTTATTTTTCCCAGACCCATATGTATTATGTTTCATATTATTATCATTCTATATCATTCTAAACATTCTGTATATTATTGGCTCAAAACTTTCGGTATCACTCCAGCAAACAATCGATTAAATTTGCTTTTTCATTACATCTTTCAAAACATTCGCTCGCTGCTTTTTCCGGCAATTCGGTAATGTAGCTACGCACGGTTAAGGAACGGTTAAGGCACGATTAAGGCGCAAGGGTTACATAAGGCACGGTTGAGGCACGGTCATTTAAGGCACGGTTAACGCACGGTTAACGCATGGTTAACGCACGGTTAAGGCACGGTTAACGCACGGTTAACGCACAAACTGCCCATAAGCAACCATTATGGTCGCTTAAGACACGGTTTACGCACGGTTAACGCACGGTTGGGGAAATATAACCTATAAACATACAAGTGGTTAATTACTTACCACCCAAGATAAGTCCGATAAATCCCAGACCAAGGACAAGGTGGAGGCTTCTCATCTCAATAAGTTATTACAAAGTATTTCACAGTGGGGAGACAAAACAATCAGTTCACTATAAATATGTGCCTCTGGGTTATATATTAATTACTCAATCTGTTTGTCCCTCATCAAAGGTAGTCACTCTCGGCGACACAAATATTTTGCGGGAAGCAGATCATTATTTTATTCCACGATGTACTCCGAAATATTTATACGACTCGCATAGTTTACATTATAGAAAATGTTTGTTGAAAAGTAAGACTTAATTTGCTAAATAGTACAACTTCATAAGATAAGAGGACAACATAATAAAAGAGTAAGAAAATATTTTTCTAAAATCACCAGATATACAAGTCAAAACCTGAAGTTCCAAGTATTATAAATGACCTGTTTATAGGCTATTAATTTTAGGTCATGTCTTACGTTGAACAATTAAGACAGTTGGATAAAATACAAATAAAAGAAACGTTGACAATTAGTATAATTTCAAGACGATAAAAATGGGAGTAAAGAGTCTATTCAATAACAGAGTAAAGTCCGTGGGAAATCTCCCGTGCTCGAATCGAAGTGCCCTCCTTGCTGAAGTCTGCTTAGAGTCTTAGTTAGATACGTATTGCGATGTTGCTGTGACGTCACGTTGCAGTGCAGATGTGCTGGGATAAGAGTGGTGTCCGGTGTCCAGGCGATGTACGTGTCCAGGCGATGTACGTGTCCTGCTCCTAGTCGTGGACGCGTTAACATTGTAATAATTAGCCACTGAGTTAACGGCTGTATTACTTCGTGTTTAAAGAACCATGAAGCCCCGGCTGATAAGAAGAACGCAGTGAGCGTCTGCAGGAAACAGCTGGTGTTGAACTTTATCTTACAACGCCGTCTACCGTCCTTTAAACCCGCTTCTGAACTGATAAGAGAGTTGCACTTTTATAATTGAAACATAATAACTATTATTGGTCATAATTTACTCAATATAGATATATAATCAATAATGTGATTTATACAGGGTTTCAAAAGTCTGGCGAGGATGTTCTTGTTGGATAACTTTTAATCTATTTGTCTAAACTTTATTCTGTAAAATGTTATTGGTAGAATTCTAAGGTTTAATGGTGACTTCTCAAGTTTTTACGTTACCATGAACACCATAGCAACCGCAATCAGTTCTATACAATAGATTTATAATGTGTTATTTTCTGCTGAAGACAGGATGAAACTTCAAACTGAAATTAGACGTGGAGGATGACCTCTAACTTAGTTGCTATAGTTATACGCGAATTCTTCTGTAATGTCAATCATGGTCCACTGGAAGCCTTTGCTGCCGCCTACTAGCTGAACTATTTTGTCAACCCGCAAACCTGGATAGAGTTGGCCAATATCAAAGCTTCATAAAAATTGGAGGTGGAATGTTATAAAATTATATTACCCTGATTTTCCTGCGCAGCACTCATGTCTCATAATAGCCAAGGTATTAATATTATGGTATTAGTATTACATCAGTCATGAATTAAAGAATCGATAACATGGTTCTATTCTTTTTCGAGGTTTAATCCGAATGATCGTAAATTGTAACTAACCAGCTTTAGCTCGGTGAAATTCTCGCATAATGTTTACCCCAATAGGTTCTTTTGCGATAGTGTAAACGCGACAACTAGCGCTGGATGGTGACAACTACAAACTAGCGCTGGATAGCGCTAGTTCGATCAAGTTGTCGCCATCCAGCGCTAGTTGTCGCTAGCTAGCGCCATTAAACGCTGGCCAGCGCAAAATATAAATGTTCGCTAGTTGTCGCCATCCAGCGCTAGTTGTCGCCATCCAGGCAGCGCTAGTTGTCGCTATCCAGCGCTAGTTGTCGTTATTATCCAGCACTGGCTGTCGCTGGCTATGCGACATTGTCGAACCCGAAAGTTTGCGATGGCCAGCGCCTCAAACTATTCCAAAAAAACAGTTCGATAACTAGCGCAAGCCAGCGCTGACTAGCGCTGGCCATCGATGGCCAGTGCAAAATGTTTGCGATATTATTATTAATCGTCAGCTAGCGCTGGCCAGTGTTATGTCCTGCCTAATTTAGTCAACATAGGTATTAAATCTAGTCCTAAAACCCAATATTCTAAAAACTCAGTAATTTCTCCAGGTATTCCATTTTCTATTTCTTGGTTGATTTTATCTTCATATCGACAGATGTTATCTTCATTATCGTTATTAAAGTATATGTATTTGAATCTGACTCTTACTATACCGTATCAAAGCCATCAGACGTCACAAGACCGCCTTGCGGCTGCACCCATACCTCTAACAGATACCGATAACATGCGACCCTATAACCGACCGACCAGCCTTGTCTGATCTATGACCACCTTTCTACCTTTGAGACCTGATACGCTGCCACCTAGCTGAGATAACACTAAACGGGCAGTTCCTAAGAACAGAGATCACAGACTGGAGGACGCCAACATTCAACAGCTGCACACTGTAAGAAGGCCTGTCATAGCACTACAGGTGGATTTCCGTAGCTCTCTGGACATGTTATTCCCCTTTTCATTAAATCCAACCGGCCATTACTGATATAAAATATTGTATTCAACCAATTATCAACCTTAGCACCCCCAGTAACACTAACTTTTAATAATCCCTAGATCACTACCCTCGGTGATTCCTTCCCCCTAAAGCTCCTACCAATGCACTCAGATATTTCTTAAAAGGTACGTCTGAGAGCTCAGGATCCCGGTATAATAGATATCTTACTATATATAATTATAATTACTATATATAAAGCGAGACGATATATAAACAGGATTAAACAGGATTAAACAGGATTAAACATAAATTTGTCAATGAGAGCCCTAACACTCACGTCTTGACTATACATCAATATAATAGAAATAAATAAATAAATAATGTGCAAGAGTTTTCTTAAAATAAAAATTTAAAAATCATAAAAATTTAACTTCGTCACATCTTTTGTTGAAAGAGAAACAAGTGCAAATAAAATAATTTAATTCCCATGAACATGTCCCAAAATGATATGATATGGTGATCGTGATATGAAATGAAATGAAGCTCGACTTGACCGTCACGTGTCCGCAGAGGAGTTCTGTTGAGGTGTAGCGGGGACTTTACAGCTGGACTTCAGCAGATCCTTCTTAGTGACTTCCTTCTTCGGGAAACGCCTGTTGTTTGCTCTCACCAAGAACCTCGCTGTCTCTCTTATGAGGCTGGCATCTTTGAATAGCCCCTCTAAGTTAGCGAAAAGACAGGTTTTGGCTCTCTGACTAAAGCGGTGTCGGTAGTCTTCATACAGGGAGCAGGTCCGGAGGACGTGTACCTCATCTTCGATGATGGGGTCGAAGAATGGCATTTCTGCGAAATTTTCGAGCATGTCCATGTCCTCTGTTGAGCAAGCTTTACATATCCGAGGTACGATCTGGTTTCTTTTGTGGGTTCCATGACGTCTTGTCTCAATATTGAAATTGTGTGAGCTTGATCTGAATTGAGCCAGCTTTTTGGATTCAGCGTGCGACAGATTCATATTGAGGTACTGCTCATAGCCAAAACTCATCTTTATGGTGTTGTAGAACGTCAGTTTCTTGTTGTTCCATCTCTCAGTGTTCCATATCTGCCTGAAGTTGGAACGCATCGCTTCTTTGATTTGTGAAGGTGAGAGTTTTAGATGATGTCCATTGGGTTGGTTTAGAACCGACCGTGCAGTTTCGATGTTGGTGTTCCAAGAAAGACTGAGGCTGCGTTGCTTTTTGAAGGCATGTCGCACAAGACTTTTTTTTTTTTTTTTTTTTTTTTTAAGAGAGGCTGGGCCGAGATAGCCCACGAGAGGATAGCATTGAGATGCTCTGCCTACCTCTGGGGTGTGGCAACCTTGGGGAAGGTTGCCGGTGAAATCAGAGTGATTGGTGGAGGATGGTGTAAGATGATATATGAGTCAAAATGATACGCTTAAATGCCAGCTGGGTTTGGAAAAGTAAAACGAGACGAGACAGCATATGAAATAATACTTTAAGTCACCCCGGTCTGATCCAGCTCTTCCGGCACAATTAAGCGTTTGGTGCGGTTTGCGAAATTGACAATTGTGGTGATGTGTTGGTTGTCGAATATGTCATTGACAGAGAGGTAGTAGTCCTGGAAATATTGACCTCTAATTTGGGCAATAGCTGGACACTGTCCAAGGAAGTGTGAGACAGTTTCCTCTCCGTCGCCGCACATAGGACAAGCACTGGTGTTTGATTTGCAAATGGTATGAAGGTGTTTGTTTAAGCCGCAGTGACCCGTGATGAGGTGAACTGCAGTTCTGTAATCTTGTCTGTTTTTGCTGAGTGTAGTGTTGAGGTTTTTGATGATTTTGGCATGCTTGTGGCCGAGTGTCAGTTTGGTGTGTCTGGGACCGTCAGTTAACCAAGTTTCCTGATTCAGTCTGTTGACTTTGTTGTCGATTTGACGCTTGATGTAGGATTGTGGAATTGGACACTTCAAAGTGGATTCACTGGTTGTACCAAGCTTGGCCAGCTCATCTGCTTTTTCGTTTCCCCACAATCCGATGTGTGCTGCAATCCATCGTATCTCTAGCGTGTTGTTGGATCCGAGTGCATTAAGAGAGTCGTAACAGTCTCTTGTAGTTCTACTCCGCGTTGAAAGCGCAGAGATAGCTTGTATAGATGAGAGACTGTCAGACCATATGATGATATGTGTGTTGGTATAGGTAGAGAGATATTTGCAAGCTTCAATGATGGCGGTGAGCTCTGTTTGGTAAACAGTGCAATAATCAGGGAGCTTGAATGATCTTTCTTCAAGGGTGGTGTTATTGTTGTCAGTTGTGATGATATAGCCAGCCCCGCATCCTGAGTCTGTGAGTGACCCGTCAGTGTAGCAGGTGATCGTTTCACTGGTAATGTTGTCAATGGTGTTTTGAAGTGAATTTCTATATTCAGTGTTATCGGCTCCAGGAGTTGTGACGGTGAAGTGCCGTCCCAGCATCATGGTTGGTGTTGTTAGGTCTCTCGTTGCTCTAGGTGGAATAATGAGATCTGCCATGAATTGTTTGTTGATAGTGGTATGATTTTTGATAGTTCCCTTCCTGAAGGCGATAGTTTCAAGAGTGAGGCTGCCATAAGCTTGTAGCCTGGCCGCACCCTTTGCTGCTTCGCCTTGCAGGAACAGTATGATGTCAGAAGTGTCGGTGAGGTGATTCAATGCGATAAAAGGTGTGCTTGGCATGGCACCAGACATCATTCTGAGTGCCAATGCCTGAACACGTTTGAGTTTCTTCGCGTTATAGTCCGTTTGAGTGGCCCTGATCCATATACTACAGCAGTAGGATAGGATTGGACGGATGACAGCCGTGTACATCCATTTGCATGTTTTGGGGCTCATACCCCATGTGGGGCCGACAGCTCTTCGACATTGCATGAGGGATGCCGTGGCTTTTTTGGTGGTGTTGATGATATGTTCATTGAAGTTGAGTTTGCTGTCCAAGGTCACTCCTAGAAATTTAGCAGACTTGGAAAGACCTATAATGTTGTTGCCAACTGTTATAGGTCTTAGAGTCCACTTACTATTCCAGGTAAACATGACTATCTGAGTTTTAAGGGCGCTAATAGATAGCTCTTTGGTTCTGCACCAATTTTCTATCGTTTTAATAGTTTTGCATGTTCGGTCCCAGATGATGTCTAAATCATCCCCTTCCGCTAGAGACAACAGATCATCCGCAAAGGCTTGCAGGTAACCCGGGATGTCTTTTGCGGTAAAGGAAAGGAGATCGTCGACTACCAGGTTCCAGAGAAAAGGAGAGAGAATGCCTCCTTGGGGGCAACCTCGCCTGATCCGTACCCTTCTCGACTTATCCTTATGATTTAGTGTGATGAATCGATTGGTTACCATGTTGATGATCCACTGCGCTGTAGCCAAGTCCACTTTCGTAGCCTTGACTGCTTCAGAGATAGCCTTGAACGAGACATTGTCGAAGGCGCCCTCTATATCTAGAAAAACACCTAGGACATATCCTTTCTTGGCTATTCTGCGCTCAATGGTGTGAGTAACTTTATGAAGTGCCGCTTCTGTGGAGCAGCCCTTCTTAAAGCCGAATTGTCGTTTGTTGATATCATTAGCTATGTTGAGGTCATGTTGCATATGCCATAAGATCACTTTCTCCTGCAACTTTAACATCACAGGCGAAAGAGTGATCGTTCGAAATGACTTAGCTTTGTTGTAGTCGGTTTTTCCAGGCTTAGGGAGAAAGATTCCAAGAGAGTCCCTCCACAAAGTTGGTATGTGTTGCGTTTCATGGTTTTTTGTCATAATGTTTTTTGTTATGTCTTTGATATGAGCCCAGGCTTTCTGGAATATGATAGGTTTTAGAGTGTCAGGTCCTGCAGCCTTCAAGGGATCGAAGGATAGGAGAGCCTTTTCGATTCTTTCAGGGCTGTAGATTTTGTCTAGTAAGTCTGTGGAGATGGGTAAGGGGCAGAGAGGCGGAACTGGCGGATCAGTAACACTCTCCTTGAAGTGGGTTTGTGTCATGACCTCCAGTGTCTCCTCTGCGTTTTTGGTGAGTTCGCCATTTGGTTTATAAACGGCCTCAAGTTTGTTATTGGTGTCAGTACAGGTTTTCAGAATCTTGTTCATCCTTCCAGATTCCTTAACCGATTCTGTGTCTGCGCAGAATTTCTGCCACGCATTGCGCTGGGAGTTGGACAGGATCTTGTTGTATTGCTTGTTGCTTTCTCTAAGAGCGAGCCACGAAGCATCAGTTTTGATTCGACGAGCTGTGATGAGTTTGCGTCTTATACCCCTCTGTGCTTCCTCAACTTCTCGAGTTAGCCAGGGTGGTTTTCTGACAGCGCTGGAGATGTAAGTAATGGGACATGCCTCCTCGAAGGCCGCTCGGAGAGCAGTATTAATGGTGTTAACTTTGTGATCAATGTCGTGTGGTGTGTTAACGCAGGTGTTGTGGAGATCATTGTTGTTGTAAAGAATCTCGTCAAATTTCGCCCAGTCAGTGTTCTTGACTAGGCGTATTTGTCTTGGTTCTTTTTTGGGACCAGAAGTAATGTCGAACATGATATATCTGTGATCGGAGTTTGAGTAAAGATCACTAACGTGCCAGTTACTGATCAGTTCAGCCCCCAGTTGGTTGGTAATAGTGAGGTCAATGATGGAATTATGACCTCGTGAGTTGAGGAATGTTGGAGTTGAACCTTTGTTGGAACAGGAGAGCCCTAGCGACGAGAGGAAATCAAGTAGTTCCTCTCCTCTTCTATTGCACAACCTGTTACCCCAAAGAGTGTGTTGGGAGTTGGTGTCAGAGCCTATTATGAGTGGTATATTGTTGTCTATAGCGTATTTGGCTAAAGGTGTGGTTTCGTGGGATGGAGCTGGTCCATTAATATCCATGTACGAAGCTGCCAGAATTACTTCTGTCGAGCTAAGTTGAATCTTAATAGCAACTTGATCCGGGGTTGTGAATTGCGATAGTTCCCAACTTTTTTCAGCTAGGTTTTTGTGTATTACTATGGCGGCACGGGGCCTAATGTCCCCAACTTTGTAATAATACTCGGTTAGTTCTTTGCTTATTGGTGGAATTAGGTGTTTGTTATTAGTGTATGGTTCAGTCGCTAGTACAATAGGATTTTTCCTGCCATGAGTGTTCACCAGCAGGGTTTTCCAAGCGTTGTACTTGCGTTTAAGGTTGATTTGAGTAACAGAGTAATATTCATGATGAGTTTTACCTGTTTTTTTGGTATTGGGGACGTGGCGTGCAGCACCTGCAGTTACCCTCACCGGTCGGGTACTAGGACCTTTTGGATTGGGCACTGTGTCGGGGGGCTGGTCGAAGTCGAATAGCAGCAGCCAGCGTTTCCGGGAGAAAACTGTGTTTCTCTAAGAATGTCTCACCCGAAGGTGAGACATCCACCCAGATCCGCTGCCTCTGTTTAAACTCCGTCGACGGGCCCCCACCTTCATGTAGCTGCACAGCCACTGCCTCCCAGATGTTGGTGATCTGTATCCTATTCCACGGTGGGGTAGGATTGAGAGATAATGTGTTGTTGTGTATCAGTATATGGGAGATTATGTGCGCGTTCCCGCGCAATGTTGTTGAAATAGGTCCTTTAATCACAATAATGTCTGATGTTAAACGTAAATCAGGAAACCTGATCCGCTCTGCGAAAATCAATGTCTCATCTGTGTGATACATCTCATTACCGCTATCAGTCATGATTGTTTTGTAAATCCGGAGTTGTAGTATAGGGGTAATAGTGGTGGATTCCTTGGTGGTTGCTGAACGAGCACAGCCCCGATTGAAACCAGCACCCTCGCAACAAGGCTGTGAAGCCTGTGCAAGTGTGCCAATCCCACACGAGGCCGGCTCAATCCCGCCTCCTCCACTGGTAATCCGGTGTTGTAGTGTAGGTGTAGTAGTGGTGGATTCCTTGGTGGTTGCTGAACGAGCACAGCCCCGATAGGAACCAGCACCATCGCAGCAAGGCTGTGAAGCCTGCGCAAGTGTGCCAATCCCACACGAGGCCGGCTCAGTCCCGCCTCCTCCACTGGTAATCCGGTGTTGTAGTGTAGGTGTAGTAGTGGTGGATTCCTTGGTGGTTGCTGAACGAGCACAGCCCCGATAGGAACCAGCACCATCGCAGCAAGGCTGTGAAGCCTGCGCAAGTGTGCCAATCCCACACGAGGCCAGCTCAGTCCTGCCTCCTCCACTGGTAATCCGGTGTTGTAGTCCAAGTGTATTAGTGAGAGTTTTAACACTTTCTGCGAATCGTAGAAAGATGTTTGTTTTACTACCGCGACAGTAATGATATGCCGCTAATAAGGTAAAGGTAAAACGGGTGCTAATGATCGGTATTAAGGGCCCGACCTTGAAGTACACACCCTGAACTTCTAAAACCCTATATGCTCAGGTGTGAGTGAAGGCTGTGAGAGCTCCAAAAGAAAAAGGGATCAAATGAGGTAAAGGAAGACGGTTGGCACGTGCGACCTACGTTCAGTTTTGCTCAGCTGAACAGTACAGCTTAGTCTCGGCTGGTCTTGTGATGCCGATTAAGCCCCCTTACCACGGCAAGGTCATTTGCTTTGGATAAAGCACCATTACCAATCACTATAGGTGAGAGAAACAGGATAGGATTGGGTCCTGGGCAGTAACTCCAGAGCAAATGGGCAGAGTCATAAGTGGTGCTCTAGTGCTCAGGATTGACTCTGCCGCTGTACTTTAAATCAATAAGTACCTACACGTGTGACAGACGCCCCAGCCGACAAGCCCCCTGACGCGATGCATGCGAGCCCAGAACAGAGTGCCTACACCCAGTGTCACGCCATGCTAAGACAACGCCGCCAGCTATCGACCCGGATGCTATCCCCACGAGCTACCTAGCGACTTTCGTCGCTTGGGTGCTCAATGTGGACTGCCTCCGTTACGACCACCAGCTTCGCCACTCAGCACAGCGGTCCCCTGGCTTCAGCCATCCACCCCAGTCTCAGCACACACCACACTGGGAACCACCAACCAGCACATCCAGACCCACATGCCAGGCCTCATCGAAGCTACCTGGTCTTTTGCCCGGAACCAGACAAAAGGGGGAAAAGACTGTTAGATCCAGATTTCTCCATTTTATCTAATCTTTCCCAGTAGTTATACACTTGGGATGATAGCTCTATCGCCAAAGGGTAGCGTCCTGTGTCACCCCAAATTGCCGCATTTGATGTTTGTTTATTGACGTTGAGAGTCCACTTGAGAAACGAGATGTGAAGTTTTTCTAGTGGATCTTGCCGGATCTGTTTTAAGTTGGGAAAGTTACCCGATGAGAAGGCACCCATGAAGTATGTCTGAGGGAGCCAAATCTGGCATCCATAAGAGACTACTGGGACAATAAGTGCATCGAAGAGTTTAAAGATTATCTCTTTCCTTATGTGTCGTAAGTCTATCATGCTTTTAAGCGAAAAATAACTCCGAAGTCCTTTCTGCCTAAGTTTGGACTGTGCGACCTTCAGGGATCCTGTCAGAGTGAAAGTCATTCCTAGGTACGTGTACTCACGAACTGAGTCGATCGGTGTTAAACCAAAAGCGAAGGTCTTGCTGTCTTTGAGTATACGACCAGCGCGGTTGAACACCATGATAGCGGTTTTAGACATGTTGACCACTAGGCCCCACTCCTGACAGTAGGCGTACAGAACAGAGAGCATTTTATGTAGGCTCAACTATGAGAACTTTATTGTGCCTTAAGTTAACGAAGGAAAGGTTCTCCTTGGTCTTTCAGAGGCACAGAAAACTCTACTAGTACATGAGGTTTTCAAGGGTCACTTGGCGGAAAAAGTCAACGGAATTATGGCACTCAACAACATAGTTCATGAGTTAGTCCCCGCCAACATGACAAACTTTTTCCAGCCTCTAGATATTACGGTAAATCGTGTTGCCAAGGACATTGTCCGACTTTGTTATAGTTCATATTACTCAGGGGAGGTAATGAAACAGTGCTAGGAAAACTCCAAGTGATTAAGGTTCACCTTAAGTTGTCTAAGATAAAACCACTTCACGCCGAATGGCTTGTAAAAGTTAACACTGAAATGCAGGACCGGGGTAGTTTGATAAAAAAAAGATTTCCATAAAGCTAGAAATCACTGATGCTTTAAGCATGGACTATTTCAAGCACGAAAACCCATTTGATGAAGATGATATGTGATATTAGACACTGATCATGTACACATATTTTAACATTTTTACTGCTTAACGACTGCTATTCTTACTTACTGTATAAAAAATGGATTTTAAAATCATTTGCTGAAATAAAAAACGTCAAAAAATGAAAAAAATTCGGATTTTTGATGGTTTTGAATGCCTTCTAGCGTTCATATTAATGTCCGTTTATAATTATGTCCGATCATGTAATGATTCGGATTTTTGATGGTTTTCAAATTTCAATGCCTTCTAGCGTTCATATTAATGTCCGTTCATAATAATGCCCGTTCATTTAATGTCCGTCCAAATAAGGTCTGATAAGGTACATACATTCTAAATTATACAGAAATAATTCTTTGAATTATAGTATTGATCGGAGATAACCGAAGAGTTCACGTCAGGATGCCTCATTGCCTCAACTATGAGTTCAAGGAGGAAAGTAACAGTTCCTGCTTGAACCTAGCAGGACCGGTGCACTAATCAGTAATCAGCACTATCAGTTAGACTTTTCGTTCCACTAATTTTTCCGGGGAAGGAGTATTGAGAAGCCAGGAGTGTTCCGCAGAAGCAAAATTACGAGACAATTGGATCTCATCCGACCTTTTGATTGTGGAATTCAATTAAAAGCCACCAGTCTGCAGGAGTGCAGGAGTAGGAATATATCAGTATATCTGTATATAAGTATTACTGCAGAGTTCAGTCCTACAGACTGGTAATCTAATTGTCCAAATGTCCAGGTAACACAAATTCTAACTGCTCTCTACTTTATAAAAAACAACGTACTGCAATTTCAACTGCTGATGATTCTTTCAAAGAAATTTCTAATAAAACAGTAAACTCTATGCCAACAATTTAAAATGAAATCAAATAAATCGCGTTACGACATTTGATTTTAATTGTTTGTCCTGAGAAATCGATTGGGTATTTGACCAAAACCCATAATCATGTATATAGAGTGGACCGCTGTCAGGGTCTCTCTTTCCCAAACAAAAGGAAATGATTTCAATTTGATTGACCGTCTGCAAATGCAAAATGATACCAAGAATGAAATCGGTCGGTCGCTTTTCCCATTCATTCACGGTTTACAAATTGTAAAAAAAGTTTCGATTAATTACATCAATCACATGCTGTAAAAATCTTTTTGGGTTGCGTTCGGGTCGATACCTAGTATTTCGGGGTAAGGGTGGTAGTTAGTTGTTCTTCTAGCTTAATCTATTACAATTGCAATTGTAAATGAATGAGAAAGCGAGCGACCGATTTCATTCTCGGTATCATTTTGCATTTGCAGACGGTCATTCAAATTAATACCGCATTTCTTTTTGTTTGGGAGAGAGAGACACTGGCAGCGGTCCACTCTAGACTCTATACTACCCATATTATGGGTTTTGGTCAAATTAGCTTATTACATTAGATAATCGTGTTCACATTTGCATTTTAACCTCTAAAAATTCCTCACTTTGCCTGCATTCACTTATTCATCAATTTTTGGCTTTAGCTTGATCAAACCAAATTTCGATAACGTAGTTAAAAATTTTACCCGGGTAAATTCAGTTTAAACATCTCATAAATACTTTCAATTCATTGTACGGTCAAAAATACGCCAAGTGAAGTGAGCATGGCCGGTCCCTGACTCCCTTCACCCTTGCGTAGCAGAAAATACGCACAAATATTGAGGAATAATACTACAGTTGAGGAGTCGTTTGTTGCAAAATACGACGTTATAAAATTGAACATGAAAAAATGTGAACAAATTGATGAGGCGACTCTTGATTCAATGATAAGTATAAATATTACCGAAGATATTTTAAATTCGCACGTGCCCGCCAATGTTCACGATGACAAACTTGATCCGCTTGGTCTCGCAAGCCATCCACCAAATAATTTGAAACGTTAGAAATTGACAATTTTAAATTCACTTACGAGAAGCCACTAATTACAGAACAAGAATACAACAGTATGGTCAGCTCTATCAATGAAAATCAACATATTTTGTATGATTCAGACTCATGCTCAGAACGCAAACGATGGTAAGAAAGTAAACCAACTTATACATTTCATATAGTTTAAACGTGATGGTTAGCGCTTACCGGCTAACTTGAACTAGCGCTCACTAGCGTTTCCTATCTATAGCTAGCGCTATCTAGCGCTAAAAATAGTTTGTTACCTTCATCATCGCTTGAGATAGGCATCCAGGAGATTTCACCCAAGGGACTGTCCGTGAGGTTGACTCCTCTTCGCAGAGTGATCTTTTCGGATATGATATGGTCTCGTATGTGATACCTCCACAGTCTAGTGGAAGAAAGTGGTATTTACTATTTAGGGTGAATTGATATATTTTACCAGAGATTCTGTATATTTTTTGTGAATTAAATTTCGCAAGATAACCAATTAATTTTCTAATTTATCATCAAATTAACTGCAAGTTTGAACTGACCGGATCGTTTGAGACATTCGCTCTGAGCCTTCAGAGTTCAGAAGACTGTCGTATTTGGCGGTTCCTGCGCTGTAGCCGCTCAAATATTTACCAGCGCTCTTGCTCCATATTCCTGGAGGTAAATATTTCCATTACCTGGAACACCGATTCCTAGGATTATTAGTATTTTTAATGTCCAATTTCGATTTCTATCATAGTTTAGCTCTATCTAGTCCCCTGCTACACGGCATGTAAACCTAGGGATTGGCTGGTTAGAGGCGGTCCGTGTAGGCCTTACACTGTGCTTTCAGCAATACTCATACTCATAGGACTTGATTAAATAAACATTTTTACTGCTTAACGACTGCTTTTCTTGCTCACTGTAAAAAAATGCACAAATGTCGAATCGTTAATCTTAATATATGTAAATTTGACCAAAGCAAAACCCATAATCATGGGTAGAGTGGGGCGCTGCTGCCAATGCCTCTCTTTCCCAAACAAAAGGGAATGATATTAATTTGAATAACCGTCCGCAAATGCAAAATGATACCGAGAATGAAACCGGTCACTCGTTAACCGAATCACTTGCCTACTTTCTTATATGGCCATTTCATGTGATAAAAATAATTTATCGCTGATAATTCGTCAGGTAAGCACCATGGTTTAGAAAAATCCCGACATTCGCGAGTGAACAGAGTAGTAGTCTGATTCAGATTAAACACGCTAAAAAAGAAACAGTTGTATAAGGTCAAACAATTTATTAAAGTCATCAGTCATTAATTTTAGAAATAGCCCAAATACTTCAGTAGCAGGGATGAGGGAAGAGTTGAGTGTGCACTTCAATTTCTAAAGTTTTTTTTCCTGCTGAATCGGGTTTAATATGTCATTGATATTGATAACTCAAATCACCGAACGGCGCATGTTGTGTCGCTAGTCCCAACTGGGGCCACGCCCAAATTTCATATTAGGCACGTACATGGGAAATTTGTATTTCAGCTTCTGTTAAGGTCTTAGACTTAGAGACTTAAACTTGGGCTTAAAATGACCGCAATACACATGTTTATATTAGCACTGTGAAGGTCATGAAGGCCCAAAATTTTCATCTAACAATTTGATCGGCTCATGTCCCATGATGATTTATGATTTGACACAAAATATGACATAACTCATGACATGATCCTAAATTTTTCCATTAGATGCTCTAGCTCTTTGACTTTAGTCTTTACTTCAAAATATTGATCATGCCCAAAATTGTGGGTCTGTGAATTCAGGTCAGCGCGTAATATGTGTATTGCTGTAATTGCACACGCAATTTAGAATCGTGATTTAAGTTCGTTTATTTCATGTGAAATTTTTATAAATCGGTAAAATGGAGTACGCTTAATTAAATTTGATAAAAGTCCTTTCTTTTAATTTTACACCGTGCAATAGTGCAGCACAAATTAGTTCATGAACAATTTTATATAATAATTTGCTCCTAGTCCTTATCTTAACCAATTTTCCGAGTTTAAATTCAATTTTCATTTACTGTTAAAAATTTACTGGGCGGCGCTCAGCCTGTCATTCCGCCGAATCTCTAGTCAATGTTAATGAACAGGATGGCCTGGGGTCCCCAGGTAACATTCTACAATCTAGATCTATGAAACGGAGTACGAGTTACCTGGGACACCACGCGACGATAGCCTATTATTTGTCTACTTAGTAATACTAATAGTATAACATTGTGCTAACTAACATAGGTACCTTATAGCTCAGATCACCTTACGTGATGATCCATGAAAGAAGACGTTTCCTTGAATTGTGTATGCGATTTTGTATGCATTTTTCCCGCCACACGTACGTTACAATATTTATATTTGTAGAATTTACAAAAATAAGCTTTCAGAAGTCTCACTAAACTGCTCGTATTTATGGAGACTATGATACAGAGTTGAAAAATACGTGAGATAATTTTTTAAATACGCCGTATTTTGCGTATTTTTGCTTAGAAATAAAATACGTCAAAAATACGTTAAAATACGTTTTTCTTGAAATTTCATTCAAAGATTAAAGTTATGTCATTCGTTTGCATTTTTTTCAGACACATTTCTATTTAACTTCAACGCTTTAATGCTTTGGTATAGCACGTGCCCAGTACTCTGAAGTCATATGCGAGGTGAAAAACGACAGAGCTACGCGAGTTTTGATAAAATCGTAAATTTATATAAAGCAATAGTACTTATTACTTTATTGGAGCTATCAGTATCAATGGTACAATAACACTTATTACGTATTTTATTCAACGAAAATAAAATACGCCGTATTTAACGTATTTTTGATATTTTATAAAATTCGTAAAATACGTATTTTTCAACTCTGCTATGATATAAATAACATCTTACAGTGGTCACGATCTTTCTATTAGTGATAATGACCACAGCCCCCTACGAAGAAGAAGATATGAATAACTAAATAGCACCTGAAACCCAACTTGGAACAACATCCAAGGACCAAGGGTCGCACCCACCCAAGAAAATTCAAATTTATCAAATTTATCAATTATACAATTGCAATTTACTCTCAGTCTCACATAAGAAAAAAAGGCAAATCTAAGTGAAAACAGGGCAAATGAAAAATGCCCGGCAAATTTCAGGATTTGGCCGCCAAATTTTTTTAAAGGCCTAACTCAAAATTCCATATTAAAACTTAAGGTCGAAATGCGATTCTACGTTGATTCTGAAAATTTCATGTAAAAATATTGAAACCCTATTGAGTTCTATTGTTTTGAACGAAATCAGTTTCGCAAATATCGCGAACTGAGATATGGGTGATTTTGTTCATTTTTTGCGATTAATTGAACACAGAATCCACAGTTAGGTAGATACTGAGCTGATAATCATAGAGAATGTGTAGTATAGGCTTACCTTCCATATAAAGTTGGTTTCATTCAAAAATATTGATACCTGACCAATTTATGGGCCAAAATCGACAAAATTTGGTGCGTATACCCAAATATGGGCATATGGTTTTTGGCTAATAACTCAGTCATTTTTTGTCCAATCCTGATGAAAATTCATATACGAGTTCAAGGGACCACTAGCTACAAGTAAATCACCTAAAATCTGGGTTTTGGGCATGTTGAGGGTATTTGGCTAAATTGGGCCTAATTTGGACCAAATATGGGCGTGGCTGCCCCGCGGGCACCGTTTGGCGGTTGGGGTCCGGAACCCCCTCAAAAGTTCGGTCACCGGTCCTAGTTTGTTGGTCAACTGCTATCTCGAAACCAAGTTTCACAAAAAAATCAGGGTGAACCCCCCCCCCCCCCCCCCCCCCTTAAGTAAAAAGGCACAGTAACTCCACATCCTAATATAACTCCATATCCATATAATATAACTATACATATGCGCATAATTAAAATAAACCCGGTCATAACAGCCAGCGCAATATATCGAAATCATATAGTTGCGATATTACTCGTCAGCCAGCGCTGGCCAGTGGCCACGTGGCAGTGCAATATAGTTGCGATATTACTTGTCAGCTAGCGCTGGCAAGCGCGCCAGTGCGGCGCAATATATCAATATCAAATATTTGCTATATTAATCGTCAGCTAGCGCTGGCCAGCGTATAATGTATTTGCGATATTACTTGTCAGCTAAACAGGTGATACTCGTAAAATATTTGTTTCATGTATTTGCGCTGCAGAGCATCAGCAAAGTTATATGTCATATATTCGTTAACTAGCTCAAAGTCGTTAGTCTAGTTAGATTAGCTATGCATATAGCTATAATTATAAATACTGAGCAAAGCTTGCGTCTAGATCAGCCCTTCCAGACGATCTCGAAGGTTTCTCCCAGCTCGCCAAACCTTTGTATCACGTCGTGACCCCAGGCCCAATCGTCGTTTCACTATCCCCTAGCTGTAGAGTTTCTACGATAAAGGGCCGCGCACTCGTGCACGGCGGGTCATACAACGTATAACATTAACTTGTCATACGTTGTAGCGTCGAAGCGGCAGTGGGGGTCACCGCGTGATACAAACATTAACAACCAGATAAGACCTCGCCAGAACGGAACTCGATGTTTCACTTCGAATCTGTACTCATATACATAATATCATTAGTTAACTTGTGTTAATACTTTACCATACTAGACTACACGTAATAAAAAATAAACCCTGTTTACAATGAAATAACATCACGTGATCGAATCAAGTGTTTTAATAACGAAGCTAGTGGCTAATATTGAATATAAAGGGTACCGGTAAGGACTGAGGAGCACACTGCTTTTCATGTGTTCACATACTGCTTTTCACAAATTGTACAACTAGTATTAACTATCAGTAGTCAATGACTAGACAGGGTTATTGAAAATTACAAAGAATAAAATTGCGTCTGGACTTGGGACCAGCTCATAGTATGTACAATTCTAGAAATTATCTTTTGTGGGGACCGAGGGCTTGCATCGCGTACGAGTATACTAAAGCAGGCACTCCTGAATATGCATTCTAGTCGGTTCTTTTGCGATAGTGAAAACACGACAACTACCCCTGGATGACGACAACTAGCGCTAGTTGTCGCTATCCAGCGCTAGTTGTCGCCACCCAGCGCTGGTTGAACCCGATAGTTTGCGATGGCCAGCGCCTCAAACTTTCGCAAACAGTTCGATAACTAGCCCAAGCTAGCGCTGGCTAGCGCTGACTAGCGCTGGCCAGCGCCAGCGTTAAGCGCAAAATGTTGGCGATATTACTCGTCAGTGTTACTGTTAATGTTATGTCCTGCCTAATTTAGTCAGCATAGGTATTAAATCTAGTCCTAAAACCCAATATTCTAAAAACTCAGTAATTTCTCCAGGTATTCCATTTTCTATTTCTTGGTTGATTTTATCTTCATATCGACAGATGTTATCTTCATTATCGTTATTAAAGTATATGTATTTGAATCTGACTCTTACTATACCGTATCAAAGCCATCAGACGTCGCAAGACCGCCTTGTGGCTGCACCCATACCTCTAACAGATACCGATAACATGCGACCCTATAACCTTTTTACCTTTGAGACCTGATACGCTGCCACCTAGCTGAGATAACACTAAATGGGCAGTTCCTAAGAACAGAGATCACAGACTGGAGGACGCCAACATTCAACAGCTGCACACTGTAAGAAGGCCTGTCATAGCACTACAGGTGGATTTCCGTAGCTCTCTGGACATGCTCCCAGCCTCACACTTCCTTAGACCAGAGCTACCCCTACCTTTACCAACACTTAGATGGTTAGTCCCCATGTTATTCCCCTTGTCATTAAATCCAACCGGCCATTACTGATATAAAATATTGTATTCCATCAATTATCAACCTTAGCACCCCCAGTAACACTAACTTTTAATCATCCCTAGATCACTACCCTCGGCGATTCCTTTCCCCTAAAGCTCCTACCACATACCAATGCACTCAGATATTTCTTAAAAGGTACGTCTGAGAGCTCGGGAGACGATATATCCATCCATATATCCATCCATCACAATGCTGGCAAGCATTACCGTCGCCCTTATATTCACAATACTATTTACCCCCTATACTATTATATCCCCTTTATTGTTTTCCAGGCATTAAGACTTTTTCGAAAGTAGTTCAGCAGGTACATTTAAGTTCAAAACATTCTGATTCAATGTTAAAGATGACAGGAATAAGAAATAGTTATATGGAGGTTTTTAAGAAATTTGCGCAAAATACGCGCCAGCATGTTATACGAAATTAGGTAAAAAACCCAAAATCGCCATATTCAGGTGCCTTAAAAACCATGTTAAAATTGAGTTAGAGATCTGAAACTTTGCAGGGCGTCTAGACCTTGTCCAAGTCGACAGTAAAAAAAATTTCATGTTTCAGGAGTATCGGGAAGTGGGTTTTCTGGAACCCCTGTTTTACAACAGATTGTCGTGAAGATATATATATCAACTTAATAACACCAGAATGTGTGTGTGTCTGTGTGTGTGTCTGTGTGTGTGTCTGTGTGTAATTTCCGAACGGTTATACAAAAAAAACGGTAATAGTTACGGGACTGGTTTTTTCGGTATAGTGCCGACAAAACTCTGACGAAGCCAATAAGCAAATTTTATAAAAATCGGCCGGTGGTAAGTGGTTTAATTGATGGTTTTGTACCACAAAATATGTTACATAAAATGGCTTGAGAAGAACGGCAAGAGTTACGGGGCTAGCTCTCTCTCTCTCTCTGCATATGTAGCGTATATATTACATGGCGTATATATTACATGGTCATATAATACTATAAACTTATTAGGGGAGGGAGTGCTCAAACGGTCTGTTTGGACTGTAGAGAGAGTTCATACTTTCATACGACAATGTAATGCATGTTCACAAATATGATAGGCTGGTGTGGTGCATGGTGTTAAGGGTTAATTTCTATTGATTATTGATTAAGAATTACTATCTTTTAAGCATACTATTGGATACGTGAGGGCACTCCGAATAGAATTGCTCGCCTAATCCGGGTTTTGACTCAGCGGGTAATTACTCCTACCCTTTTTAACTGCGGCAGTGAAATCCCGGCCGTAGGCCGGGTTACACTAGTATATAATAATATGTATAGACGCTTTTTGCAGTCAATTGTAGCCTACATTTAAGTGTCCGTAGATTCAAAAGTATAAAAGATACAGTCATTTTGAACCACAGGTTTTAAAGATAATCGTTTCTACTTTAGTTTACTTTATATTGAAAAATAATTTATCATCATCATCATCACTTGATGACGTCATCAATTTAAGTGTTTTTTAAACTTGATTTTTGACAAAACAACAACTTTTCAAATCGATTTTACACCACATTCGATCACATTTACTTTTCAATTCGTTAGCAATTTCACTCGCTAATGGATTGCTGATAAGATAGTACGTGTTGTACTGTGTTGACGTCATTCTTGTACCGACTCAACAGACCGGACCACCACCACCACCATCACCTGACAGACATGATCAGTCCAGCGTCTTCTCAACACTCCACCGGGCCGCCAGGTAGCGGCACGCCCACCGCTACCTACAGTCTTAAAGAGGGCTACCTGGCAAATCTACAAAGTGCAGGTACAGTCTTGAAAATTGATTGTTCGACACAGACAAACATCAGATGCTATAGCCCACAACTCTGCATTGATTTAGTCGACAAATTGTCGGACCAACAAATTTTTGATGAGCTCACGAGAATTTACGACGACAAGAGCTACGTCGAATTACGTGACACTCCTAGGAAAAAGGAGTTCTCCCTCAAACAACACTTTACTCGTGTTCTAATGACTGACGGCGACGCACTGACACACAGACTGAACGATCTAACCTCCCATTTTTCGAGGCACGTCTGTGAAGCGAACTCCCAGTTGGAGGAGCTGAAGAAGAACATCGACTCCGCCCAGACACTGGTAGCAGACCTCCAAACACCAGCTACGTGTGCTCCGCCTGCAGTTCCAGAGAACGCTGACATCTGCTTCTCTCCACCTCCAGCTCCAGCACCGTCAGATGCTCCAGTTAGTCAGCACTCACCAGGTAATCTGGAACCTTACGAACTTTACGAAGGTAATCCGTTCGCAGATTTTGATGCAGGAGTCTTGGACTCAGGGACAGAATATGACCGTGATTTTGGGAGCAGGAAAACGGCTTATTACGGATCATTGCCTTATAAGTACGGGGGGAGCCACCACAAGGCTAGGGATTTTGACTCAAACCCATATCTGAAACTTATTATTGATAAACTCGTATCTTTGTCCCCCGATGTCCATGAATCCTCAAATAGTTTCTTGGTGACTAAATACGACTCACACACAGCTCACATTCCTCCCCACAGCGACAACGAGCCGTCGCTTGACCCCGATAGTTCCATCCTGACCATCACTCTCGGAGCTGCACGCCCAGTTGTTTTCAGGAGGAAGCTGCCAGGAAAGTACGAGCGATTTTCCATTACCCCCGAGCACGGGTCTTTGTACTCCATGACTCGGTCTAGCCAGAACCTCTTCGATCACAGTGTACCGCGGGTCCATCAAGAGCAGTGCACAGGCACCCGGATCAGCATTACTTGCAGAACTTTGATCAGTCCATCATCCCGTCCTAAGCAGAGCCCTGTCTCTCATCCCTCCACCACCAGCCAGCCAGGGCCTAAACGCGTACTGATCCTCTCTGATTCCAAAAACGCTTCTTTTGATTGCAGTGAACTGCAAGAGCCTGCCGTAGCTTTCAGAAATGATCTCTTTCTGCTGCGCGATCTCGACCAACACGATGAGTCCATTCGGCAGGCTGACGTAGTCCTAATCTCAGCAGGGATAAACGACCTGAGGAAAAACGGTGCAGATCCCCAGACTCTCCACAACCACGTTAAACTTTTCATTGACAAGTACAGACACTTGAACGTTCAGTTTTTATTTGACTCCATCAGCCCATTGTCCATAAATGCAGATCGTTTCAACAAAATGAACCGGACAATAGATCTGACGAACGAACTGATGCTCCAACTCTCCTTACGCAGTAGAAATTTCAAACTCTTTGATAATGTTCTATTCGGCCTACCGCACCTGGCACGCGACGGCATTCACTTCAACAAGCTAGGTAAATCAGTGCTCACCAGATGCTGGGTTCACTGTATCCTCTTGACTCTGGGGCTGCGTAAAGGGCCGCTACCCTTACGCGTCCTTTATGCTAACATAGTAGAACGATTTTCTCGGTCCACTTATAGGTGAACTAGTTTTGTGTTTAAGCCATGAAGTTGAGCTGACTGATAAAGTTAAGTTTAAGTTATGTTAAAAGAAGTCTATTAAATTACCCAAAATGTCAACAAATCTGCTGTGATTAAACGTATCGACAAATACCTGCATCAGAGGGTGCAGCCTATCGTACAATGAAAAGAGGATTACAAATAAATAATCGCACTATAATTTCAAACTGGCTAGTGGCTATCATCAATTATTTGCTATATTTTCATGTCTTAGCGATCCCATGACTTTATTTTTTCAAAATCAGCTGCTCACAGTTCAGCATCGAGGCTAGAAATGATCTGATTGGCTCTTTCAAACACTATCTAATCTCATCCTGTAATCTCATATTTACAATTTATTCTAGTCTAATATTCAAATCGGCCTATTAACCTTTACATTAACTCAGTCAACTATTTCTGAAATCAACCATCACTATCTCACTAAATCAAGGCTGATAATAACAATACAATCACACTTAAACGGTCACGATCTTTCATATCAATAACCCAAAATATTCATTACTATAATTATTATGTCAGTATGACAGACATTTATAACATAATAGAACATACGACGTACAATCTTACGATGACATACGTGACACAATTTTTTTCAGGAATGAGGTCACACAGATACAGCACTACAATTTGTATACACTCTCACACAGATCTTGTATTTTTTTTAATTTCATTTTAAACAGGCAGGTATAATAAACAGGCAGGCAGGTTTTGATTTGTACTCTGTACAGGTAAATCTGTACAGGTTACTCTTAGTTTAGTCAGAAAGTCACGAGCTGATTCACACTCAGGGCTGAATAGTCCTTGCTGAACAGTTCTGACAGGTTACGTTTTCCTAGTTCTATAGAAACTATATTACAAGTTTTATATAAATATTATCAGTATAACTAATCAAGTAGATCCACCGACCAATTCTAAACAATGTGGCACTTGTAAAACACGTTTAACAAAGAATCATCCATTACTCTTTTGTGCAACATGTAAAGCAACTAAACATCATAAATGCGAATCGTTATCTAATGACCAGGTAGGATTCGCTGAAAGCGAATCCTACCTGGTCATGCAAGAGCTGTAAAAACAGTAATACTAGTAACGATCTACACTCGAATATTGATGAAACTGTAAACGATAGTGGCTCTCAGCAGGCGAAAGTTAAATTTAAGGCACAGTGTTACGCTTGTTTAGGATGGTCTTATTCTATAAATAATGTGAGAGAATGTGATTGGTGCGACAGGAAAGTTCACGTGAAATGCTACAGAGGTGTGTTAGGATGTGTGAAGTGTTGCGAGGAGAATATTGCAGGTTTCAATATAAACTGCATCGATTTGAACGAGAACTACTGCACAGAGTCGGACAAAATCTCATTTAATCCGTACCACAGAGATTGTTTAATAAATGATATAGGAGATAAGCTAGATGATCACGAGGGTTGCTCTGATTATTGGAACGAGCTATCTCAATTCTTACAACGCTGTGAATATAAGCAGCCGACGCACGTAAAATCTGCGAATCGCAACGAGCTCAAGATTTTTTCCCTAAATGTGAGATCACTACATAATAACATCAGCTACTTCCGGGAAGAGATCGACACATATAGCAATTTCGATATCTTAAGTTTTAATGAAACCAACTGTACTCTGAATAAATTACCGAACGGGATTACTGACCTTATTTTGGAAAATTTCTACGAGCCTATCCAGCAAGACCCTGTAAGGAAAACAGGCAGGGGAGGGGGTTTAACGATATATATTAACAAACGGGTCTGTAATCCGGAACAAATTGAATCTTTTAGGCCACATTTTGAGGGGGATGGTGACTTGAACGGTGAGTTCCAATTTGTAAAGATTCACAACTGCAAAGGCTTCAACAAAACTAAACTGTTAGTTAATGTTTATCGCTCTCCTTCCAGGAGTATTGACAAATTTACCGAAATTCTAGATAACCTACTTCGAAGTCTTGATAGGCACTCTCGCAAACACATCGTTTTTACCGGTGACTATAATGTTGATTTAGTAAAACACGAAAAAGATGTAGCAGGGAAAAATCTTATCGCAGTTTATGAAAAATATGGATTTGTACAACTGGTGTCAAGGCCCACTCGTGTAACTGATCATAGCGCAACCTTAATTGACCACGTCTATACCAACGACCTATTAAATACCTTGAGTTGTCATGTACTGACGGTCAATGTGTCGGACCACTTAGCAACACTGACGACACTCTCACTGGGCAGGAGTGCAGGGAGGCGCGTTATATCGAGTGAGGGTCGTGAGAAGGTGCCGAACTTCCGCAGGTTCAATGCGGCTGCACATGCTGATTTCAAAAGAATTATTGAGAGCGAAACGTGGAGTGAGGTGCACAGAGAAACTAATGCGAATGACCAGTATGACAAATTCAGTGAAATCTATTCCAAACATTACGATCAAGCATATCCTGAAAAGAAACCTGGACCTAGACGTAAAAATGAACGGCACGACTCAAAACCCTGGATCTTACCGTGGCTAGAAGATGCATGTGCCCGTAGACAACGTCTCTACCACGATAAGATAAAAGTTCCCAGCGTGACAAATATTGCTGCGTACAAAAAAAATTAATAAATTTTGTAACAAACATATAAATTTGGCCAAAACCAAGTACTACAAAAACTTTTTTGAGGAGTACCGCGACAACTCCAAAAAGCAGTGGCAACTTATTAATAGTCTCCTGGGTAGAAATGTCAGGCACTCTGGGCCTATTAAAATAAAGGATGAATGTGGAAACATACTCAGCAGCCATTCCGATGTATCGGCTAAATTTAATGAGTATTTTTCCAACATTGCAAGCAACATAAAGTCCCAGATAAGTGCTAGGCAAACTTTCGATCCAGGAGGTTTTGAAGAATTCTTACAGGACGGACGTAGGACGGATATAGGTACTAGCAGTATTGAGTTAAGACCTGTTACGCCCTCTGAAATCAGTAAAGTAGTAAAAAAATTCAAGAACAAAGCGACACTTGACACAAAAATTGAACCAATGAAGCTTGCAAGCTTAGATACGAAATTCACAAAAACGTTGGCCGTAATCATAAATTCTTCCTTTACTGAGGGAATATTTCCAAATGCTCTAAAATCGGCACGAGTTGTTCCGATACACAAAGGTGGCTCTAAAACAGAAGTTACTAATTACAGACCAATCTCTTTGCTAAGCTCTTTCTCGAAAATATACGAAAAACTCATGCATAGTCGAGTTCTTGAATTTTTAGACTTCAATGGATCACTTTTTGAAAGCCAGTACGGTTTTAGGCCTGGCATGTCATGTGAACACGCTTTACTTAATGCTCAAAATAGTATTCTACACTCTCTCAACAGTAAGCAAATTGCTGTGCTGCTTCTTCTTGACTACTCTAAAGCTTTTGACGTTATTGAACATCCTATACTACTAAAAAAACTGGAACATTACGGCATTATAGGTTCAGCACTTAAATGGTTCGAGTCCTATCTGAGCGGCCGTCACCAATTCGTGACTGTCGGTGGAGAAGACTCGAGGCCCAAAGAAATCCAGTTTGGAGTACCCCAGGGGTCGATTTTGGGACCATTACTCTTTGTGATCTATATCAACGACCTTCCAAACATCACAAATTTAGCTAAGTTTATACTGTACGCAGACGATGCGAATATCATAGTTACTGGTTACACCGAGCAAGAGGTTCAGTTCAAACTAAATCAAATAACCTCGCTCCTGATCAAATGGGTTGATAGCAACGGACTTGCTCTCAATCTCAAAAAAACTCACTTTATGGTATTTAGCAATCATAGAACGACAACCCTTTCTAACATTAATGTTTCCATAGCTGGAGTAGTGATAGATCAAGTGACTGAGGCACGTTTCCTCGGAGTAATAATCGATGATAAATTAACGTGGAGCAAACACATACATGCCGTTAGGGCCAGGATGAATAGATACATGGGTATCATGTACAAAATTAAACGGCACTTACCGTTAAAAGTCAGGCTTCAAATTTATCACAGCTTTGTTCAATCCCACCTCAATTTCTGCTCCCTCGTCTGGGGTTTCGCAGCCAAATCACACATTGAGTCACTATTCACAAAACAGAAACAAGGTGTGAGAATGGTTATGCCAGGTTACGTCAACTATTTCTACAAGGACGGCCAATTGCCTGCACACACGAGGGATAGCTTTAAAGAGTATGGAATTCTCACTATTCATGGAATAATCGTGAAGAACGCACTTATATTAATGCACAGGATGAAATACTTCCCTGAAACAGTGCCAAAATCAATCAAAGGCCTTTTTCCAAGTAATATCCCGACAGTTAACTCCAGCCATGAGACTAGCTCTGACTGGCTTCTTACATACGGTAGTAACACTTTTAGACAATCAGTATTTTTTAAAGGTCCACTGCTTGCCATCACTGAAACAAACTTAAATATAACTTGTCTTCCCAGCTTATTTTCAATAAACATTTACAAGTCTAATGCAAAAAGTGTGCTATTGGAACACCAATCAAGAGGCAACAACGAGGAAAGCTGGCAAACCTTTTTACTGAATAATATTCCAGGTTTAAGGAAATCTCAACGGTCACAAAATCACAAAATCACACACCCCACAACATAACTTAGTATTAGTAAACTATGTAAACAACATGAGGCACTCACTCAATAAACTTCTTAGTTACAAAAGCACTTCAAAACTAATAATTACCGACCACTTTTGAAATCGGAAAATTTTCACTGCCAGACCTGCTACTATTTTACTGATAGTACTCCTGGCCATTGCTCAATTAAAGCCTTATCAGCACAACACGCACAATCACATATCATCAACGTAGCTGATCTCAACGCATCATAATAACAACCACGCGCGCACACACACCCACTTACCACTACACAGTACCACACAGAGCCCAGCAATCAATTCAAATATCGCCTAGCTGATTTTGATAGAATAACATCGTGATCCAGCGTGATGAATTGTTTTAATCTTAATTGAAGTTAAACGGCTGCACCCCTGACTTTTTAACTAAAAGATAAGAGACGTATATATTCGGACATTTGTAATCTGATAAAATTTAAAGTTTTGGTGCGTGAATTAAAGCTTGGTGTGAGAATTAGTGTGGAAATAAAGAGATTCATTTTATTACATCATATATCTTAATTAAGTGACAGTAAGTATTATTATTTTAACTACAGCTTATATTATTTCAGTTAGTATTGACATGAATGTTACGATTTCAGTTTATTTATTATATATTATATTGTCAATAAACCGGTTTCAAAGCCCTTAAGGGTGGCCCTCGGGTCTTTAAAACAAAATAAAACCATTAAAAAGTAATTTTATTCAAAATCTGAGGAAATTTTCATCTTAGATAATTGTTCAAGCATTCTAAAAATCTACCGGAAAAGTTTCCTACCTTACTCCTTCATAAAGATATTTGCTATTGAAGTTAGTGCTTTTTTGAAGAATAATTTTATAAAAACACAAAAGTTGTGAATTAGTATTCTCTGGTGTTGGGCTATCCCTTGGGTTGTGGAGCTCAATTTTGCTTCTTAAAGGTGTAAATTGTGTTATAGGCTAGTTTTAAAGTTAAAAATCGAAAAGTTGCACACGTGGGGACACGCCCAAATTGATTTAAAATAGCTAAAATCACTAAAAATTTTGATTTTCACGATTTTTATCAACTTTGGAGTCCCGTTATGATCCAAGTTCTTTTTGAAATCTTCTGAAACTTTGCATGCTTATCAAACTATATATTAAATACCACTATGCAAAAATTTACGGTGATTCAATATTGTATGCGCACGCAACGTCCGCTCAAAGTTTGCACGTGCGAAAGGTGAGAATTTTGCTCATTCGTGATTTCGAATATATTCTGCTTTCCACGATATTTAAATGGCATTATATATGAATTTAATGCCAACTTGAATGAGTAAAAAGTGCCATATTCAGTCGGTTATCGACAGATATACCTAACTAAACACAAGGAAACGTTTTCAAAGGCAGAATTTCGAAATCGTCGAAATTACCTCCTTGTTAATGAAGTTTCGACTAGCTGTGTAAATTATCCTGACATTATAATCAAAAAGAGATGATATTTGACCAAAACCCATAATCATGGGTAGAGTGTACCGCTGCCAGTGTCTCTCTTTTCCAAACAAAAGGAAATGATATTAATTTGAGGAACAGTCCGCTAATGCAAATTGATACCGAGAATGAAATCGGTCGCTCGCTTTTTCCATTCGATCACGGCTCACGAATTGTAATAAAGCTTATTGATTTGAAAAAGCGAGCGACCGATTTCATTCTCGGTATCAATTTGCATTAGCGGACTGTTCCTCAAATTAATATCATTTCCTTTTGTTTGGAAAAGAGAGACACTGGCAGCGGTACACTCTACCCATGATTATGGGTTTTGGTCAAATCCATATATATATATATGGATGGATGGATCCGTGCAATTTTACTGACACCACGGCATCAACTTTAACGCGACTTTCCGCAAAAACCGTAAAAGATATACAACTGAAACTTTTTTGACTGGGTCAAATGCTTTAATGGCCTCTAAATCAGCATGAAAAAATAAAAAATTGGCCAAGGAATAAGAGTTTTAGAGCCCAAAATTTTGACTCCCAGTACTTCAATTTGGTTTCATACTATCATCAATTAACTGACTTATTGTTAACGGGTGATACTCGTAAAATATCTGTTCCATATATTGGAACAGGACCGTCGACGAGTCCAACTCGGCGCGCGTCCTGGTAGTGGTAGGTTGTAAACCTACAAACTTATTGGTTCCTGGGCAAACAGTTCATCTAATCTGTCAAATTTGTGTTCAGAAAATTTCATTTTGGAAAATGGGACAGAAATTGGAAAATATGAAATGTTTGCTACAAGTACATGTTGTTTACCTCTCTCATGCGAAGCCGGTTGGAGAGAGTGATCGGAGCTAGTGGCCGGAGCGAGTGATTTATGGCTGGGCGCCTTCGCGCGCGAAAAGGGGTTGCAGCGTGTGTCAATGAATTTTCGTTTTGTTAAGCTTTCTGCTGTGACCTTCCTCCGAATAAATATCTGCGGATGGTGCAGAAATATGCTTGACACACGCCGTAACCCCTTTTGATCGCGCCGGCCAAGAGGTATACAACGTGTAGCAAAAAATATGCTGTAAATATAACGTTGATACAATGATAGTGCGATTATGCACCCAATACAGTTATATGTTGTATCTTCTTTTTATAGTTCACGGGTACTATGGCTAACTTTGAATCCGCCGACGTAGTGGTTCACTGGAAGATGATCCTCGAGGCAGTCTTCATCCTAAAACAAGAGTAAGTCGAAGAATTTGTTTTTATATCATTGCTTTAAAGATAAAGTGTTCTCGTTACTAATGATCAAACTTGAAAAATAATGTAGACATTACTCTTAATACTGATTTATCATACTTTAAAAGCAGATAATTTAATCATGATGAAGTTGACCTGTACCAACAGTCAACACATTCAAGGTGCATCATGTATAGTGAGATTGTGCGTCATCATCCTGAAAATAAGCTTTTAAAATATAACTTTTTGCTAAAAAATGATTAAATGATTGTTGAATTGTTTAGTTTGCTTGCACTTTTCAACTTCTTCAAGGTGGTGGTATTACCGATTATTTTTTGATACCACAAATTTCAAGCCCGTTAAGCTATTCACACGATTGTGACGTACTGACCTAAAGTAGTGAGTACTGTTGCTGTCTGAAATGAGAAAGTATAATAGTTATACAGTTATTCCTGTATCATGTAATTATAATTCTACTAAATTGTTTGCCTATGTTCGAGATATGTTTAGAGAAAAATAAAAGCACAGCACTATATAATTATAAATATATAAGATCTCGATTCAACAAATTATCATTTCCGGGTTCCCTGATTTGTATTGCTTAGCTATTGTGTGCATGGCTATAACATTTTGTTTACTGTAGTAACGTATGGTTCATCAGTATTTTTAACTATCTTTGTTAATTATATTTTTTATTTTTCAAAACTAGAGTGAAATCAATACCACCTTCTCATCATGGCTGGTTAATGTACATTCTACAAAACCCTGTGCGATTATCAATACAACAAATTTCACATAATTTACAGTAGCACTCCTAGTCACGTGACTATTCACCTCCTTATTATATATGAATGGAGCAAGTGTGGAACAGAGCACTCAGTATTACGACTACAATCGTCACAAACTCATGTTCGACTCGGAGGACGAGAGCTCCAGCATGAGAAACTGGGAGGACAAGATTGAATGTGAGGACATCCCCCTGCTGGTGGACATGAGTCACTGGGTGGGGTGTATCACCAGGTTCGTCTGGGATCTATATTTGGGAAACTTATCATCTGGTATTTCTAAAACTTATCTTCTGTTTTGTAGTTTTAAAGATTTTATCAATGATTGTAGTATCAATTTTGAATATATATTGGCCTGATGCGTATCAGGTATTATACAGCAATATCAGCACAATTAGGCTCAAATTGTCCTTGTTGCACTCAAACCCGGGGGCCGGGAGCGCAATTTGAGCACAACCATGAACGTAGTTTCAGCACAATTTCTCATAGCGTAACCCGGTAACCTGAGCTCATTTTAGTGCAATATCGGTCTTGCAATTTGTTTGCAGCTGTTGCAATTTACTTTAAGACTTTAGATTATTAGAGTTTGACGGTTACAGCGTTTACTTTTAGGAGCACTCTACCATACGATATGTTTCTGGACAAGATCTCTGACGGTATCGCACTGTGCAACTTTGGCAACACTATCAATGCTATGACGGGCTTCGGAGCAAGACGACAGATTAGCAACATCATGTACCCAGACTCAGAAGATGAAGGTAAACTTACCATTGGACCCTGAAGACATGGTTTTCTCATTAAACATGCAATATTCTATAAATTCTATACATATTGTTATTATTATGTGCTAAGAGTACATATAATAGTTATGCATATATTAAACTGCAGGAGAGACGCATCACAACGGCCGACACAACATAGCCTCTTTCCTCCAGTGGTGCAAAACGTACGGTCTGGAACGGGACTATTTGTTTTCGGTTAGCGACCTGGCAGATAGACTCAACGGTCGTCGTGTGCTCATTTGCCTTCTCTGGGTATGTTTTAGGGGTAAAAAATCACTTAGTGTGGAAATGAAAATGCTTATTTTAGGGGTCGAGTGCACGACGAGATGTGACCACGTTTACCAATCACACCACAGGTGGGTAGACTAGCTCACAAGCGGGGAGTTCCAGCCCCACAAGTCGTAAAGATCGAGGAGAAGTACGGCATGAGATACTACACATTCATGGCCAGACTCATAGCTGAACAACCCCTCCCTGCACAAGTTTTATTTAAGGAGGAAGAAGAGGTTTCGAAGGAGAAGGTATGTGTTTCTAATGTGTATCGCCAACAAAATAAGAAATCAAGTTTTAACCACTGCCATTCTCTGCACTATTTTTACTAAACTTCTCAATTATCAGACACTTATCCACACTTACCCACTTTATGGTCCATACTCACCCACATATTTCAGAGAGGAAGCAGAATGTCCGTTACATCGTTCTTTGGACGCAGATCAAGTAGAACAAGCATGAATAGCAACGCCAGCGCTGCTAGCAGCAACCTTAACTCAATCACTGAGGACAGGAAGAAGTCTATCATCAACGGTACAAACAAGAAGGTAGGCAGTCATAAACCCTTTAAGCTATGGAAACAGCGGTCGTTTTCCGATTTGTTCCTCCTAAATCAATTGGGGCGTACAGAGTTTCTCAATTCTCATAACTGTTCATTGAAAACCTGTTATATTTCTTTATCCTTTGAATCTTTCTTAAATTATAAATCAGAGAATGGATGTAAAAACGTAACCCATTAAAAACCAACTTTATCACTCTAGCAGGAGAAAAAGAAGAAGAAGAAAGAGTCGAGTGTTGCCGTGCCTGACGAAACGGAACTAATAACCCCTGACAGTGATATTCAACAGATATACATGCAGATCATGACACTCGTTTACCACAAGGTCCGCATTCTACATGATGCTCTTATTTCATCAATTCATCCTCTGACTTCAACATCTCTTGCTTTTGGGTTTAACGATCATTGGGATTAAGGTATATTTTGTGATATCAAAACCATCATGATGAATTTTTTTGATTTCACCTACAATGCAATTTTTACAGGGATTCCAGCGAGCAAAGCCGAAGGGTTTCGTGAACGCTGCTCTGGAAGAATGGCAGTCTGACCTACATGCGGTCCTTCCAACATCCCTTCCCACTGAAGAGTTTGGAACTATCAAGAGCAGGGCTTACTCAATGAACTCTCTTAATAGGTAGAATAACTTTACTCATCTTGTCTTTCTTAAACTCCATAAACCACGATAAGCTCATCCTTGCGTTGGATTTTAAACCGATTTCAGTGTTTATTTCGCTTTATTAACCGTAATAATGAAGTATTCTCCTCATCCTGTAGAACCTCTCCGGGACCTATCAACCTGACCCCAGAATTCTACCAAAACACATTTGGTATGGACGCTTCAGCAGACCCACTAAGATCACCTGCACACCGCCAAGTATTCCAGGTGAAAATTATCTAGTTAGTTAAATGTAGTTACTGCCACTGGCCACAGTATGTTGCTGCAGATCTTCAAACTGGATTATATGTGTACATTAATGTACACATTTCATCACCATCTTGCTTCCACCATGCCCCTTGTCTTGAGAACAACCTTCTAGAACGTAGAAGTAACATTCCACACTTGGTAACTGTACTCCTACAGATCGATTGTTACTGTTTCACTTCTCAGTCCGTCCCAGAGCATGATAGTAGCAGTGATGGAGCATTCGCTGACGATGATGTCAAGCTTGGTACTGGAAGAATAGGCAGAGGGGGATCACCTCATGGTTCGAGGGGATCACCTAGCAAACCACCCAGGTCTCCAGACAAACAACTTTCCAGACGAGGAACGCCTGATGCTGTAGCGATGAGTTCCCCTGGCCATTACGATGATGTGGAGGCGGATGAGGAGGTTGCGAAGATTACCGGGCTTCCTGTTAGGTGAGTTGTTTATTGTTTGAAATGTTGCACGGAGATGATCACCATTTATAAAATTACAGTAATGTAAAATGATTCGATGCATTATTTTTTTCTTCAGCAGTGCAGCTTCATTATTGATTAATTATGTACGATATTTTCGTGTCGTCTTACAGGTGATAATTCAGTACGTTGTTTTAATTTTCCAACTTCGTATGCTTTTAATAAAGTTGTAAGGCTATTCATGAGCTGTAATCGTAAATCTGTGAAGCAACATGTCAAGAAATATTTCTTAACAAAGCTTTTTATAAAGTACATAATATGCTTGTATGATAATTATTCAATTCAATTTTACAGATTGAACGAGGACGAAGAGGAAAGTAGAAGTCAAAGCATCAGCCTCAACCCGAAGATAGATTTTGATGATGTTACGGATTCAGACATAACGTTAGTAAACTATAATTATCGATAAACTCAGAATAATTTGGGGGATACAATACATCTTTAGGGATACAATATTATCTTTAAACCATATGTAACCTTACTTAACTACTTACCACATTATTTACATGAAACTGTAACCAATTGATTATTATTATTCGCATAACAATTACCATAAACATGAGCTACATTATTGCAAGTAATTGTTAATCCCTCCCATCCAGTGGGATAAGACGAAAAGACAGGACGAAGAAATCAGGTCATATCAAGACACCCGACCCTCACGACATAGCAAAGCAAGAACAGGCCATCAAGAACAGCGACAAAGTAGACGCCCTTCCGGTTAGAAGCGGCTCATTAAACAGAACCACCAGCCGGCAGCGGTCATACAGCAGACAAGCTTCACACTCAGCTGGCGGCTTGTCTCTCGGCCAGATCCTCCTCATCATAGTCTGTCCGTGCAGACTCTGCTTCGGAAGAAGATAACAACTGAAGAGCTGTCTCTGACTGAGGTTTTCGAGATTATTACAAGTTTAAAGAGTGTATGTAGTGGAGAGGGTGCCACAACCAGCAAACAACTTACCAGACAGTAATGTAACTGACCACACTGACCATACTGACCACTGTTGTGAGTAGTATATACAGCTCTGTTTCTTGAGCATGCGTGACGACCAATCTGACGAAAGCTTTTTAAGAGTTACATTTTCCGATTCTGATCAACATCTGATGAAGATTTACAGGTTTACAGGTCGAAATTCTGATGTACCATGACGATGTCTATTCACGTTGATGCATAATACATATAGCCATCACTATTTCGTAATTTCGTCTCTATGGCGAGGGCTGTGTTCGAATGGCAAACGCCGATTTTGTCGACTCTTCGAACTGAGACCTGCGGTCACTTTAAAACCTCGCGGTCAATTTCACATGTGATATTTTTCTTTAAATTGGATGTTTGTCAAATGTTTTAACTGGTTTTGTTTAACTTTACAGCATTTGTCCGCCTCCTTTACATTGGGGATGTTATGTGTTGTCCTTATCTTTCAAGGGCACCTGATTAAATAGTCCTGGCTCACTATATGTAAGCCAATCCATGTAGGGTAAAATATTAGGAAAACGTATGTGATATTTTAAAAATTATCAATAGTGAAACGATGCAGTCTCTATACTTCTTGATTTCTTAGTCTTTCAGAGCAACAAACCGACTACCGGATTCGCCATTCTATTCAATAACGTTAACAGCAGCAGGCAGACACATTTAAAAAACGATCATTCCGATAAATCTAGTGCACAAGCATACGCATTAGATCACATGTCTTGCTAAATTAACGGCTAGGTCGTCCGCCATTGGCTAACAGACAAGCGATTCACTACGGACTCATCAAGGACAGATGCTACCAGCACTTAGCACTGTGTCAAATCATCATCTGGCGCTCACGTGACTTCTTCATTTGCATTGCAGTTGTAAAATTCGTTTCCCGCAATATATCGACTTGTGGGCGTTGTTTCGACTACATCTGAGTTCGGTTTTGTTATATGATCCTGTCCGTGGTTAATTGTTTATTTTTTTAACTTTCCGTCGATGTAAATCGCATACAATAAAGATATATGATGGCGGGACGGTTTGCAAATATCGTGAATCGAGTCAGAAACGATAATAATAAAAGTACCAGCAGGTAAGAGTAAGGTTGTTTTCTGGGACTTGTCCCAACTGTACCCTTCTTAAATCTTAACCATTATATTTATAAGCATGCTTCTTTAAAATGAACAGTAAAAATAGAAGAAGGTGTTTTAGCTTCACTGAACCTTTTATTTGTTCATTATATTATTATATTAACGTTAATAATAATAACAGTAATGTGGACTCCTGTTCCTAAATTAGCTAGTAAACACGCATATTTCTCGGGAGACCCGTTTGTTTGTAATCTACAATAAAATGTTCTGGTGGTCAGAACATTGACGAAATTACTGCTTGCAGTCTAGAAAAACATCACATGATGACTGACTGCTGTGTATGACAAGCCTGACATGGCAAGCACACATTTTTAACACTTATTATGGTTCGGTTACCACACAGGTCATGTATACCTCCCCCACTAACCTGTTTTTAACGACAGTTTAACCGCCCTATCAGCCAGTCACTATCCACCTCTGTGGTTTTTGCCAGTAAGCATAATTGTATGTGACACCGAATACCGTCTCACATTATTGAATTGTGTATTTTATCATCGATGAGGGTCCTTGCGAAGATGCTCATTGTATTTTGAGTTCGTTTTGAGCCGATATTGAAAATTGACGCAATGACTTCAAATTGGACAACATTTGGAATCGGATACCGGCGAAGGGGTTCCTTGGCACTGTCCCTGTAAGTTATTTTTAGTGTGAGTCTGTAACTGCAGCCTTATAGTCTTATTGGATTTTAGAACCGGTCTTACTAGGCTTGTGGTTTTTTGCCAGTAAGCATACGATTGTTCGACCAGACTATCTACTATGTGCATATATATATAGCGAATAATGCTGAATCTTGTGTTTCATCATTGTTCGAGACATTTTGAGTTATAACTAGTTGTATCGTGAATTTGTGCGGCTAATTTTGAAAATCTGATGATGTTTATGGCTTCCTCCATTTGGGAATCATTTGGACCCGGGTACCGAAAAAGGTGAGCTTAATGGCGCTTGCAGCGTGATTGTTGTGTAAGCTACTCTTGCTTGGAGCAACGCTATTCTGCAAAAAGCAGTAGTAACAACTTCATCTGCTTAAAAGTTAACTGTGTACTCATAGTTAACCTTTTAGGTCCTTAAACTGAAATGAAAACTCGGTGATAATTGGTAATTTGGTAACAATGTCAAATATTAATTGATATTAATGTATTTTTAACAACGAAACTAAAAGAAAGTCGGTACGGATTCTTATGTGGGAGGAGGAAGAATTTTAAATTTAAAATTGAAAAATTATCCATTTTAAAGAATTGCGATCAATTATAATATGTAGCATGCACAATAAAATTCACGTAAGCACCGATCCACTGAGTTTAACTAGCGGCGACTTTGGCTACGGCTAGGAGCAATGCATTTTGGATGAAGAAAAAGCGCCTGATAAAAACAACAAGAAACAAGTGGCGAGCACTTGATTATTGTTCTAACAACCGGGATTCACTTTAATTATAATTAAAATTTATAATATCATGCTTCCTTAATTATGTTCTTATTAAATGTTTGAACAGAGTAAGTTTCTTGTAAATATTTTTTAAATCAGTTCACATACGTTCATGGCTTTCTGCAGTAGACATTGATGATTCTGTCGCCAAAATTTTGAATTTAAATTTTCAGAGTCAGTACACCATGTTATTGTTGACCAATTTTAACCCCTATCTTCCTCTGTAAGCAAACCCTCCCCCTAGTACTTACATTGCGTATTTGCAAAATTCTGTACATTTATCCTACTGCTACTCGATTTGAATACTGAAGACATGACCGGTAATCGTTCTAATTTTCTAATTTCCGAAAGAGAAAAAGCTAAAAGATTGATTTTTAATAATATGTAACGATCATTATCATTTACACATCGTAATTCTTATTTCATTTTTGATTTTTCAACACTTATCATAGACTAAAATTCATTTGTTAAACCTACCAATATATCAACAATTTCACCATGAAAATACCAAATTGAGTTTCAAAACCCCTATTCGCGGTTTGTTTGAAATTTGGAGACGAATTGCTCAAGTAGGCAACATGAGGTATCGGCGTGGCTGTAAAATTTTCGGTAACATGTAACAGTGATCTATCCGCACTTGAAGTGCATCTTGCATCTATGTCCTATGATAAAAGAATACCAGATGGTATTTTTTACTGCCATGCTTGTGATGGAAACAAGTGGTTGGAAGCGCATCTCCTAAGACTGACCATCATCACTACACACTATTCGCATGGATACCTGGCTGAGCCGAGACAACCAACCACATTCCATTGTACAGATCATCAAATAAACCATCATTCAAGTAGGTGCTGAATATACCACTGGCACTGCAAAACCACTACAATATTCAATAGATTATTATTGGTAAGAAATCAGTAAAGGAAATTATCAGTAACTTTGATGGTTGTGTGGTTGTTGTTGACCCTGCCAATTTTACCATCACATGCATGACAAACTTCTTATTTGGCACCTAACTGCGGTATTGTCAAGAAGTGCTTAACAAGAACCGGCGCACTCTGCTTGTTGTAGACACCTGACAGTGGACATGTTGGATATCACCACTGACCACCCTGGTGCTATGAAGGAACTTGAACAGCTTCGATTCCTTAGAATTATGAAGATGAATATTTGGATTGTTATTATCAACTCCCGTTGCTAGCCAAAGACTATTTAATCATCTTATGCGTATTGCATATACATATAATTATATGGTTGTTGTTATTCGTACATGATCCTGAGTTTTAAAGTTATAGTTTTTAAAACTAGAATTTCCTTTGATAGGTATACCATCTTGGTCTGCAGTGACTTAACTGCAGTAAACATTAATTCTCAGAAACCAACTTGACAAAGAAGGTCTGCCGACAGAATTTGTTTTCAAGATTTCAGGCCACGATTTATTTTTCTCGCCTAATCCAAGAGGTTGGTTTTCACTTCCTAGAACTAAATTTGATAGATGCTGAAAGTTATTTAAAGACGTTATGAAAGAAAAATTATGATTTGTCATCTTGAAACAAGTGTTCATTATTCTCCCACACCCAGACGACACAAAAATGACTTACACCACAATATTACACTACATACAATATTACACCGCGAACTACTTGCATGATTAATAATAGGCAACAATATGATCCATCTGGGTCGAAATATTCCGTCATTTGCGATTCTGTTGGTTACTTAAAGTTGTTCAGATCCTAGGACTGGATGACACTATTGATGATCAAGTGATGTCATTTAAATTACTAGTGACACCTCTGAATCCGATGCTTAACTTCGCCCCGGTCCCATGAAATGTTTAGGATATTTAAACTTTAAAGTCAAACAGGGCATGCATTTTTGAATGTTATTATGTTTGGTCTCATATATGAACATGTCGTTTTGGTATGGCTCATAGATCAGCCGTTGTTTGTCAAATTTTGATAATGTTCAGAAGACCAGTAGCTTAAACTTAAAGTAAAGCACCCACAAACGTTGCTCTGGGCATGTTAAGTATTTTTGGGTCTAGAATTGGCGTGGCTGCACCGCGGGCGCCGATGGACACACGAGTTTCGTTACTCCCCATAATTCTCGTGGTGGCGTGGTGCATTCTTATTTCACTTATTACCAATCAACTCTATTAATAATTGTCATTATAATTAAGAGTCATCAAATAAGTGCTCAGCAATATATTAACGGATGTTTCATTTGAAATTAGAAAGATTCCTTGATAGAACTACTGACCACCAACTTCGACCTTTCGAGCAATAAAACACTTTACCTTAGTTCGGCAAGCTTACAACCGAAAATTGCTTGTTAAACATAAAGTTATATCCGGGTCATATCTGTGAAATATCCATCATATTTATGTCCATGTAAAATGTATATTGTATATGCATTTAGTCTTAGCGGTCACAAAATAACATTTTTAGTCTAATTACATTTAGGGCTGTGGGGAAGAGTTTGTAATTTTTGCTTTAGGTTTCGCCTCGAGTGTAGTAAATCATGCTCTCTCATATGAGGAACTTGGATTTGCGTACATTTCTACCGTTGCAGCCATTCACATGAGTTATGTTTAAGTTATAAAGTTATAACATAGGGTTGATTACGTTGATTACGTTCGTAACCCTTTATTTTAGGCCTTAAATTATCATAACCTTATATTAGGCATTACGCTATAATCGTAAACTTGAGAATCGTAAACTACTAAACTCATACGCACGCTAACCCTTTCTCGATCATAATTCCATTGAAATTTTATACATCCGGCATCCCGAGAAAGCATCAAACACAATGGTGGTCAAAGTCATACTAAACTATTAAACTCATACTTACGCTAACCCTTTCTCGATCATAATCCCATTGAACTTTTATACATCCGGCATCCCGAGAAAACATCAAACACAATGGTGGTCAAAGTCTTAAGTCATGGCCGGGTTTAACCGAATCATGCTTGTAGTTGTAGTTTATCAATGTTGGCGACCTATAAACAAAGTTCGGGAATATTTTATAATTTGTTATCAAAGCATTCCCAAGAATCGTTACATGTTACATTTTACAGAACTTCGGAGGAAGCGTCTTCGTGTTCTGTTTTGTTTTTGCGACAATCAGTCGGAATTATTTGAATCTTCACCATATTTATATTACCGTGCATATACTGCATGTTAGAGACAGCTAATTTTCAAGCGCATGATTCCGCATAATTTGGAATCTTCCATTGAAATATAAATGCACATGACATCTTTTTCCTTTTTCACAAACTCTATTGGCCACAATGAACTTAATATAGTGCGACTTCAGCGTTTTAAGATTCACTCGATGCTTCCAAATATGCCAGCCGGGTGGCTACCTCGCTTTATTTTTTGACAATATCTTAATAATAATGCCATATTTTGACAAAACAGCACTGGAACTCTGTTCTTCTCGACCACTTATTTTTAGATAGATCAGCACGAGCTTGTCCACTGCATGCCTGTTATAATTACTACGAAATTCAGCTTTACGCTATATTGTTCACTAATAGGCCTCTTCTTGTTTAGTTCTATTTTGACACGTGCATTCAAAAATTTCGTGGTATTTTATATTGCCGGAATGGAACATGAAAGCGCCAGTTTAAATATTACTGGCCGCTGGTTTATTTGCAGTTTTTACAGCACTGCATGATATTTATCATGCTTTGTATTTTTCATTTCATTGAATTATTTCATTGTAAGTCATTCCAACCTTTCTGGATGGTTCACGTTTTTCGTTCAATATTTTGATTACATGGAACGATAAATTTTATAATTCTTTTGAAAATCAGTTATCTACAAACTCTTATCGATGTCATCTGAGTCGAGGTATGGACCTGTTTATTTTCTTCCCAATCTAGCCATTGTAACACCAGGTGACAGGTAATGAGTGAACTTATTAGTAGCCAGGAGGAGATGACAGATGAACAAACTGAAAGTGATAAGGAGAAGGTGACAGAAGATAAAGAAACTAAGAGCTGTCCGCCAGCTGTTCAGAAAAGGGATCCTGAGACAGGAGCTTACGATGAAGCTGGCAAGCTCCTCTTTGAGTATGTTTGATAACAATTGTAGTTGAGACGGATCAGTGATATTACATACTTGACATGCTTTGCTTCTATCCCGTTTTTATTGTATTTACCAATTTATTTGACATTAAAAACTTTCTCACAGAACATTCGAGAGTTTCACGCCCTCACAATAAAATATTTGATTGTTTATTATTTGATTATGAGATGAAAATATGTTTATAGATCCTGATGCATGTTGTCGCTATACTGCTGTGTATTTTACTGTGGCTGCCTTGAAACTTCATTGACGTTCGTGACTCGGGAGTTTAAAATCCTCCCCATCCTGTCCTGCCAATATTTTCATCAAGTGGGATTTAATCGGTAATTACTCGATCCACGTCATTAAATTGAAAAAAGTTGTAACCCTATGTAACATGGTGCTAGGGTCTAGCAGACTTCCGGTCGACCTAATATTTGATAAAGGACGGAGCCAATGCATGACACTCGCTATAGCATAATATTTATGATTCCGGAGACAAAATAATGGACACGTGCACGTGACAGTTACCGGGGCTCTCATAGGTTCACAGTTTACTTTCATACGGTGAACCCGTAAATCCTTAAATATTCAGAGATCCTCCAATACAGATGACTTTAACATCATCACGTGTGGTTAAGTCGGTGGATTATCGAGGTTTGTTTCAAGTGGTCAAAAAACAACGTAAACATTTTAGCTGTCTTACTTCGCATGTAACGCCGTTTCTCCCACGAACGTCTTGTGTCCTATGCTTCATTAGTAGATTTTACTTTTTTTCACTAGTTTGTATGTTGTTTTGTATTATAAGGCTCGTGTTCTTCAAGATGAAGACAAATTGAACGATTCATGGCAACAAATATCAAGATGTCTCCCGAGAGTAAAGTTAAACGAGATAAGAGTTATTCATCAAGGAGTCGGTGGTTAGGCGTAATAAACAGGTCAGACAGGCTGAGGTCTCGAAGCGGAAACCAGGCCTAGAGATTTTTAAATTGTGTGACCGCTAGATACGTTATGTATGTGTGTTATGTGTGCTGGAAGTTTTCAATCGGGTTGCAGTATGCATGGTTCATTGGTTTATTTGTTGCACTTGCAGGAATTTGGGTTAACCATCTGAGTAAACACATTGAAATTGTTTAATTATTCAGGCGAATTTTGGTTTTTGCAGGTCAGATGGATACACGACAGACCAAATTTTGTTTTGTAACAAAACAAATTTTGTGTTTATAACATGGAACGTGGCATAACTTCACAATCATACATACAAACGACAGATTTACCAGAATTTGGAAAAAGATATTGATACTATCAATACACTATGATACTATATGATACACCATGTGTATTGTGTGTGTCAGACGCTATCAATGATAGCGTCTGACACACATACCGAATAAACATATTAGAACAAACTAACAAACAACTTATATACCTTATCGGTCATGATTATCACGGACATTACTTTCACGCTGAAGGTCTTAGCGTGAATAATTAAGTCCGTGAAAATAATGTTTATGGCATTAAGATTCATTAAGGTCCGTGAATAATATAAAAGTCCGGTAATTATTTCAATTAATTTTTGTATGTGTGTCCCTACATATGCGTAGATATGTGTGTAGCCGATTACCATATTAGTTTATTAGTAAACTAGGACAAATATAATCACTCCTCAGTCATATTCTAGAGTTTAGAAAAAGTTAAAGAGTAAAACATTTTGGGCGGTTATGAGCGTGAATAATATTATATCCGTGAAAAATTTGGTCCGTGAAAAACTTGTCCGTGAAAAACTTATCCGTGAAAAACTTGTCCGTGACAATTTTGTCCGATAAGGTAGTTGTTACTAACACGCTGATTAAGTCAACCCGTACTTAAACGTACTGATAGCCATGCGTATACCATATGCAAATACACACATGTATATTAATCTTTAAGCTAGAGTCCTATCTATAAGTTCAAATCATCCTCTATCTTAGTTATGAGTAACTATAAGTAATTAAGGGCCCCACATCACGAGTTTTTCTTAAATCTCCACTTCCAGGTTGAGGTCGGTTGTCACAGCTGATGGGCTGCTAAGAGAGTACAACTCCGAAAGACACGGCAGACTTCTTCTGGATGGGATTGGTGATGTGTTTCTGGCGAGACAGTTCACTGATGTTGTTGTGAAGATTGGAGAAACTGAAATCAAGGCACACAAGTAAGGTCGTAAGGATAACTTATCAGATTTTGCACTCTGTTCGAATTATGTATGTTTAAAATTGATAAATTATGCACGGTTCGATCGTTTTAGCGCAAATTTTAACCTTTCGTAACTGGCTTGAAGCCAATTTGTTTGGCTTGAGTGGTCAGTGGTCGTGAACTATATGCCGTTAAGCTGAAGATAGTCTCTAGTAACTCCATTGGCATGCAGATTTGTTGAAGATATCTATCTTGTTTGGGAGCGGTGTCTTTCATTCGGTCTACAACTGCAAAACATAGATCGAACAAACACCTGCATTTGTTCATTTCTGATAATGTACACAAACGGATTTAAGGCAGAGTTGAGGGGTACACCGAAGAAGAAAAAGTAGATTGTAACTGGGTCATCTTTTACATTAGCAAGGAGTAGCACAAGGTGAACCAACACCAGGAAACTTATAAAGCTGAATATTGTTGACAGAACAATAATAGTTACTGTCGGTCGGATATCCATAAAATCATCTTCATCAGACTCGCTCCTCGCTTCCCTAAGCACTGTAATAGTCAGGATATTTGCAGATAGAATAGTCGGGACTGATACCACTAGCATAACAGTATAGTAAACCCTCTTGTAGTCCCTGAACCGGTCATGTGTTTCAACCGTACAAATCTCACTAACCGCCGCGTCAGCTATCTCAACTCCAAACCCAGCCACACACATCACAACAATAAAAACTGTGACCCTGGTCCCTCTAATCCTGTGATCAAAGGGTCGACATATCTTAATAGCTCTACACACGCTTATCAGAACAGTAGCAAGTCCAGTAGCCTGAGTTGAACCTGAGAGAAGGGTTTTGAAGAGCAGGTATGGTGGGTTGCCGTGAAGTCCCCAGGTAGCAGTGGTCATGGTTAGTGTACCTGACAGACACATAACAAGATCGAAAGTGTTAAGTAGGATGAACAGTCGGTTGATGAGGCCCACACTCTCCCGCTTCACGAAATATACCAAAGAAATTGTGTTGGAGAGAATCCCGGAGATACAGATTGAGAAACTTATCAGATGCTCTAAGCGCAGGGTTGCCATGCTTACTAAACCAAATCTTTGTGCCACGTTAAAAAGTATACCAGGATAAACTGACAATGATTCCTCTAAATGTTCATTATATCTAACTATTGCTGAACAGCTGGTGAGATCAGCAGCGTCACTTTAACGTTGTAATCGTCAACTGCAATGCCACTTTGTGTTTAGCGCATGAGGTGTTACGTTCAATAAACCCCTATTCTAAATATACCGGCTGATATTTCGCCTCATTTCATTGCTTTAAAAGGGCAAATGTGCAGCGGCTTGCGTCAGGACTGCACCTTGAGATGGTAATTTGACCGGCAGTTTGAGGTTCATTACAAAAACTCATACGATAATTCGTCTGAAACCTATTTATAAATATATAAATTTAAATTACCTCTGTGCTTGCCCCATACCCCCAAACTTAACCACTTTATTCGGCAGGTGCATTCTCTCAGCATGTTCTAAGTATTTTAGAGCCATGTTTACGACGGATCTAAAAGAAGGCCAGACAGATGTGGTGGAGCTGAAGAACATGAAGGAGGACTCAGTCAATAAGGTGCGTTATTATTATAGATTACTGGGACGGAACTATTATTAGTAGTTTGGTACATGTGGCCACATCAATGGCAACATCAATCTAACTTGACCAGTAGAAAATTTCTATTCAGGAAAATCAAATATTTCAGTTTGTATGGTTGCATGTCACGTGTTTAATGTTGTCGATTTCTACAGTCCTAGACTATGATTGTAATAAATTAATGAACTACGCATTTTTCAACTTTAGCGTATATTTTGACCAAATATTTGATAGTTATAATGTTCGGCATCTACGTAAGTTCGAGATGTAATAACTAATAAGTAATTGTAAAGCTGCTATAAAGTTTAAAGTTCAGTCATCGGCATGCCAAATGACAAATGCATGCTTTTTCACATGTAGCCTGATAAGTAACATCTAAGTACTGCTCCAACGATTTGTAAGTTTAAAACACAAATGTTCCTGACCGCATCAACTTCAAATATATCGCAATTTTCAATGAAATGCACCATCTTATACTAGTTTTCCTAGCCATCTCCTTGACAAAAACGTGACCCCCACATAAAACCCTTCCCTCTGCAGGTGGTGAACTTCATGTATACAGGCAAGATACAGATAGTAACAGACGGGGTGGAGGACCTGCTCAAAGTAGCTGATATGTTTGATATCCAGGAGGTCAGAGATGCCTGTACTGATACCCTCATCAGGAACTTGTGTCCTGACAACTGCATCAGTAAGTCAGACATGTCCACTGATTGCAGACTTTCCAGTTTTTATCACTACATTCCACATATTATGCAATATGCATATTTGCTTTCAATCAATGCTGATATAAACTTCAAGATAGTGATTCTCACATTTTAAATTTGTGTCTTTAATATTGATCGATGCAGCATTAAGACAGACCACTGCGTTTTTGATCGCTGCCGATCGGCGAACAAAAAGGCATTACAATTCTAAAATTTCAACAAGCTAGACGCAGCGACAAAGAAAATATTTTATATAATTGTCGTGCTTGTCGGCACTAGGTACGTTACCATGATACTATTTTCAGACATGGCTAACTTAGCCTCTGCTCACAATCTAGCAGCCCTCACTAAAGCAGCTCTGAAATATGCCCATGAGAACGTGGAGACAGTCCTGCAGTCCCAGGAGTTCCTAAAATCTTCCATCGCACAGGTACGTACCACTCCCAATTCCCAAACTATGCACTCGCAGGTACATACCATTCTCATATCATGTACTCAGATATGTAGGTACTATTACTTCCCCTTTTCTCCGCAAATCAAGGCGGAAAGTTCCCTATTATCCTCGCCACTATTTTAACTTTATATTTAATTAAGATGCTGATTTAATTTTTATAAGAAGCTTTCATAGTACATACATATGGTATCATGATTATATTAGTATTACATTGGCACAAGTCAAAAAGTTGGGTAGAACAGTATGATAAGGTTGAATATTGTCATTGACGCCTTTTTGAATATCCAGTATCGTCCAACTGGACAGTTACATGTATAGTGTATACCTCGGCCCCGAATTTTATTACTACTAAAAAATACAAATCAATTATAACTGTAAAATCATGTAAATTAATAATGTAAATAAATCACAAGATTCTGTTCATTTGTTTAGTCATAGTGTTGGTTTTGATACAGTACAACTTAACTTGATTGTAGTACATATTAGCTTGATTGTAGAGGCAGTAGTATGATTTAAACTTGTTGAGATAGCATTGTTGATCTGGTTCCCGAGACGGAGTGTCCCTCTTTGCTCCTTACAGCAGCTGCAACCTTCTCCATTACTTCTTTCTTCCTAGCAATCACGATCACCGGATCTAGTGCAGATGTAAAAATAGGAACCCACGCGAACACTATCTCCCTGCTGTTCAGTCCCCACGCTGCCGACCATTGAATCCCACCAATGAGGACCATGGTGATAATGTAAGGCAGGTTCATGAGGAGGAGTGTGATGCTACTTCTCAGATACTTCTCAGCTGTAGCTGGATTCCTACCTCGCTCCACCAGCAGGAACAGGAACGTTACTATGGACGCTACCACTCCCACCATACAGTGTAGGAAATAAGACCAGAAACACACATCTTCCATTATGTTCATTACAGATACCAGGAGTTCGGTAAGGTCCTCTTTCGCGTAGAACGCGTCTATCCCGTAGTAGGTCATATTCGCCACAATCATGTAAAGGATATGGATCATGATGTACCCAAAGATGTACTTTTGTCTCAAGTGAAGGAATGGCATGATTATGCTAAGGAGTCTGGTTATTGCCAGAACTGCGGTGAAGATTTGTGAGAAGCAGCCAAACACACACACGATGGGGCGAACATGGAGCAGGATTGTTGAGGAACCAGAGTAGAGCTTCGGGCTGAAAAAGAGACGGTGTTTAAGTTGTTTTATTCATGATATTCTCGAGTGCGTTCTATCAGAACGCCTTCTCTTAGATAAAATTGGGGAATGTGACTAAGAAGTATGAAGAACACCTCTCAAGAACGAGGAGTTTCAGTGAAAGTGACACTGCTGAAACATCCCAAGAGACCTCCACAACATCTGCCACGCCTAGGAAGACAATTTTCAGTTACACAAAGAAAACAGGGCCAAGCCTAAAATCTCGCCTCGTCAAATTGAAAGAACTTGCTTTAGGAGCTCAACATGGCCCAACCAGCAAATGCAATGTGCCAAGATGCAAATGTTGTGAACTTGTCAAAGGCACCCGTGAATTCAAAGTGAACGGCAAGAAGGTTAAAGCTTCCCCTGGAAACTGCCAGAGCTACAACATCATTTATCTGTTCCAATGTAGTGCCTGTGGAAAGGCTTACGTCGGTCGCACAACTCGATCTCTACGGGTTAGGACTGGAGAACATAGGGTCAAATATTATAAACTTTTAAATGGTGATAAGGTAGATGAAACAAGTGATGAATATAGTTTGGGTTTACATTTGTTGGATCATGGTTTTAGACAAAGGGAAGATTTTAACAAAATTTTTAATGTGTCAATTATTGATAATTCTAGTCCTAAAACTTTGGATGTCCGGGAACATAAATATATTCAACTACTCAAGACTTTAAAACCTTTGGGAATTAACACTATAAATCCTTTTAGCCTTCCATTACTCCTAACATCTTAATTTTAACTTTATAACCGTTTTAAGAGTGTTCAGATTTTTAAAGGAATTTTGGGTTTTACTAACTTTTTACAATTTCTAGGGCTTATGTCACTGAAGATGACGCCTTGCAACATGTTTGACGATAGCCTGTAGATTGATAGTTTGATCTCAGTATTTACAACAATTCATCTAGTTTGATTGATTCAAAGGGAAACAAATTCCTCTAAAATTGGGGAATATGGTATCGTTTGTTCAACCTTGCCACATAACTAACAAGTAGCTACACAAACAGCGTGTAGCAAGTTCAACCAGTCATTGACCTTCTATCAGCTGTTTTTTTTAGACACGTCTACACTGTACTGTGTATTGATCATTTGACTGTTCTTGTATTAAATCTTGAGGCCCTGTTTCCTGAAGTAGCCGTTCTCACAAAAGCTTTGTTCGTTTACAGTTTTACCTTTTATTTCGGTTTCACGGGTCGTATTGTTCGTATTTGTGATATCTTTTATTTTATTTCAACCTATTCAATGCTCTGAAACTCGATTCCGTTATGATATACTTATAAAAATGTCACAGGATTATGATAACGTTCGTTGTTATCTTGTGTCTCCTGCCGTCTTCTCTTGCCCTGCAAGAGTTAACAGATGACACATTTGCAAGTTTCATCACCAAGCCTGGAAAGTTCTGCATCATGTTCTACAGCCCGAGTTGTGGCACTTGTCAAGCTGCGCTGCCCGTTTTCAGGAGAGTTTCACAGCAGATAGAAGAAGATAGTACCGTGGATATAAAGTTATCTCAGATAGATGTATCCGAGCATGCAGCAAGTGGTGACAGGTATGACGTGTGGAATTATCCTACTATGGTGATCGATGGTAGTGATTTCCCATATCAGCAAGTCTACAAAGGATCACCAACATCACCCGAAGATCTTGTCAAATGGATCAAAGAGTTCGGGTCACCTAGCTACGTTCCCCCTTTGTCAGCATTGTGGATCCTGGACGAGGCAAGTTTCTCAGACTGTGTCGAGGAGAGGATATGTTGGGTCAAATTCACCGATAGCAGGTGTATGTCACAGCAGTGTCTTGGTAAAGGCAGCCAGATACATGAGTTAGCTAACCATGTCAATAAACAGCTGCATGGTGAGGGGGTCCGAGTTGCCCAAGTGGATCTGGCAAAATATCCAAAAATAGGGGAAAAGTATGGGATTGAACTTAGAGGTGCGTCTGTGAACAAAGTGTTCATCAACGAAAAAATGTACCACTATCACGGCAGTGAAGACTGGGCAATTGCAGTGAAGTTCATTGAAGCAAGATTAAAATCTCCACTCAAAGACCTTAATACCATGTCACAATATGCTTCTGAATTCCTTTCCGGAACGAAAACCTGTGCTGTTGCACTTCTGTTGCCCAACCAAGATGATAACACCGAGACCCAAAACCACTATCTATCTTGGGCAGAAAGCACCCGAGATTTCTGCAGCCATTACCTCGTTACTAACAGAGCGATGTTACAGGGGATGGAGATTATATTTCCCAGATTTGTTATCAAGCACTCTGCTAAAACTCTTACATCTACCGATCCTCCTCATGTTGAAGTAAACGTTGTTACAGAAGCTGGCCAAAGTTGGTTTGCTGAACAATTTAAGAAAAGCCAATTTAGTTTGGTAAATGTTATCGACAGCGGAAGGATTTCTACACAATTGCGTGATTTAGATCACTATGCTGGGATCTTCGTTGAGAACCCCACGTGGGATGAAGGAATGAAGAATCTAAAAGAAGCCATAGCTGGCATTTCAAAGAAATTCCAGGATAAAGGGATCCCCTTCTTCATTGGAAACGTTGCAGATGTTTCGGTTGATTTTGAAGAGGTTGACACCATTAACGCCGGTGTACCATTTCTTTTTATGATCAGAGATAAGAATTACAGGAAATATACTCCAAACTTTAAAACTCTCCAAGAATTCAAAAATAAACCCGAAGAGCTGTACTTTACCTATTTGGAAAATTACATCAATCAGTATCTGGAAGGAAAAGTTGCTCCAACTATAAAATCTGACACGGATCATGGTGTTATGGATGGAGTTCTGGACGTTGTGGGCGTCTCAGTTGATCGGATACTTGGTAGAACTGACAAAGACATTTTACTGCTAATGACTTCATCAAACCAATGTAGATCTTGCGTCCGCTATGAAAATGCACTCTTACAGTTCGGAGAGAAATTTGAAAACCCCGAAACGCTGACTGTTGGAATGATAAACGTAGAAACAAACCAGTTGCCGAGGAAACTCATGATGAAGTCTTCTCCTCCTCATATGGTACTTCTGCCTGCTGGAAGAAGTGGCCCTTTTGAGAATCTTGCTTACTTCTTTAACGAAATTTCTGAAGATAATTTAAAGAAGTTTGTTACTGGGCACGGAAAACACAATATCTTGGATAAGAAAGACCAAAATTTTACAGATAAGAAGGAACATAAAGGAAAGCAAGGTATCTCAGTGCAAGAAGATGCAACCGCTGAAGAAGATCCAGACGCGTATCAATCTATTCATGCTACCGTTACAGAAGAAATGCCATATGAGAAAGGGTCTGGTAGTGGTGAAGAAGACCTGGAACTAACTAAACACAAAGAAAAGATAGAGAAAATGATGAACGAACGATTTGGTGGCATGAACACGGATTCTCAGCACCACAATAATTTCAACCCTAGAGAACACAAATATGATGAGAAATACGAATTAGAGTTCGATCCTGACGAAGAGCATGAGGCTATCGATGAAGACAGCAGTTCTAATTATGGACATGATGAACTTTAGAAAAGTGAAGATGTACTATTACTTTAAATTTGAAATTTTGTGCATATTTAGGACTTCAAGTTCAATTTTAACCTTTGTTAATATTTTTATTTCAGATTTGTTTGACTAAGTTATGTTGAAAGATCCAATAGACCACTGTTATTTATTTCTCATGAATACACGAAACAACTATCTGCGAATCAGCTGTATACATTTATTTGCAGTTGTGAAAATAGTTTTAAACTTATGTTCCTACTCTAAATTATTTTGTGACGATCATGCAACTTAATAACACCAGTACCGATGATCAGTCATTTCCTAATTCAATGCCGAAAAGATCACTATAAATATACCACCGTTAGTTTAATAATTAAGTAATTACATGGTTTCCACTTGTACGGCTCTCAAATTTAGAAAAGACAAAAATTATCATAACATGTTTAAATATATGAGTTATATCACAGGATGATGATAACTTTCGCTCTTATCCTTTGTGTTCTGTCACCTTCTCTTACTCTACAAGGGGTAGATGACGTCGACAATATCGTTACCCAACATGGAAAAGATAATATTCTTGAGAGAAAAGACCAAACGAGTGTAGATAAGAAAGACCATAAAGAAAGTCAAGATGACACAGTGCAAGAAGATGCAACATCTGAAGAGGATCCTGATGTGCAAACACCATCTGAAGATACCAAACAAGATAACGAATCTGTTGATGTTAAAGAAGACCCGGAGCTAACTAAACACAAAGAAAAGATAGAGAAAATGATGAACGAACGATTTGGTGGCATGAACACGGAAGCTCAGCACCACAATAATTTCAACCCTAGGGAGCACAAGTACGATGAAATATACGAATTAGAGTTCGATCCTGACGAAGAGTACGAACCTATCCAAGAAGATGGCACCCCTAGTTCTGGACATGTAGAACTTTAAAGGATAGAGATATGTTCCAATTCAAGATTTCATGCATTTCTGGGATTTCAGTTATTCAATTTTAACCTTTTATTAAGTTATGCTAAGAGTATCGATGTACCAATATCAGTTAATTGAACGTTTTTTACTTGTATGATTCTCAAATTCAAAGCTAACATATTAGAATTAATATGAAAACTTTCTCACCTGAACATCAAGACAGCATAAACTGGTGCAAACAGATTTGTTATAAAATCTGAAGCAGCAAGCAGCTTAAACAATCTGTTAGCCTTGCTCTCGGAGAGGTCGTAATAGTAGAACAGGAGGGGGTTAAGTAGAGTGGAGAGAAGGAAGAATGCTACGAACAGAATTGCTGTAATGTAGTTTAGAGCTTTTTCTGAGTCAGTGAGCGTGTAATCATAGCCAGGATATTCTGGATAGTCTGGATAGTCTGGATAGTCTGTTGTGTTGTAGTCTTCATAGCTGTAATCACCACCGAATAGATAAGCGTCCTCTCCAAATATTAGCTTCCAGTAAACATACATGTTTCGTAGCTGAGCTGAGATTTGGTATTACATTTTAGAAATAGTGGTTTCAGTATAGGAACCGACCGGTTTGGGGTTTTGGTTACCAAACCGGAAACGACCGGATATCAATATATTTTCCGGTTTGCCGGATTTTGCCGGACCGGAACCGGGTAATAAGAGGAGGAAATTTGAGGCTGTCGGAAAATTGAAATTAATCCTTGATACTGATAGTGGGTTTTTATCAATTATAATATTAAAAGCCACGTGGACACAATAAGACAGTCCTTACAGTTCGACTAACTGTGTTCATACCCTATCTCAAATTTCAACAAATTTTCTGCTCTGCGAGCAGCAATCACCGGTTGATATGTTGTTCGAGCAGTGTAGAGGTCATTGATATGAGCAAAGCTAGAAACGAGTTGGAATAAAATAAAAATGAACATTTCAAGAATTCACTGCGTTTTGCGTGGTACAAATGTAGAAATTCTAGAAGTAAAGCCCAAAATCCAGGTCTCACAAGTTCGTAGCGTCGATAGAACTGAGGATAATTCCACAGTTTGTAAATGGCATAATGGCCTTTTGTTTTAATCCTTGGTATAAGAGGAGTTAGCAACGGGTTTGCTAACCACAACGAAGCAGTAACCCTCTGCTTGCAATTCTCATGAGCAAAGTGTTGTTATGTTGTTGGTTTGGGAATGTGCTTTGACTCCTTTCTTTGGAAAAGAAAATCTCACATGAGCCGGTCTTTAACATTCGCTGACAGATAAAAGCTACCATGAATTCATTGTTCACTTAGCAAGAATTGAGACAAAAATATGCTTTCAGGATCATTTTAAAAAGAAATTTGCGGTTGAATATCCTGCCAAATTCTTGGAAACCTGCTTGCCAATTGAACACAATTCGAGAAACCAGAACAAAGTAACATTAATAAACAATAATATGATTTGTTACAAAGTGAACCAAGCTAATTTTACCTACTCTGAGATCGATGTCAGATAACAATCCTTATCAGACAGGATATAAATATACAATATAAACATACATCATATAAATATAAATATATCAAACTTATACAGAATTTTGTAGTTTTACTTCGCATAATAAAATTTATACAGAATCTTGTAGTTTTAGTTCGCATAATAAATAATAATCTTACTATATATAAAGCGAGACGATATATATATATATATATATTTATTTATCCGCACCATTTTACTGACACCACGGCATCAACTTTAACACGGGTTTCCGCAAAAACCGTACAAGATATAAAACTGAAACTTTTTTAACTGATTCAAATGCTTTAATGGCCTTCAAATCAGCATGAAAAAATCGAAAATTGGCCAAGGAATAAGAATTTTAGTACCCAAAATTTGGACCCCCAAGTGATGTCAAAAACGCGAATTAAATAGGTAATAATTATTTTCACTGGGAGACTTTAGGGTAGGAAACTGATCCGGCCACCAAAGAGCCTTGACACCAGTCTTAAAGGTTCGACGGGTTCCTGCTAGTAATGATAATGCTGAAAGCCTGCAAAACTGAAACAAAACATAACCAGGACCGACAATATACAATACTCGAAAGTCTGTAACGCAAATAAACTGAAAGATTTTGTTATTATAACATGAACGAAGCGCAAAACGAGCAAGAAAAACGTTTACTCCCATGCACGTATTTAATGACATACCTTTCGACCACGTGGCTCATGAGGCACTGTCATAGCTAGGTACTATAACTAGTAGAGTACTAGTAGATTAGTTAGTACTGTAGCTTAGTAGTACTGTAGAACATGAAGAAAGGCCTGTATCCGAGACGTCTAATTTGCAAAATATTTTGTAAACATGGTATGGTAAAGGGTTATACTAGTGCAGCAATATACAACTACATAATATTTGGGCAGTATCGAGATAGCCCGACCACTGGTCCGCGGACCACTGTCCGCGGACCACTGTCTGCGGACCACTGTCTGCGGACCACTGTCCGCGGACCACTGTCTACCAGATCATATTACTGTATAATAACAGTATCCCCTGAATCAAGCAACAGGTGTTTGTGAATAGTTGATTGGTTACCAGATCATATGAATGGTATGTATGGTATCTTGGATGCAATTAGTTACGACTAGCATAATTAATTGTAGGGTAGTAAATTACTGGATCAAATTATTGATTACGATTCAAATGTGGTCTCTCGGATATAATTAGTTACGAATAATATTGATTGCTCAATGAAATAAATGATTACGATTAAAATGTGGTATATAAGTCGTTCGTTTTTGGTGAAGTATTATCAGTTGCCATCATCAACAACAACAACTATTCCAATTCCTGACATGGTACTCTTCTGTCTAATGGACGAAATTAATGGACCCACCGCCTCCCTAGAGAATGCTTGAGACTTCCTATTCCATAAAAACCTCCTAAAGAGCGTGCGATGATGTGAACCCTGCTTGATTCAGGGGATGATGTGAACCCTGCTTGATTCAGGGGATACTGTTATTATACAGTTATATGATCTGGTAGACAGTGGTCCGCGGACAGTGGTCCGCGGACCAGTGGTCGGGCTATCTCGATACTGCCTATATTTGTTGACATACTCGTTCACCATTACCAGTTACAAAACTTAGTGGGGACGAACGGATAAAAAATGGAGGCGCAATTAGTTTCCTGTGACACTATTTTTCTGAGAATGTGAAGCTATAATTATAAACGTATACAATTGGTACAATTGGTATAGAATTGCGTACACGGTACATATCACGACTCGTCGACAAATCTTATGACCCTGGAAATGTACAATGTACATTGTGCAAACATCAAACATGCAACGTTACCCCACTGCTTGGTCAACTAGATTGCTAATTAATAGGAAATTAAATAATTTGCAGCAAACTGAGGGTTGACATTAGGGTGGATTATTACGTGTCCATAAGAAGTTGCTTGTTGGCATAAAATATAACAATCTAACATTTATCATAAAGTTATCAACTACTCGATAATGTGGGTTCTAACGAATCACATACATAATATGCTAATATGGTATTGTAATTTGTATCAGATGCCATCGTGGAGTAGGTGGTCTCCTGCACCTTTTCTCCTGTAATAACTTAAGACTTTTACACTTGATTAAACCAATATAACTGTAAGTTACCGCCAGGTCAAAGCGCTATTGTCGAGTGACGAACTGAACGTGAAGTCAGAGCTAACCGTGTTTGATGGTGTTCTCAGATGGATCAAGCATGATAAGGTAACCACCTAAAGATTTTACAGATCTGTTATGTTATCTAGATAGAAATTGCATATCATGGTTAATTTTATTTAATGTATTATGTACAATAAAATTCAACAGAAGATGTCCCGTGGGCACACATCTTCGTGTTCTGTAGCGTTGCAACAATTTCAAGGAATTAAACCACCATAACTTGTCTCATTCTTGCGTTTTTATTAATTGGAATTTAACAATATCTGTGTCAGGGACCAAGACAACAATATATAGAGGAATTGTTCGGTTTGATACGACTCTCAATTATACCCGTAGCAGATCTTATCGAGCGTGTGAGCAACGAAGATGTTATCAACACTAACTCCAAGTTCGTTCAATTTAGATGATAAACCTTTTTCATGTTTCCAATTCGACTCATTATATTGAATGTTTGAGCATGAAATAGCTTCAGTTTCGTAAAGTTTTACGGCCGGCCACACTACTAATTCATAATTGGGTATTATTGATTAAGTATATTATTTACCTATAACATATTATATAAGTTAGTATGATGAAAAGTCTAAGTGACAATAAAACCTTAGATGTCGAGACATGTTAAACAAAGCGATGGAGGAGTACCACCAGAGTTTGAAGAACCCGAGCACCAGAAAAGCAAGCAGAATAGGAGCCAAAGCCGGGCATTTGTTCTGTCTGGGAGGAGAGGGAGCTGAGAGCAGGGTGGAGGTGTATCATAGCAACGTCAACAGGTTATTATTAATCAGCTTCCTGTTATTTTGTTAGTGCTTGCTTTTTAATTGGCAATACACCTCGACTATTGACTAGACATCTTAGCCTGCCTTTAGTGCTTTTTGCAGCGTCTGGAAAGTCATAAACTAATACCATCCGCCTTAATAGTGTAAACCATGAAGTTATCAATGAGATTCAATTATAACTTTATTTGGTAAATATTTCAGGTGGGAACGAGGAAAAGTTGACATGTTGGTTGGGAGATCAGGTGCCATGGCTGTGGCTCACTCAGGGAAACTCATATTTATCATAGGTGGACAGGATAAGAGGAAAAGACCTCTGAACTCCGTCGACGTTTACGATATCAGAATGAAGAACTGGAAATCCTTGTCCTCAATGTACGAACAACGAGTGTATGGGGCTGCCACAATTATTGAGGGAAATATCTACGTGGCTGGAGGAGCATTCGACAGAACAGTTCTAATGTCAGCGGAGTTCTACAACATTGAGAACGACATCTGGAACAGGATGGCGGCACTGACACAGCCTCGGTCAAGGTGCGGTTGTGCTACTGTAGACGGACATATGTATGTAGTCGGCGGGCATGATGGCATCAGAGATCTTGATAGTATCTCCAGGTAAAGTTGCTGTTCATTCGAATCAATATGCTTACTTAACTAATTATAGTCACTGTCGGTCCTTATCGTCAAATTTCTTGCTAACACTACTTATTTACTATCGATGGAAATTGGAACGTAACTTCACTCAATTTTAAATTGGAACTTTTCTACAACCCAATTATAAATCTTATAACTTTGTACTGAACGTTACCCTGCTAGTTTGGCACAGGTATTCTCCTGAAACTGACTCTTGGACAGACCTCAAACCCATGAGATACGGCAGGAACGGATGTGCTGTTGGAGCAGTAAGTGAACAGTTATTTTCAAAATAATTCCGCGTATTAGTTCGTGATTTATCGTTTCAATAATGTCTTATTCCTCAAATTCTAGCTCAAATCTGTTTAATACAAGGTTCGAATTCAGATTTAAACGTATTCCATTTTAAATCTCAGGTTGAGTCACACATATTCGCTGTTGGTGGATGCAGGAGTGATGGTACAGTACTGTACAGTATAGAGCGGTATAACACCGAAACTGACCAGTGGAGTAGTGTTGGTCTCATGCAGGTTCGTCCAGTTTATTTCTTTCGGTTTTAACCTGCAGCTTAATCTATTATAGGCTTACAACAAAACTAAAATTGTCCTACTGGAATTTTCTAAAGCATGACCTTAACTCGGCTACACTTATAGTTATATAGGCTACACTCGTATATACTGTACTAGAAACCCGCTAGTCGAAAGTTTTGTTCGAGGAAATTTTAAAAATCAGTTATGTTTTAATTTCTCTTCATCATACAGCTCTGTTATACAGTAGACATAATGGAATTTATTTAACAATGGCGACAGCGTTGTTAGTATTCGGATTCCCAAAACGATACTTTTTACCGCATCAAAAAATACCAATCACAACCAAAGTTATGAATATAAGTCATAGCGTGAGCGTAAATGTGAGCTAGTTTTGAAATTATGACGTAGCATACAGCATAACAACGCGCGTAGTTAAGATGTTTTTAATTTGCTCGCGCACGTGCATTTTAACGTTGCTACGCAACAGCGCAGTAAACATTTGCTAAAATAACGACATTATTCTAACGGTTATTTTACCTCACTTCCGACGTTAATTATAAAAAATCTTAAGCCTAAATCAAAATTCTAAGAATGCTATAGCCTATTCCTATCCTTTTTCTACAACCCTGCTAAAAATGGCGAGGTTTCAACTCCATTTGCGAGCTGGGTTTGGCATCACCAGAGGGTCATTTTAAGGTCGATTTTCGGTGTTTTTTCTTCTATGTCCCCGTTGCCGGGGAAATTTCGTCAAGTTTAAATTATAGTATAGATAGTGTGGACGGATAATTTATCTGTCCCTCAGAGTGGAAGGTTCGCGCTGGCGGTCGCTGTGGTGTCCGGTCAACTCTTCATAATCGGAGGTAACGACGGTAAAGGAAGTGTGAATGTTGTGGAGAAGTTTAACCCCGTCAAGAATAAGAGTGAACTGGTTACCCCCATGAAACGACCAAGGGAGTGGATGGCTGTGGCTGTGACGTGAAGTGTTACCATTCCACAAACTCGGACTCTTTAAACTGATATACAGACTGTCAGAGACTGTAAAATTGTGTCTGATCAAATCAGTTTGTAGATAGTTTGATCTTGTTGGATTTTATTTAGATGGTTCGAGTTTACCCGTTATGGATGAGCATGAAAAAGGAAAGAATTGAACCAAATTTATATTTGGACAAGTATTGTTAAATTGCTGCTGAGTCCGCAAATTTTTTAATCGTATTTGGTGCTTTAAAATTTTTTTTTCACAATACGTTGAGGCTATTTGAAATAATAAAAATACCCGACGAATAACTAATAACTATTTAGAACAGAAGTTAACTTACTGTAAACATAAATGATTTTGAGTACTGTGATTGTCATCTTTTATTGGCATTGCAGAGTTCGACTATCAATATCAAAAAATGTTTTTTTATTTTATGTCAATGTCATACTGTCAGTGTCATAGTAGAACTTAGAAGTTTCTATAAGCAAGGTATAAACTGCTTAAATATTGATAATAAGCAACCGCAACCTTGAAACAACTTAAAATACAGCTGATCTGATCCTGAGGTAAACTTAAAACTTAAAGAAAGCATGAAGTTGACCTGAAGTAAGCTATGCATCATCTTCCAATAATATCGTTCACGATATTTCAAATCCTATTGACTCTCGGATCCCATAGGATTTGAGTATCCTATCGGGTCTAAGATCAAATCCTATCGCCACTCGGAATTGTTAAATCCTATCCCCTATCCCCGCTAGGATTTGCTCCCGGATCCTACAGGATTTTGATTTCCTATCGGGTCCGAGAGCAAACCATATTGATATAGCGTTATAGCTCGGAATTGACAGGATTTCAGCGGCGGTATGCCGTATATGATCCTGGTGGAGTCCAATCGGCGTTGGCCGTTGGAATTGATAAACCCGAGCATATGTCTTGAACGCGCTAAAAATCCAGATTTTAGATGCTCTACTTGTAGCTAGTGGTCCCCTGAACTCGTATATGAATTTTCATCAAGATTGGACAAAAAAGGACTGAGTTATGAGCCAAAAACTATATGACCATATTTGGGCATACGCACCAAATTTGATCGAATTTGGCCCATAAATTGGTCAAATATCAATATTTTTGAATGAAACCAACTTTACATGAAAGGTAAGCCTATACTACACATTATCTATGATTATCAGCTCAGTATCTACCTAACTATGGATTCTGTGTTCAAATAATCGCAAAAAATGAACAAAATTGCCCATATCTTAGTTCGCGATATTTGCAAAACTGATTTCGCTCAAAACAATAGAATTCAATTTGACCAAAACCCATAATCATGGGTAGAGTGTACCGCTGCCAGTGTCTCTCTTTTCCAAACAAAAGGAAATGATATTAATTTGAATAACCGTCCGCAAATGCAAATTGATACCGAGAATGAAATCGGTCGCTCGCTTTTTCCATTCGATCACGGCTTACGAATTGTAATAAAGCTTATTGATTGGAAAAAGCGAGCGACCGATTTCATTCTCGGTATCAATTTGCATTTGCGGACGGTTATTCAAATTAATATCATTTCCTTTTGTTTGGAAAAGAGAGACACTGGCAGCGGTACACTCTACCCATGATTATGGGTTTTGGTCAAATATCATCTCTTTTTGATTATAATGTCAGGATAATTTACAAAGCCGAAATGTAAACTCATAACTTCATTAATATTTATATTAATAATTAGGAGGTAATTTCATCGATTTCGAAATTTTACCTGACTGAATATGGCACTTTTTACTCATTCAAGTTGGCATTAAATTCATATATAATGCCATTTAAATATCGTGGGAAAGCAGAATTTATTCAAAATCACGAATGAGCAAAATTCTCACCTTTCGCACGTGCAAATTTTGAGCGGACGTTGCGTGCGCATACAATATTGAATCACCGCAAATTTTTGCATAGCAGTATTTTATATATAGTTTAATAAGCATGCAAAGTTTCAGAAGATTTCATACAGAACTTCGATCACAACGGGACTCCAAATTTGATAAAAATGGCGACAACAGCAATTTTCAGTAATTTTAGCAATTTTCTATCAATTTGGGCGTGTCCCCACGTGTGCAACTTTTCGATTTTCAACTTTAAAACTAGCCTATAACACAATTTAGACCTTTAGGAAGCACAATTGAGCTCCACAACCCAAGAGATGGCCCAACACCAGAGAATACTAATTCACAACTTTTGTGTTTTTATAAAATTATTCTTCAAAAAAGCACTTACTTCAATAGCGAATATCTTTATGAAGGAGCAAAGTAAGAAACTTTTCCGGTAGATTTTCAGAATGCTTGAACAATTGTCTAAGGTGAAAATGTCCTCAGATTTTGAATAAAATTACTCCTTAATGGTTTAAAATCGATTTGAAAAGTTATTACTTTGTCAAAAATCAAGTTTTAAAAACACTTAATTTTATGACGTCATCAAGTGATGATGATGAAGATAAATTATTTTTTGATATAATGTAAACTAAAGTATAAACAATTATCTTTAAAACCTGTGGTTCGAAATGACTGTATCTTCTATACTTTTGAATCTACGGACACTTAAATGTAGGCTATAATTGACTGCAAAAGCGTCTATACATACATATAATTATAATTATATATTTTACCAAAACCCATATTCATGGGTAGAGTGGACCGCTGCCAGTGTCTCTCTTTCCCAAACAAAAGGAAATGATATTAATTTGATTGACCGTTCTCAAATGCAAAATGATACCGAGAATGAAATCGGTCGCTCGCTTTTTCCATTCATTCACGGCTTACGAATTGTAATAAATTTCGATTGATTACATCAGTCAGATGCTGTAAAAATCTCTTTGGGTTGCGTTCGGATCGATACCTAGTATTTCGGGGTAAGGGTAGTAGTTATTGCTTATTGAATTAGCTGAAGTTTATTGAATCTTTATTGCCGAGTACAGCTGCCTTTGGGTAGATCTTCTTAATCTATTACAATTGTAAATGAATGGGAAAAGCGAGCGACCGATTTCATTCTCGGTATCATTTTGCATTTGAGAACGGTCAATCAAATTAATATCATTTCCTTTTGTTTGGGAAAGAGAGACACTGGCAGCGGTCCACTCTACCCATGAATATGGGTTTTGGTAAAATATCATCTCTTTTTGATTATAATGTCAGGGTACTTTATAAAGTCGAAATATAAACTGATATCTTCATTAATTAATAAGGAGGAAGTTTCAACGATTTCGAAATTTTCCTTTAAAAACATTTCCTTGTGTTTAGGTAAGCATATCGGTCGATCACTGACTGAATATGCCACCTAATACTCATTCAAGTTGGCATTAAATTCATATATAATGACATTAAACTGTCGTGGCAAAGCAGAATTTGTTGGAAATCACGAATGAGCAAAATTCTCACCTTTCGCACGTGCAAACTTTGAGCGGACGTTGCGTGCGCATCCAATATTGAATCGCCGTAAATTTTTTCATGTAATTGTTTTATATATAGCTTGATAAGCATGCAAAGTTTCAAAGTATTTCAAGAAGAACTGTAATCACAACGGCACTCTAAAGTTGACAGAAAATGACGAAAACAGCAATTTTCAGTGATTTTAGCAATTTTCTATCAATTTGGGCGTGTCCCCACGTGTGCAACTTTTCGATTTTCAACTTCAAAACTAGCCTAATGCACAATTTATACCTATAGGAAGCAGAACTGAGCTCCTCAACTCAAGGCATGGCCCAACACCAGAGAATACTAAATCGCAAAATTGACGTTTTTATAAAATAATTCTTCAAAAAAGCACAAACTTCAATGACGAATATCTTTATGAAGGAGCAAGCTAGAAAAACTTTCCGGTAGATTTTCAGAATGCTTGAACAATTATCTAAGATGAAAATCTCCTCAGATTTTGAATAAAATTACTCCTTAATGGTTTAAAATCAATTTTAAAAGTTATTACTTTGTCAAAAATCAAGTTTTAAAAACGGTTAACTTGATGACGTCATCAAGGGGTGTTTATGACGTCAAATAATTTTTTTATACAATGTAAACTAAAGTGTAAACAATTATTTGCAAGACCTGTGGTCGGAAATGGCTTTATCTTTTATACTTTTGAATCTATGGACAATTAAATACAGGCTACAATTGACTGGCAAAGCGTCTATCCCTGAATAGAATATGTATATATATATATATCACGACAATCTGTCGTAAAACAGGGGTTCTAGAAAACCCATTTCCCGATACTCCTGAAACCTGAAACTTTTTTTGCAGTCGATTTGATCAACGTCTAGACGCCCTGAAAAATTTCAGATCTCTAACTCAATTTTAACATGGTTTTTAAGGCACCTGAATATGGCGATTTTGGGTTTTTTACCGAATTTCGTATAACAGTGCTGGCGAGTATTTTATGCAAATTTCTTAAAAATCTCAACATAACTATTTTTTATTCCTGTCATCTTTGACATCAAATTAGAATGTTTTGAACTAAAAATAATTCTGCTTAACGACTTCCGATGAGTCTTAATGCCTGGAAAACTCCTGCCGGAGGCGGCGGCCTTCGGCCGCCGCCCCCGGCCGGAGTGCACGCTTCGCGTGCACAAAAGAGGCTTGTAACGTGTACCAAAGGGGGTATAATAGTAAAGGGGGTATAATAGTAAAGGGGGTATAATAGTAAATGGGGAACATAGTATACCCACAATAAATGCAACGGTCGTGCTTGCCAGCACTGTGATTTGACCAAAACCCATAATCATGGGTAGAGTGAACCGCTGCCAGTGTCTCTCTTTTCCAAACAAAAGGAAATGATATTAATTTGAGGAACCGTCCGCAAATGCAAATTGATACCGAGAATGAAATGGGTCGCTCGCTTTTCCCACTCAATAAGCTTTATTACAATTCGTAAGCCGTGAATGAATGGGAAAAGCGAGCGACCGATTTCATTCTCGGTATCAATTTGCATTTGCGGACGGTTCCTCAAATTAATATCATTTCCTTTTGTTTGGAAAAGAGAGACACTGGCAGCGGTTCACTCTACCCATGATTATGGGTTTTGGTCAAATATCATCTCTTTTTGATTATAATGTCAGGATAATTTACACAGTCGAAACTTCATTAATAAGGAGGTAATTTCAACGATTTCGAAATTTTACCTTTGAAAACATTTCCTTGTGTTTAGGTAGGTATATCTGTCGATAACAGACTGAATATGGCACTTCTTACTCATTCAAGTTGGCATTTAATTCATATATAATGCCATTTAAATATCGTGGGAAAGCAGAATATATTCGAAATCACAAATGAGCAAAATTCTCACCTTTCGCACGTGCAAACTTTGAGCGGACGTTGCGTGCGCATACAATATTGAATCATCGTAAATTTTTGTATAGTGGTATTTAATATATAGTTTGATAAGCATACAAAGTTTCAGAAGATTTCAAAAAGAACTTGGATCACAACGGGACTCCAAAGTTGATAAAAATCGTGAAAATAACAATTTTCAGTGATATAAGCTATTTTAAATCAATTTGGGCGTGTCCCCACGTGTGCAAATTTTCGATTTTCAACTTTAAAACTAGCCTATAACACAATTTAGACCTTTAAGAAGCAAAATTGAGCTCCACAACCCAAGGGATGGTCCAACATCAGAGAATACTAATTCACAACTTTTGTGTTTTTATAAAATTATTCTTCAAAAACGCACTAACTTCAATAGCAAATATCTTTATGAAGGAGTAAGGTAGGAAACTTTTCCGGTAGATTTTCAGAATGCTTGAACAATTATCTTAGATGAAAATGTCCTCAGATTTTGAATAAAATTACTTCTTAATGGTTTAAAATCGATTTGAAAAGTTGTTATTTTGTCAAAAATCAAGTTTTAAAAACACTTAAATTGATGACGTCATCAAGTGATGATGATGACGATAAATTATTTTTCGATATAATGTAAACTAAAGTATAAACGATTATCTTTAAAACCTGTGGTTCCAAATGACTGTATCTTTTATACTTTTGAATCTACGGACACTTAAACGTAGGCTACAATTGACTGCCAAAGCGTCTATACATACATATATATATATCCTTCACGACAATCTGTTGTAAAACAGGGGTTCCAGAAAACCCACTTCCCGATACTCCTGAAACATGAACATTTTTTTACAGTCGATTTGGACAAGGTCTAGACGCCCTGCAAAGTTTCAGATCTCTAACTCAATTTTAACATGGTTTTTAAGGCACCTGAATATGGCGATTTTGGGTTTTTTACCTAATTTCGTATAACATGCTGGCGCGTATTTTGCGCAAATTTCTTAAAAACCTCCACATAACTATTTCTTATTCCTGTCATCTTTAACATTGAATTAGAATGTTTTGAACTTAAATATACCTGCTGAACTACTTTCGATGAGTCTTAATGCCTGGAAAACAATAAAGGGGATATAATAGTATAGGGGGTAAATAGTGTTGTGAATATAAGGGCAACGGTTATGCTTGCCAGCATTGTGATATATACTTCACGACAATCTGTTGTAAAACAGAGGTTCCAGAAAACCCACTTCCCGATACTCCTGAAACATGAAATTTTTTTACAGTCGATTTGGACAAGGTCTAGACGCCCTGCAAAGTTTCAGATCTCTAACTCAATTTTAACATCGTTTTTAAGGCACCTGAATATGGCGATTTTGGGTTTTTTACCTAATTTCGTATAACATGCTGGCGCGTATTTTGCGCAAATTTCTTAAAAACCTCCACATAACTATTTCTTATTCCTGTCATCTTTAACATTGAATTAGAATGTTTTGAACTTAAATATACCTGCTGAACTACTTTCGATGACTCTTAATGCCTGGAAAACAATAAAGGGGATATACTAGTATAGGGGGTAAATAGTGTTGTGAATATAAGGGCGACGGTAATGCTTGCCAGCATTGTGATAGGGTTTCAATATTTTTACATGAAATTTTCAGAATCAACGTAGAATGTGAAAACTGGCCACGGGCCTAAATATTAAATATCAATCAATTACAATTCATTAATATTACCAATATTAAAAACTATCGAAAATATTCAAGAAAGTATTCTCTAGCCAAAGGGCTCAATATTTAAATCTAAAAACGTAGAATCGCATTTCGACCTTAAGTTTTGTATTGGAATTTTGAGTTAGGCCTTTAAAAAAATTTGGCGGCCAAATTAACTGAATTTCGCATTGCAAATTTGGAATTTGGCCGCCAAATTTTTTTAAAGGCCTAACTCAAAATTCCAATACAAAACTTAAGGTCGAAATGCGATTCTACGTTGATTCTGAAAATTTCATGTTAAAATATTGAAACCCTATTGAGTTCTATTGTTTTGAGCGAAATCAGTTTTGCAAATATTGCGAACTGAGATATGGGCAATTTTGTTCATTTTTTCATTCAAAAATATTGATATTTGACCAATTTATGGGCCAAATTCGATCAAATTTGGTGCGTATGCCCAAGTATGGTCATATGGTTTTTGGCTCATAACTCAGTCATTTTTTGTCCAATCTTGATGAAAATTCATATACGAGTTCAGGGGAGCACTAGCTACAAGTAGAGCACCTAAAATCTGGATTTTGTGCATGTTTATGGTATTTGGCTCAATTGGGCCTAATTTGGACCAAATATGGGCGTGGCTGCCCCGCGGGCACCGTTTGGCGGTTGGGGTCCGGGACCCCCTCAAAAGTTCGGTCACTGTTCCTAGTTAGTTGGTCAGCTACTATCTCGAAACCAAGTTTCACAAAAAAATCAGGGTGAACCGCATTTCGACCTTAAGTTTTGTATTGGAATTTTGAGTTAGGCCTTTAAAAAAATTTGGCGGCCAAATTCTGAATTTCGCATTGCAAATTTTGGAATTTGGCCGCCAAATTTTTTTAAAGGCCTAACTCAAAATTCCAATACAAAACTTAAGGTCGAAATGCGATTCTACGTTGATTCTGAAAATTTCATGTTAAAATATTGAAACCCTATTGAGTTCTATTGTTTTGAGCGTGGAGCGAAATCAGTTTTGCAAATATTGCGAACTGAGATATGGGCAATTTTGTTCATTTTTTCATTCAAAAATATTGATATTTGACCAATTTATGGGCCAAATTCGATCAAATTTGGTGCGTATGCCCAAATATGGTCATATGGTTTTTGGCTCATAACTCAGTCATTTTTTGTCCAATCTTGATGAAAATTCATATACGAGTTCAGGGGACCACTAGCTACAAGTAGAGCACCTAAAATCTGGATTTTGTGCATGTTTAGGGTATTTGGCTCAATTGGGCCTAATTTGGACCAAGGGGTCGACCGTATATATATTATCCGATCTGATCTAGCTTAGCACTGCTGCTTAAGAATATGTCGTGCGCAATAAGTTTTAACATCATGTCGTCACCGCGTATTCCGTATTAGTATTCTGTGACAAAACCCGCGCATTCGGCGAACACGTGTTTATGGTAGGATGCCTAAAGTGTTGGTTTTTCGAAACATAGGTTTTCGTGAAATATTTTATGCGATCTTTACTACTATGTCGATTCAATTGAATTACTGAGAATCAATATTCGATACTGTGAAGCCTGAATTTTGATGAGATCAATAAGAATATTTATAAATTATATATAGCTATATGTATAGATGCAAAAAAGTCACCGTTCGAACTTACAAGTTGGCCAGAAAATTCAGGCTTCTAAGTATTGTTGACAAGTAAACAGTCCATTATATTGCCCAGTGTAGGATAAATAAAAATAATAAATTAGTGATAAAAACACTACCATAGTCAATACTCAATAAACAAGTTATTTATGGGTGCACGGTCATGGAAAAATATCTAATCAATTGCAGTGATTCCTAAATCAGCTAAATCATTTTGAACCTTTACACTCTTAATACTAAACACCTTTCTCAGCAACTTATGTATCAATTTTAAGGTATGCTTATCTAAATTATGGCAAGAAATCTGTGAAAAGCAGTGAGGTAAAACATGTCTCCTGGTAAGAATCTTATAATCAATCTCATCTCGCACAGCAACACAAAGAATTTCTAACAACCAGTTCTGATCCTGTTTAAAGTAAAGGTTAGAGCTACAAAACATGCCGTAAAACATGGGAACATCATGGAAATCAAACACGGGCCTCTGCAGTAAAAAGTGGCAAATATTCTGGTAGATATGCTTGTGTGGTGTAAATAAAGCGTGAAGCATTCTACCAAGAAAATATACAGACAAATGAGGTAATCTCTCTTCAACCGAGGTTATAGAGTTTTCAATCATCTTAAACAAATACAAACACATAGCTTTCTCCTTGAACTTTTCCTCCTCTATAAGGAGGGATGTCCTCTCCAGACAGACGAATGCGACACGTCTGGTAGCTTCATCGTAGCTGCTTAGAGCAAGTAACATAACCTTACTGATAGGATGGGACAGGATCATGCGCACATCTACCTCCCCATTTCTCAGCACGTGGTGAAGCAGGGATAGAATGTACTCGGTGTCAGCTGTTACCAGAGATTCCACACTGTCCGTCACCATCTTCATGCTTTCCTCAGAGTGTAAGGGAAAGTTATCTATCAGATTGTTCATCATGTCACTGTCGATGTTTTCCAGGATCTTGATGCAGTATTCGTTGTAGTGGGCGATGTTTTTGATGCTTTTCAGATCGGCCACGTCAGATCCATATGCGAATGGGTATTTGGACACCACACCCTGCTCTTCAAAATGTTTCAGGATCTTTAAAACGTTTTTGTCAGCAACAGAGGTGGTTGCTGAATAAGAGGTTTGGAAGATAAGATAGTGGGCTTTGTTCAGGGTCTCGGAGGGTACTTTTCCAGTTTCCAACAGCAAAACAAATAGTTTAGTCAGCAATGTTTTCTCACTACTTAGCTCGGAAACCAAACACTTCTGTACTGCTGGATGAGCGATCAAGGTATCGAAGATAGGAGACAGACGTTCCCCGGGAACTATTTCTTGGAACGTGATTATGAGCTGTGTTAAGATTTCGATATTCATTTTGAGCCCGTTTTGACTGGTTTCTGGAACAATTGTTTGATCCAACAACTCTGCAGTTGAACACACAGACTTATCGATCTGTTTCCTGGTAAAAGCTGGAAGGTGTTCTTCGTAAACTGACACGTGTTGTGACAAGAATGCTTTGAGGCTGCCAATATCAGACTTACTCATAAATAATTCGAATATTTGTTTCAGGATTTTCTTACTTTTCAAGCAGTTCGAGAGTTCAGCTGTTTTATCAAGGTGTCTTGAAGTGAAGAATGTGGTACACTCCAGATTGATAGCTTCAGAGACCAGGTAAAGGGCTTCTAACTCATTCTTAGGTTCAGTTTTGCAGATTATTTCCGAGAGGAGACATACTCGTTTATCGTCCACTGTCCGTGGACATTCCTCTGAAATGTCTGTAGCATGAGCAAATTCTTTGCAGTATTCCTGGTAATCTTGTTTGTGTTCTTTATACTGTGATACATCAAAAACATAGTCACACTCTCTGGAGTATTCAGTACGCAGGTAATTTTCTAACAACAAGATACATTGGAATCTTGAGTAGTTGGTTAGGTTTAACGAATAGGCATTAGAGGCGTCATCAAAGTTCTTCGTTATGTAAACTAAACAAGCATCCGAACATATTTCTGAATACATTTTTTCGGCGATTTCTTGAGGAATGTGTGAAAATATGTCAGAACACAATGCACCATTCTTACCAAGGAAATGCAAAAACCAAACAATATGGTACTCGTCTATCTTCTCTGGTGACGACTGGAAGAGGTCGAAGAAGTGGTACATACCAAAATAGAATAATTTGGTCGCAAGGTAACTTCGGGGTCCGCAAAATTCAGCAAACTTGTCCAGATGGTCTCTGATGATTGGTATTAGCTCGTCATCTTTCCGGTCATCGGAACATTCACTCATCAAAACATTCTGTATAACTGCTTCTACGCGCTTCTCTGTCAGCCATTCTTTCATGATGACACACTTCAAAACATCAACCTCGTAAAATGCTTCGTGATTCCGTTCGATCAGCTGATCAACAGTCTTCTGAAGGTAGGCGATAGTTTTCGCGTATACTTTTGGATTGTTGTGCATTTCCGTCATCAAGTTGTCGTCAAATAATTGCAGAAAATGGTGGAATACATCTCTGTTACTGGTTCCATTTTTGAAGAGGACGAATGAAAACTGTTGGAACATTTTGACCATGTTGGCAACCAAAATGGGATCTGTTCTGATTTCGTCGTAGTAATGAGTTTGCATTTCACCCCACAAATGATCTCCTAAAACAAAGTGTGATCCTAGAAAGAATACTGGAGAGTCATGGCTCAGCAACTTTTCTCGTAAATCGAACTCCATCCATTTAGAAAAATTCGCATCCGGGATATCAAACAGAGGATTACAAATGTAGGCGATCAATCGTGGAATTAAGTCACATTCCACCTTACCCGGAGTTCCATATCACATTCCTTGGATTTTACTCCGTCCAGTATAGTGGTAAGGTAATCAAGTCCAAAGGAGGTAGAGAAGTCGCATACCTTATTGACCAAAATAAGAATTTCTTCGTCCAATATGAAGTCACGTTTCTCTCCTTTAATTGTGACAATCATATCAGAATGATCATCAAAGATGATCGATTCTATAATGTTGATAGCTTGTGAGTATTCAACATCACTATTTATAGCTAACATTATCTTGTGGAATAGCTTCTTGGATTGCCCTGTTTTCTCCGTTACTTTCTTAACGACAGCTGCGTGGTTAGACTTGACGAATCTTCTAAGTGCAGCGGGGTAAGTCAGGACAAGTAAGTTCACATCATCTTCAGACAGCTCACCACTCTCAGATAAATCTATCAACTTCTCTATCTTATACTGATAAAGACTGAACATGTCTATGATGGAGTAATGTCCAGCAAATGCAGAAGTGAGAAGTCCAGCTGAGTTGATAACAGAGATATCTACTAAGTTGTATAGAGCAATATCTTTGAGTTGCTCTCGATCTTGAAGCATAGCAACAGCCTTGGAAGCAGATCCTATCAGGGCCAGTAACAGTGGATACACACCGATATCAACTGTTGTCTTTAACTGTTTTTCTAGCAAGTCTGAAACAGGTTTTGGGACTAAATAGTCTATGATTTGTTTATCAGTAATGTCCGGAGTAACAGTGGATAGCAAGGCCTCTACATCCCTAGCTCGTAAAACAGAACAGAGAACTGAAGCAAAGGACAAGTCGGAAGATTTCTTGGTGATGATACTGCTTATCATTGAAGATGAAACTTCGGGACAAATCTTGACCATGTCCACAACGAACTCACTGTAGTATTGACTGTTTGAGGAAGCATGCTTTACAAAGTTCAACAGCACAGGATTTCTCGTACAGTCTGTCAGTACATCTTTTGCGGTTGAATCGAACAATATCCCAGTCTTACGATGAAACAGAGCCCTGAAAAACACACTTGTCTGCTCCTGCAGCTCCTTAACAGAGTCCTCCCAGAAATAGGAGATCTTAACAAGGACAGGGACAGCAAAAAACTGGCACATTACCCTCTTCTGTATCTTAGCGACGTTTAAAACGTGTTCCAACAAAACATTGAGTAGCTCCAGTTTTAGCTCCACACTATCTTTTCCAATCCGTGTGGTCATGATCTTCAGAACATTCTTCATTTGCATAAACTTAACCTTCAAGTCAAGAGAAGGGATACAGAGAAATGAGAGCATAAATCTAACTGCGTCTTCGTGAGCTGGCCCATGGTTTGCTAACATTTGCTTCAGGGAGGCATTACCAAAGTTGAAATCGTCCAGGAGGGTTTTAGTGACGGAGCCCCCGAAACAATTAAGCAAGATAAGGAACTCCAAACATCTCTTCCTAGCCGGGACAGAGCTATACTTACTGAGACAACTATACACACTGTGTAACCGCTCCTTTATTAGCTTCCTACACAGTGCCACAGCTTGTGCCTGGAACTGAAGGTGTTCCTTGAGGACGGACTTGTTAAGAAGGGCGAACAGTGTAAAACAGGCTGCTGACTGGGTGTGCTGACCGGGACCCCTGTCCCACCAAGAGAACACCTCACTACAGCTGGGGGAGAGGGTGAGGAGCTGGGGGAGGTGGGAGGTGTCACGTGACTTTAGCAGTTCCACCAGGTGGAGAACAGGTTGGGTGTCCGTGCCATCTCCCTTCCTGATACCTTGCAGTGCTGCGCTCACTTCTGACATTTTACAGCGGGGGTTGTTACTTCAACATATTCTGGTGAGATTAATTGTTACATGTTAAGATATCAATTAGAATTTGAAGTTTCAATTATTTAGCCTTAAGATAAATTCACTAGTTTAAAGTTAGTATTTAAAGACTCCGTAGCGATTATAAAACTGAACTGAAATTTGATTTACTTTTAAATGGAAATTGTAAATTAGTAGGAGAATCAATAAAACTATGTAGCATAATATCAGTTTTCAAAATGATAATTATATTATATATCAACGCAAATAAAAATGTCTTATTAGCCACAGTTTATGATTGTCTAAAAAAAACTAATTTATTTCAATTCAGAAGATTTGGTAAAACTACTTTATAAACTCAGTTTTTCAATCAAACATAATAATATTCGTAAAAAGAAAATCTTATGAATACGATCAATCCATATTAAATATATTATCAACAGTAAGGTATTAAAGATACTTGATCGACCGAAAACTGGAGATCTTTTACCAGCTGGTACCTATTTGGAACTCTGGCCTTGTTCCGCTTTCTTCGCCGCTGCTGCCTCTTGTTTCTTTCTCATTACCTGAACGAGAAAGTATTTATTTATTTTAAATAGCAGGATTATCATGAATATAGTGCCGTCCCCTTAGCTTTGGCCCCTCGACCGCTAATATAAAGTTTACCAACTATTTCTCTGTACAAAACCTACTTTGTTTGATTTTCGTAGAGTAAACTTGCCATTCCTTCATCCACATAAAGATTGATAATTAAGTAAGTTTGTTAATTAAGTAAGTTTGTTAATTAAGTAAGTTTGTTAATTAAGTAAGTTTGTTAATAAAGTAAGTTTGTTAATCAAGTAAGTTTGTTAATTAAGTAAACCTCAGCGTCCCTCTCTTGCCGTTGAGTGTGAGTTAGACCTTTGTTACCATCTTGATCTTTAGTTTCTGAAGAAGAAAGTTTTAAGGAAAATTCCTGAATTCTTTGTTCTTTTGATGAAATTTTCAAATTAAAATTTGATTTTGATTGATTTGGATATATGATACAACCGAAAAATGGAAGCATTCTATGCAGACTGTTTTTACCTTTGTTTTTACCCTTGTTTTTCTTTGCAGCTTTTTCTCTTGCTAAATCCCGCTGGTTTCCCCGGGCCATGGAGAGAAGTTCTACCCGACCTAGCAATTTAAATAAAATTAATGAGTCTTTTATCTATTTAAATCTATTTATAACATTAAAGTGAGCTATAAATAACTATCATATGGTGATTGATGTAATTTATAAACTTCTTGTTTCGTTTTTGACAACCTCTTTTATTTTTCATACAATGACAAGCAAGCTTCTCAAAACAAAATAACTTCAATTAAGAAACAGTAAAATATATGCATCATGGGGGTACGGGTATATCGGGCCACGTTTAAATATAGAAATTCAAACATAAATTATTCATCTATAAATCAAGGCATAATCTTGAAACGATTTTCACAGCAAATCTTTCAAAAATTATTGTAACTTGCAAATAAATAAATCGCTTAATTAAACATTTTTCTGTCGCCTGAATGCAACAATCAACACTGAACGGTTGTGAGTTGTAAGTTTAAGAGTGTTCGAGTTATTTTCGCATATACCAAAATAAAAGGAAAGCTATGATCAGGCACAAAACGAAAAGGATCCTCTCCAAGTATTTCCACGCGACATCTTTACTCTGTTTTGAGTGTGTCACTTCCTTTATGAGCTTATTATTAAGCTGGAAAACTTTCATTTTAATACTTATTATACTGTCCTTCTGCTCTCGTGTCAGCTCCAGGGAGTTGAGTTTCTCTTTGTATTGTGTCTTTGCTTTTGTTAGACTGAAACCTTCCGGCCAATCCAGCGCCTGAAAGTACGGAAATTTAAACTGATAAGATAACGCGGGAGAGTGGGGGGGGGGGGGGGGGGGGGAGAAGCTATTGTGCATGCTCTCAAAAATATTAACATTGAAAAAGAAGAGAGTGATCACAATTTCATTAAAACATACCTTGACTCCTAGCGGATAATTGTCCTTTAAGCCAAGAACCTTTACTATCATGGGTCTCAAGATGCTTCCTCCTGAGATATTATTTAATTGTGTGTATTTGTTATAGTTTGTTGACATATTATTATATACTCATGTTAGACTAAAGGTTATCATCTTAAACTACTTGTAAATGTCTACATTAATGAGGCACTTATTATATATTAAGAATGCGAAATATGTAAGTCAGTAAGTGTGAATATCCGTTCTCCATCCAAATCCGCTAAATTCTGTTAATTATCACATTTAGCGTATGGGACTGTTTCGGTTTCATTAAGCTGGATTTAATTTAATTTACAGTCTCGCTTCCTTTTTTTGAAATATTACAATGAACACGTGATTAAGGTTGCCATGACAGCATATAAGTCATTCTGTAATTCATAAATTGTATCAATCTCGGCACCTAAGGGTGCGAGCGAATAGGCCAGTAGATTTTAATACAGATTGTGTCTAGAAGTTTAAGTTTTTATATGTGAGTATGTGAAAGGACTGTCACTTTTCTCGGTTCGTGACATATTTACTGTGAAAAGGCCGTTACATAAAACTTAACTTAAAATTTCCCAGCTCTATCTTTGGTGATAAAACCCCTGATAGAATTACAGTAGCCTCTAATCTCATATCAAGCAGAAAGTTGTAGAAAGTTCTAGCCCAGCAGTATAATGACCTCAGAGGCCTGAAGCAGCATCACAATCGAATAGCCGCAAATTGCAAGACTGAAAGTGAAACCATGACCAGTTCCCTTTCACTTTTTTAGAGTGAAATATTAGAGTTTGATGAGTACATGAACAGTAACGTAAGGGACGTCACATCACGTGATTTAAAGTATCAGTTTCACTTTCTTTACATGGTAAATGGTGATACGTCACTCCTTCCTAGTCAAAAGGTTACTTTGCTCTGTCACTCCTATCCTCTTTGCAGCCAGTTGAGACTAGAGCAGACAATTTGAGAAATATAATATAATAATATGAACGGAACGGAAGTAAGTTTATTTGAATAACCTGTCATCACGTCATGTCTTTGCTTGGAAAATGTAGCTTATAGATAAGTTTTTCAAATGACCTGACTTCCAAATTCAATTAGACCTTTTGGGGCTTCCAAGGAAATTTCATATCTTTTGCTGGCACAGAAAAGCTGATAAAGCGTAAATCTTGTTTGTAATTCTTGACCGGTGAGTTTGGCTTGCACCCAACCTAAGCATGAGACGACTGATTGTAACAGAAAGATACAGAAAGTGAAACCAGTGCTGATAAAGAACTGATAACTTGGTTTAACGTTAACCAATGCTGTGAAATTCACACTACGCGTATTACTATTATTCGAAGTAAATTCGCTTACGAATTTTTCTCTGAAAATTGCCGCATTTAAAAAGAAATACGGTAGTTGTTTCACGATAGTTGGTTTTATATGGCGGAATATTGCCAAAAAATGTGCTTCCCGCAACAAGTGGGTGGTTAATGGTTTGCGACTAGCGTGGGTACTGATCAATATCGCAAGGGGTTAAATTTAGCTCATAACCGAAGACATTATGGAGTAAATTAACTCTACTTGTCGAGATTTGTAAGTTTGAGACTTGACGTATAACGTCACACATCCAACTAGATTATAGATAATAGACTTGAGAATGCTACGTGTTCCCACGGCCGCATTTTTACCGAATTTTCCGCGCATTTCTTGGCGAATTTAACAGCCCTAAAAATTATAACTTGAAGTAGTAAATTGGCGAATTTAACAGCCTTGACGATAACAAATATTATAGAGATTAAATGATTGATGAGGTCATAAGAGCACTAGATAGAGGTGAGTAATAATAGGTCGAACTGACGACACCTCAGGTGGCAAGTGGAGAGAAAAGTTCTTTTATCATCTAACAATAATTTCTAAAAACATAGGGAATTTAAGGATTACGGTAAATGTTCTATTCTGACGTAACTTTCACAAATGAAATATCTGACGTCACCAGATAAATTACAGATAAGCCTCGGTCATTGCATGGTCTGATGTTCAGCTCATATTCGGTTCATATAAGGTATCATCAGCACTGAAAATAATTTCAACAGTACTAATCGATGGCGCGTCACCTTACATATCACACTTACCAGCCTGATCTAATTTGCAAGTTCTCAAATCAAATACCGGAAATATTTACTGCTCCGAGGGTGCAGCAAGTGAAAGTGAAAGTTGATAAGGGAAGCGACACTGCCACACGCGCAACCCAACATTCTTTATCATCACCTGACTCAACAAGTTCACTGTAACACTCCAGTTTCTCTTACGTTATCTGGCCCTCCATTCTGTCACTCTAATTAAATTGTGCTGCAGAACGATTAGACCGCAGATAGCAGTAATGTTCCATCCCGGTAATGTCACGTGGTCAGTCAAGCAAGTCATGTGGTTTGCTGTGACCTCACGGCGATGGTAGCGCAGCACATATTATAAGAAGGTTCAATCTGATCAGTTTCATAAGTTATATCTCTCTCTCTCTCTCTCTTGGCTATTTCACTGCCTGTCTACACTCTTCCAAATCAGTTTCTAACAGCATTTAGTTTTGCCTAAGAGTCACAAATCCGTATGATAATTTGTAGTTTTCATTGCAAATCACAAGGTCGTGTTCATCGTTTTTACTAAAGATTCATGATTACTTTCGCTTTCAATATAAAATTTATATTTCTTGACCCTACATAAGGCATATATCCAGTCGCATAAACCTTATATCGTACTCAATTAATCTTAATCAGTATTTATATGTATACTAAAATAAGGAGGTACTGCAATGTGTTGACTTACTCGAACTATGAACAGCAAATTTCCTGCCATTACTAATTTAATTGTTACCATAATAGTATGTTCATAACAGCTTACAACCTAAGTTTATTCTAATAATTTCTTTAACATCAATTAGATAATGAATATACTAATTTTACTTAATGATTACCTAATGACTATAATTCTAGCAAGAACTTCAACACAATCCAAGATGAATTCTATGTTTATTGCCCTATGCCTGATCGTCGCCGCAGGTAACTTAATATTACAATTATTAAAAACTAATAATTTACAATTCACACTGCATTATAATTTTAATGTGCTTTATATTTTTCAGTTTATACAACATATTATTATCAAGAACATTAATTATAACAGTATTGAAACAGTATTCCCTATTCTATCATTAACTCGTCTGAACTTTATCCCAATGATTTAACTACAATTCCGTATTTTCAGTTGCCCAAGATCCTCCAGCTCCCACTGCTATTATGTGTAACCAAGGTAACGCCACTAATTCTGCTGCTTGCCCTGCCCCCGCAGATGGAGGAGTTGCAGCAACTCTTTGTAGCATGTAAGCAATATTGAAAATACAAATGATATTAGACATTATATCTCGTTGATTATGAAACAGTTTAGTTAGGAATACTAGATAAATTGTATGATGATAATAATATGATGAATATATCCTTATTTTTCAGGCCCAAGTTTGTTGAATACACCGGACTCTCAGCTGGTGTTGATTACGCATGTGGAGCTTGTGCTGAAGGAACTAAAGATGCAACTTGTATGGAATGCACCGGTGCAACTAATGCATCTTGCAATGTTCCTCAAGCAGCCGGCAAGAGCTTCATGTGCTACAATTTCGCATATGACGCAGCAACGAAGGTGTTTGCCCAAGCAGTCAACGCCACAACTTGCCAAAGACTGGAAGCAACCGAAGCTATCTGCAACAGGTTAGTTTATTACGACTAAATCTTAACTTGTTTTGAGACTTCATCTAAATTACACCTAAACAGGCTGGAACAAAATGAACATAAAATCTCCTCAGTCTAATGGCAGTAGTCTCACACTCTGTCATTGTATTCATGGTAGTTTTATTCAAAATTCCATTTAATTATAATAAATAATAAATAATAAACTTCACAATTTCAGTCCCGAGAAAGCTGCCGCCGCCGAATACCTAAGCCCTCACGCTGGATGTGGACCCTGTGTCGCTAACACCACATGTGTTGAGTGCAAAGGAGATGGGTGTAACTCTGCCACCACCATCACTGCCTTCCTCCTCCCCCTCGTCGCTCTTATCTACACTCTGGTCTAAGGAAGACTATAAGTTCCCCAACTCTATCATAGTGTATTAGCGGAACTAGAATATTACCAGCTCTTACACATTTGGACTGGTTATACAGATAATATAATGATAGAGTTATTTCACACAGGTTTTTGTTGTTGTGAATAATGAATTTATGATATTTCTGTGTATAATATTGTTATTCTGTGTTGTTCTCATTTCACGTTTTATAATTTTATAAAGCAGTTTTTTTTTTCTTTTCTCAGAATACGAACCGGGAACATTTCAAATATGTATTATGAATCAATTCGCAGAATGTATTCTATATCAAATTTAACTTAATTTAGCTATGTGAGCAGAAACTGTGAAATGCATAATATAACTCACGTTGCCGATATGATAATACCTATATATAATATATCGGTCTGTTATCTGTATCTTAAAAAATTAGGTACGTAAGCTTGGCCCAAACTCAATGCCCAAATTTTTAGAGAACCTACCTGCCCTGCCTAGGTCGATCCAGATGAAATCTGGAACGAGTTTCGTGTCAACGCTTCTCTCCATTTATCCCTATCACACATGAGTAAACGCAGCTGGTCAGGTTCCATTCCAGTGTCTTCAAGTAGGACGTCCGGGAAGGTCTTATGTGGTCGTCCTCGATAACGCTGGCCATAGGATGGTTGCCAGAAAAGGAGTTGTTGAGCAGGTTGGTCCTGTAGACGGTAGACATGTCCTGCAAAACGAAGTCTTCGTGTCTTTATAGTATCTGTCACCGATGGAATCTTTCCGTAAAGAACGGAGTTAGGTGTATGTGATTTCCATGAGATACCAAAGACCCTTCGTAGCATTCTAGTATAAACACCGTCTAGTGCTCTGATATCAGCCTTTTTAAGAGTCCAGGTTTCTGCACCATACAGCAGAACAGGTTCTACTGCAGTTCGAAAAATCTTAGTCTTGATCTTCCTGGACATATTAGATTTCCAAAAAGCATCTAGACTCTGTAAAGCTTTCCATGCGAGGCCTTTCCTGACATTGATGTCTCTGCTTGTTGAGGCTATAAAGGATCCCAGATACTTAAAGTCATGAACTTCTTCTAAAGGGTTGCCGTTAATAAAGACTCTATCGTCTGAGTTGACAGGTCGCGGGATGTTATAGGACATGTATTTGGTCTTTCCGATGTTAATAAGGAGACCATAACGGGCTGCTATGTCAGAAATGCTTTGGCAAAGGCGGCCATTTCGCTGAAGCTGTCAGTAATTGTTGCTAGGTCATCGGCGAAGTCCAAATCAGCAATGTAGTTACTTCCAACTTTAAACCCATCACGTGGCCCTATTGCTAGTCTTTAGAGAACAATTCAACCGAATTAACTTTTTCCCCAGCTCTGCCATACTTTCACGCCAGAGAACTTGAAGAACGTTGTTAGGAATGTTCAATCTGAAGAGGATCGCAGTAGGAATGTGCTCATTATTGGTTTAAACGAGACTGACGAAGAGATGCTGTCTGATAAAGTTGACAGAATTTTCAGCAGGTTGGAGAAAACCCACGTTTTGAAGCTGACAAGACGTAACCAGTCAAAGTTTCGTTAGGTAATTGTAGTACCGTTTATCAGATATTACTCTATTAGTAAAAGCCAAAAATCTGAGACAGTGCCAAGGCCAGGATCATAAAACTGTTTTCATTTCTGTAGATCAATCACCCGAAAATCGAGCTATCCATCTACGGTTGGTCTTGGAGATGAAACAGATAGCCAAAGAGGACCCAAATAAACATTATTATATCAGAGATGGTAAAATTTGTTGCTCGCAATCTCTGAAGTAGTATACAATATGGCCCCGCTGTATCACCTAAAAGTTAGGCACCATTTACCCAATTTCCTTATATGGTAATGTCACATAATCAATAATAATTTGTCGGCCGGGTGGTGTAGTGGTAACACAATTGCCTCCCAAGCAGAAGATCCAGGTTCGAATCCGGTCGAGAGCCAGTCGATCAGTTACCAAGCTATGATTTGGTATAGCTTCGGCTGGTTATATTCACTCTGTGACTGGTAGGACTAGCCCCCCCCCCCCCTGCTGCTAGTATAGCGCTTACACACAGTGACTTAGGGTTACCGTAGGGGAGATTTTTATCAGTGTAACGGTGAAATTATTATATTATTTAGATATCATAAATAAACTTTATGAGAAATAAGACAAACCGTTTGAAACTTAAAAAATCATACACATTTAAAAATACAATGTCAATCGTCAGCAATTTTCAGTACTTAAGACTTAACGATCATGTCACATTTCTTAACGACTGATTTCAATAAGGGAATATTCTCATTTATAAGTTTACAAAGGATAGAGTGACTTAGGGTGGGGGAGATTTTTATCAGTGTAATGATGAAATTAAATGAAATCAGCTGGCTACCATCAATCTAACCAGATTCAACTAATTAACTCAGCCTAAAACAGTAGATGCAGCAATATTCCTCTATGCAACAAGATATTATTACATAACTGCAAATGGTTATGACAGTTACAAGAGTGTACAGTAGGTGAAAACATAACTGTGCAATGTACACGTCATAATTGTTATTAGGAAAGGCACCAAATTCATTGGTAACATGATACACCATAATAACATTGCAATATATCTATATATGTTTGTAAATATCACTGTAATTGAATCAATTTGGGCCCCTCTGTGGCGTACACCTGTAATTATCAGACAGTTAATCGGAACATCCAGTGTTCAAATCTGTGTCAAGCTACTCTTACAAAACTCAAAAAAAAGCAATCAAAATTTACTGTGATAAGGCTGATGTTGACGGCTCGGTTAGAGAGATCTTAGTCTATCTCCAGTGCCATGAGTCAGCTATATCGCAGTTCGGGGTCGACTCCCGTGAAAAACCGGAATTAGGAGAGCGTTCTCTCCATCCAAATGTATGTGGGAACTCCCACTAAATTGAGAAATGTAAGATGTAGTAGGCAGTGATCAATATAAAGATATAGGCGAATTCGAACCCGGCTTACAATCTAATAGCCTTGCACTGCAGTATGACCATTAATCTAACTGAGTAATGTGAGATGCATGTAGTTTGAACTAGTACCAAGTCAATTGCAAATGTTAAGCACTGTCAGTAATTGAGCGAGCTTTTTTTAATAATTTGTTTATAGGATAATTATTGTTCGTCAATTGCATACATTTTTGTTATAGTACAAAATTCTGATTCAAGTACAAAATCCTGATTTACACTTGACACTTTCAGTAATAGTAGATTTTTCTAAAGTCGGCTATATAAGGGGAGTGAGACCTTCATCAGCTCATTTCTCAAACTGCACTTTTCGTTACGTTTGATTTTACCTGCTCTCTTTGCTGTTTTTGAACCGGTCAAGGACAAAATCCTGATTTACACTTGATCTTTTCAGTAATAGTTCATTTTTCTGAAGTCGGCTATATAAGGGGAGTGAGACCTTCATCAGCTCATTTCTCAAACTGCACTTTTCGTTACGTTTGATTTTACCTGCTCTCTTTGCTGTTTTTGAACTGGTCAAGGACAAAATCCTGATTTACACTTGATCTTTTCAGTAATAGTTGATTTTTCTGCAATCGGCTATATAAGGGGAGTGAGACCTTCATCAGCTCATTTCTCAAACTGCACTTTTCGTTACGTTTGATTTTACCTGCTCTCTTTGCTGTTTTTGAACTGGTCAAGGACAAAATCCTGATTTACACTTGATCTTTTCAGTAATAGTTGATTTTTCTGCAATCGACTATATAAGGGGAGTGAGACCTTCATCAGCTCATTTCTCAAACTGCATTTTTCGTTACGTTTGATTTTCTGTGCTCTCGACAGAAATGAAGAGAAGATTTTCAGCAAAAAGCCAACATGGCAAACATCAAGTTGAAGAGTGTCCGGTATGTTTCAAGAGGATGAGGGCTGATAATCTAAAACATCATCTTCCGACACACAACAGCAAAGAAACCTGCAACAGCTGTAAAAAGTTGTTTCGCTCGGACAAATTGACAAGGCATGAGCTTCTGTGTCGCTCTCAGATCGATGAATCTTTATGCAATCGCTTCTCTGGGATTCATGAACATCTGGACAATGATGAGCACTGTAGTTCAGTTTCGGGGTACTTTATTAATTTAAGTCGTTTGATCTCAGCATTGCGAAAAGTTCAGATTATGATACAATTCTTTTGGAGTCATGCTCTGCAGCTAAGCAAAAGATTATCCAAATTTTACAGTCACATCCTGTTAAAGCACAGCTAGTCATTTCCCTATCATTCCACAAGCATGTCAATGGAGAAGAGGGACAATCTGAAAAGGTTTTCAGGTCAATTTGTGAACCCTTACTACTAGGAGACAATGTTGATGACTTTCTGTCACGTGCTAAGAGCTATATTCGGCATGGAATTGACACCTACGAACGATTGGGAAGTGGTTGGATTTTTGACGAATTGCAATGGGCACATATCGAAATTGCAAAATACTCTCCACTTTCTGCTTCAGGCAACGTTTCCATTCCGAAGAAGCTAAGTAAAATGAGATCAGTTCTAAACATTAAGTCCTCAGACAATAAATGCTTCTTGTATTGCCTTTTGGCAAAGCTCTATCCTGCAACAGGCTCCAATATTGATAGACACACAAAGTATCTGTCTCACATCGGGAAGATAAATATGGGTACGGTTCAATTCCCAGTAAAGATCAAAGATATAGCAAAAGTTGAGGAGTTGAATAAGGTCTCAATTTCTGTTTTCCAGTGGTGTGTTGAGGAAGAATGTGTTTTGCCGTTAAAACATGGCAGTGAAATTGGCGAACCAGTTGACCTACTCTACTTGGAAAATGAAGGATTTGCTCATTATTTACTGATCAAAGATTTTAACGCATTCATGAGACATCGCACTAAGCATCATCACACGATGTTTTACTGCCGAAAATGTATGCATGGTTTTGTATCTTCACAGAACCATGAGACTCACTACCAAAACTGTAAACAAGGAATTAATCAGTTAGTCAAGATGCCGGATCCAGGAGTCATTGAGTTTAAGGCATTACATAAGCAAGACAAAAAACTGTTTACGGTTTACTTTGATTTTGAATGTCTAACTGTACCTTACAGTACCTGCAGTAAAAAAGATACCTCGAGCTACACAGAAAAGTATCAAAAACATGTACCTTGCAGCCTTTGCATCGTTACTGTGTCAGAGTTTTCGGAATACAACTCGGAAGTGATCACTTTTAGCCATGAAAATCCAAATGTTGTGACTGAAGAATTCATATCACAGCTAGCTAAGATACATGATAAAATGATGAAATGCTATGAAAAGAACCAACATTCAATAGATATGACGCCCGAGGATGAAGTGAAGTTTAAGAGTGCAACAATCTGTCACATTTGTAACAGAAAATTGAACTGGGAATCTGAAAAAAATTACCCAGTTCGAGATCATGACCACTTGCAGAAAAAGAATAACTTCAGAGGTGCAGCATGCAATTCCTGCAACATAAACTATTTCAACAGATCTAAAAAAGTTCCAGCATTTGCACATAACCTAAAAGGATATGATCTCAACCTCTTCCTACTAGATTTGACAAAACGAGTCGAGAGATTGGATGTAATCCCTGAGACACTTGAAAAGTTCAAAGCTGTTTTTACTGACAACTTTATTTTCTTGGACAGCTTTGCATTTCTTTCTACTTCCCTTGATAGATTGGCATCAAATATGAAAAAGTCAGGTGTCGAAAAGTTCAAGCAATTAAAAGAAGAGTTCCCAGAAAACTACGAACTTTTGTCAGAAAAAGGCGTATATTTCTATGACTATGCTTCATCTTTCTCAGTTTTCTCGGAGAAGAACCTACCACCCAAGCAAGCGTTTTACAGTAAACTGAGGGAAGAAGACATCTCAGATGCTGACTACACTCGAGCTCAAGATGTCTACAAAACCATGAACTGTCAATCTTTGCTCGATTACATGGAGATTTATGTAAAAACAGATGCTCTCATATTATGTGATGTATTTGAGAGTTTTAGAAAACTTTGCTTGGACTACTATGGCCTAGACTGTTGTCACTATATGAGTTTTCCAGGATTTTCTTGGGATGCGATGCTGAAGATGACAAATGTGAATATCGAGTACATGACTGACATTGACATGTACACCTTCATTGAGAAGAATCTGCGAGGAGGAGTCACTACGGTTAACCATCGTCATTTCAAAGCCAACAACCCTTATTTGGACGACCATGACACAACAAAGCCTACATCATTCATCCATTATGTGGATGCAAATAACCTTTATGGAAAGTCAATGTCGTACAAGTTGCCATATAAGAATTTTAGATGGCTAGACAGGGATGAAATAGATCTACTTGACACTTCCAAGATAGACCCAGAAGGGGAAACATGCTATATTTTGGAAATTGATCTGCACTATCCAGCGTTTCTTCATGACTACCACAATGATTACCCCCTCGCTGTGGAGAGCAAAATGATTGAAGAACATCAATTATCACCCTTCAACAAAAAGTTTCTGGAACTACACAGTGAAAAGTTTAAGGCCTCACGCAAACTTGTTCCTGATTTGAAAGATAAGAAACATTTCGTATGCTCCCTGAAAACCCTCCAGTTATGCGTCAACAAAGGGCTTGAAGTTAAAAAGATTCATCGGGTTTTAGCCGCAGACCAAACAGATTTTGTGACTCCGTACATTGAATTCAACTCCACAAAAAGACAAAATGCACAATCGGATTTTGAGAAAGACTTCTTTAAGCTTGCCAATAACTCCATTTACGGAAAGTTTATTGAAAGTCTCAGAAATCGCACAAATGTTGAGATAGTGAAAGATCAAAAATCTGCAAAACGTCTTACTTCTAAACCACAGTTCATTGGTTTTCACATGCTGGATGACCAAACAACTGTTGTACAATCAGTAAAACGCAATTTAGTCCTGAACAAACCCATAGCTTGTGGATTTATTGTATTGGAAAATGCGAAAAACATCATGGGGGAGTTCTGGTATGATGTTCTCAAACCAAAATATGGAACCGACATCAAACTTATCCTTAGTGATACCGACAGCTTCATCTATGGTGTTTTCACCAGGGATGGATATGAAGATTTGTACAGAATGCGGAACCTAATGGATTTGTCTGGCTATCTAAACGGTACACCGCTGGCAAGATTTCATGACCCTGCAAACAAAAAGGTTCCAGGGAAGTTCTCTGATGAAAAGCCGACTGAAATAATCAGCGAAGTTATTGCATTAAAGCCTAAAATGTACTCGGTCGTAACCAAAAAGCTGTTGTTCAAGTGTGAAAAAGCTCATGATTGCACATCATCTTGTTCCATCGGTCATTCGGTGACTGCAAAAGGGATCTCTAAAACAGCGCAAAGAAAGATCCGCCACGAAGACTATAGAAGAGTTTTGAACACTCAATGCACTACAATAACAAAGTCTCAAACAATTCGCACTTTTGGCAATAAAATATCTAGTATTGTTGTACAAAAGCGTGGACTATCAGGATTCGACGACAAAAAGTTTATATTAGACGATGGAATCAGTACATTAAGTTATGGACATAAACAACTATTTAAAATTGATTTTCTGATTTAGAACATTTGATTTGTTTTTCATGTCTGATTACGGAAAAATGTAATGATTAATTCAAATATTTTTGATACTGACTTTTTGAATCTTGATAACATTACCAATTGTTGTAACAAATTTTCATTTGTCACATTTTTGAATTTATGTGTCTTGATTGTATTCCAAATTACTTATAATCGCCTAATCAAATCAGTAGAACCATAAAAATCATGAATAAATTACAATAGAATTTGTAATAATACATTTTTTTTTTAATTTCAAAAACGATATGATACATAATGATATAAAAACTAAATAATGATGCCTTAAATGATATGCAATGATATCTGAAATGATACATAATGATACATAATGATACATAATGATACATAATGATACATAATGATAAATAATGATACATAATGATACATAATGATACATAATGATACATAATGATACATAATGATACATAATGATATCTAAAATGATACATAATGATACATAATGATACATAATGATATATAAAATGATATCTAAAATGATACATAATGTAACATAATGATATCTAAAATGATACATAATGATTAATGATACATAATTATATCTAAAATGATACACAATGATACATAATGATATCTAAAATGATACATAATGATACATAATGATATCTAAAATGATAACTAATGATACATAATGATAATAATGATATCTAAAATGATACATAATGATACACAATGATATCTAAAATGATACAAAATGATACAAAATGATACAAAATGATACATAATGATATCTAAAATGATATCTAAATGATATCGAAAATGATATCTAAAATGATACACAATGATACATGATGATATTTAAAATGATACATAATGATAAATAATGATAAATAATGATACATAATGATACATAATGATACATAATGATATATCATGATACATAATGATATCTAAAATGATATCTAAAAATGATATCTTTAAAATGATATCTAAAATGATACACAATGATACATAATGATATCTAAAATGATACATAATGATACATAATGTTATGTAAAATGGTACCCAATGTTATCTAAAATGATACCCAATGATATCTAAAATGATACATAATGATACATAATGATATCTAAAATGATACATAATGATACATAATGATACATAAAGATACATAATGATATCTAAAATGATACACAATGATACATAATGATATCTAAAATGATACACAATGATACATAATGATATCTAAAATGATACATAATGATACACAATGATATCTAAAATGATACAAAATGATACAAAAATGATACATAATGATACATAATGATATCTAAAATGATACATAATGATACATAATGATACAAAATGATATCTAAAATGATATCTAAAATGATACATAATGATACATAATGATACATAATGATATCTAAAATGATACATAATGATACATAATGATATCTAAAATGATACATAATGATACATAATGTTATCTAAAATGGTACCCAATGTTATCTAAAATGATACCTAATGATATCTAAAATGATACATAATGATACATAATGATATCTAAAATGATACATAATGATACATAATGATACATAATGATACATAATGATACATAATGATATCTAAAATGATACACAATGATACATAATGATATCTAAAATGATACACAATGATACATAATGATATCTAAAATGATACATAATGATACATAATGATATCTAAAATGATACAAAATGATACAAAAATGATACATAATGATACATAATGATATCTAAAATGATACATAATGATACATAATGATACAAAATGATATCTAAAATGATATCTAAAATGATATCTAAAATGATACATAATGATACATAATGATACATAATGATATCTAAAATGATACATAATGATACATAATGATATCTAAAATGATATCTAAAATGATATCTAAAATGATATCTAAAATGATATCTAAAATGATATCTAAAATGATATCTAAAATGATATCTAAAATGATATCTAAAATGATACATAATGATATCTAAAATGATATAATGATAGCTGAAATGATATAATGATAACTAAAATGATACATATGATATATAATGATACTCTCCGTCTGACTAGTTGATGTAGAATTTGAATTTATTCCCCTTCTCCTGTCTGGTGCGTTCCCCACTGGGAAGTATTCCTACATGTTGCAGCGTCAGCTGTATATTGCTTCATTATATGATTGCAAAAAGTTACATCTAAAAATTGAAATTTCCAAAATTGTGTATAAATACAATAGAATCAGCATCATTTCCACTTTTTGCCCCTAGCATACGCATCAATTTTGCTGCTCTGACACTTTAATTGGAATCATCATGAGCAATTTCTGTGAATTATGCGATAAAACATTTGCTAGTTCACGCAGTCTAGCCAGTCATCGATATAGCTTCCATCGTAAGAATGACATCTATGAGAATAAAAATGTGTCTGATGATGAGACCATTACAACAAACAACTCTGGAAACAAGAATGATCAGAAACACGAGATGAACTCCTTATCGAAGACAGGTAATTTAATTCAATAGATTCGAAGTTTTAAAAACAACATGAAAATCTGAAAATAATGTTACACTGTCAAGCTGTTTAATATTGTTTTTTACACCCTATGCAATCTTGCAATACAAAATTCAGGTGATAGTATGGACGATGAATATCCTACCGACACTGATGATAGCATGGATGAAGATAAAGATGATGATTCTACAAAGGATTACTCAAGTGACAATGAATCAATAAATGAAGACAATGACCTCAATGAAAGTACAGACGATGAAAGTTCCTCATATAGTAGCAATGATCATCCACGTGTGAAGCGCAGACGAAAAATGACAAGACTTAAAGCTGGCTCTAATATGCTAACCAAGACTCTGCGGTCAATTGAGAAACATTTAAAGAACCAAGCCTGCCAAGAGGATGACTGCTTTGATCTTTTTTCAAGTTATGAATTGAAGACTGATTTTTTCGTGATGCTAGATAATTACTTTCAAACACGTGGATTACAAATGGATTCTATATTATCAAACAAAGAACAATTAATTTTCAATCTTGTACTAAAAACTGATAATCTCTTAATCCTTTGTAAACTTATAAATGAGAATATTCCCTTATTGAAATCAGTCGTTAAGAAATGTGACATGATCGTACAAAGTCTTAAGTACTGAAAATTGCTGACGATTGACATTGTATTTTTAAATGTGTATGATTTTTTAAGTTTCAAACGGTTTGTCTTATTTCTCATAAAGTTTATTTATGATATCTAAATAATATAATAATTTCACCGTTACACTGATAAAAATCTCCCCTACGGTAACCCTAAGTCACTGTGTGTAAGCGCTATACTAACAGTAGGGGGGGGGGGGCTAGTCCTACCAGTCACAGAGTGAATATAACCAGCCGAAGCTATACCAAATCATAGCTTGGTAATTGATCGACTGGCTCTCGACCGGATTCGAACCTGGATCTTCTGCTTGGGAGGCAATTGTGTTACCACTACACCACCCGGCCGACAAATTATTATTGATTATGTGACATTACCATATAAGGAAATTGGGTAAATGGTGCCTAACTTTTAGGTGATACAGCGGGGCCATATATTGTATACTACTCTCTGACGACAACTTCCTGTTTTTTTCTTCTATATTAGTTACTCATATCTCTTGTACAGACTGTTTTACAAGGACATTGACAGATGATACTCACATTAGGCATTCATTATTGCATCTAAATTATTTCACTTGCATCAGGTTTAGAAATTTATTCTCTGGTTAACAGATTTAAAATGTTTAATTAATTTGTAGTATGACAGTAAGGTATATAAGAAGTTATTTAATTTTGCTTGGGCTATTATATTGACTATTGAGGTTTAATGATGATATGGAATTTGAATTTTATATAAATTTACACTACAGTATGTGGTTGGGGCATTTTGCATAGTAAATATGGTTACTACTCCTATATATCATATTATTTGATTGGTATTCGATTTCTGATTATTTCCCTAGGAATATGATTATTATATCTCAATTTGGCTTTAGGTAGGGTGCCCCGCTAAAAGAACTGGATTCTTCCAGGAAGCATCCCGTGCACAGAGCTTGGTCTACATATATATTAAATTATTAACCATTCATTCTGTATGTGCACGAAAATTTATTTCAATCAAAAACTTCACTTAGTGTGGTTTAAAATAAAGGATGTTTTAATTTTATCTCGTCTTAATATGTATTCACACATTTATTTACTTATTACACTTTTGCTCATATCACTCAAGCCAGCCGCTCTGACATGTTGAACCATATTTCCTTGTGTTGGTTGGATATAGATACCTTGTTTCATGTTCATTTCTCTAAATGGACACCTTCAACAAGACGTTGTCTCACGTTTTGACTTTTTCTAAATTGATTTTTAGAGTCTTATATAGTCTATTGGCTATGATAGACTCGATTGATTGGTTGCAGAATCTTCATAGCTTTATGACTATGAAATCAAAATCATGCTATCACATAATTTGACAGAGCTAGACCACGTTAAAGTCCAATGATACAAATATCACATTTTCTGAGATGTGATAATGATACAAATGGGTCTGGAGAGACCGAATGTTATCAGTTTTTTATGAAAATTTCGTAACATGATGCCTGTCTCCTAAGGAAGCAGTGTACAAAAGGAAATCGTTATTTAGGCTAATTATGATACAAATATCACACATTTCCGTTTCAAAATTGTCCCTTTTATGATGTGATTATTGAATCCCCTTGACCTCTTTTTTCTGTTTCTTTGAACTCAAACTGTACCAGAGGCAATTCCAAACATAATTAGTGAAAAGTATGATACAAAAATCAACCTCCCGTTAGATGTACTACAATTATCACATTGTATTTTAAAACAACGAAATATAGCTATTTTTCGGGTCCAGTTCTCTGGGTGGCTGTTTGAAGGGTACATAATTCATTAATAAAGATGAAACTTCATTCACACCTACAAAAATGGTAACTCAGTATGGATACAAGGATGAAAAATTGTTCCAACCACTTGAAGGATACAAATATCACATTTTTTGTGAACCAAATTTTACAAGTGTAACATTCGTGATAAATGTATCAATATGGGTCTATAGAACGAGATTCTTTTTGATGCATGTACAATAAACATTATTACTCCCTGAACATCTTACACAGCACATCTAGAAACCAAAATAGGATACGAATATCACAATTTCATTTCAAATAATTTTTTATTTTTTTAATTTTTTTAATTTTTTTTTAATCAAGTGATATTTGTATCTGAAAAGTGCTTATTTAATGAAATGCCTATTACTTATTGACTATGTTTAATAATATTGGATGAATTGATCTTCAAAAACAACATTCACACATTATTGACATTGATTCGTGAAAAATATTGAATTTAATGTGATATTTGTATCATTTACAGGTCATTTATTGAATGTCAATCATTACAACATTATTTTACAGCCTAAAGCACCTTGAATAGCATTCAAAACATCAAAATACTCCTCACTGGTTGTCATTATAGCCTACCCTAAGTGATATGTGATAATCGTACCATATTTCATATATTTAACCATTAATCGCGGTACATATAACACCCACATGCTTCAGAAAGGTTTGATGGTCACATCTATCACGATAACTCACTCAAATCATGTAAATTCGATTTTACACAGCCATAAACAAGTTTCCCTGTGATATTCTTATCATAAAGTGTACAGATAATAAATTTAGCTGTTTCATGTTGATGAATGAGTGATTATTGTATCCTTGTTGACCAAACTACAAATTTGTGTGGTAATTGGTTTAAAATTGGCCGAGTAATAACTATCACATGGTTTGGCAGTCAAAATTCGAGCATGTGGCAGTCAAAACGTGAGACAACGTCTTGTTGAAGATGTCCAAATAGCAAGGTTCACCTGATAGTTTTTAAAGTTTTACCTGATAGTATAGCAAGTTGCATTGTCTGCAGGTAGCCGATGAGATTAGCGGGATCTTTTTCTGTGTCTTTGTCAATATTGGCTTTGTACTCTTCCAATACAGGTGACAACTCTTCAGGTATTCCATCTGGATAGAAAAACTGCACATCCTCTTCAAATTCTAAACAATAATGGGAATTTGTATCACTTGAATATGGTTAGTAAGCATGCTAGTGTCTCATTGGTTGATCTTAATATATAATATGGCATGTGTCTTGTGTAATGAATGATACCTTACAAGACATATTTATGGCGGCCTAATTTGCGACGACCAAAATTTTGGCGGTCCGAAAATATGGCGAAATTGATCAAAAACCGTCAAATTTTGGACGTCACAGAAAATAAGGGTATTTTTCATCATTTTTTGTGACAGTAAGCAGTAAGGAAATTTCTGAAATTCGGTAAAATCTTGTAGGTTTACAACCTACCAGGACGAGTTGGACTCGTCGACGGTCCAATATATGGAACAGATATTTTACGAGTATCACCCGTTAAGTAAAATCATGTTCAAACTTAGTCTGTATTAAGACTGTAAGACTTTCATGTTAGCACATACATGTATTTTAATGCAAATTTAAACTGTATTGCTTGACATTCAATTCGTCATTGGTGTGGTGATAATTTGTCCCAAGATGCCAGAATTTGTTTATTTATTTTACTTGATATTACTTTTTAGAAACAAAATAAAGCAGTGAAGGCACAGTCATTGAAATAAGCTAAAAGATAATGCGACGGATTCTATAACGACGGCCGAAATTTTGGCGGTCCGAAAATATGGCGAAATTTTCGGAAAACCGCCACATTTCGTACGTTATAAATATGTCTTGTAAGGTATGTAAAATTGTTATAAGATATTACTGTTCGACTCATTTTAGAATTTACTGATCCACATACCTACCAGGTGCTCTGAACAGATTGGGAAAATAAAGGGATTTCAGAGAATCACTGTCATAATGTAAGTCTTCAAGTTTATCTTCGATCATAAGGAAGACATGATAAAACCGATAAACTGCCATTCTGTACACTGCCCGGTCTGAAAGAGTCAAATTTTCACAATACTTATCATGTGGGTATAATTGAATAAATTTCGATACATTCATACAAAGAACGAGGAACATTATATTAATTATTACCAAATTAATGTTCTATTAAAATTACCTGCAAGAGCAATTGCTAGGGCAGAGTTGAACAATTTGTCTGACACATTGTGAACATCTTGAGATTTGACTTTCAATTCTTCCGTAAACTCCATCGTACCATTACCAATCACTAATAATATGTATATTATTTTAATTTGGTATGTATGATAATCTCATAACATTGAAAGGCAATTCGGTAACCAATAACACAAATTAAATGTGATATGAGTTTAATAGTGATATAGTGATATCTAGTGATCATAGATATTGGAGTGAACTTTTAAATTCTATACTTGAGTACAAGTCAATTTGAGTTTTCGGACATTATTATAATCTTACAAAGGATCACGTTTCGGTTCTAAATTATTTTAGGATTGTTGACATTTGAAAGATTGAAATAATTATGAGTAATGAGTTTAATAGTAATCAAACAAACGAGTTTGACGAGTGAGTTTGATTACCGTCCTAATTGGCAATTGCACTACAGGGGAGTGAGAGTCTTACATCTGCAGAAAGTCAGACAAGAAACCGAACAGAGTGACAAGAGAATATATGATATAATAACAGCACACCAACTAATACAACTGCAGTTGTATACATATTAATTACCTTACAAGACATATTTATAACGTACGAAATGTGGCGGTTTTCCGAAAATTTCGCCATATTTTCGGACCGCCAAAATTTCGGTCGTCGTAATAGAATCCGTCGCATTATCTTTTAGCTTATTTCAATGACTGTGCCTTCACTGCTTTATTTTGTTTCTAAAAAGTAATATCAAGTAAAATAAATAAATAAATTCTGGCATCTTGGGACAAATTATCACCACACCAATGACGAATTGAATGTCAAGCAATACAGTTTAAATTTGCATTAAAATACATGTATGTGCTAACATGAAAGTCTTACAGTCTTAATACAGACTAAGTTTGAACATGATTTTACCGAATTTCAGAAATTTCCTTACTGCTTACTGTCACAAAAAATGATGAAAAATACCCTTATTTTCTGTGACGTCCGAAATGTGACGGTTTTTGTTCAATTTCGCCATATTTTCGGACCGCCAAAATTTCGGTCGTCGCAAATTGGTCCGCCACAAAAATGTCTTGTAAGGTAATCGACCATTTTAAAACTATCCGCCTTCTATTTTCAAGCAAAATTATTTTAAAACTTAAACATCACCCATAGCTGTGACAGCTACCGACCCGAATAGCCTACTACATATCTTGATTCTGTCGGTCAGATCTTATGATATTTACTCTATGGCCTATTCACTAACTAGAATCAAGACTATCCAGAAGTATTTTCTCCCGGAGCGAGTACTATTCCATATTGGAAAAAACACATTACGGGCGTCAAGAACTCTGTGACAGTTTCAGGCTTTAAAATTAACATGGAATGATTTAAGAAAGACTTGTATCACGCCGTGACTTGTATCACGTGGTGACCCCCACTGTCGCTTCACCCTGTAGATAAGAGCTAGAGTTTCTACGATACAGGGGGCGGGTCATTCAACGTATGACAAAGAAAGACATGGTTACTAAAAGTATTACAAATAATTGCTTTTTTTTAATGTTTCAAATGAAGTTTAAATATAAAGAATTGAGGGAGCCAGTTATGTCAATAATTAAGAAATACATACTTGATAATAAGTATCTCTGGTTTCATCCTTATATGATTGATGATGCGCGGCGCGGCCCGGTGGTGCATTACGATTTGTGATTGAAATAAGTCGCCATGCATAAGATCAAGAACATTGACTTAATTACTTTTACATTTTATCTTTTTGGCCGGCGGCTCTCAGCTTACATGGGGACCCCAGGCTATTATATTTATGTTCATAATAATCCGCCGAATAAAAATTTGGCGGAATGACCGGCTGAGTGCCACCCAGTAACAATCAATCTGCCAATGCATTCCGCCGCAGCAATTCAATTAATTATGAACATTATTATATCACAATGCTGGCAAGCATAACCGTTGCCCTTATATTCACAACACTATGTACCCCCTATACTATTATATCCCCTTTATTGTTTTCCAGGCATTAAGACTCATCGAAAGTAGTTCAGCAGGTATATTTAAGTTCAAAACATTCTAATTCAATGTTAAAGATGACAGGAATAAGAAATGGTTTAAATGTGGAGGTTTTTAAGAAATTTGCGCAAAATACGCGCCAGCATGTTATACGAAATTAAGTAAAAAACCCAAAATCGCCATATTCAGGTGCCTTAAAAACCATGTTAAAATTGAGTTAGAGATCTGAAACTTTGCAGAGCGTCTAGACCTTGTCCAAATCGACTGTAAAAAAATTTCATGTTGCAGGAGTATCGGGAAGTGGGTTTTCTTGAACCCCTGTTTTACAACAGATTGTCGTGAAGCTATATATATATATGGACACGTTCATTGAAGTTTGAGGATATTGGTAAATTTCTAAAATAGCGTTTTCGACGATAGTGGCTTAATTTTAGCATCTATTAATCTAGCGTGTTCATAAGTTCTGAACATTAGCCTCGTAACCCATACTCCCATATGCACTGCTCAGAAATAAAATGTATTGCTTTTAGGCACTATAATGTAAAAAATGTCACATTTTTGTGACATTGTTTACCATAGCTGCCCAATTATCATTCCTTGGTCTGAAATATAGTAGATTAGGTCAATCTAACAATTATGATACAACATTGGTTAAAGGGCACGGATCGAACGGCTTTAAGGCAATATTACGTAAACTTTGTCACACTCAGAATACAAGACCTCTTTTCTACTGTGAGGTGTCCTCAAAACCCTTTCAACTCATTATTTGATGGTTCTTCTGCCAATCATAGCCCTAAAATATGTTGTTTTGAAAAGTTAGCTAATACATGCACTTGGTTATTGGGAAATGATGTAAATTCTGTCACATTATATGGAATTCGAAATTCTGGGTGAATTTCCGAAATCATTTATATCTGATTTTGGTTTGGAAGGCGGAAAAACTCTATATAAGGACGATACACGGATACAGTTGATTCAAGTATAGGGCAGTTGATGTAAACATCGTCACAAAATGATACGACATCGTAAATAAGTTAAATTTTGCGGGAAAACTCTATATAAGGACGATACACGGATACAGTTGATTCAAGTATAGGGCAGTTGATGTAAACATCGTCACAAAATGATAAGACATCATAAATAGGTTAAATTTGGAAACAATGATTATAGAATGAAATAGTCTGTGATTAACATATTACATACATTATAAAATGGGCAGGGGTTTTTATATTTCCTGTATCTCTGTATTAATCATTTCGGACTGTAATTAGAACTGTTCACGTGAAAGAAATTGTATCTAAATTTTACAATGACGTACTCGTATGTGACGAAATTTACATTTCTTGACCCTATTTTGAAGAACCATACCTCGGTTAGAATTCAATGTTCTCAGGAATTATTGGTTGGTTATTGTTTAGCAAAATAGAACTCAAGTTTAACAATGCTGAGTTTAATTTTACTAAGTTACTGAAATGTGACGAAATTTACTTTTCCTGCCCCAACAGTATAATTTCAATGTGATGAAAAATTGGCATTAGAATTAGAATTAGAATCAAATTTACACAGCAATACAATAAGAATAAAAAATAATTTAAGAAGCTTCAATCTGCTGTGCAGGACATTCAAGTCAGTCGAAAACTGTTAGCAGAACACCCTTCTAGGGACATAAGGATATATTATGTAAAACATAATGAGTAATAAATTAATGAGTGATAAAATAAGATATGATTTAACAGTGAACTGTGGGCATGAAGGTAACAATTAAGATTACATAGATGCCCACTTTGGGATTACGTTAGTAATGTTATTTACAGTTATATACAGAGAAGTATAGAACAATAATAGATTGGCAATGATAACAAATGGGAACGAGTAAAGGAGATGTTTAAAGTTCTATACTTCTGGAAATAGGTCATATATAACGCAGGGGGCCTTTCCACCCGACGAAAACTCCAGCACCATTAAATTTGTTTCAGTTGTCACATAGCTAGAGTGTAGAAATAGTCGAAACTATTGTTTATTTCATAGGATGAGACTCCTTGAATTACATCTGACATAAATTTAGATTTCATACATTGTGAGAATTTTACACTACATTCTATAGTCCTTATGTTCTCTGGAATTGTATTCCAACATTTTGCACCTAAATATGTAAAGGTTTTGTGTGTTCTGGATTTGTGAATATAAAGGTTGCACCTCTCAGCATCACGTGATCCTCCGGATACATAAGAAAATTTATCTGTGAATGATGATGGTGCAGCCTCATTAAGAATTTTATACATATACGTTGATAGATGGAGTTGTCTTCTTAAGTGTAAGGGTAACCACTTCATATTTCGATATACATTTACTGATGGTTCCTGCCAATGAACATCCAGAGCAATTTTTGCTACTTTCTTGTATAATATATCAAGAGAATTAAGTTTGGTTTTGGCAGCCCTACACCATATTATATCCAGGTAGTCAAATTGGGGGAGCATAAGAGCATTTACAAACATTTTTCTATATTTCAGTGGAAGAAGATTTTTCGACCTGTATAATGCCCCTATTCTTTTAGCAATTTTTGATTTCACATAATCAATATGGTCCTGAAAGTTCAATAAATTGTCTATCATGAGACCTAAATATTTTTGAGATTTAGTTTCTTCTATAAATAGGCATTCTTTTTCCAAATCCAGAGGGATTGACAACGTGTCCAGATTAGGTGATCTATCAAATACAATGAATGAAGATTTTGCAGCATTTAGCCTCAGCTTGTTGATTCTAAGCCATTCATACACAATTTTCATATCCTTAATTACATTCTCATATATGCCTCGGGAAATGTTATCAAAATACAGTGCACTGTTTCTATATTTCCTGTATAAATCCATTCTAACTATAATAAGGACTATTGATATGAAAGAAAATCTATCTAAATTTTAAAATTACGTATGTGACGAAATTTACATTTCTTGCCCCTATTTTAAAGAACCATACCTCATATCAGTTAAAATTCAATTTTCTTCCAGGAATTATTGGTTGGTTATTTTTCAGCAAATCAGAACCCAAGTTTAACAATGCTGAGTTTGATATCACTAATTAGCTAATTTACCGAAATGTGACGAAATTTACTTTTCCTGCCCCAACAGTATAATTTCAATGTGATGAAAAATGGGCATGGGTTTCTATATTTCCTGTATAAATCCATTCTAGCTATAATAAGGGCAGTTGATATGAAAGAAAATCTATCTAACTAATGCTATGGCTCACAGATATATTATGTTTGATATAACATCCGGCCCCAAAAAAGAACCACGTCAAATACGACTAGTCAAGCACACTGACTGGGCGAAATTTGACGAGATTCTACAGAACAACAACGACCTCCACAGTAACGGCATTATCACACCCCAAGAAATCGACCTAAAGGTCAACACCTTAAACTCTGCTCTCAGGACAGCCTTCGAGGAGGCATGTCCTATTACTTACATCTCGAGTGCGGTCCGCAAACCTCCCTGGCTAACTCGAGAAGTCGAGGAAGCTCAGAGGGGAATAAGACGCAAACTCATTACAGCCCGCAGAAAGAAAACTGACGCTTCGTGGCTTGCTCTCCGAGAAAGCAACAAGCAATACAACAAGATCCTGTCAAACTCCCAGCGCAATGCGTGGCGGAACTTTTCCAGAGACACAGAATCGGTCAAAGAATCTGGAAGGATGAGCAAGATTCTGAAAACCTGTACTGACACCAACAACAAACTAGAAGCCATTTATAAACCCAACGGAGAACTCACCAAAAACGCAGAGGAGACACTGGAGGTCATGACTCAAACCCACTTCAGGGAGAGTGTTACTGATCCGCCAGTCCCGCCCCTCGGCCCAATACCCATCTCCTCAGACTTACTAGACAAAATCTACAGCCCTGAAAGAATCGAGAAGGCCCTCATGTCTTTCGATCCTTTAAAGGCTGCAGGACCGGACACCCTGAAACCGATCATCTTCCAGAAAGCCTGGAACCATATCAAAGATATAACACAAAACATCATGACAAATAATCACAAAACACAACACATCCCTACTTTGTGGAGGGATTCCATCGGAATCTTCCTCCCCAAACCCGGCAAAACCGACTACAACAAGGCTAAGTCTTTTCGCACAATCACTCTCTCACCTGTGATGCTAAAATTACAGGAGAAAGTGATTCTTTGGCACATGCAACACGACCTCAACATAGCAAATGACATAAACAAACGTCAATTCGGCTTTAGGAAGGGCTGCTCAACAGAAGCGGCTCTTCATAAAGTTACCCACACCATTGAGCGCAGAATAGCTAAGAAGGGATATGTCCTAGGAGTTTTTCTTGACATAGAGGGCGCCTTCGACAACGTCTCGTTCAAAGCTATTTCTGATGCAGTCAGGGCCACGAAAGTGGACCTAGCTACAGCGCAATGGATCATCAACATGGTCACTAATTGCTTTATCAATCTAAGTCATAAGGATAAGTCGAGAAGGGTACAGATCAGGAGAGGCTGCCCCCAGGGAGGCATCCTCTCTCCTTTTCTATGGAACCTGGTAGTCGATGATCTCCTCTCCTTTACTGCGAAGGACATACCGGGTTACCTGCAAGCCTTCGCAGATGACCTGGCTTCACTAGCAGAAGGAAATGACCTGGACATCATCTGGAACCGCACATGCAAAACCATCAATACGATAGAAAAATGGTGCCAAACCAAGGATCTATCTATCAGCGCACTCAAGACTCAGATAGTCATGTTTACCTGGAATACTAAGTGGACTTTGAGACCAATAAAAGTTGGCAACAACATTATAGGTCTCTCGAAGTCGGCTAAATTCCTAGGAGTGACATTAGATAGCAAACTCAATTACAACGAACATATCATCAACATCACCAAAAAAGCCACGGCATCCCTCATGTAATGTCGAAGAGCTGTCGGCCCCACATGGGGTATGAGCCCTAAAACTTGTAAATGGATGTTCACAGCGGTCATTCGACCCATTCTGTCCTACTGTTGTAGTATATGGATCAGGGCAATTGACACGGACTACAATGCGAGGAAGCTCAAACGTGTGCAGGCATTGGCACTGAGAATGATGTCTGGTGCCATGCCAAGTACACCCTTCCTCGCATTGAATCACCTTACTGACACTCCAGACACCATACTATTCCTGAGGGGCGAAGCAGCGAAGGGGGCAGCAAGGCTTCAAGCCTACGGCAGCCTCACTCTTGAAACTATCGCCCACAGGAAGGGAACTATCAAAAACCACACCACAATCAACAAACAATTCATGGAGGATCTCAACATACCACCTAGAGCCACAAGAGACCTCACAGCACCAACCATGATGCTGGGACGGCACTTCACCGTCACCACTCCTGGAACTAACAACACTGAATACAGAACCGCACTCCAACACACCATCGACAACATTACCAGTGAAACGATCACCTGCTACACAGACGGGTCTCTATCAGACTCCGGAAGTGGGGCTGGGTACATCATCACGACTGACAACAACAACACCACCCTGGAAGAGAGATCATTCAAGCTCCCTGATTATTGTACTGTCTACCAGACAGAGCTCACTGCAATCATTGAAGCCTGCAAGTATCTCTCATCCTACACCAATTCACACATCATTATATGGTCTGATAGTCTCTCCTCCATACAAGCTATTTCCTCGCTTTCAACGAGGAGCAGAACTACTAGAGACTGTTATGACACCCTTAACGCACTCGGATCGAACAACACTCTAGAGATCCGATGGATCGCAGCCCATATTGGGTTGTGGGGAAATGAAAAAGCGGATGAGCTGGCCAAGCTTGGCACGACCAGCGAACACGTTTTGAAATGCCCAATCCCTCAATCTTACATCAAACGACAAATCAACAACAAAGTCCACAGACTGAATCAGGATATCTGGTTAACGGATGGTCCTAGACACACCAAACTAACACTTGGCCAAAAGCACACCAAAATAATCAATAATATAAACACGTCACTCATCAACAATAGACAAGACTATAGAACCGCAGTCCACCTAATCACGGGCCACTGTGGCTTAAACAAACACCTCCACACCATCCGCAAATCAAGCACCAGTGCTTGTCCTATGTGCGGTGACGGAGAGGAAACTGTCTCACACTTTCTTGGACAGTGCCCAGCTATTGCCCAAATAAGAGGTCAATACTTTCGGGACTACTACCTCTCGGTCAACGACATATTCGACAACCACCACATTACCACAATCGTCAACTTCACAAACCGCACCAAACGCTTAATAGTACCAGAAGAACTGGATCAGACTGGCGTAACTTAGCGCATTAACACATTACATATGCAGCCTTGCCTAACTGATTTACAAACTCATCTGGTACCAAAGCGCGGTATTCCCATTCAGATCATTACCACCACCGTCCTCCACAATTCACACTGTTGTCTCCGATAAACCCCCCCTCATCCCAGAGGTAGGCAAAGCATCTTAATGCTATCCTCTAGTGGGCTTTCTATGCCCAGCCTCTCTTAAAAAAAAAAAAAAAAAAAAAAAAAAAAAAAAAAAATGCTATGGCTGATGTGACGAAATTTACATTTCTTGCCCCTATTTTGAAGAATCATACCTCAATTAGTATATAATGTTACTTTATCACCATCACTATGTCGATAAATTAGTTATTTTGCCAACACGGAGCAAATAAAGTTATAATATTTTTTTTGTGACGAAATTTACAAATTTTTGCCAACGTTAACATATCACTGCCATATAATAATTTATATGACCGGCATATGGTTGAAATATTGTTAATTGATCCATAGTACGTAATATATAATAGGGTGTTTAAGTTGGTATACTAATATTTATTCAATTTCACACATGTTGAGATATCATACAAATTTATGTGACTAAATTTACCTATTTCTGCCTTCTGTATTTGTATTTGCCTATAACAATGAAATATGTGAACAATTCCAAACACATTCAGCTCACAAAATAATGCTAGACTATTCGGCATTTCTTGTCAGGATGTCATAAACATCCCTCATATAAATTTCTTAAATGTGTGACGGAGTTTACATGGTGCTACCATTTAACGAAAAAAGTCGCTAAATATGTAGATAATAGTCAATATGCAATAGTCATATGCAACTATCCTATAAATTTGAAATTCGAAAATTTGGTCAAACACGGCAACAAGGGGTCCATATAAACTCTGTCACGTTTTTATAGTGTGACAAAGTTTACAACTCACTGCCGGCCGCATTTAAACGATATCTTATTGTCTGATAAAGATATCGTTATGCGACAAAGTTTATCTAGAGGATGAAACGATTATCCTAACCATTGAGGGTTTATATAGTTTTATAGTGTGACACATTTTACATCATCGTGCCATTTAGTAGGGTCACTAATATTTACCAATATCCTCAAACTTCAATGAACGTGTCCATATATGTATAGACGCTTTTGCAGTAAATTGTAGCCTACATTTAAGTGTCCGTAGATTCAAAAGTATAAAAGATACAGTCATTTTGAACCACATGTTTTAAAGATAATTGTTTATATTTTAGTTTACATTATATCGAAAAATGATTTATCGTCATCATCATCACTTGATGACGTCATCAATTTAAGTGTTTTTAAAACTTGATTTTTGACAAAATAACAACTTTTCAAATCGATTTTAAAGCATTAAGGAGTAATTTTATTCAAAATCTGAGGACATTTTCACCTTAGATAATTGTTCAAGCATTCTGAAAATCTACCGGAAAGTTTTCCTACCTTGCTCCTTCATAAAGATATTCGCTATTGAAGTTTGTGCTTTTTTGAAGAATAATTTTATAAAAACACAAAAGTTGTGAATTAGTATTCTCTGGTGTTGGGCCATCCCTTGGGTTGTGGAGCTCAATTTTGCTTCCTAAAGGTCTAAATTGTGTTATAGGCTAGTTTTAAAGTTGAAAATCGAAAAGTTGCACACGTGGGGACACGCCCAAATTCATTTAAAATAGCTAAAATCACTAAAAATTGTTATTTTCACGATTTTTACCAACTTTGGAGTCCCGTTGTGATCCAAGTTCTTTTTGAAATCTTCTGAAACTTTTCATGCTTATCAAACTATATATTAAATAACACTATGTAAAAATTTATGGTGATTCAATATTTTATGCGCACGCAACGTCCGCTCAAAGTTTGCACGTGCGAAAGGTGAGAATTTTGCTCATTCGTGATTTCGAATATATTCTGCTTTCCCACGATATTAAAATGGCATTATATAATATGAATTTAATGCCAACTTGAATGAGTAAAAAGTGCTATATTCAGTCTGTTATTGACAGATATGCCTACCTAAACACAAGGAAACGTTTTCAAAGGTAAAATTTCGAAATCGTTGAAATTACCTCCTTATTAAGTTTCGACTGTGTAAATTATCCTGACATTATAATCAAAAAGAGATGATATTTGACCAAAACCCATAATCATGGGTAGAGTGAACCGCTGCCAGTGTCTCTCTTTTCCAAACAAAAGAAAATGATATTAATTTGAGGAACCGTCCGCAAATGCAAATTGATACCGAGAATGAAATCGGTCGCTCGCTTTTCCCATTCATTCACGGCTTACGTATTGTAATAAAGCTTATTGAATGGGAAAAGCGAGCGACCGATTTCATTCTCGGTATCAATCTGCATTTGCGGACGGTTCCTCAAATTAATATCATTTTCTTTTGTTTGGAAAAGAGAGACACTGGCAGCGGCTCACTCTACCCATGATTATGGGTTTTGGTCAAATATATTATATATATATATATATATTTTGTAGCTGTACTCCTACACATTAAAAGTCGGTGTTGATTAGATCTTCGAAATAAGTCTTTGCATCATTTTATTAAAAATCGTTATCTGAGATAAAATTGTTCTAAAAGCAACTGGAATATTCACAAATCTTTAAAATAACTTACAAACTAGGAAAGGAAAACAAGTCTTAGGAAGACGTACAAAACTATGTGACTTAAAACGGTACAAAACTAAAATATACTGAGTAATAATCAAACGAAAGAATGGCTGCGTACATTTTATCTAATCTATTAAAGATTAGTTTCTCGGAAAAAGCTAGATTTCTCTGAATCAAGCAGTAAAAATATATAAATAGTAATGAATATAACACGTCTCTGATAGCAATATTGTAAACTAAACACAGGTTAATAGGCTGAGACCATGTCAAATAAAATAAATAAACTAAACACTAAGCTCCAGCGGATTTAAAAAGGATGTGGTTACTATCGAGGGTGTTCATACCCCCATAACGCTCAAGGGTTTTCAATTGGGTCTGGTAGAACCCCTCTCTAGCTTCCATGGCCTTTTCCCTATCTGCTTGACTTATTTCAGGTTTAAATTCAAGAGCGTCCACTATAATAACAGAAAGGTGCGTACTAAGTGAAGAGTTATATAAGGCTACTGAACTAAAATCTAAATCATGATCAATATCTAAAAAGTGATTTACTAACTTACAACTTCTGATACCTTTCTTAATGTGGCTCTTATGATTAGAAAATCTCTTAGGGAGATTAGAAGTAGTATATCCTACATACGACTGTTTACAAGTTCTACACTCCATTAAATAAATAAGGTTATTACTCTGACAATATATATATATTATATTATTGATTGTAGCCTCATATTAGTTGTAGGTTTATAACTTTTGTCATACGTTGTATGACCCGCCGCTCACTCGTGCGCGGCTCCCCCTGTTACCTGAGGACCCCAGGCTATTATGTTCATTAACATAACCGAATAAAGATTTGGCGGAATGACAGGCTGAGCGCGGCTCAGTAACTCCCCCTGTATCGTAGTGAAACGACCGTGGGGGTCACGGCGTGATACAAAGAAATAATACATTTGAATTTCATAACTATGCTATCGCATCGTCAATAGGGTGGATGGTTTTTTAATCGTATTTATGGAATTGGTACCGTTGTAAAACTTACATTATGACAGTTCAGATGGCGAAAGTTTTATCGAAAATGGACCTGTCATTGTTCTGGAAATAACAATAATAAACAATAATATCTATGACCAATTTAACCATATTAAGAAATGTGGTCGGTGATCCAGTATTGAGCATATGTGCAACTGTGTGAGTTCAGTATTCTAATTGCCCCCTTCAAGCAGCTAAGGTGCGTCTTACTAGCAGTCATGTGACCGAGATCACGTGATAACACCTTTAACTAACTTATTGCCCTGAGGATCAATTGGTACAATGTGTATTGAGGTAAATTGGTCGGGGTATGTTTTATTATATAATATCAGTATTTACACTGAAACATTCAATAGCTTTCCTTAGCTGTTGGAACAGTGAAAGACCAAAATATTAGATGTTAACCCTGAGCAAATTGTAGCTTGTAGTTGTACATTTAATATAATCAATAATACTACATACTACCTTGTCGGACTTTATTTAAACGGACTTTAGTTCATAGTTGGATGCTAGAAGCCCAAGTTTACAATTTACCGCAGAAATTTATCTCGTACCGTTTTAAAACCAGATCTCGGAGAAAGGTTCACCTTAGAGTATTTTAAACCTAATTCTCGGGCAGACGTTTTACAATCTCCGAACAGTGTGACTATATTAGGTACAATCTCCGTACAGTTTGACTATATTGTGTACAATATCCGAACAGTGTTCTGTGCAGTGTACCGTGTTATTGTAGAGTATTCTGTGCAGTGTACCGTGTTACTATAGAGTATTCTGTGCAGTGTACCGTGTTACTATAGAGTATTCTGTGCAGTGTACCGTGTTACTATAGAGTATTCTGTGCAGTGTACCGTGTTACTATAGAGTATTCTGTACAGTGTACCGTGTTACTATAGAGTATTCTGTGCAGTGTACCGTGTTACTGTAGAGTATTCTGTGCAGTGTACCGTGTTACTATAGAGTATTCTGTGCAGTGTACTGTGTTATCATAGAGTATTCTGTGCAGTGTACCGTGTTACTATAGAGTATTCTGTGCAGTGTACCGTGTTATTGTAGAGTATTCTGTGCAGTGTACCGTGTTACTATAGAGTATTCTGTGCAGTGTACCGTGTTGCTGTAGAGTATTCTGTGCAATGTACCGTGTTACTATAGAGTATTCTGTGCAATGTACCGTGTTACTATAGAGTATTCTGTGCAGTGTACCGTGTTACTATAGAGTATTCTGTGCAGTGTACCGTGTTACTATAGAGTATTCTGTGCAGTGTACCGTGTTACTGTAGAGTATTCTGTGCAGTGTACCGTGTTACTATACAATATTCTGTGCAGTGTACCGTGTTACTATAGAGTATTCTGTGCAGTGTACCGTGTTACTATAGAGTATTCTGTGCAGTGTACCGTGTTATCATAGAATATTCTGTGCAGTGTACCGTGTTACTATAGAGTATTCTGTGCAGTGTACCGTGTTACTATAGAGTATTCTGTGCAGTGTACCGTGTTACTATAGAGTATTCTGTGCAGTGTACCGTGTTACTATAGAGTATTCTGTGCAGTGTACCGTGTTACTATAGAGTATTCTGTGCAGTGTACCGTGTTACTATAGAGTATTCTGTGCAGTGTACCGTGTTACTATAGAGTATTCTGTGCAGTGTACCGTGTTACTATAGAGTATTCTGTGCAGTGTACCGTGTTATTGTAGAGTATTCTGTACAGTGTACCGTGTTACTATACAATATTCTGTGCAGTGTACCGTGTTACTATAGAGTATTCTGTGCAGTGTACCGTGTTACTATAGAGTATTCTGTGCAGTGTACCGTGTTACTATAGAGTATTCTGTGCAGTGTACCGTGTTGCTGTAGAGTATTCTGTGCAGTGTACCGTGTTACTATAGAGTATTCTGTGCAGTGTACCGTGTTTCTATAGAGTATTCTGTGCAGTGTACCGTGTTACTATAGAGTATTCTGTGCAGTGTACCGTGTTACTATAGAGTATTCTGTGCAGTGTACCGTGTTATTGTAGAGTATTCTGTACAGTGTACCGTGTTACTATACAATATTCTGTGCAGTGTACCGTGTTACTATAGAGTATTCTGTGCAGTGTACCGTGTTACTATAGAGTATTCTGTGCAGTGTACCGTGTTACTATAGAGTATTCTGTGCAGTGTACCGTGTTGCTGTAGAGTATTCTGTGCAGTGTACCGTGTTACTATAGAGTATTCTGTGCAGTGTACCGTGTTTCTATAGAGTATTCTGTGCAGTGTACCGTGTTACTATAGAGTATTCTGTGCAGTGTACCGTGTTACTATAGAGTATTCTGTGCAGTGTACCGTGTTACTATAGAGTATTCTGTGCAGTGTACCGTGTTACTATAGAGTATTCTGTGCAGTGTACCGTGTTACTATAGAGTATTCTGTGCAGTGTACCGTGTTACTATAGAGTATTCTGTGCAGTGTACCGTGTTACTATAGAGTATAGAGTATTCTGTGCAGTGTACCGTGTTACTATAGAGTATTCTGTGCAGTGTACCGTGTTACTATAGAGTATTCTGTGCAGTGTACCGTGTTACTATAGAGTATTCTGTGCAGTGTACCGTGTTACTATAGAGTATTCTGTGCAGTGTACCGTGTTACTATAGAGTATTCTGTGCAGTGTACCGTGTTACTATAGAGTATTCTGTGCAGTGTACCGTGTTTCTATAGAGTATTCTGTGCAGTGTACCGTGTTACTATAGAGTATTCTGTGCAGTGTACCGTGTTTCTATAGAGTATTCTGTGCAGTGTACCGTGTTACTGTAGAGTATTCTGTGCAGTGTACCGTGTTACTATAGAGTATTCTGTGCAGTGTACCGTGTTACTATAGAGTATTCTGTGCAGTGTACCGTGTTACTATAGAGTATTCTGTGCAGTGTACCGTGTTACTATAGAGTATTCTGTGCAGTGTACCGTGTTACTATAGAGTATTCTGTGCAGTGTACCGTGTTACTGTAGAGTATTCTGTGCAGTGTACCGTGTTACTGTAGAGTATTCTGTGCAGTGTACCGTGTTACTATAGAGTATTCTGTGCAGTGTACCGTGTTACTATAGAGTATTCTGTGCAATGTACCGTGTTACTATAGAGTATTCTGTGCAGTGTACCGTGTTACTATAGAGTATTCTGTGCAGTGTACCGTGTTACTATAGAGTATTCTGTGCAGTGTACCGTGTTACTATAGAGTATTCTGTGCAGTGTACCGTGTTACTATAGAGTATTCTGTGCAGTGTACCGTGTTACTGTAGAGTATTCTGTGCAGTGTACCGTGTTACTGTAGAGTATTCTGTGCAGTGTACCGTGTTACTATAGAGTATTCTGTGCAGTGTACCGTGTTACTATAGAGTATTCTGTGCAATGTACCGTGTTACTATAGAGTATTCTGTGCAGTGTACCGTGTTACTATAGAGTATTCTGTGCAGTGTACCGTGTTACTATAGAGTATTCTGTGCAGTGTAAACTGTAAACTTGGGCTTCTAGCATCCAACTATGAACTAAAGTCCGTTTAAATAAAGTCCGACAAGGTAGTATGTAGTATTATTGATTATATTAAATGTACAACTACAAGCTACAATTTGCTCAGGGTTAACATCTAATATTTTGGTCTTTCACTGTTCCAACAGTGTAAATACTGATATTATATAATAAAACATACCCCGACCAATTTACCTCAATACACATTGTACCAATTGATCCTCAGGGCAATAAGTTAGTTAAAGGTGTTATCACGTGATCTCGGTCACATGACTGCTAGTAAGACGCACCTTAGCTGCTTGAAGGGGGCAATTAGAATACTGAACTCACACAGTTGCACATATGCTCAATACTGGATCACCGACCACATTTCTTAATATGGTTAAATTGGTCATAGATATTATTGTTTATTATTGTTATTTCCAGAACAATGACAGGTCCATTTTCGATAAAACTTTCGCCATCTGAACTGTCATAATGTAAGTTTTACAACGGTAACAATTCCATAAATACGATTAAAAAACCATCCACCCTAATCGTCAATTAAAACTTTTTCAGTGATATTATGTTATTTTTTATATGTATTCATCAAATATTTCGTACATGCTCAAAAGTTGATTCACGATGTCAATCCTTCGCATTTCGCCCATTTGCATACGTGTGGTTGCGAGAAGCATTATTTGATGCGCGCGCGATTCAGTAGTGCATCGCGCTACAACGCGATGCATTGTAGCGCGATGCACTACTGGGTCGCGCGCGCATCGGTAGATCGGCGAGATCGGCGAGATGCACCACTGTGCCTCACCGAGCTGCGAAGGATTGACATCGTGAATCAACGCGATGCACTACTGGGTCGCGCCGCGCATCAAATAATTCTTCTCGCAACCACTTATGCAGATCGGCGAGATGCGAAGGATTGACATCGTCAATCAACCGCTCGCCGAGCTACAAAGAATTAAAATCGTCAATTAATCACTTTCCATAGATCACTTTCGGTAGATCGGCAAAATGCACCACTGTGCCTCACCGAGCTGCGAAGGATTGACATCGTGAATCAAGTCGGGACCCCCACTGTTGTTTTACTATAGTTTTTACGGGTGATACTCTTACCTGGGGACCTCAGGCTATTATAATGTTCATAAACAATAGAGATTCGGCGGAATGACAGGCTGAGCGCGGCCCAGTAAGTGATACTCGTAAAATATTTGTTCCATGTACGTTCCGTCGACGAGTTCAACTCGGAGCGCGTCCTGCATGATAAGTTGTAAACCTACAACTATAGTTGAGTTTCTACGATACAGGGGGCCGGGAGCCGCGCACTTGATCGTTTACCTGAGGACCCCAGGCTTTAATGTTGTTAAGGCGGAATGACAGGCTGAGCGCGGCCCAGTAATTGATCGTGCGCGGCGGGTCATACAACGTATGACAAGTGATGCCCAGTAGCGCATCTCGCCGATCTAACAATGTGGTTGCGACGCGAAAAGCATTATTGGGTGATATGCGCAGCGCGGCCCAGTAATGCATCGTGCTACAAGGAAGTGATTAAATCATAAATTGGACCGAAAATCAACATGTTTGATGTATGAATCTACACGGAGCGGTCCAACTCCAATTCAAATCGCCACTGCATCAGGCTGCAGGCATCTATGCAGCAACCCGTGCAAATGTGTTCCAATCAGTATCACATCATCATTAAATTTTGTATCACGTTGCGACCCCACGGTCGTTTCACTATATCGTCCTGACGATACAGGGCGGGTCATATAATTATAACGTATGACAAATTAAATCCCATGTTAGGATTGACTTTAAACATTAAAGAAGAACATTTTCGTGGACCGGGACCTTATATCCAAGATCGAGTCCAATCTACTTTTCAAGATTCGACCAGTTTGCAGTTGTTCAACACTTTCAGTCAATGAAATGAACTATTCATTAATGGTTTAATTTGAAAATTATTAAACAAACAATTAAATATCAATACATTATATATTTGCGACTTTAAAAACCCTTATTTGCTCAAAAGTGGCATACTGTCTCAAAACCATATAAAATGTACATCTGAAGTCAAATGCATTATTTATGATTAAGTACCACCACGAGAAATGTAATTCTCGGATGATCGATAAAGTAAGCTCAAAAATTACTAATCATTTATAGTGGTAGTCTCTAACATTCTTAAATAATAGCAAAACTCAGAAAATACCATTACCTTGTAATGTTATAAATATTCATTAAAGTTCATACATAAACTCAGTAATATTATTCATAATTAAGTACTTATTACCCCAGACGAATGTCCAGTTTAAGAAATATACTAAGTTCTCATTGAATTGAGCATAATCGTATCATCAATTACTGACAAGTCAGAAATTTGGACCTGAACAGATTTGAGTTTCTTTCAAATGGTGTAAATTATTAGTTCATGGTCAATAATGGTGTCGTCACGTGACTTAGAGAGCAAATCACGTGATCCAGAAAGTAAAGCGCATGATCTTCAGAGCGATTGTGATTTGTACACTGACAACTCTGGCGGGGTCACGTGGTTATACCTCGTTCTAGTTTGAAAGGTAAATCCACCTGAAAACATTAAGTTTATTAAACTAATGGAGAGACACTATTGTTACAAAACAATTAAGAAATTCCTGGCAAATAGCCAATTGGGTCCCGAAAGACGTCACAAAAAACGCAACAATAGAGAAAAGTAGTGTGGATCGTGTAAGTGTGTACATTACTAGAGACTGTTATTCAGGATACGCATTTCGTGAGGTTTAATGTGTAAGTACAGTAGTACATGTGATCATCGGAAAAGCCTCTATTTACTTAGAAACTGCAACTAGGCCGGCTTAATTTAAACTTACACTGAAAGTGAAGTTGGATAGGGTAGAAGAAGGCGAAGGGAAGAGAGAAGGTTCAACTCTGGTCCTCTTGTTTGGACTGGTAACAATGTGGAATGCTGAGGGGGCGTCCTGGTCTTCACTTGATCTCAGTCTACAGTAACTGCGCTTCCTAGGAGACAAGTATACGTTAGTGAGGCAAAAACATACGCAAGATGAACTAATCGTACGGTTTTGAATCCGTAAACTCTGTCGTGAGGAAGTCTATACCCAGTTTTGGACACAAGGATACATTTTCTCTTCTTAACTATGCTACGTGGTGGGGTGAGCAACCCTAAGCTGGAAGGGACTGTTCGAAAAAATTAAGTTGGTCAGTTATGGGTTTGATTAAGAGACGAGGTTGAACTGCTTCAAATATTGATTCTGTTGTGTTGACAACCATACCACAACCTTGAATTTGGACGATCATTCCAGACCTCCCTGCAAACGTTTAGTGAACCCTCACTACTAGTACTGGTGAACTGATAATACACCAGTATTGTTGAATTATGAGCATTAAATTGGTCTAAAACAGCCCAATTAACAGCCATGGTGTTTAAATCCCCAAATTATGAGATTTGGTAGTATTTAAATTCGAACATAAAGTTCACGTATAAATATACCGGGTGGTGGTGGTCTGACTACTCTGTAGTTAGAGGTATAATTCACACCAGGCGGTCTATATAGAGTCAGTTAGTAACGGTTCACTGATTTTAGAAGTAATTCCTTTATACGCGGGGTAATACAACCCTTGGGCTTCTGTCGAACGAATCGGTGAATTTACAAACCTACTAAACTTGGGGTGTATTATAAAGGCTTGGGACTGTGGATTACTTATTTTTGGGTGGTATGAATTTTAAAATTTGGTACTAGAGCGCTTAAGAAGGTGAAGTTAAAGTTAAAACTTGAATAACTTTCCCTTAGAGCCGGGAAAAATATCAATTGTAGCCGGTGCTGGCAGCATTTAAAATTCGGATTTAAAAAAACAAAATTGATCGATTTCGTGCCAGCTGATCATGTACCTTATCGGAATTTCAAAAGAATTTTATAACATCCTTAACAAATTTTACAATTCAGCCGAGCATCTTTATTGGTTATTAAATTCTTTACATAATTCACAGATCTGAAGTTTTGATTAGAATAAAGAATCTGTGGTTAAAAATTGTAAAAAGTGGTCTGATTCTGTTGAAGACAATTTATCATTCATCATGTTCATAGTTGACAACGTCACAACATTTTAACAATTTCACTACATACTTTGCAGGCTAAATTTATTGTTTTTTTGCCATGATATCAGCCATCTTATTTTAGATTAAACATCCTTGAAAACATCAATATTTGGAGTTAAGACCATGGGACCCGATGATGGTTTAAAGATAAATGCCCTAAAGTGCCCTAAAATTAGTTTCTGATATTCCTATTTTACTACGGTTGGGGCTGCGCCATAGACCCAACGTTAAATAACTAAGGCCAACACCACACTTTATGATTCAATTAAAAAGTGAAAATGAGCTTACATCTGAACACCGGTTCCATTACGATTAAAAGTCAGATAAAATAACTCCCAAAATATCCAACTCAATGCTCACCTGTCTTCAGGAGTGATGCGTACAGCGACTGGACGTTTGATCTCAGAAGTGCAAGTTCCGGTATTGGAATTGCAAGTTACCGCCGTGTTTGAAGTACAAGTTGGCGCGTTGTAGACGAGTTGAGGAGGGCAGTGGAGAACGGGGGTTCGGTTACTGAGAGTAGTGGTGGCTGGTGGGCTGTGTCGCTTGGGGGAGGTGGAGGAAACGCACGATAGAGCTTGCTTTAGAGACAGTTCTGAAAAGAGGTGTGGTTTTAACTTTTAGTTGGTAGTTTTCTTAACGGGGTCTGATATATTGGCAGAGATTTTGATTTGGCTTAATCTTGTGACTGAGGGTGGGACATACCAACGGTAACTCTCAGCCTGGTTATGTCGTGTCTTTGTAAACGATTTGAATACAGTGATGCGTAGTAAATAGTGAATAAAGGTCTCGCTAATAGATCTCATCAGATCACGGTATGTTAATCCTCCAGCCCCAAATTGAAATGTGATTTCAGTTGTAACAAACAAATTACGAGCAAACTTACTGGAAACTTTACAGTCAGAGTTCAGGTGGACCCCATGTTTAGCGTCACACTCAAGGTTATTGAGCGTCGTTTGAATTACTCTCCTTCTCAACGTATGGATGCACATGGCTGAAAAGTTTTGTAAATTATTATAAAAAGAAGCTGAGAGCTGTCATGAGTGGCATTCAGCAGTCAGTGGGTGTTTATACCTTCATTAGGGGGGAACCACCAACTTCAGCACAGATGGCGGCCCCCACAAATTATCGACCATTATGTATTTACAAAACGCAATATTATAGTGGTAAAATTATCTACCTTGACCAAACTTGACGTTCACTCGTAAGGGGTCCGATTTTGTGGCGCACATCTTGATAGTGTTTGGACACGTTCGTTCTGCGCACACCGCTTCACACTGAAAAATAATAAGTTTAATACAGGTCTGAAAAGAAAGATCACAGACATTTCGGACAAACGCTTTGAAAAATTTCTGATCAGATGCCGAAGTTTGCCCCTCCAAAGTTAAATTGAGGTCTGGCGTCCACCAGGTCAGTTCAAACACGTGAATCCCTCCTTTCAACTGGTTACAGCACTGATTTTGAACCTATTCTATTTGCGCGTACAAAGATTTCAGGTGGTAATGATTTTAGTTACAGAGTGAATGCATGGATTTGCCGGCAACCAAAGTAGTGCCGGCTGTTTTGATCATACTCTAATCAAATCTCATTGCCCTGCCTCAAAGCACAAGAGGACCATTAAAGCTCGTTAGGGGGAACAGTGTGCGTCACTTATTGTCCTCGCGGGACCTGAAAGTGCTACATTGACTCTAGATTTTGCGAATTCTCTTTGACAGGTCCAGCTACTCACAAACTAACTCCTCATTCTTCTAAACTTGTTGGCATGTTTGTGTGAAAAGAAGCGTGAATGAGGGCACCATGTGAGGAGGATAATTAAAAAACGAGGATCACGTGAGCTGGAATTATATGGTATTATTGGGTAATGCTCATAAGGGCCCGCATCGCAAGTGCGCCCAGCTGTTCGAGGAGGCTTCTCTTTGAACTATTCTTATCACCGCGCTCTGCTGCCGATAAAGTGGTCTATCAAACAGCGGAGGGTCACACCACTCACTAGAACACGCTATCAGCCGACCATGACTTGAAAAGTAGACCTTTATGGGCGGTCCGCGCTGCATCTGGCAGCAAATATCGTGTCAGAATATAGAATAGGGGGGCTGAAAGAGCAGTTAGATTTTATTACATATTTCTGTGGCTCACTGGACTGGAAACTCAAAGGGTGGCCGCTTGTGGGGTCGCAGAAGAAGATGGTAACGCTGCAATTCAAGGAGAGAAGGGACAATAGCGTACTATGGCTCTGTTGCATAATTTGATAAGCGTTACAAATGGGCCTGAGACACGTGTATCTCCTTTGTAGAGACAGATCAGTGACAGTGGAGAGTGAGTGAGCAGTGGAGATACTACAGACCACCATAACACCAACATGGCCCCTGTGCACAAGGGGTCCTGCACCCCGGCCCCGACTAAAACAATTCATTAGCGAGGGTTGATAGGGTTATCTCGTGATACCAATAGTGGCAATGGTAAGACCACCCAACCGGAGAGAAGTGAATCTTGTGGAGGAGTATTTCAAGCGTGAAAGAGTGGAGTATTTGTTATTGTGGGGGACTATTCCTCGTTTCAATATGGTAATTGCATGAACTGAGATGGAATTTATTTTAGCTGATATGTAAAAAAACACACCAACTAACAACATCTCCTCTGAAGACAACTTATAGTCCCGAAATTTTCTTAAATCCTCCCCCCTCCTATTAAATAAGTTCAATTAAATAATTCTGTTATTAGGTGGCGAAGTTTTAGTGCTAGAACAGGTCACAGTATGAAACACATCAGATCTCATGAATATCACGCAATTTACCATATCAAACTTTTAAGCGGAGACCACGAGTCAGCTGGAATTATGAATGTGGCTAAGGACCATGTTGAATCAAAAGGCACTTATCCCCAAAAAGCTGAACAGTTTACAAATTTGCCTCATGGAAGACTGTGGAGTCGGGACAAAAAAGCAACCCACCGGTGTGAGTAGTAATTATTGGGCTCTTTAAGTGGCTCTAATTTGCCATTTTAGAAATTCAGCAGACGGAAAACAGGGGAAACAATGTTGTCACATGATGTTGGGTCATGGTACCCAGTGGCTTTCACATAATTATACGACTCGTCATTACCTTAGGCTGTTCGGGGCCAGATTTGAATCCGGGAACGGAGATTTAAATATAAATTGAGTTCTAGTCAACTGTCTGGCTGAGCTAAACTTTGAGGATAAAATTAAAGATCCAGCCAGAATCATTGGAATACTTACTCAGAACAAAGCACTCAATCTTCTCAAGCCCTTAAGCCTGTGAATTTAAGTACAACATTGAATTTAGCATATTTCCGAGGTAAAAACAATGCCGTGAATGGAACCTAACAATCTCGTTCAAAACACAAAGTTTAATAAAAAGGTGGCTGTGAGCCCTAGGGTTCATGTTTAGTCGCTCTTTACACGAAGCTTAAGATCAAAGGAGCCCTCGGTCCTGAGGAATCGACTTTTCCACACTTTGAAATGAAGCAGACGCTAGGAGGGGAATGAGGCTCAGATAAACCTAGATAAATCTGGACTTTGAGGCCGGGGCCAGAGGGACTTATTTCTTTATTTGTAATTTTTTAGGGAAACTGATAAATGGGATGACCCTCTCAGTCATGAGTAATCTGAGGTTAGATAAAATTGAACTCGATTACCAGAATTGTTAGTGTCTCTCATGATAGTGCCCAGCTTTGAAGTACCACTATCAGGAACCCGTCTAACAGATATAAATACCTATATATATTATATATGTTCATATGCAAGCCTCTTGATTATATATATGTAGTAAGATTGTTAGTTCTACCAATCCTAGAATACCCTGCTACTTTATATTTGCTACCCATTGCCCATTTATAAAATGTTAACTCTGTACTGAATAGAGGGAAGTGACATGATTCTAAAACTACTACTGCCACCTCCCCCCTCCCGTACACATGACGGATTTACAATCCGGGGGAGCGCTACTCAACTGTCTCTAACTCTGTCTCTCTGTGCTCACTCAATCGAGCTTGTCATGCATGATCTGCTGCAAGACAAGCGGCCATTGTTTAGTAATCTCTGCTGAAAAAAGAAGAGCTGGCTACCTCACGCTGTGTGGGGGAGGTAGATATTGTAATTATAGCACCAGATTTACATATACTGTTGTTACAGTGCAGAACAATGGTAGCGCGAGCAAACAAGCAGATGTAGCACTCTAACAAGATGTGTCATGTATTGGGAATGTGAGGATCAGACACCAGCTCTCTCTCTCTCTCTCTCTCTCTCTCTCTCTCTCTCTCTCTCTCTCTCTCTCTCTCTCTCTCTCTCTCTCTCTCTCTCTCTCTCTCTCTCTCTCTCTCTCTCTCTCTCTCTCTCTCTCTCTCTCTCTCTCTCTCTCTCTCTCTCTCTCTCTCTCTCTCTCTCTCTCTCTCTCTCTCTCTCTCTCTCTCTCTCTCTCTCTCTCTCTCTCTCTCTCTCTCTCTCTCTCTCTCTCTCTCTCTCTCTCTCTCTCTCTCTCTCTCTCTCTCTCTCTCTCTCTCTCTCTCTCTCTCTCTCTCTCTCTCTCTCTCTCTCTCTCTCTCTCTCTCTCTCTCTCTCTCTCTCTCTCTCTCTCTCTCTCTCTCTCTCTCTCTCTCTCTCTCTCTCTCTCTCTCTCTCTCTCTCTCTCTCTCTCTCTCTCTCTCTCTCTCTCTCTCTCTCTCTCTCTCTCTCTCTCTCTCTCTCTCTCTCTCTCTCTCTCTCTCTCTCTCTCTCTCTCTAGCTCCTCTCTTCTCTCCACCCCCACATTATACTGACATTATACTGTCACCAGTACGAGATGTTTTACACAATGTTACAAACTACTGAGTTGGAGCAAGAGAGCAGCGGGGGTGTTTAACAATCCTCCTTCTCTCAAGCACCGCCACCAGATTAGCTCTGTTTGTCACGTGACTACCATATAAGGTATTGCTCGTGTCACGTGACTTCAGCCCCGCTATCCAATGATGAGTGGCTGCTAGCGGACACTGGACAGCTAGCAACCGTTAGGTCATGGTCAATGATGCAACTCACGGAGTGAGCTGCGCCCTTAAACTTGGGAAAATGGCAGCATCTAATTTAGTCATCATCATCAGCATTGTGTTAAGATATAATTTATAGAACGTAGCTGTACTTAAGAGATCGAGAGGTTTTAATTAAAATATCCGTAAGTGCCGAATTAAAAGTAGATTGCAAATAGATGGAGACGGTGAAAATCGGAACGCGGGGGCGTAGCACATTGATTGCGGTGCAGTGGCGTGATCTGCAAGACACAATACCAAATATGGTAGTCACGTGACCAGAAGGCCATAGAAGAGCAGTGCCGGAGCCTTTAGTTGGACCTCAATCATTTATCAGGAGCAGGAATAGTGGCCTGTTATTTGTGGAGGTAAGATAATGTGTGACCTGTGAGATTCAGCCCGCAGCAATACTAACAAATAACTACGGCCAGCGTTTTAACATGTTCATTTGTACAGTTCATTGTGATTTTGCCGCAATTCATCTCCCGCCCACGCCCGGTCACACACTCAGTATGGAACAAACCCTTGAGGATTCCAGTTTGTAGACTTTCACGACAGGGTTCGGTGACAGAAATTTAATTACCATCAAAAATTTCCCCAATAAATAAATTATTTTGCAAGCCCTAATAAATAAAAGGACGGTTGTAAAAATGGTGATACAGAATAAAGCCGAGTGATCTAACACCCAAGTACATGTCTAACTTTGGGTAGGATCACACCTTGCATAATTTAAACAATTTCTTAATTAAGAAAGCATGCTCAAAAAGAAGTATTACCTTGAAGAGTGGAGCAGCTCGTTTCCTGGTATCAGGGTGAGAGAAAGCAGATCTCTTGAAGTACCATGTGGTGTGAGGGATTATCCGTCTCAAGTGATCTCTCATTATCCCCGTCCAACCTGAGAGGAGGGGAGTGTTAGGGGCGGAGGGAGGGAGGGAGGGAGGGGTGAAGGGAGGGAGGGAGGGGTGAAGGGAGGGAGGGAGGGGTGAAGGGAGGGAGGGAGGGGTGAAGGGAGGGAGGGAGGGAGGGGTGAAGGGAGGGAGGGAGGGGGAAGGGAGGGAGGGAGGGAGGGGGTATAAGTGGTTAAAATGAGAGCTGAACTTTAGAAAGTTACATGACAAACAAATTATATGTTTTGAAGAAGTTTAATGTCCAGGTCATAGTCTAGAGGTTAACGCTAAAGTTTAGTGTCGAGCTCAGAGTTTACAGCTTAAAGTCTACCTTAGTGTCTATTTTATAGTTTAGCTCAAAGTTTATATTATTCCACAGTATGTACTCCAATATGTGCCAATCAGTTTCAGATCACGTGTCATATTATCTTATTTAACCGCAGTTTTGATACCTTCAGCTCAACAATTCATCTGAAGTTCCCAGGCTCCTTCTCTTCGCTTTATTTATCTATTATTTTTGCTTTGTTCCCAACTGTGAACTGTTTAGACGATAAATTACAGTAACTGTTACTCAGCAACAACTGGCGGTACATGGGAAAGGGAATGGAACGTTTACTTTTCACTGTAGTTACAGTATACAGTGTAACATATATATATACAGTATAGTGGCGAACTCATTGTTCTTTCTAGACAAAGTAGCCGAGTTATTAGACATTGTTGTGGAGAAGTCATATACCTTGAGCTGTGAGCATATACTTCAATTTTCGGTGCGATAAAGTGATGAGGCTAAACAATAAGTTTCATCAAAGAATTGTGTGCACTACGATTTAAAAGTAGGATTTAATTACATAACGGACATAATAACTAGCAGTTTTATTATTATATTTTGACAAATTCACCGATCTTTTGGACGGGTCTTGTGTTAGAGAGGGTATGTTAATTAAGAATGTCTCTCATTTCGAAATGGCCGCACAGTGTCTGTTTCAAAATCTAAATACTGTGCTCTGCAGAATTTGTAAAGTATGTTGTATGTTATCACATAAGTTATTTGAGTTTGATTGTAATTCATGAGAAGGGGTTTGACAAGATTCTCATAACATTACTCTGCTAAATTTAGGAGGATATTAAACTTTAATTCCATAAAACTAGAAACCAGAAAATTAGCTTGCTACTTAAAAGAACTCGTGGAGAGTGTGGTATTTTACAAAATACTGAAGTACCTTGTCTAATATGCCTTCTTACTCCCGCCCTCAACTTCTAGCCTTTACCTACTTTACGTATAATAATGGTGGTCAGGACACTGGACACATTAAACTAAGTACACAATCCATCTAACTGTACTATATATCTTGTGAAAAAAGGTCGGGATATCATGGACTGTAGCTGTGGTATAAAAGTTTGGACCAAGAGAGTAAATCTGCGAGCACAAAAGTAATAAGCAATAAGCTGAAAACTTTGGTTAAACGTTGGTGTGACGGACTAACAAACTACTTGAGCAACTAAACGAACTCACCCTCTCTCAAAGCTCCAGCAGTTCGGCCCAGAGGGATTATAGAGTGTAACTCTGAAATGGACAGTGCGAAGGAGGTGTTCGGGGTGGGATATAACTGAAAATAAAAGGTGTTACTAAGGTGTTACAACAACTAAGAGGTGTTAGTTCGGGCTAGAACGAAGAAAGTTTGAGGAAAAGGGGGGAAGCGTATGATTAAAATTGATATTATAGAAATAATATTGATCATTTTAATGAAAAGTTTGCTGTTTCGTAGGGTTAAATTTATCTCGATACTTAAATTAATTCCCAGAAGTAAGCCAGCCACAATCTTACTCAAACACATAATTCGTGGTAATCGAATCAACAGATTCCTATATAATTATATAACCGACGTATTCGTACAAAATTTCAAGTTCTACGGTGGTTAAAATTAATTTAGACTTTATCGGCGTTTTTCCCATTTTGACAACTTCACAACGTCGGCCAGCACGGCGTTCGAATCTAATATTAATATAATTATAAGTATTAACTCATGAAAGGGGCCGGGTTATGTAACTGATAAAAATATGATAAGACAGCAACTTATTGGGGAATTTATGACCGAAATTTGATCGGAAATATAGGGTAAATACATACGGGGTACGAAATGTAGAGGACCTTAATAAACACTATTGGACGTTACAGCTAAGCTATCTCCTCAATTGATTTTACACACAATCTGGTGATCAACTTTATGTAATTTAATTTACTTTAGATAATTTACTAAGATAATTTGACTTCGTTGACAGATTGATTGGCGGAAACCTTCAACTGTAACTGTAAACGTGAAAATTTCAGAGCTTGACTAAGAAATATAATATGCTCAACGGCATTTTATCTTTTTATATAGGAACACTACCATTGTGATGTTATCAACTTGTATAAAGTAGTAATGCCGTTCGTGCCCCCAACATGGAATCTAGTAACTATAAGTCTCACTACACAGTACACTTCGCATACTATTATTGCATATAAGTAAAGTAGAAGAGTTAAGCTGCGTCTCAAGATTCAATTCTGTGCTGACAAAGGAGGAAAATATTTGGAGTTTCTAACTTTCAAAATTCAGAAGTACAAAAGCGAAAGCAAGAGATCTTTGAGTTTGATAAGATGGAAACAAAGAAGCTAACTATACTTATGTCTATTGTCTAAACTTATGTACGTATAGATTTACGGCATAAGCCGAACTAAATATTTGCGAAGATCAACTTACTTTTTCTGTAGAAAAATTCTGATCAGTGGTAATAAATTGAGTAATAATGTAAACCTTCAATTTCATTTGCATTTGACAATCTAACGGAATTCCCGAATTCCTCAAGAAACGTAAAATACTATGAGCCATCTCCCGATGGTGACCTCGAGAATCCATCAGCTAATCCTTCGTTGCTTCTGTCACAGAAATGCTAAACGAATAGTTTCTTTCAGCTATAAACAAAATTTGCAAATTTATCAACGAAACCGCGCACTATACCGAATCGCTGCAGAGTCAAACCTTGGTTAACAGTAAACTTGCCTCGAATTCTATCTATATTCTATGAACCATACTATCGTACACTTGGTACTTTTATTTTTTGGTACTTTTAATGTCCCACTCAAATTAGAACTCGTATCACCAGGTCATCCTATATTGTAGCGGATTATTCTATGTTCGGTGTGCGAATAATGCCACATCAGTATGAGTAAGATCATTCATGATGAGCAATAATGTGGTTTTCAAGAATTTTCGTAAGTTATGGGCGCTTATTGTTTTCTATCATTGATATTCAATATATTACTAATATGTACCAGGCATCAGATTAAAAATTCACCAACGGAAACACGAAAAAGTGATACGAACGTCGCGGCGACACGCTATTGTACATACTTATAAATTAGAATGATTAATTATTATTCCAGCCGTGAAATCTATGGTGAGTTATTGTATCATTTCATTTCTTATGAAGAAAACAAACATTCCCTTTTGCGTCAGGATAACTGGAAAATGTTTGTTTCGACGAAAGATATAGATCTTCGGAGCTCACACTGCTCCTAAAATCTGGATATTAATCTCGCCTCGGACCGCGAATGAGAATTTGAGGCGCTTCTACCGATCGAGTCATGTCATCTATAGTATTAGTTATTACATAAATTATTTTAGACTACAGCTCTTAAAACAGTGTTTAGTTAATAATGTTCACATCAGAGTAGAGCAATTTGATAATCGTTCGAGAACAAAAGAAGTGTCCGTGTAATGTAATAAGTAGTAGTGTTGTTGAAAGTAACACATTCTTACCCCCATGAAAAAGTTGCCGAACAATTACCACAGGAACCGAGACTGGCGAACCCTCTTCAAAGTTTTACGTCTTGTAAACTAGACTACGTTAGATGAAAAGGTTTAAAGAACAATTGTCACGAAGTAATATACTGAAGAACTAGCTCAATTCCAATCTCTTCACAACATCAAAACATGTTAACGATGACGATTACGATGTGACTTGGTGACTAGCCCAATCGAGTGTTCATGCTCGCCGTTTAATGAGACAGTGTTCAATAGACGCGTCGATTGAAAGCCATTCGACCTATTCCTACGCCAACAATGAACTTAAATTGATCGAAACAAAAGATTTGCAGGACGAATCAAGTGACGGAAAGTTCCAACCTTAAAGCCGGTAAGTTCTTTTTTTCTTGAGAGATTAAGTTTATTGGACTCATGATCTGTGATGAGCGCCTTTGATCTTGCAGCTTAGCTGTCCTTTTGAGGCAGGGGGAGTCCACCAGGTAATTAGAATCTATGAGCCACATTTGATACATTATCGACCTAAAGGGTGAAGGAGAGGGGGACCAGGGGACCTGCCCGATACAAAGCTCCGGCAAATTAGGGCAGGTAACAGCTGAGTCTGAACCACAACACCGTGTAAAAGCTAGACTCGGTAAGGAGCACTAAGTCTAAATGCAGTGCTGCACCCAGCTGTTAGAAGGAGATGGGCGACCCCATGACATATTACAAACTCAGCGAGCTGGAGCCTATATGGTGCTCAAAGGAAAGTGGAATCAGTGAAATTCGATGAAAGACCCGTCATCCAAGGCACTCAACTATAGCGACAATCTCCTTAATAAACTTATCGTTCGTGCCGTGCCTAAGTATCGGTAGATTAAGGTTCGCGATGTTACAGTTACGCCAGCAGTTAAGCGATCAAACGCAAACAGGAGTACGAATGATTGAGTTAGGTCGACTAAGGACTCACTAACCTGGGAGTTACTCAGCGGGTCCTCGTTCTCAGGGTAAAAGCTCGATTTCAAACTCTTCAACAGCTCCATCTGCTTCTCGTAAAACTGTCTTGTCAGTTCCAATTCCTTGCTCTTCATATCACACTGTGCTGGCAGGAAGGATTCTAGCGTAACCATCGGCTGAACAACGTTAACGGGCATTTCAAATCAAAATATGACCACTCGCTGCATCTGCGCTGGATACAATGATGGTCGTCAGCTGATCACGCGTTGGACACGTGATCAATCACGCGACCATCACTTGATCTTATTCTGACGCGCGGAGCTAGTCAGTCAATTGTAAATCGGGCGCAAACAAAGGACAAAAGTAGTTGAAAGTATTCCGAAAACCGCTCCAAATCGGTAGCCTATACGCCAAGTGGTCAGACGAGTGACAGGGCCCTTAAATCACGTGACTCCGTACTCTAACAGCTGAAAACCCCCGGAATAACCACCCGTAAATTCCCCGGAGTGGAAGAGAGAGAGTCAAGGTGCGTGTCAGAGAATAAGAGGTTCAGAGTAAACGGGGAACCTCCAATGAGGGTTCCACCCAGGCAACCACGTGAAACATTACTACCTAATAGTAATAGTTCACATCATGAAAAACTGCAACATATTATACCATCTCTCTAAACCACCGTGATTGTGGATTACAAAGAGAAGAAATTTAAGATGAGGCAAGAGCGAATATTACTGTTAGTGTTTATTATATGTGTCAAGAGATAAGTAATTCCATACGGTGATGTGCCGTTATCGTATCGAGCTACGAGCTTTGTCGTTAAACCTAATCACAATGGAGGTGCAGACACTATATTTATTATTTCTTGTAACTACATACTTAGAAGTCTGTGGTCATTAAGTTTGAGTCATCATCAAATGTCGTTGTAGTCAGAACGTATCAGAATTTCAAAGTATCTACAATGGACAATCTGCTATAATCACAGCCCGGTGTCCGGGCCGAGCGTTCAATATTTAACCGGAAATAAGGTCGGATTTTTCACCAAACTGTGATCGGTCAAAATTATGGATGGCCTAAATTATGAACAGAAAAGAAACATTTGTCAAAAACAAATACCTAGGGAACATTTTTGAAGAGTAATAATTCAGGCGCAATTTTAATGTTTGTTCGTTACTCGAAGTCAATTAAACAGAAATCTCATCGATAAACAAAGTACACTGTGCAGATTAAACAAATCCAATAAATCATTGCTAAAATTAACAGAAAACCCTTTCACCATTAAAGAACCACTGTAACACCAACGGTTATAAAACGCCATTGTACCGGTAAAGAACCACCACGGGTGTTCTCAGATTATTACACAGTAGCTATCAACTGGACTGCATTTGTACAATAATATTATACACGTAAAGCAATGAGAGTATTGTAAAAATATAGGTTCAAAATATGGTTTGACAAAACGAGCGGCCAGAATCATGGGCTAGCAAAGAGGGCAAATTTCTCAAATAAGGGCCGTCTACAAATGGGCCGCTAAGGTATTTGGTCCGGGATCATCAGCTCGTCCGGAACTTGGTGTTCCCGAGCTAGCTCAGTGTTATCTTACTCTGTAGTCTGTACTTATAGATTTTAAGTTTTCAATCAGTCAGCAGTCAGATCAGTAGTAAATTTTGGGTATTCAGTGTGAATATAATTTCGGAATATGGGGTTGGAAATAAACCTATGTTAAATTTTCTGTGGTCAGTGCTTTTGATCAATGATACTTTTTCATTAAGTTTGATGGGTTTGAAAAAAGTTTTACCAGCTCCCACAGAGCCACACAAGTGGGCTGCGATCCTATTCTTAGTGTTTAAAGTGCCGACAGGGTCAGCTGGTTTGGGAATACGCTTCAAAGGTACAACGTCACCCGGCCCCGTAACTAATGAAGCGTTGCAAATAAGTAGGTACATAAAAACCTAAAGACGGCAGTCTGGTTTTAAGTGCTCACCCAGTTGTAACCAATTACTTTTGTGGTATAGCTGCAGATTACTGAAACATAAATTTGGTTATCAGTAACGAGATCAGTTGTGATCTAAGATGATTTGGGGGACCGAAGATTTTTTTCGTCAGTTTTCAAGAATAAATGACCAATGGCAATGACCCCCCACCAATGCCAGGACTTGGAGTTTAAGTACCTACCTAAATCGAGGGAATGATTATGATCCGTTATATATTTAATGGGGATGATCGCGATGGAGATTTTCGTTTACATTTACAATCAGACTAGAATTTAGACTACAGGAATTTGTTATCAGCCAAAAATATTTTCGGCAAAAACAAAAGAAATCATAGATAGCCGATATTTATACTACTTTGGCTGATAAATTATTAAAAGAAGACAATCTGAAGAAGCTACACACAAACCCAAAGTGATAAGTGAACTCATGCCACTTCAAGTTCAATTAACAATTTAGAGGTCCAAGGAGCAGCTGGGCAACACACGTGTTTGTGAAATGGCATTCTCGGTTGAAGAACAATATAAAATGTATACAACGTAAGGCGGCCACCACGAGCTGTAGGGCTACAAAAAAATTTTCAGGTCAATGCCGGAATGTAGGTACATCCCTCGAAAGATGAAGGTACGTGACTTAGAAAATCGTAATTTATTCTCCAAACTTTATTCACGTATCAATTGTACAAACTCACGGACTCACGCGGAGCCCAAAGTAAAGCCCAAAAGTCACAAATTGAATCTAAAAATCATGCTTGGTGCTCTTTCGAAGTTGAGGTCCAGAGACGAATATCAATAATCAACGTCAAATTGTATTTTATGTAGAACAAAATGAATTGAACGAGAGGCCTGTAAATATGACCACCAAGGTGGAATGTGGATCTACGTCGGACGTCACAGGTCCCTGCCCTTAAGTCCTCCTTCCTCATAAATAAAAAGGAAATGATTCAAAGGCCAGATCGCATGCGTTCTAAGCTGAATTAGCATTATCACTTGTAGTGAGCTTAGTGAGCTCGCTAAACACCTTCAACTCAGTATTACGCTATTTTGATTGAAACACACGCCCACACATTCCTCAATTTCAGGTGAAAACACTACAAGTCACACTGTGACAGAAGTTAAAGTAAGGTATCAAAAGACCACCCACATACCAAGATGAAAACTACGGGCAAAACAGGGTCCGCTACCTTCTTACTTACCTTTCAACAACTGGTGGTGGCCTGCAGAGACAAAAGGATCTAGCTCAAAGCTCGTGGCACAAGATTGGAATTGTTGCACCAATATGACGAGAGTACTCATCCTCAGATTTTAATAGTGCAGAGATTTAAACGTTTCAGAGCAACATCATACATGGGTTATCTTTTAGAAAAGCTTCAGACCATTGGTTAAGCCAGCTTTTTGGCCTTGCTTAGCTGAAGAATGCGTCGTGTTTCAGGTCCCCTCCGAGGGTCGACTCCAGTTTGAAAACTGTGACAATATACGTTGTGTCTGCAGAGTTTACCTCTAAAGTTTGCTCGGCAGTTGGTCGCTGCCACAACAAGTTACGGGTCGGCGTGTGCCGCCCACTAACGAGCAAGCTCGTTGCTCTAGCATTCCTGTTACATTTCGTGTGCAGAGTTGTCAAAAAACGACTCAAATATGTCAAAATATGCATGATTTGATTTACGGATCAAGTCAACTTATAATCCGCAGTTTAAAGGTTGAAATATAAAAATTTGTCAAGCTGGCAGTCGGAGTAGTTCAGGGGATACTTAGCGCTCGCTTCAAGGAATGAGGGGCGGGGTTATGCTATGTAGTGCTCAACACTACTCGGACTCCTTATCTTACTTTCTACTAAGCTAAACTCAAGTTCTTAAAATTAATTTGCCCCAAACGTCACCGATCTGTCGACCTTACTTATAACGATTAAACTATTTACGATAGTCTTTTAATCTAAAATACGATGATTGAGTGTTTAAAAATCTAGAGATTCAAAATTTTAAGACGGAAAAGCTGTGATTTGCAGAAGTTTGTGCCCTATACTCTAGTAGCAGGGCATAGTTGAGTGTGCACTTCGATGTATACGATTTCTGACAACACAGGGTTGTTTGTTAGGTCATTCTAAACCAGAATCGTTTAGGTGGACAATTTGTTTCGCTAGAGACAACCCTACAGGGCAAATTTTCTAAATTACCCTCAGTCGCGTATACGGGATTTTTGTATTTCGGTTCCTGAAGGTCATGGAGACTTTATTTTTAGCGTAAAATTACCGCAGTGGCCACATTTATATACAACTTATTAATCAATGTATGGTCTAAAATTGTTTGTTCCCGAGATATCTGCAAAAAACTAATTTAAGCTCAGGCGTAGGCACAAATTTCATCAAATTTGTATCTCAGCTTCTGAAGGTCTTAGCGACTCAAACTTTCGCTTAAAATGACCGCAATGCACATGTTTATATTGGCACTATAAAGGTCATAAAGGTCCAAAATGCTTGCTTTTGGAAAAAATCCAGAAAAACTGATTTTCACTGGGGCGAGTGAAAAAAATCTACTCTAGAAGCTAATTGAAATCGAGTATGCAGTTTGGTGTCTACAAATTTTCTAGAAACCAGGTCCTTTGTAAGGTTATTCTGGATCAGAATTGATAAGGTACGCAATTTCTATCAGTAGTCCCAACCCTAGGGGGGAAATTTCTAAATTACTCACAGGCGCAAATATATTACTTTTGTATCTCGGCTTCAGAACTTTGTAGGGGCCTCTCTTTTAGCTCAAACTAACTGCAAAAGCCACATTTACATGTATATACAAGCAATAAAGCAACATAGGGTTTATAGTGCTTAGCTTTGGAGATATTCATTAAAAACTGTTTTAACTTTCGTGCATCCTAAAATATTAACATCAAACATGTAATTAATTTTGGTATCCTGGGCTAAAAATGTCTTACGGACACTTTACTTGCAGCACAGCAAAATTTTCAGCATGAACACATTCAGATAATATTTATGGAGCAACACAAATTAGTTTCAGAAGCTCCTTCCAGCTATCTTATCTTATCCCCAAATGTATACATCTAATTACCATCTCTCTGGCTACTTCAAACCACTTCAATCCCCAAATTTATACATGAACATCTAACTATCTCGTTATAGCTACCACAAGTTGGGCTCTCTCCAGTACTGTTGGACTATTATGGCTAATCAACTTCAATCCCACCTCAATCCTCATGAAGTAGAATCTACTTCTAGCTACCTTTAATTCTGCTACCTCCATGCCATGCCTATATCTACCTAGCTACCACCAGCACGTTATAATTTTAGCTCTTTCTAGCAACCTCTGAATGCTACCTCCTGCTCTATACAGGTACCACCAGTGGGCAGAAACCACTAATTCAAGCTCTTTTCACCTACTTCGGCTACATCTATTTAGCTACTACTGCAAGGCCCCCTGGCCCTCTAACCTCTGCTCTTTCTAGCAAACTTAACTTAAGCTACCTCTTGCCTTTTATAGCACCGCCAGCAACAATTTATTCTGGCTCTTTCCGGCTGCCTCAGCTGCATTCAACAATTTCCAGCTCATTGAGGAAGAGGAAACCTGCTATTTCTAGTAACCTCTGAATGCTACTTCCTGCTCTATCTAGCTTCCACCAACACCCACTAATTATTGTTCAGCTACCACCAGCACCTGCAAATTCTAGTCCTATCCAGCAAACTCAGACTACATTATGCTATAAACAGAAAGCACAAGCACCCTCAAATTCTAGCTGAAGCCTGGAGGTAGCACGAATTAGGTAAAAACAGATAGAATTTGAGAGTGCTCAACCAACTGAATATGGATGGATGTAGCCCGAAGTAGCTAGAAGAAGCTAAAATTTGTGGGTACCGTTTGCTAGTGTTAGCTGGATAGAGCAGAAAGTAGTCTGAGGTTGCTTAATAGGGCTAGAATTTGCAGGTGCTGGCGATAGCTGAACAGAGTAGGAGTAAATCTGAGGTTGATGGATAGGGCTAGAATTTGCAGGTGCTAGTGGTAACATTTAAACAACAATTATTGGGTGTTGGTGGAAGCTAGATAGAGCAGGTAATAGTATTCAGAGATTGCTAGAAGGAGCTAGAGTGGAGGTAGCAGGATTGAAGGAAACTAGAAGTAGATTCTACTACATGAGGTTGGATTGGAGTTGATTAGCCATAATAGCCAAACAGTACTGGAGAGAGCCCAACTTGTGGTAAAAACGGGATCCCGGCTTAATCCCGATCCCTAATCCCGGTCTTAATCCCGGTCCTGGCACTTTTTCCCAGTCCCAGTCCCGGCCAAACAAGCGGTCCCGGTCGAGCCTTGGCTTTAACGAGATGGAAGCAACCAGGGAGATGGTCAGATGTATAAATTTGGGGATTGAAGTGGTTTGAAGTAGCCAGAGAGATGGTTAGATGTATACATTTGGGGATAAGATAAGATAGCTGGAAGGAGCTTCTGAAATTGAATTGTGTTGCTCCATAAATTTTATCTGAATGTGTTCATGCTGAAAATTTTGCTGTGCTGCAAGTAAAGTGTCTGTAAGACTTTTTTAGCCCAGGATACCAAAATTAATTACATGTTTGATGTTAATATTTTAGGATGCACGAAAGTTAAAACAGTTTTTAATGAATATCTCCAAAGCTTAGCACTATAAACCCTATGTTGCTTTATTGCTTGTATGTAAATGTGCCTTTTGCAGTTAGTTTGAGCTAAAAGAGAGGCCCCTACAACGTTCTGAAGCCGAGATACAAAAGTCATATATTTGCGCCTGAGGGTAATTTAGAAATTTCCCCCCTAGGGTTGGGACTACTGATAGAAATTGCATACCTTATCAATTCTGATCCAGAATGACCTTACAAAGGACCTGGTTTCTAGAATTGTTGTAGACACCAAATTGCATACTCGATTTCAATTAGCTTCTAGAGTAGATTTTTTTCACTCGCCTGAGTGAAAATCAGTTTTTCTGGATTTTTTCCAAAAGCAAGCATTTTGGACCTTTATGACCTTTATAGTGTCAATATAAACATGTGCATTGCGGTCATTTTAAGCGAAAGTTTGAGTCGCTAAGACCTTCAGAAGCTGAGATACAAATTTGATGAAATTTGTGCCTACGCCTGAGCTTAAATTAGTTTTTTGCAGATATCTCGGGAACAAACAATTTTAGACCATACATTGATTAATAAGTTGTATATAAATGTGGCCACTGCGGTAATTTTACGCCAAAAATAAAGTCTCCATGACCTTCAGGAACCGAAATACAAAAATCCCGTATACGCGACTGAGGGTAATTTAGAAAATTTGCCCTGTAGGGTTGTCTCTAGCGAAACAAATTGTCCACCTAAACGATTCTGGTTTAGAATGACCTAACAAACAACCCTGTGTTGTCAGAAATCGT